>NW_022107432.1:19602850-19611860 GCF_000313985.2 Echinops telfairi | reverse complement strand
GCATAGGAGATTCCTAAGGCTAGGACAGAAGCTTGGTAGCTTAAAACAAACAAACAAAATCCTCAGAAATGCATTCTTTCCCAGTTCTGGAGGCTGAAGCTCACCACCAGGGTGCCAATTGGATGGATCCGGGGGAGAATCCATGCCACGTCCTTCCCGTGGCTTCTTGTGGCCCTAAACAAGCCTTAAATTGCAGACTCCACACCCTGCTCCCTACTCCGCCAAGGAAACCTGGAAGTGAATTTCTCTGGGCATGCAGTACCTGAGATAGTACAGCTTCTCCATGACCTCCTTGCCTGACACCAAGGACAACCAGTCACAAAGGGCTCGCTTCTGGAAAGTCCTCCGAGTTCGGGATCCCACCTGCGGGTCCCACACTTGGTTTCCTGTATCCCACATCTACCTAACCCAGGGATTCCTTCTTCGGCTCTGTCCGGTCAGATGCTCACGTTGGCTGGGTCGGCTGCTTTACTGATGTCTTGGCACGATGCTCTGTCCTCCTTCGCACTGGCCCAAGCCCACTGGGTCAAGACTCCCTTGGCCACTCATCTCCCTGCCACCCCCTTTCACCCACAGTCCGGGTTTTCAAACTCCCACCTGCGCTGGAATTCAAACTAGCAAGAGTACTGAGAAGTGCAAAGAGATAACACACACACACACACACACACACACACACACACACACACACACACACCTAAAGATTCCGCCTGTCTTCTTCCCCAGGAAGACTGTGCCTGCCTGATTTGTTCATCTAACCAAAGTGGGCTTGCTGGTAAAATGCTCTCATTTCCATTTGCTCAGACCTGTCTAAAGTAACTTTTGAACTCTACACATGAAAAACAGCTCTTGTCTGATTGAAATGTCTACCATCGCATCCCCCGGAAGCATCCGAAACCCCTTTCCATAGTCAGCACGTGTTTAGTTCTGTGGTAGATTACTTTAGGTCTAAACAAAAATCATCATTAGCTCATCGGACAATGAACACAACAACGGTAAGGTCAGGTTCCTCCAGGACATTCCCACGAGACTCTGGGGGAGGAAAATCGTCGGAGCATCTGCCTCCACAATGAGTGAATTCCTGCGGATCTTCCCCACACGCCGCGCCCTGTCAGGACCTGGAATCAGGTCCATGCAAGAGGAAGCAGAGGTGCGCCACAGCTGGTGAGCTCAGGCCAAGGCAGCGATGGCGATGAAACCCAGGCAGGGTAGAGACAGGGAAAGCCATGGACTCTGTCTGAAAACCTGTGTAGAAACACACAGAACATACGTAAGATTTGTTTTTTAAGGCATGGCTTGTTATTTGGGAAAAGAGGCAATGTTGCTACAAAACATGCTAAGAACATCTGAATCGGAAGAACTGGTGTTGCAGAAGTTTAAGAAACAAAACCCTAAAGGAACTGCTCACTAAGCAGCAAGGATTCACTGAGCACTTACGTAGGGCTGTGCATGTTGCTAGGCATTTCAGTGGCATGATGTTTATTTCACGACAGAAGGCCCATTCCCCCACTCTTATCCTCATGGAAAAGCTGCAAGATCCCTGGACTTGAACCTGTGGGTAGTACTGAATCCTCTTATTTATGTATGCTGTTTTCCTCCCTGTACACATATAGAGGAGGGAAAGATCGGGCTTTCTACTTCCTTAGAGAGTTACAGTCTCAAACTCACAGGGGCAGTTCTACCCTGTCCTTTCAGGTGGCTATGAGTCAGCATTGACTCAAAGGCGATAGATGATAGATAGATAGATAGATAGATAGATAGATAGATAGATAGATAGATAGATAGATAGATATCTGATACCAAAAAGAACTAGTCTTGTCAATACCAATTGAAATATCTCAAGAAGCTGATGAAGCACTGGAAGCACTCACTTGTTTATGCCCAGAAATGTTTAAGACAGCTGATTGGCCAACTGACTAGAAGAGATTCATATTTGTACCCATTCAAAAAACAGGTTCCCATCAAGAATGCTCAAGCTATAGAACAATGTCACAAGCCAGTACAATTTTGCTGATGATCATCCAATAACAGTTGCAGCAATACATTGACAGGTAACTGCCAGAGGTTCAGGCCTGATTCAGAAGAGGATGTGGAATAAGGGATATCATTGCCAATATCAGATAGCTTTTCAGTGAAAGCAGAGAATACCAAGAAGGTGTTTGTGTTTTATTGGTGGAAATTAAACACAGATCAAGAGGTATTTATGTGAATGGGACAATAGGCCTTCAGTGAAAGCAGAGAATACCAAGAAGGTGTTTGTGTTTTATTGGTGGAAATTAAACACCAATTAAATAGATCAAGAGGTATTTGTGTGAATGGAACAAGGCAGTACTGCTTGGTTTAAAATCGGGAAATGTGTGAGACAAGGCTATGTCTTCTCACCATCAGTATGCAGTCTGTGTGCTGAGAAAATCATTAGAGAAGCTGGAATATATGCACAAGAAGGTGGCATCAGGACTGGAGGAAGGCTTATTAACACCCTTCGCTCTGCAGCTGGCACAACCTTGGCTGGCTGAGAGTGAGGAGGCCTTGAAGCACTTGCTGATGAAGATCAAGGAAGATGGCCTTCAGCATGGATAACAACTCAATGTAAAGAAGACCCAAATCCTCATAACTGGACCAATAGGTACCACCATGATGGATGACGAACAGGTTGAAATTGTGAAGGATTTTTTCTTGCTTACATTCACAATCAACGCTCATGGAAGCAGCTGTCAAGAGATCAAAAGACAAATAACTTTATGTAAATTTGCTGCATGAGACCTTTTTAGCATATTGAAGAGCAAGGATGCTACTTTGAGGACTGAGGCACACCTGACCCAGGCCATGGTATTTTCAATTGCCATAGCATAGGCATGGGAAAGTTTGACCTTGAATAAAGAAGACCGAAAAAGAATGGCTGCATTTGAACTCTGGTGCTGGAAAAGATTACTGAAAGTACCATGGGCTGCTAAAAAGGACAGACCAATCTGTCTTTGAAAAAGTGCAGCCAGAGTGCTCTGAGGAGGCAAGGACTTGGTCTTACGTAGTTTGTACAGGTGGTCAGGAGAGATCGGTCCCTGGAGAAGAACATCATGTTTGGTAAAGTAGAGGGGCAGCGAGGAGGGCCCTCAATGAGACTGGTTGACACTGTGGCTGCAACAGTGCGCTCCAGCTCAGGAACAATTGGAGGACGGCGCAGGACACGGCACTCTTTTGCTTTGTTGCACATGGGGTCACTATGGGTCAGAACCGACTTGAGGGCACCTTCCAACAGCAACAACAGCAGCACAGGGTCCCCCAGATGGGCAGCGTTAACCTGTCAGATGACAGCAGGGAACAGTGTGATCACTTACCCAAATGTGTTTTTCAGGTTCATGCTAAGCAGAGGAGGAGGAGGCCAGCTCCCCAACAGAGCAGAATGGTGTGGGGATGGTACAAGATTTCATCAAGTTATTGTTCAGAAAGGTATGAAATTGAAATTGTGGGAAAGTCGTTGACCACAGACAACTGAAACCTTGTAAAGAAGAAACCATGCGTACAAGGGATGACTGCTACCCATATCTTGTCTAGACATATGTATGCTGTATATGTAGATAAGCATATGTGTGCGTGTACCTGTACATGTGTGTACATTTGCATGTATGCATATGTATGTGTCTGTGCATGTGCATATACATACTTGGGTAGTACCTTTGATTGAAAACAAAACAGCTCGGTGAGTCAGAGCTGTTGGGGGCTGCTCTTGAGACGGTGGTGTTTTCCAGGACTGGCTGGCATAGAAATGAGTGGAAGGTGCTGAAAAGGAACGGAAGTCGGAGAATACTCTTCACTGCTAGTGGTTATGCAGGGTGCTGTTAAACCCCAGGTCAGCAGTTAGAAGCCATCAGTCACTCCCGACAACGAAAGGCGAGGCTTGCCTGCTCCCATGAAGAGCTGCAGTTTCAGAAACCCAAGGGGCAATTCTCCTGCCCTCTAGGGTGGATAAGAGTTAGAACTGACTCGATGGCCATGAGTTTGGTTTTTGGTTGATGACCTCTCACATGCTCCCACACTGTTTAAAATACCTTTACCTACTCTGGTGAGTGCTTAACGGCACCAAAAGGTTTAACCAAGACAATCTGCCTAGAAAGCCCCAGGATAATTACGGCGTGTGGTAAGAACAGGTGTTCGGGCTACTTCTCATTATCTTGAGGCTCGTGACGGAATGGGGGCTGTAAACATAGAGATGGTTAAGTAGAAGGCTCAAATCACATTTTCTTTATCACAGACCATTCTGACTTGATACACAGTGTGTCACTCAGATCAGAAGGACAGCACCGACGCAAAGGACAGGCAGACATTGAGTGCGTGTAAACCAGGATGGACGAGGAAAGGGTTGTCGAGAAAGGTGGCACGCCTTGGAGAAAGGTGGAATGCCTTCCAAGACCAGGACCCCCGAGTTGGACATGCAGAAATGATTGATGACGTGGTGTGTTTCTGTTGTGTGTATTTTCACACACTAAGTCCACATTCAAATAGAATTTGAAGCAGGAAGAGTAAAGCTCTTTGTTATTCAGAAGCCTGGAGGATTGCTCGTGCTCTGGTGACCACCTCCTGAAGGGAATCCTAGACCTTGAAGAAGAAGGATTTGTCAATGCAGAGAGGGGTCGTAGAAGGGGCTCTATTTCGAGACATAGAGGCCAATGTTTTATTTTGTCCCTATCAGTCGCCTCTTTAGTGACGGGTCTGGAAATTGGCAGTTTAGGTTGTTCTACCAACCAGGTTAAGGAGCCCTGGTTGCTTTTAGTTGGAATCTATGCAATGACAGTGAGCTTGAGTTTTTGAGTTGAGATCAATCAACTTTGGAAACGCACACCTTGGACTCCAGCTATGTGGTCCGTAGACCGATACCCTCAGGATCACATGGGAACTTGTTAGAAGTGCAAAGCCTTGGGCCCCTCTGCAGGCCTACAGATCAATGATGCTGGAACCCAGCAACCTGGGTTGTCAGAAACCCTCCCTGCTCCAGCCAGGTGAGGTAGAGGAAGCTGAGGGTTTGGCCCACTGGCCCGTAAGATACTAAAGTGTTTGAGGTGCCTCTTGAGCGGATGCCTGTGAATCTCAGGGGGGTGAATGGTTTAATAAAAGGAAAGAATTAAAAACCAAACACTGCCACTGAGTCAATTCCTACACCTAGCAACTCTATAGGAAAGAGCAGAACTGCCCCCGGGGGGTTCCAAGACCACAACCCTCGACAGGAATAGAAAGCCTCATCTTTTCCCCATGGAACGACTTGTGGTTTCAAACTGCCGACCTTCCCATTGGTGGCCAATGCATGACCCACTGTGCCACCAGAGCAAAGATGGTGAAATTAAATAATCTTCCACTCCCTGTCCGTTTGGTTTTCTATGGCAACTTGCATGTTGCTTAGAGGCTGGAAGCGATGCCACTGGTCTTTCAAACATGAGCTGACTCACCCATGGTGAAGATGTTTCCTATATGCTTCCAGCCTAAGCCAGATTAAGAGGCCCGGCAAGTTCCTTGAGAAAATAACCAAGGAAAACCCCACAGGTCACAGCCGCAGAGTGTCCAATAGCACTGGCCGATTGGAAGTCACTCAAAACACACAGTGGCTGCAGCCATGGCTTTGAGCAGGCCAATGGCCCAGCATTGGGCAACGGTATGGTCCCTTAAGCCAACACCACGCGACTAATAACAAGAACATACACTCGTACAACGGGGCAGACTTTCAGAAGCACCACTCGAAAGAGGGCGAGCCAAAGGAAAAATAGTGATGGAACAACATGAACATTTCGAACCTTGGTGTGTCCCCCAAAAGGGCATTAAACGAAACAAGGATGTGGAAGGAATACACAGCAGTACAAGTCAGTGGTGACTCCGCCCCTCTGGAAAGGCGCAGCTCTGTTGGGTGAGACGAGTAGGTTCCGAGCCCATGGCCATTGACCACCCAGGGAAGCTGTGCAGCAGTTTCTGGGCAGCGTCCTTTCAGAATCATGAGCACGTTGCTACCTGGAAGAGAGCACCTCTTCAAGTTCTCTGCCAATGTTGCCATGACTGCCCAGCAGGTGGTTCACACTGCTCTGCCTATAGATTTCACTCAGGTACCCAATTACGTGTTCAGAGCCTTCCGATCCGGTGCTAAGCAGCTGTGATGTCCACAGGCATTTTGCAGCAACCTGCTGCCAGTGGACTGTACCAGCTGGCGAGCTGCTCAGCCTGCAGCCCAGCGTCTCTCTGCGAGGTGGTGACCACGGGGCTGAGCACCTGAGCCTGGCTTCCGAGTTGCTGGCTGGTGCAAACAGGTTGGCACAAACAACCCACCACGAGAGGAACCTAAGAAGAAAGGCCCGGCGGTCAGCATCCCCCAAACCAGCCACTTAGCTTGCCTTCGTTGGGCTCTTCCCCCTGGTTTGTTTCTTGTTTCGTAGGTCATTCTGTACTTGAAATCCAGCAAAGGAAAGCTATAAAGTCAAAAACACCAAACCCACTGCTAGGGACTCAATGCCGATTCACAGCGACCTTGCCGGGCAGTGTAAAATAAAGTCTGCAGATTTCCAGGACCGACTGTGGACGGAAGTAGGAAACCCTGTCTTGCGCCCGAGGAGTTCCTGGAGTTTTCCAACTGTGGACCTTGCTGTTGGCAGTCCGAGGCCTAAGCACGATGCCACCACAGAGACAGGATTAATGACGTAGGGACATGCGGGGAGGCTGGGGGAATGGGGAGCTCCCCACAATAATGACAAGAAAGAAGGAAAATGTGTTCCCAAATGGACTGCAGTGATGAGTACACAAATCTTAATAGGACTCAGCTATTGAATAGCAAGCTATGTGAATGACATGTCAGTTCTAAAGAAGATTTCTGAGTTGAAATCGACTCTAGAGCAGTGGGTTTGGGTTTTTGTTTTGAGAATAAACAATCATGAGTGGAGTTAGACCCACGGAGCATGCATATGACGTGGGATCACCGTAAGTTAGAGCCTACTGAAAAACAACTCTTTATTTTTTTTACTTCCCGAATTTATGACAGAGGAAGAACTGGATCTCTTGTCCTTCCACTATGGAAGATTCTTCTGAATCCCGGCTGGCGGAACAGCCGACATAATTTGAATCATGTCAGCATTGTTCTTGTTTTCCATGAACGGCATCAGACCGATGCTGGCTACTACCCGTAGGAGGAGCCCTGCGGGAGTGCACGGCTGCTAACCAAACACGTCGGCAGTTCAAACCCACCAGCGGTTCTATAGCAAACACTGAGTAGCCATCGGCTTCCACAGAGGCCACAGCCTTGGGAACCCTATGGGGCAGCTCTCCTCTGTCCTGTAGGGTGGCTAAGAGTCGGATTCTACTTCGTGGCCACCAACAGGCTACTACTGGGACTCCTGTACAGTGAGCGAGGCCAGGGTACAGTTCCTGTGATGGAGACCAAGCGCCAGGAGACACAGACTCCCTCCTCCCTCTCTGCCTTGAAGTTCTGGCTGACTGGATTCCTGACCACGTCCGAGCCCATAGATTCGGAATAAGAAAAGGACTGCTTTGGGATCTGGCTAGGAGGCACCTCATTTACGCCTCTTTTGTAGGTGATGGGTTTTTGTTGTGCAAGAAAATGCAAAGCAGTGCCTAGCGTTCACATTTCATAAGAAAAGATTACATAATGACATCAGAAATCTCATAATACTGACTTTGCTTTCACATTATTAATAATATTTCCAGGTTTTACTAACTCTCTCATGGGCATCCAATACCATCTCATCCGCACTGACAGCAGTCCAAGTGTGGCACCCAGGGGAGCGGTCACAGTGTTGGTTTCTAACCATTGATGGAGACAGCTTAATTCTTCTTTTGCTCCACGATGTCAAGGGAACAAGAAGTCTCTGCCATCAAGTTGAGGCTGACTCACAGCTCCCGTACAGGGAGGGGAGAATTGCCCCTGTGGGCCTCTGAGCCTGTACCTCTGTACGGCACTGGAAAGCCCCGTCTTTCTCCCATGCAGGGGCAGTTAGCAGCCCAGTGCGTGAACGTGAAGCCACCAGTGTGCCTAGGGGTCAACAGAGACACGGTCTTTTGCATCCATGGAAAGATTAGATCCTTTTCCCCCAATATCACTTCTTCAGTAGTAAGGTTACTAAACGGGTGAGTCCTTCACTCATTCTTTTACCATGCATAAAGAGCTGTCGTGCCAGGAATGACGCCAGTTTTCTAGTATTTCTTCTGATACATTTTAAAACATACTTTCTCTCTAACGTTCATAAAAGACTTCGCTCTTTTCTTCTTCTTTTTGTTTTTTCAATGTCACCGAGAGTGTTGAAATATGAGTTGCTGACATCGGTAATAGAATGCTGGGTAGGAACTGGAGGTGGAGCAGAGAAAGAAACTCCATGTGAGGTACCGGGCATGGTATGTCGCCACCTCCAGGCCACAAGGCGGAAAAGCATGGCAGGAAAATAAGTCGCTTAATAGGGATCACTTTTTTTTTAAATTAAATACTGTTATTGGGGCGCTTACATTTCTTATCACAATCCATACATCCGTCCACTTTTAGACGCCCTGGCGGCTCAGTGGTTATGCGTTAGGCTGCCCCCAGCAATGCCGAGCAGTTTGAAGCTGCGAGCTCTGCCGGAAGGATGAGGCTTTCTACGCTCCTAGATTGACCCTCGCAGAAGCCGCCAGGGCAGTCTCCCCATGCTATGGGATCGCTATGAGCCACAGTCAGCTTGATGGTAGCGAGTTTGCTTTTTGGAGTTTTGGGTTTTTTTGTTTTTATTCGGTTACTGGGAGTCAGAATTGACTTGCTGGCAGGGAATGTGGTTTTGCATAACTGCTGATAACAGAAAGGTTGGTGGTTAGAACCCACCAGTGGTTGCGAGGGAAGATGATGTGGTAGTCAGCTTCCACACAAATGCACAGCATTGGAAACTACAGGGCAGTTCTACTGTGTCCTATCAGACGGCTCTGAGTTAGCATCAACAACATCACTGGGTTTCATTTTTGGTTTGGTTTTGTTTTGAATCCACTCAGTGGTCTCAAGGCAGTT
>NW_022107432.1:19599623-19601138 GCF_000313985.2 Echinops telfairi | reverse complement strand
AGTTGCTTGCCTCTGACTGCAGTCTTCAAGGATGTGCTCAATGCCTGACCTGGATGAGGTATCCATGGAAACCGACACATCAGAGCAATGTTTAGGATTTATGATTTTATGATTTTGTGGGGAAATTCTATGCTTTAGAGGAACTCTTAAACAATTCCAAAGCATGATAGCTAATATTATCTGGTAAATGCTCACTGTTAGCCAAGGTGGTTTGAAGTCCTTGGTGATGTGAACAGTGAATGTGCTTGGATGCCCACAGGAAGGCTGGAGGTTGGAATTCTCCCAGGGACACTTTGGAAGAGAAGTCAATGAAGACGATCGAGCACAGTTCCATAGACACGCCTAGGGTCACCGAGGGCTTGAGTCAATTTGACAACCAAGTCAACTTGGTTTGGTTAAGAAATTAACAAAGGCAATAGGTCCTTAACCCATGTGTCAATTGGGGCCTTGCCAACCATGATTCTCACGCAACACTGGAAGGCAACTGCTTCACAAAAGGCCCAAACATAACCCCCACATGGCAGGCTTTAGGGTGAATCACAACCCATGTCTTTGCCACATGACCTTGAGCCAGCACCTTCAAATGCCCAATAGTGAGAAGAGCCTATAGTTCTTTTTATAAAGACTGTTGCTGTTGTCTGTGGTTGCTTTCTGGATTGGGTCTTACATGGATATGGGGAGTGATGGTGGTAAAGTATGGGGTACCTACATAAAAGGAGGTTTCAATAATTCATGGAAAAAATGAAATTAAAAGCTAATAGAATTTTCCATGAACTTGTTGAAGCTCTCTATATTACAGTAAAAAGGACTTCAAAATAGCATCTTGATACAGGAATTAATGAGGTGGAAGTCTAGTGTCCTATGATTCTGCCTGCCAATCCTTTAGGTTCCCTGAAGCTATTTTAGCACTATCTTCCAGTGTTCAGTGCCATCAGCTGGTTCTGACTCACAGCAACCCTGTGTACAATAGAAAGAAACACTGCCTGGTCTTGCACACTCCTCACAATTGTTCCTATGTTTTAGCCCAGTGTGCCAGCCACGGCATCAAGCCATCTCCTCCAGGGCCTTCCCCTTTGTCCTTGGTCCCTCTCTGTCACCAAGTATGATGTCCTTCTCCAGGGACTGTCTCCCGATTGTCTCTTCCTGTAGCCCTTCCATTATTAGTGGCAACATAAGAGCTCATAGAAAAGGAATGAAAACAATGGAATCTTAAGCTTTTTCTAATCCATTCCCAGACCCTCTCCACCTCCAATGAATGCCACAATTCATTTCCTTAATTCCTATTTAGCCCACCTACTTATCAAGAGAAGATGATGGAGTCACTCATCCCACTTAGTTCCTCACATTCCTTTGCAAATTCCTAATTGATTTAGAGCAAAATGAGCCGAGAATAAATAATGATACAAGCCCTTCACTTCGCACCCTTGTGTTTATTCATTTTCAAAGAAAAGGTATTTTGAATTGGGAGTTAATACCTGTATCACATCATCCCATAGTTCAGTCACACCAAGCAGT
>NW_022107432.1:19597298-19599243 GCF_000313985.2 Echinops telfairi | reverse complement strand
ACCAACACCACCACCTCCACCTCCATCACCACCTCCACCACGCCCTGTCTCAGAAACCCGTATTCTACTTGCTATCCCTAGAGATTCATCAATCTTGGGGTTCATATACCGAAAAACAGAAAAATATATGACACAGTTTCAAGAGGGTGACCCCCAATGACATGACACATCTGAGATAAACCCCAAAACAAACAACTTTTTGATAATACAGAAAATGTTGTAAACCAAAACAGGTCCAATGTACACGAGAGGGTGGATCAACTGGCCAGGGTTTAATTGTTCAAGTCAGGTTTATCCCTGTATCTTTCTTAATCAACGTTGTTATTATATTCAAAAGGTTCTTCCTTTTCAACCAAAATCCTAGCTCTAATAAGATGCAATGAATAAGCGGGGTGTCCTTATAGTTTTACCTTCTGCTTAAGAAAAGCACGTGCACTGATACTGAAAGGAAACAAAATGCCTGTATGAAACCTAAATAAGTTCCACCCAGGAGGACAGGAAGAGAGCTGGGAACCGTGACACAGAATGGGATGGAAGTTTCTGGAAAGCAAGTTGAGTGAGAGCAGAAGCACATCTTTGGAAGACCAGATGCCATTCTAGAAGCACAATGGTAACGAATCAGTACTTCGACCTCTTAATGAGGCTAATTGAATTAGAAAGTGGAGGCAGAGCAACGGAATGATAGATTTCCTGCTAAGATTTTTAGATGTGAAATCCCCTGGAGTTCTGTAAAAGCAACTACAATGCCTTCTTAATACTTGTGGATTAGCCTAATTGGAAAGATCCCTAAAGGAAATCTGTAGAGTAGCACACTAGAATTAATGACGTTTCAACTATATGCACCTTTGTTGTGCTGCAGGGTTTTTTTTTACTATCTTTTTTACTTTAAGAGCACATGATTTTAAAAACACAAGATTTACTATGGGTTAAGGGTTCTTTGGATGCAAGCTGACTCGTGGTGAGGCCCAAACACCCTGCCTTATGGCCTTTCTCCCTGCTGCGCTGGCTGGAAGTCCTGGAAAAGAAGCACACTTGTGGCCACGGAGCAGAGCTCATTCCTGAGCTACTTCTGCTCACCACAGTGGTCAAGCAGGCCCCTGGCAAAGTGAAAGGTGAGGCTTTCTACCAAAGCAACCACCCTACCAACCGGAGGAATGCAGTCGGGAGTGGGCAGAGAGTAGGCCTGATGACCAGGCATAGCGCTGCATTCCCCCTCAGTTGAACTCCCGCAGCAAAACTATGAGCTCCAGCCACCTGCTCCTGGAGTGAGGGATCAATGGGTGGTAGGCATGGTTAATGTTCTTGGCTCCTGCCAAGTCAAAAGATGTGTGGTTCAAATCCACCCAGAGGTGCCTTAGAAGAAAGGCCTGACAATCCACTGGCAAAAAGCCAGACACTGACAGCCCGATGGAGTGCACCGTTCTAAGGAGAGCCATATGGGGTCACCATGAGTTACAGTGGACCCAGGGCAACTGGAGGTGGTGGCAGAGCTATGAAAAGTGGCAAGAAGGTGGGCACAATCTCACCCACTGTGTGTACCCTGGACATTGGATGTTTGAAACAAAACTAAAGATTCAAATAACAGTGTGTTGGGCACTCAGGATACAGGGGCCCTGAAGTATAATACTTTAAATGTGGTTTCTCCATTATCAATATATTCAGAAGTACTCATTTTGCATAGCTCTAAGCTGGTGTCAGGAACGATACATAGATACATGAGGCCCTGCTTTGGGATAAGTAGGAGACAGATTGTGAAAGCCTTACAGCGGGTGGTCAGTGCTTGAAGGTTCCAGACAAGTGGCTATAGGGTAGCAAAGGTGAGGAAGGGTACTTGTGGTTAGAGAACAGGCAGGGGACTTCCGTGAAGCTGATTCATTGAGCAGATCCTGAAAGGTGACCCTTATTTTTATTAGGAGAGAGAGAGGAGAACGTGAACAACGGAAAT
>NW_022107432.1:19594888-19596446 GCF_000313985.2 Echinops telfairi | reverse complement strand
CATGCATTTAAAAGGGTAAGTTTTATTGTATGTAATACTAAAGCGTTAAGCCCAAGAAACCACTGGCAGCAAGCCCATCCTGACTCAGTGACCCTCGATAGCAGTGGTTCTCAACCTGTCGGTCGTGACCCCTTTCGGGGTCCAATGACCCTTTCACAGGAGTCGCCCAATTCATAACAGTACAAAATTATAGTTAAGAAATAGCATCAAAAGTAATTTTATGTTGGGGGTCACCACAATATGAGGAAGTGTATTAAAGGGTCATGGCATTAGGAAGGTTGAGAACTACTGCTCTATAGGGTTTAGAGAAATTATAAATTCTGTCCCCCCCCCTTTTTTTTGCTGCCCTAAGTCACTGCTAAGTCTCCACCACCTGCCTGTCAGTTTGTCATACTTTGATGTCTTGCACAATGCTGTGATGCTTAAAGCTATGCCCCTGGTATTTCAAACACCAGCAGGGTCACTCCAAGTGACAGGTTGCAGCCGAGCTTCCAGATTGCAAACAGAAGTTGAAGGAGATGAAGAAGGTACAGGCTGTCTACTTCAGAGGAATTAGCCACGGCAAACCTTCTAGGTAGCAGCAAAACACCTTCAGATACTGAAACCTGCAAGAATAGCAGCCCGACATTGTCAGAGACAATGCCAGCCGATGAACCCAATATGTGGAGCTAAGGCCAGGTCAGAGGCAAGTCCATGAGAGACTCCATATGACCTTGAGTGTAGCCCACCTGAATTCCTAGGCTTTCTTAGGAGCATTTGATATACTGAACACTCATGATAGAAGACCCGATTCGCTAGGGGGTGACATCAGGAACAGCATATGTGAATAAAGCAAAAGGTCATTAAAAAGCCAGGAAAGAAAGAATACAGTAGAGGTCAGAAGAGGCTCTAACCCTTCCTCCTACCAGAGGACCAAAGGCAAGTGGAAGACAGCATGCAGCAAAAGAGCTGAACAGAAAATGTCGAAGGGCAGCTTTGGAGGACAGAGCGAAATATTATTAGGAAATATGCAAAGACCTAGAGTTAGAGATCCAAGAACAAGCTCTACATCTCCTTAAACACAAACAAACAAAAACTAAAGAAACAACTCAAGCCTCAAAGTGCACCAGTGAAAGCTTCTATGGGAAAAATCGTAAACGAAGCAGGAAGCATCTAAAGATGGAAAGAATACACCGTCACTGTAAAAAAATAGAACTGGTCAACAGCTACTTCAAGAGGTAGCAGATGAACCAATTGTACGAAAGGGAGAAGTCCAAGCTGCACTGAAAGCCCCAGCTAAAAGAAGCGCTCCAAAAACTCATGGAACACCAACGGAAAGGTTTCACCAAGTGGGTGAAGCACTGGAAGCCCTCATGCTCTATGCCAAGACATTTGGAAGACAGCTACTTGGCCAACTGACTGGGAGATCTTCGTATTTGTACCCAGTTCAAAGAGGTGACCCAACAGAATGCAAAAAATATAGGATAATATCATTATTGTCAAATGCGAATAAAGTTTTACTGATTATCCATCAACGGCTGTAGCAGAACATGGGCAGGGAGCTGCCGGAGGTTCAGGC
>NW_022107432.1:19565969-19587123 GCF_000313985.2 Echinops telfairi | reverse complement strand
CTATTTTCTGTGTAATGAGTGCATTTGTTCTCATAGACCTCTGTTTTGCTACCTCCTTAGAACATATGCTTACGTGTGGAATTGCTGGGTCGAAACACCTGGGTCTTTTTTATCACTCGCTGTATTATCAAACGGCTTCTTTGGACCAATTTGCAAAATCCTTCCACTGAGGATTCACGGCCCATTCTGGCCCTATTGAGCAGCATTACCATTCTCATTCACTTTGCCTGTTTAAGAGATAAAAAGGACATCTCACTGTTTCAATCTGCCTGTCCAAGCTCACAGAGCTCTCATAGAAGATTTCTCCCTTCGGATCCATGATTTGTTTCTGAGCTTCCTCAACAAAGCTAGTTGAGAGAAATAGCCTGGTGGCGAAAACTGGGGCACTGAACTCAGATGATTTCGTTCTATACAACCAACCGAGGGACATCCAGCAATTTGGATTCAGAGAAAGAAGCTGTTCACTGACGCTAAGCAAGAGCATGGGGGAAAGAGTTGCTCTTCCAGGCAGTTGTCAGTAACCCTTCTGGTCATTCATGTCAGCCTCTGTCTTCCAGATGATCACTAGACGAGGATTCCTTAAATACATCCCACTGGCAGAACCTGACATCTTCCGTCTCACTTAGAGTAGGCTGCTCCAGGCGAACAAGCTAACACTCTTTCCAAAGTATTTTTATCAAAGGTCTAATGATACCAGAATGAAAACATCCCGCTCCTTCCTAAGTGCCAAACACGGTCCAAGTGAATCATATACATGAGCTTCAATCCTTAGACCAACACACGAATGCAGAAGCTACCAGGCCCATTTCATGGATGGGAAAACTGAGACCAGAGAGTTCTTTTCTGTGCCCCTGACTACACGGCAGGTAAATGAAGGGTCTGAAATGGAAATCCATCTGTGGTGCACCAACATCATGCTCTCTCCCACAGGCTCCACTTCTGTTTAATACATTGCCTGACCTTACTGTGCTGAAACACAAATTTCTCTCTCTTCTTATTTCAACTTCAGAAAAGGAAAGCGATGATGTCATCTTTGAACATTATCTCCACAAAAGAAGTATTCTACCGCGAGCCAAATCAGTGAAACTCAACTTGGGCTTTTCAAGCAAGTCGTTCAAGTAACCACCATGCTCCCTCCATTGAACCCTCTTAATTATTCAAGTTCCTACTTCTCCACTTGCCATGTCCTCACATCCTCAGACAGCTCAGATTCCACGTGTAATCTCCACTAACATTGGCATCAGTGCAAAGATCTAGCTCTCACATTCTCATCTGACCAACCTCAGGCTCCCAACCGGGCCCCTCTCCTCGGCACCAACACCGTGGGCACCTCGGTGTCACTTAAGAAAATGCCAAAACTTCTCCACCTGCTTTCACTTTACATTCATTACCCCAGTTCTCAAATGGCCATTTAACACTGTATACGCACTGTCATCGAGTCGGTACTGGCTTGTGGCTCGGTGGTTGTTGCCATCTGCCAGGTCAGCGATTCAAAACCACCAGCAGATCCCTGGAAGAAAAATGGGGCTTTCTACTCCCATAAACAGTTACAGTCTAGGAAACTCACAGGGGCAGTTCTACTCTGCCCTATAGGGTCACTATGAGATGAACACTGTATAGCAATCCTAAATATGCTTCTTTGGAACATAGCTTTCTTCTATCCCAACATGAGTTTTCTCTTGCTACTAGCCAATACCATTCCCCCATCATCAGCAGATGAACTTGCTTTACTGCATATGGAGAGGATAGCAGCAATCATATAAGAATTTGCTCATTTTCGTACTCCCAGAATAACTGCCTACATCTATATCATTGTTTTCTCCAAACATGTCCCACTGCATGAAATAGGCCTGCTCCTATTGAAGGCAAACTAAACTCTCCGCTGCAATTTTGATGGTCAGCTGTGAGTGTTGGCGAAGCTATGCCTCTCGGTGCGCTGACCAAATGGTAGACCAGTTACTTTGTATTGTAGTCATATAAAAAGTCATCATTTTCCATAATGTCATGTGAGCCATTGGTTCAAAGAGTCGCCTTTAGAGCGTGTCCTGCTACTGGACTATAGAGATTTTGGGAGAAGCTGCTGTTTCGCTCTCCTTTCTGCACTCCTTCTACACCTGTCTGTAGAGCTTCATATGTGAACCTACAGGAGTCTCCGTGCTGCTGCATGCGCTATGGCATTTTGAAATTGCCAGCCCCCAGGGTCCTAGGAACCGACCCCTTCAAGTCAATTTCCCTCTTTCTCTCCCTTTCTAGATAAACATGCCCGTGGTTCGTTGCTCTAGAGACCCCTTAGACCAGCAGTTCTCAACCTGTGGTCGTGACCCCTTTGGGGGTCGAACGACCCTTTCACAGAGGTTGTCCAATTCCTAACAGTAGCAAAATGACAGTTATAAAGTAGAAATGTAAATAATTTTATGGCTGAGGTCACCACCACATGAGGAACTGTATGAAAGGGTCGCGGCATGAGGAAGGTTGAAAACCACGGCCTTAGACAATGCTATTGATTCCAGTTTGTCTGAGGCTGAAGGATTTTCATGGCTTCGTGCTCAACGCAACAGTCACTCTTTCACTGAAGGCATCCCTGAGCCACTTAAATTGAATACTCACTCACGGTCTACATGCCTATTCTGATGAAGTGAGTTTCAAAGGATGTCCGTGGAATGTGTGCATCTGCCTCACCTGGGAAATGGTTAGACATGTGAATTATCAGTCCCCACTCTCGACCCACTGAATTCGCGGACATGCCACTTGTTTGGCTAATGGCGTGCAGGAGCCAGCTCCTACCCCTGTGGAAAACTGACTGTAGGGTGTGCCCCAATTTTTACCTGCTGGCAGTCAAACACGACTGCTACTGGAAATCAAATTACATAGGCTTTTGGGTAAACAAAATATACTTCCAACTAAGTCATAAATCATAATTCAACACTTCCTAACGGTTTTATTATTAGCTGCACCCACAAGGTCATTCGCTTGTAGATTGGGTGTACCGTGTGTGTGTGCTGGCGTGCATTTCCTCACACCAGCACACTTAGTGACCCCACCACAGTAGGAGGCTTTAAGTCAACCACAGCAGGAGGGTGTACGAATGACATGGAGACCAGCCAGGGATACAGTCAGAGCCTTGTCCCTGTGAGCCGAGCCTTGCACAATCACCAGCGCTGGCCGAGGTCAAGGTGATGCAGCTGAAGCTGGCGACGAATGATTCACTGGAGGGTGGAGGGCTACCTCGAGACACCGCGAAGAAAGGTCCCGCAATCTACCTCCAGAAGCTCGGCCGCGGAAAGCCCCACACAAGGGTCCGCTCAAACCCACAGGGTCCACTGAAATCAGAACCGAGCCAACAGCACTGGTTTTCTTGTGCAGTTGATGGTCTGACCTCTCTACTTCCAGTCACCTGGTTCCCTCCACCTAACTTCTCCCTCCTGCTCACTCCAGGTAGGAGCCTGAGGCCGGCTTGAAACCCACCTCTGCTGCATGCCAGGAATCTGTTCTCTTGGGAAGATAACTCTCCTGGCACCAGGGGTGCTTTCCATTTTATTTCATAATCATCTCCAAGATTCTAACAAGAGGTGCTTTCCCGCATTGCCGGAGTGTATTCTAATACCATCTTAGTATTTCACTCTACGTTAAGAACATGAAATGACAAACGATTGTTTGCCCTTGAAATCATTTGATTGAACCATGCCCCCCCAGTCTCTCCATTTAGTTGTTTGCGACCAGCAGGTGGCAGCAGTGTCTTTTTTGGGGGGGTGGGGGGGAGCCTAGTGTCTTGAATCCATTTTCTATGAGAAAAGAACATAAATTGTTATTGCAAAATCAAGCTTATTTCTAAATACTTCGCTGGTTCATCATATTCCCCGTGCCAGCAAACTGCATTTCAAACTCAGGACTGATTACATTCTCATTTTATGTGCATAAAAAAACAAAAACAAACAGAAATTCTTCATGACTCTGTAGGACAGGGTAGAACTAAGGGCTCCAGTGAGTCTCTGAGACTGTCATGGTTTGCGGAAGCAGAAAGTCCTTGTCTCTCTCCTGCAGACCCTGTGGGTGGTTTTGAACTGCTGACCTTACAGATTGCAAGCCAGGGAGGAGGTTGGGTGTAGGAGCTGTCCCGTCACAGCAGCCATCACAGCATAAAGAGGTGATGGTTTTCTGAGCAGTGGGCGGAAAGCAGTCTAGGTGCAAGGAATCTCAGGAGACTCTTTTATGACCCTTCCCCTGCCTTCTCATCAAATCAGTTTTTATCCAGCACATAAAAATATCTAGACACTGCAGGGGGAATATATTAAGGTGACCTGGTCAACTTGGCTCGACTTCGGTGCCTGGTTCTTTGAGAAGCACTGTCTAGATGCTGTAGCTATCTGTAATTAAATCAGCTGACCTGAAGTAAGGCACATCACCTTCCATACGATGGGCGGGCTTGTCAGTGAGTTCAAGGCTTTAAGGCCAGCAGGCCATTTCCCGAGAGTGTGTTTTTATCTGTAGACGACAGAGAGACATTTTCCCCGGAACCCTCCATTCTTCCCTTTCCCCATCACCTGATCTACAGGTCTTGGGACAGAAGCCTGTAGCTCGTTTCGCCTGTAGCCTTACCTACGGATTTAGCCTCCGCAATCACATCAGCAAACCCCTCAAAATAAAATCAATCAATCAATCCCTCCCTCCCTCTCCACGAGTCAATGAGCTGAATTCCTTGAAGAAACCGGGGGCATGGAAACCATCTAGCCTTGTCATTTCCAGTCCAGGCTGCGTGCCTCTCTCAAGTCGGAGAAGGTAGAAATATTCACAGGACTGGGAAGCTAGTTTTACAACAGATGAACAACAGGAACATTAGCACAGTACTGGGGGAGTCGGGGGCAGGAACCCCTCCAGGGCATCTTTCACAGGGAATGACGACAGACAACGTCTAGACAAGCAGCTTGTTGCTAACTCTGTATTATTTTAGGACCACACACACTTGCCCAAGCCATCCTCCTGTGCCTGCCGGGCCACAGGACGGGGAGGGCAGCTGATGTTCCTTTGTGAGTTTTGTCCCAGCATCTGGCTGAAGGGATAGGTCTAACCCTGAGCGCTACGCCATCTGGTTCCCCTCATTTCATTCCGAGAAATTCGAATCTTTCTGGATAGCGTAAGTGAATTCCCAGAATTGGCCTAGGAGAGAACATCTCTGTTTTTTCAATTGGCCTTTTCATTTCCAAGTGAGGAGTGTAAAGTCCCAGTGGCGTGAGGTCCTAGTGGCTCATCTGAGGTCGCATGCTGGTTAGGGTCGACCAAGACTAAATTCCCAGTGTCCAGATGCACAGGCCGATCGTCTTTAGACGTTTCCATCTTGTCAGAGGTGGAAGGAAAAGGAAAGGAAGGGAGAGAGAGAGAAAGTCAAAGATGGTAAGAGCAAGCACGCTCTTTCTTCGGAAGAGCTGATCTTTCCGCCCACAGCACTTGTCAAGCTGTGTTTCTCCTTCTCTGCGTGAAAAGGTTTGAAGTTGTTAGTAAACAACATGTGTAAGTGAACAAAATTGTATTCAGAAAACAACAAGTGAGAGAGCTAAGGAGTTGGCGCTGGGTTGAATAGGCACACGCAGGAGGTGAGATTAGATCTAACCCATCAGCTGGGCAATAGGATAAAGTTCACAGTGGAACATCCAGATGTCCTCTGGGCCCGTTCACGGGAGACGAGTACATACCCTTTGTTCAGGAGGGGATACACAGCATTTTGCCTTTCTTTTATATCTTTCAACTTATGGTCCTATATAGCGGAGAGTTTTGTCACCCTCTGCTGGTTTATATTCCAGGCTGGAAGAACTCGCGCAGTGTGAATGATGGTGAGGATTCTGCCACTCCTCTAAGCATGTTCTGTCCACTTCAGTGATGTGAAAATATTTAGACTGGAGCCAGCTTTAAAAATAAACCAAGTTGCATGAAGAAGGCATGTAATCCCAAATATCTTCCTAAGTGGTATAGCAGTAATTTCAAATTGAAGAATTGAAAGTTGAGAGCATTGAAATATGCCATCTAATGTCTAGAAATGGACATTATGAACTTCTCCAGCTTTCGGGGTTTTTTGGTTTTTTAACAGAGGGAACATGTTGAGCCTCACATATGTATAACTCCAACAATCATCAGTCTGTGGTTCAGGCTGGTCAAACTGTGTGTGTTTTCATCACCCATCAGTTATTTGTAAGGTTTTTTTTTAAATGAATATTGTTTCACGTTTGTCTGGGGAAATTGTAGCTAACCATTACATTGTCCCAGGTCTGTAAAAGAAGCATGCTTTGATTACTTTGTCTTGCTGAAAGTCATGAAATCATTCCTCCTGCATAAAAAATAAAAATGAATAAAAGGCATCTTCGCCTTCCCATCTTGACCTAACGTCTTCTTGCTTATCTTTCTACCATTAGAAGCTGAAAAGGTTGGATCATAATTGGAACCACAGAAAGCATGAATACCTATGATTAGTTTCTCGAGTCATGTCTGTGCCTGCTTACCTAAAAAAGAAAGAAAAAGCAACCATCAAACTCCATTCTGGATCTTTAAAAGCACAACCGTCCTTATGAATTTGCCTCTCTACCAAATGTTTCCCCGTGCTGCACGAAGCAACCTCACTTCAGATGACAACTGATCACTTCTTTTGAAAGGCGTATCCATAGAAATTGTACTCTGTTTTTCTTCGGTTGTTTGTATTGTCCTTTGGTTGCTATTTTAAATGACCTCTTCCAAGTGTTTCTAAACACAAAAAATGCCCTTCCCGAGTTTTATTGTTCGGCATTTCTCAGTGGAGTCGCTAGGAGGAGTGCAAGAGGCATGGAGCGCACTGGAGGCAACACTGCAATGCTAAAACTTCTGTGCACTGTCTCAACAGCAATTCATTTTTTCTTTAAATTAAAATGTCCCTGTAGTTACAACAAAAACATTTTAAAGCTCGGTTTCCAAGTATAATCTACCTACAAGGTTAAAATGCTATGTTGTTTATATTTTAGTCTTTCTGACACGCTCCATTCAGAGCAGTCCTTATTATCCAATTAAAATGCAGCTTTCCATCCAGTGGTCTCCTCCACAAGGGCTACAAGTAGACGCCGTGCGCATGGCTGCCAGCGTTTTTTGTAGTTGATGATGGTGTCGAACTTTCTGGTGCTTTAGCTACCATGTTGTGGTAAGTAGTATTGCTGAGCACTGTTTGCTTTAAAATCAGGAGAGATGCGTCAAGGCTGTATTCTTTCCCCACACTTGCTTAATCTGTGTGCTGAGCAAATTACCAGAGAAGCTGGGTTATATGAAGAGCGGGGCACACAGCTTGGAGAAAGGCTTATTACCAATCTGAAATGTGCAGATGACACAACCTTGCTTGCTGAAAGTGGGAGGAATTGAAGCAGGTGCTGATGAAGATCAAAGATTGCAGCCTTCAGTATGGATTACAATTGGTGGGAGTTACATAATCTGGTGTCAATTTACAAAGGGGTGGAGTATAGCCTGCTAATCAAGTCGCAGCTTGATGACCTCATTTGGAAATAAATAGCTCACTGAAGGCCAGATACACATAGGCTCAGTGCTTCGTCCTCCTGCTGACAAGACACATGGAGACACACTGATGCAGCCAGAGCCCTGGAGCTGGAGGAGCCACATGGAGACCCCTGCCAGTGCTGAAATGCTTCCACCACCAGTGGATCCACAAGACTTCCACACACTGGCCTGCTATCTTCCTGCACTCAGCGTCATTGCATGGCTGCGTGAGCCTAAAGCGGAATTTATGGACTAGTATGGACACATGGGGTGATATTGGGCTTATGGACTTGATCTGAACTGGGCTGGGATGTTTTGTTAATGTACCACTGCTCTTTGATATAAAATTCTCTCTTACACACATATAAATGTCTATGAATTTGTTTCTCTAGTCAACCCGGGCTAACACAAACTCATCGTAAAGAAGACCAGCATCCTCACAACTGGACCAATAGGTAACATCATGATCAGTGGAGAAAAGGTTAAAGTTGTCAAGGATTTTGTCTCGCTTGCATCCATAATCTATACTCATAGAAGCAGCAGTCAAGTAATGAAGAGACATGTTGCATTAGGTAAATCTGCTGCACAAGACCTACAATAGTATTGAAAAGCAAGGATGTTACTTTGAGGATGGAGGTGCACCTGACCCAAGCCATGGTGTTGTCCCTTGCCTCAAATGCACATGAAAGCTGAACACTGAATCAGGAAGACCAAAGAAAAGTGGATGCATTTCAATTGTGGTGCTGGAGAAACCGAAGGTACCACTGACTCCTAAAAGGACAAACAGCCATCCTGGAAGAAGTACAGTCAGAGTGCTCCTTCGGGTCAAGGATGACAAGACTTTGTCAGCACATACTTTGGACATGTGGTCAGGAGAGTCCAGTCCCTGGAGAAGGACATCATGCTTGGTAAAGTCGAGGGGCAGCGAAGAAAACGTCCCTAAGTGAGATGGACTGACGCAGTAGCTGTAGCGATGGGCTCAGGCACAGGGACGGTCTGGGAGGATGGCTCAGAGCAGGCGACGCTCTGTTCGGCTGTGCATGGGGTCGGTATGGGCGAGAGCTCACTCGATGGCATCTATACAAACCACCACAGCATTTGTGAGCCTGTAGCAATAACTGAGAATGAAGGAGTAATCAAAGGAAAGAGAGACAAATAATTCAAGTCTTCCACTTGGCGACTTATAAAATCAACATAGAAAGATTTTACAAAACGTTCATATTAGAACTCACATGATTGGAAAGATATTTAAGCAATTTATAACTAAAATTGATCATTACTAAGGACTCTGATGATAATATTATTAGAACCAATGCCTTTGAATTGTGGCATTAAAGAACTGAAAATACCATGAACCTTCAGAAGAACGAACAGATTTGTCCCACTAAATACAACCATAATGGTCCTCTTAAAAGGGAACATGATAAGTCTTGGCAAACTATAGCTTGGGTATGTTATCAAGAGGCTGCGATATCTAGAAATGGGCATCGTGCTCGGTAAAGTAGAGGGTCAGCAAATAAAAAAGGCAGACCCTCAACCAGATGGATTGACACAGCGGCTGCAGTGATGGGCTGAACACAACAGTTGTCGGGATGGTGCTGGACCCAGCAGTGTGTCATTCTGTTGGCCATAACCGCACTCTGAGTCAGACTCCATTCCATGGCAACTGACAACGACAAGAAAATTGCGTGGCATGTTACGATTTGAAAGAAGGTTAATGGGGATGGGGGTGGGGAGGCTACACCATGAGCTAGCTCACTGAGTAATACAATGCCTTCGGTAATCCTATAAGGTCATCGTTTATAAAGAAAGCAGATTTTGTTTTGCAGATGTGGTCATTCTTTTTATTATTATTCAGCCGGTTTTTCTTTAAAAGACATGTCATTTTACCGCTTTTAGTGCCAACCACTTGAATTAATCTATATGGGAAAACAGCAGGCAACTGAATGCTCTGTAACGCACCAACAGGCTTGGCTCGAAGGAGCAGCTGGCTCTGTAAATATCAGAGGTAAATGAATGCATCCTGAAACTGAGAATAAAAGAGTGACTCTCGTCCTTAATACAAAACCCACTTAGTACACAGGACCTGTAAATCCGAACCTGTCGCCAAGTCCATTCTGACCCAATGACAAAAACCATAGGGTTTTCAAGGCTGTGGGTTTGATAGAAGCAGCCTGCCAACCTCTTTCTCCCGAGGAGTGGTTAGTGAGTTCAAGGCACCGACCCTTCAGTTTGCAGCTGAGCACTTAGTAGCCACTGCACCACGCTGAAACTCAAAAAACTTACTGCCATCTACTTGATTCTGACACTTGGTGATCCTACAGGGCACAGAACTGCCCTGTGGGCTTCTGAGACTTCAATTGTTCGTGGGAGCACACAGCCTCTTTTCACTGCAGCACCAGAGCGAGCTCAGACCACGCCACTGCAATAAAGTTAAGCCTTTATGCAGCCGGCAACTGAGGATGCCCCAAACACTCTCCATTTAGAAAGATGGGGAGAAGCAGGGTTTTATAGTCAGATGGGGAGGGAGCAGGGACAGGAAGAATACTGGGAGGGGTCAGGAGGGAACATCTGTGGGGAGGCTAGGGTCTGGGAGGGTATCAGCAGGAACAAACATTTGCTCAGGACATCAGGTCAGCACACAGGGGGCACAGTTGCTCTGGAGAACACCTACTGTGAGTTAGGGTCACTACATCCCCCACTTCTTTTAGTGGGAGGGTCCCAGCATTGACTCAGGATTCTGGGTTCAGGGGTTACACTGGGCCCAGAGGGCCTGGAAACGGATGGAATGGATGCCATTTTGAACAAAATTTACAAGGCAGTTTGTGAGGCCCCGGACTGTTCACGGACTTGAGAACAGACAGCAGCCAAGCCAAGGGACCAGCAATGCCGGCTCACAGAGATGGTACCAGGGATTCCAACGGAACATTCTTGGTACCAGGATTCCCGTGATTCTTCCTTCTTTTGTCTCATTTCTAAGCTATCTCTGACTTTGTAAAGGACCTATAACCACTCCTAATTGATTTGCATAAAACAACGAGTTTCTCTTAAGGCTGAACAAAGCTCTCCTTGAGAGAGAAAAAACAAAACAAGTTTAGACCCTTTCTGTTCGGGAGGATTACTTCTGCCGGAGACTCGACAGGGCAGTAGAGGAGGCTGGTAGCACACTGTATGCCATTTAAATCCATATCTATGTGGCGAGACAGGGAGGAAAGTTCCAGACACCCTTTTGCTAAGGCTGCTGTAGAGAGAGGAGTGGAGCCAGCTATACTTAGGCTGAGGAGTGCAGACATTATGAGGGGGTTCACTTTGTTCTGCGTTGGAGCCCAGGAGGGTGGATGAGGTTTAACTTTTGGGGTCCACTGAACTGGACCCATAGGTGGAGGATGCTTCAGGACCAAGGGCACAGAGCATTAATAACAGCTTTAGGAACAGCATTTGACTTGAAGGGGGACTGAACACGTTTACAGTCTTCCCGTTAGTGGAGGGTACTGGCTGGACGTGGGAGAAGGGGATGCAGGAAGGCAGGTCGGCTTCTCAAGGCTGTGGGCATGGTCAGGACAATGGTGGAGGGCCCTGTTGACACAAGGTCAAGTCTTTGTCTTTCTACCTTGGATGTAAACAATGTCCCAGCTGGAACCAATGATAAGAGGTGGAGATGTACTTCTCCCTATGGGGGTTCATTTTCCCCACCGAGATCAAGGAGAAGGGGCTTAAACATGTAGGGGACAGTGGGGCAATTTGGGGACCTAACAGAGTTGCTGGCAGTGCATTTTGCCAGGTTAGCTGAGTCTTGTGTGAGTTCCTGAGGGTTCGTGGTGGGTGTTGATTCATTTTCTTTTGACTCCTCCTGAGGATTGTGGTCTCCAAGTACAGTGGAGACAGTAAGTTGTTTCTAAGGGCCAAGCTACTGCTTGGGGTCTGAGGATGGAGGTTAGGAGAGAGCGGACAGTGCAAGCTAAAATATTTACTGGCCTACCTCCCATATCCACACGCACCTACGGTTCCAGACCGGCAATGGCAATCCTTTGCTGCTGGGCCGTCGGGCTGGGCTGCTTCAGTCTCTGGTTACAGTTGCCTGCTTGCCAGGAGACTACTCTCCTCTGGGGTCTTCCCCGTGGGACAGAGTGCCACCTGGGGCCAGTCTGCTTTCAACAATAGCATGACTTTCATGGAGGTTTATTTCTGTTGGGACATTTTTTGCCTAGTGACATAGACGCAGACACACATGGCACTTTGTACCTGTGCAAGGGTTTTGGGAATCTGGGAGGCAGTAGATGGGGGGTCATTAGCTAGGGCTGCCAGGACATGTGCGAGCCCAGCATTTCTCCTTTTCCTGAGCCCCAGCTTTTTGCTTGAATTCAATAAAGAGGGAACGGCTTATAAGTTATTAGAGAAGCAAATTTTTAGCTGCCTTGACTAAAGGTAGGGGCCCTTTTGGAGGGCCCTTTACCTTCTCTGGTTTTATAGTTTCCGTATCAGAGGGCAGTGTAGGTGGGCTAGGTGCTGCGGCGCTCTCAGCTTCAGACACTAGACCCTTTATAGGGTCTATGGTACATTTAGAACATTTTTGTTTTAAGAAGAAAAGTACCCGGACATGGAACTAACTACCTTAGTTGTTTCGCTTAAATTGGTGGGGGGTTTTCAGCAGTGGCCTTTATACCAAGACAAGAGACGGTGATAAGGTTTTAGTGCCCTCTGGTCTGAGGGAGAATAGGGGTCCCTGAGGGGGAGTAGGAGCCGCTCGGAGAGGACTTGTAAATTGTTCTCCCCAGTACCAGGCAAGGTAGCAAGAGCTACCTTTGCTGCTTCAGCCCTCACACACTCAGGTTTTTCACAAGTGAAGGGCAAGGGGGAGTTGCTGGCAGTCCTTCTACGTGGGACAGTGGGTGCGGAGAACAGATTCCATGAGGGAGATGAGGACATGGGTTGTTGTTTTTGTTTTCAGGAAAGGGGGTTTAGAGACTTCCAACTGGTGTGACTAGAAGTCAGAAAGGGAACATAAAGAAGCAAGCGGCGGCCTAAAGACTCATCATGAGGGTCATCTTCCCAGCGGGGCAGGACAGGACAGGATGGGGGCGGGATTCTGGCTGTTGGGGTGGGGCTGAAGATGGGAGGACGCAGGGAGTGAGGAAAGTGGAGAAGGGGAAGAGGAGAACTGGTGGGTAGGCAGGGGAAGGAGGATGATAAGGAGGGGTGGGGGTTGGAAGGAGGTGTTCAGTGACGGATTCAGAAAGAACTGGACTCTTATACTTAGAAGCTTTGGAGCAGCTTTGTCCATTTATAACCAGGGAGGCAGTGATTCAGCAAGGGCAAGCCACTGATTAATATCAGGGAATTGATCAGGATGACCACGGTTGCCTATAACAACGGCCCAAATGCACGCAAGAGTAGAGGGGCTAAAACTTCCTTTAGGGCTCTAGGCAACACTGAAAGTTGGCCATTTTAATTCACACAGGGAGCGGAGGCGATCTGGTGAGCGTTGAACACCCTGGTTGTTTTCAGATCCTTTAGAGAAGTTGTTCGTTGGAAGGGTGTGAGGGGTTTAGGACCAGAGGTGGCCATGATGACAGACTAGAGGCGAGGAAAAGACACAGGAGATAAAAATGTCGCTCCTTTGGTGGGAAGTCAAGGAGGTGACTTGCAGGAGGAGATCCCACAGGAAGGAAAGGAATTCAGGACCTGAACCAAAGGTGGACCAAGGTACCACTTTAAATCCTCTTACAAGGAGTACAGGAACGATGTGAATGGGACTTGGGAGATAGGCATAAGGAAGGAAGGCAGTGATGGGAGACACCGAGCGGCCAGAGGGAGAGCAACACAAAAGATAGGAGACAGAGCCAGGGAGGCCTTTTGGACAGGAGCCACGGGCAGTGACTATAAGCCCAAGAGTCAAACAGAGTTGGATGGGACTGCTGCGAGGGAGATGAAGGAGACAGGAGCCTCAAACACTGGTCATCAGATTGACTTTGGGCCCTGCCAGTACATCCCAGACAGACAGAGGATAGGAGCCTCCAGTGGAGACCACTCGGGTGTTTACATGGCCACATCTCTCTGGAGAGCTCAGGTAGTCTTGGATAAAGGTGTGTCTCTATAACCTCGGAACTGGCCGCTGCTCCAGATGGAGAAGGGATCACTGTATGCCTTATAAATTCACCGAGGAACCGCAGGTTAGAGCCCACTCAGACTCTGTAGCCAGAGCTCTGGAGCCACAAGACGGGGTCACGGAGTGCTGCGACCGGTTACAAGCGCTCACACATTCACCCAGTCATTCGTTGTTTGCATAGTCCGTTTCTCCATAAGAAGAGGAAGTTGAAACAGAGTTAGCCAGAGCAAGACAGGGTCACTCAGCATCGTGAGTATTTGAACGCTTGCCAAGAGGAACGTCTCATTGGAATTATTAACCTCAGATACAGGATGAGCTCAAGACAGACAGGCAGACTGGAGACTTCTGGGAAGATGGTGCTGATGTCGGGTCACCCTTCAGGAGTCCCCTGTGTATAGCCGCAGAATCTGCGGGATATTTGTCGCTTTCCCCACAGAAGGTGCAGCTGTGCTTGCCAAGACACACGTATTCCCTAGTGTTTTTCCAGGGCTGGGGACACCAACCACATTCCCTGGCTTCCCGAGTCCTGGAGGCCCCCTCGAGCGCATTTCCCTGTGATCCCTAGCCCCCCTCCTGGATGCACTGTGCTTAGCTCGCCTGCTTTCCCACCCTGGCACCTGCATGCCATGATCCCTTGAGTTGCACCCTCCCCTTCCCCACAGTGACTTGTGCCCTGCACTCCCCTGCATTCCCACGCCCCCACCCCACCTCAGAGCCACACACACCGTGTTTTCCTGAGATTTCTCCCCCCACCCACAACACGAGTCCCATGATGCCCTGTGTTTCCTGCCCCAGCGCTGGCGTGCAGCAATCCCTTACATCGCTGCCTTGCCCACGCCCCACCCGTGACCCATGTGCCACACTCTCCTGCGTTCCCACGTCCAGGAGGCCTCTGCACAGCCACGTTCCTGGCATTCCTCCCCGCCCCCACCCCAGCGACCTGTGTGCCTCACTCCCCCGACACTGTGCCCACCACCGCCTTGCCTGGCTGAGCTGTGTGGCACCAACTGCTACCCTCTCACATTCCCCTCTGGTGCAGAGATCTGGGGAGGAGGCTCAGGATCCTCTCTCCGTCTAGGGTATCACAAGGATGTCCATGTGGACTTCCGGAGGCCCTGGACACTGGAGACCGCTGTGGTCTGCACATCTGAATCCCAACGGGGATCATCCCCTTGTGGAGCCCCTGCGCAAACCCCTAAGTAACAAGGGCACAGGTAGGTTCTCCAGATAGATAGCCCCAGCTATCTGTGGAGAGAGCCAGCCCCAGTGAGACTGAGATTCCACTCGACATGAGGTAGCTGGCTCCAGGTAGTTGTTAGAGATATTCTTACTAGATTCAGAGAAGGAACGCACAGGGCTCCTTTCCTTGCCAGAAGAATTGTAACTCAGCACGTCAGGGTTACTCGGTGACCTTCCCTGCCCGTGGCAAGGTAGCCACCAAACACAGGGTCCCACTGACCTTTGCCAGACTGACTTCTGATCAGAAGCCCCTCCACCCTGGGGCACCCACTGCAATGGGTTCTATCCACCCTGGGACTGTACATACAGAGCGCAGAGTTCTGAGTTGTGCAGCAATCAACCATACAGGGTCCTTCTGTTACAAACGCTAATAATTGAAGGACTGTGCTCTCCCTGAATAATTTAGAGGGTTGAGAAGGGGCTCTGGTAGATTTTAAAGCCCCTCACGCACCCCAACCACCACAGCTCTTGAACCTGCTTCCTATACCTCAATAACATCCACGCTCCTCTAATTTACTAAGTAAAAACATATGTCCCACGGCCCTCTTTGCCAACTCATTAAACATTAACATACCTAACAGGAAGGCTTCCTAAGATTAATACCACTAACGAAAGCATACTCCTGAGCACCTATATCCTATTTCTCTTACTCACCCAATTAACATGCCCTCATCATCTACACACAATTCCTAATATGCACAATTAAAAAACCAAAACAATACAACCCCCAAGTACATGAAGATTTTGGTAACTAGAACAGGTCCAGCACGCATCCTAGGGTAAATGTGCTGACAAGTTTTAAGAGACAATAATGTAGTTTTAATTTCCCTGAAATACTTATTTTCCATTTTTCCTTTAGTCCAAACCCCAACCAAATTCACTGCCATTAAGTCAATTCTGCCTCAGTGGCCCTATAGGGCAGAGGAGAACTGCCCTTATGCCTTTCTGAGACTGTAACTCTTTATGGAAGTAGAAAGTTTCATCTTTTCTTTAGATCAGCTGGTGGTGTTGAACTGCTGACCTTTTGCTTAGCAACCCAATGAGTAATCCACTATCCCACCAGCACTGCTTTGTTTAGGAGTGTTATGTCATTGGAGGTCACCCTCTTGAAGTTGAAAGACCAAAATCAAGCAAACAAACATAGATCCAGGAATGTTTTTTGGGATCACACTAAATCCCAGGTCTAACTTAAGAACAATTAGTTCTTACATCATGGCCCTGCTCTATACTCACTTCTAGGAAGAGAACGGGTACCAGAGCAAAATGTGAAGAAATTAGATGGTGCCAAGAAGTGAGATGTCAACCGAGTCCACATGGAAGCACACCATCAATCATCGAAGGATTGTGAGGCATATAATCCGAAGTTGAAGGGAGAGAATAGTATCAGAGCCGAGTCTGAGAATCTGATTTGCAAAAGGCTGTCAATGAGAGTGGGAGTCCAAGATTCATTGGTGGAACTATACAAGGAAACAAACCTCGGGTGAACTCCCTCTAACCACAATTGAGGGATCGGAGGAAAGTCATCCCTAAAGAGAGTGTATTGATAAATTGATCACAGTTGGTCAAAGGCAGAAGCCTGAGTTGAACTGTTAAACTTTGATGTACTCAGGACCCCAACTAAGCTACAGGATGAACCAGACTGGAATTAAGGCAGGTATGGCTATTCCATTTCTCTTTGATGGTACTGGCCAATGGAATAGAACCAGATGTCCTCCTGTTGGCAAGGAGAATAGTCTTGGAAATGATTTCGGCTCATTAATCAAAGATGAGAATAAAGCAATGAAAAGGAGGTCTCCTGCCACACCAGTGTCACCTCTTGCCATTCATCCCCCTTGAAAACCATAATATGTATGTGCTGTCTTTTCACTGGAAGATAAGCTTGAAAAGTGGTGACAAAGTTTATCTACTTTATTTGTACTTTTAGGAAAATGACCAGAACATTCTACACATTTTCGACTGAGTAAATAGACCTGTGAAGACTCAGAAAAATCTTTATTCTCTGGTCTGTCAAGTAATCAACCTGTAGGTGTTTAGAGACAGATAGGGAAGCTGGTTAAACTTTCACTACACCGCCTTCTTTCATCAACGAAGCTCTCCAATTCCTTTCACCGTGCCTGCTATCCCAGAGCCTAGACTTCTCAGGAGTTTTGTGCTAAGAATTTGTGGGTGGATTCTCAGGAGTTCACTGTTTTCGGTATTGGTCTGACTGTTCTTTTCGTTTCTCCCTTGTGGAAGCACTTTAACTGACAGCTTCTCATATTCTGCTAAAGCAGTTAACCTTCCCCCACCTGCATTCTTCTTAGTATTTGTAGACATCTCCAACCAGGTTATGACTTCTCTCCATGGTTTCCCACTGCGCAGATCATATTTGCAATACCTTTATGTACTGGAGTTACTTACTGGAGGGCACAAGCACCCTCAACTGTTAGACGAAAGTTTGGAGGTTAGAGTCCACTCAGAGGTGGGTTGGAAGGAATAGCTGACAAACTACATTTGAAAAAAGATCAACCACTGAAAACCCCATGGAACATAGTTTATTCAGGCACATCTAGGGTCAGCAGAAGTTGGAATCAACTCCTTGGCCACTGATTACTTTTACTATAAGAAAATATTAGAGGAAGTAGATTTATATAGGCTATGTATTATGTTTCAACATCATTGAGAACAAACAGTAAAGGCAGAAGACCCTAATGTCATACACAATGTGAGGTAAGCAAAAGCTTGCAATACAGCAGGACATGCATTTGAACTATTTTAAAAGATGAAATGCAAGATGAATAGTAGGGACAGATAGAATGGTCCAGAGCTCCATTATAAGGTTTCACTTGAAATATTCTATTTAATCTAGGCAAACAGTATGCAAAATATAAATGAAGTACCAAAATTGAAAAAGATGAATGAATAGAAGAATAACCCTTGAGGAGAAGATATAGATACCCAGTTCCCAGTGGTGATTTAAAACAGGGGTGGAAATTTGGTAATTATTTGGGGACTGGTATCAATTAAAGATGTGGATGAGCTAGCTGAAGGGAAGCAGACAGAGCCAGAGAAGAATTTACAAGTGAGTGTATATTCACAGTCGTATTTAAACTCAACCCTCTTATTCACTCTAATCTGGTTGGAAATTTGGTCTTCATGGGGCGTATGGACTTACAACCCTCATCACATAACAGCCATGGTTTCACTTATGTTTGTTCTAACTCAGAAATAGAAGACTGCTTTCCTCCAAGGGTTGAACGTGAGCAAACTCCCAGTGTATTTATACCAAGAATAGGAAACAGCCAGCACAGAAACTAAGGGAGGCTATTAGCTGTAGGTTCTAAGGGTTATTTTAAAATTGAGGGAGAATGAAAAAGAGACAAGATCTCTCCTCATTCAACGTGTAAAATACTTTTCTGTAGAGTCCCCAGCTGCCATCCCTCAGGAAAACGATCTCTGACAGAGACTACAGCTGGTGTAAATAATGAATGAATCAAGACAGAAACAACCTATGGAAGGTAGAGATACACACAGTTGGAAGAATTTGCTGGAAAATTCAAGCAAGAGCTAAATGAGTTTCTTTTCATTGATTGCTGGCCCAGCATCGTGTTTATTTCCCTGTCTCAATTTCAGATGTCATAAAACCCACTGCTGTGGAGCCAATTCTGATTCACAGTGACCCTCTAGGGCACAGAACTGCTCCCTTGGGTTTCTGAGAGTACAAATCTTCAAGGGAGCAGAAAGCTTCACCTTTCTCCCATAGAACAGCTGCTGGATTTTGAACCACTGACCTTGTGCTTAGCTGTCCAAAACTATGCTACAATGCCACCAAAGCTCCATTTAAATGTCATGGGGTTGGGGGGGGGGGCGGGAGGGACTTTCCTGCGCATCAGCTGTGGCCCTGTGGCTTCTCTACCAGGTTGTTTCTACCCCAGGGGCCTACATATAGTAGCACTGCAACTGCACAGCTTCTCCACCAACCCAACACTGGGGCTTTCCTGTGGGACTGCCGCAAAAACACAGCTTTTCTGCCAGCCTGCCCCCGACATGACACAGCTTTCCTACTGCACCACCACAGTGCCTCGGACTGTCTGCAGGGCAGCGCCCTGGCCCAGGGATTACCCACGGTATATCCACTGGGCAGTGGCTGGCCCCCAGGACTGCACGCAGTACCTGTGTGGCCTCACGGTTTCTCCGCTGGCCAACCCCAGCCCCGTAGCTGACCCACAGTACTGCTGATGTCCCAAGGCGGCTTCTCTGCTGGGCAGTCCAGGCCCTGGGAACTTCTGGAGGTAGCATCAAGGGCCTGCGGCCTATCCGACAGCCTGCTATTTCACCCCAAAGATTACCCACGGTGCTGCCGCAGCCCTGCCACTTTCCTGCTGGCCAGGCACAGACCTGTAATCCCCTCTCTCAGGAGCCTCCCCCTTGTAACCACACCCTTCCACTTCCCATGTTCCTGGATTCATTCCAGGGATTCAAGGATGGCTCAACATCTGAAAGTCCATCAACATCATCCATCAAATTGAGAAACAAAAACAAAAATGGGTAACAACCACAAGATAATATCAATAGATGCAGAAAAAAGCATTTGACAACATCCAACACCCATTCCTAATTAATACACTCATGAAGATAGGAATGGAAGGGGAATTCCTCAGGTTAATACAAGCTACCTAGGAAAAACCAACAGCCAATGTCATAGTCAATGGAGAAATGATGAAAACAATCCCATTGACAAAGGGGACCACTCAAGGATGCCCCTTGTCCCCACTTTTATTCAACATCATACTGGAGGTCCTAGCTAACAACATAAGGCAATGAAAGGACATTAGAGGTAATCATCTGGGGGAGAAAGAGGTAAAAAAGTATAGTTATTTGCAGATGACGTGATTCTATTTATTGAAAACTCCAAAAGCTCCACAAAGGGAGTGCTGGCAGCGATAGAGGAATATGGAAGAGTGGCTGGATACAAGTTCAACAATAGAAGTCTATTGGATTGCTATATACATCAGACAAGATCATGGGAGAGGAGATCAAAATGGCAGTGTCTTTCACAATAGCCAAAGGGTTGAGACAAACCTGGGAAAGGAATACATAGGCTAACTGAAATAAGGAAGGCACACACAGAAGCAGCTAAAATTGAAAAGTGGGATATACTAAGGATAAAATACCTGTGTGCATTGAAGGACTTCACTAAGAGAGTCATAAGAGAACCCACAGACTGGAAGATCTTTAGCAATGACACATCAGACAAAGAGCTTATTACTAAAACACAATACTTTATTAGCCTGCAACAAGAAAAAAGCAGAGCCCTCGAGGAGGTGGGCAAAAGACCTGAACAGAAGTTTCCCAAGGGAGGAAACCCAAATGGCTAAAAATCATATGAGAAAATGTTCCCAATCATTAACCATCAGAGAAATGCAAATTAATGCAACCATGAGATACCACCTAATACCCTTGAGGATCGCCCAGTTCAAAAAATCAGAGAGCAACACATGTTGGAGGGGTTGTGGCAAGATAGGAACTTGCATCCACTGTTAGTTGTCTTGTAGATACGTACAGGCACTGTGGAAAGCGATCTGGTGATATCTAAACCAAATGGAAATTGAGCTACCTTACAATTCAGCAATACCCCTATTGGGCATAGACCCAGAAGAAGTAAGAAATAGACTGCAACCAATCATCTGCATTCCCATGTTTATTGCAGCGCAATTCACAGTCACAAAGATCCGAAAACAACCTAAATTTCCATCGCTAGATTAGTAGATTAGAAAACTCTGGCATATACACACAATAGAGTACTATACATCAAAAAAAACAGTGATGACCACATGAAGCACATTGTCTCATGGGAAGAGTTGGAGGAAATTATGCTAAGCAAAGTTAGCCAAGCACCAAAAGATAAGTACAATGTGAGTCCACTGAGATTAGTCCAATCAACACAGTGGGTACAGACAGAAGAAAAACTACTTAGTATATGATACATGGGTTGAGGGATAGGCACAAGGGCAGGGGACAGACCAAGCCCAATGATGCATATGGCATCCAACATAAAGAAGAGGAAAGGGGGTGGGGCGACAATGGCATTGGGGGAGCAGGGCACTACTCCACTCACAGGGAGGGTCATGGACCAGCCACAATCTGAGCCATGTTGACCCCCTCCCTAGGAAAAAGAGCTATAGAGGTCAACACTAGCTACAGGCTAGGGAGAAGGGCCAGCCCATCCCGCCCACATGAGAGCAAACACGAAAGAAAGAAAGAAAGAAAGAAAGAAAGAAAGAAAGAAAGAAAGAAAGAAAGAAAGAAAGAAAGAAAGAAAGAAAGAAA
>NW_022107432.1:19563129-19565869 GCF_000313985.2 Echinops telfairi | reverse complement strand
AAGAAAGAAAGAAAGAAAGAAAGAAAGAAAGAAAGAAAGAAAGAAAGAAAGAAAGAAAGAAAGAAAGAAAGAAAGAAAAAGAAAGAAAGAGAGAGGGACTAGACCCCATTCTGACACACCAAGTCCTGAGGATGACATCCCTGCTTGGAGCAGCTAAGGCACAGAGAGGACTGGAGGGCTGACAACAGCTCAAAACACGATGTCCCTATGGGGGAGCACAGCGCTACAGAAGACAGTATTTGGAGATGCAGCACGGTAGTGAGCCTGGTAATAGAGGATCCATATTAAGAATAAGAAATTGAGATGCGAATTTAATACATATCTAGAAAGGGAACCCGTTGCCACTGGAGGTTTTATACCCATTCACGGGGACCTCCCATAGGTGTCAGAGAAGAACTGAGCGCCTTAGGGTTTTCAAAGTACTGGCTTTTCAAAAATAGTTTATCAAGTTTTCTTCGGAGATTTCTCTTGTGCATGTGAGCCTCAATCTTTGTATTAGCAGCAAGCATATCAAAACTATTTGCACCTCTCTAATGTATTACAGGGACACTTGGTGGTGTCCTAGGTCACATATTGGGCTGCTCACAGCCAGGTCAGCAATTCAAAACCATTAGCCACTCTGCAGGAGAAAAATGAGGCTTTATTCCCCCCTAACGATCGAGTCTTGGAAATCCACAGGGGAAGTGCTACTCTGCTCTACGGAGTCTCGTTGATTCTAAATGGACTTAACATCAGCAGTGAGTTTGAGTTTTTTTCTGCATCAAATACATGATTCCTCAATAAATGCACGGAAGGAAAACATCTGAGAAAGGGTCCCCTCCTTGTCTGCGCTAACACTCAGCAATCAGGAATGCGGAGATGACTCCCATGTCCGCATGGTATGAGAGGCACACAGGATCACTTGTTCGTAGGCATGGTCTGAGAGAGATGGGATATTAAAATTGTCCTCTCAGGTCAACAAGTACACCCCTAAGACCTCACAAAAGTGAAGCAACACCAACCATTTAATTCTAACACAATATTTAATCAAAAGTTACCACAAAATAATTTTTTATAGCATCAGCTGGATCACCCATCTACTTCAGGCAATTGAAAGTGGAATTAATGTTAGAAACAAACTCTACCTTCACAGCACAGTTTTACTTCAAATATATCAATACCATTTCCAATTTAAAAGGGGGGGGGGGACTATGATAGTCATTAAGCTTGTGCTAAAAGTAAATGTATAGGTTTACACATCTATATGTCAAATCATGATGGTTTATGTTGGAAATAAATATACAAAAGGCCAAATATGCAGCCACAAATGTGACTGAAATAGAAAACTTACAATAAATTCTCTCAAACTCTACTGGCAAGCCCTTTTCCTACCAATGAATGACCGCTGGTCACCTATCCTCACACACTTAACTGAGCGCTGTAGGGGCTTAAAAAGCGTCGTTCATCAAAATAACTACTTTGTGTCATCTTTATCATACGTTGCTGTTTATTTTAGATGCTGCCATCAAAGGCCATCTTTAGAAATAAAGAAGACCATAACAAACGACCAAAATGGACCAACACAGTGGCTGCCGCATGGGCTCGCCCAGAAGAACCAGTGTGAGATTGTGTGGCTAGTGCATGGCTGGGAAGTTTCTTTCCGTTGCACATTGAGTCGGAACTGGCTCCAAGAAACTAATGCCAAGGAGATCAAAGGGGAGAATTGTATCAGTGCTAAAGTTCTGAGCACCTAATAATAATAATGATGATGATGATGAGTAAAAGATCCATCACAAACAAAGCCCTAAGTCCACTGCACAAACCCCCCCACGGAACCCCTGCAGACCATTGACCAGGAATATGAACTGTCTTGCCCTCAGAGTGCACTGCGAAGTGGATTACTGCAGAATGGTTGGCATTTAATACAGCATCTCCCCTTTCCATTAGAATCTGTTCCTGCTTCCTCTTGGAAGTGGGGGGGTCTGTTTTATTTTGTTGGTGTTGTGGTCTTTCAGTAGGGTTTTATTTATATAAAAACTAGTATATGTAACCCATACAGCCAGCAAGTAGATCGATCGTTCTTTGGGGTTGTGGCAGGGGACGTTGTGCAGTAATGGGGAGCTAATAATAATGAGGAAAAGAATGAAGAGAATGTTCTAAAATTGTGGCGATGATTGCACAGCATTTTTTAATATATTTAAATCACTGGATTGCTAGTATGTGAATTACGTGATAATAAAACTGCTAAAAATAAGGCTACCATAAATGGTATTAACTGCCATTCTGTCTGTACTGATTATATAAAGTTGTCAGAAGAATTTGTTTTGTTTTGTTTTTGTAATCATATGAAACACTATTTGGTAAAATCACTCATACTAATGTACATCTTTTTAAAAAAATCATTTTACTGGGACTCATACAACTCTTATCACAATCCACACATACATCAATTGTGTAAAGCACATTTATATACTCGTTGCCCTCATCATTCCCAAAACACTCGCTTTTTGCTTGGGCTCCTGGAATCAGCTCCTCATTTTTCTTTCCCACCCCCCTCCCCATTCCCCGCTCCCTCATGAACCCTTGATAATTTATAAATTATTATTTTATCATATCTTAAAGTTGCCGACGTCTCCCTTCACCAACTTTTCTGTTGTCCATCCCCTAGGGAGGAGGTTATATGTAGATCCTTGTAATCAGTTCCCCCATTCTATCCACCCTTCCCTCCTCCCTTCTGGTATTACCACTCTCACCACTGGTC
>NW_022107432.1:19552433-19562244 GCF_000313985.2 Echinops telfairi | reverse complement strand
GATCTATTTCCCCCATAATCATAAATATATTTACATATGTACATGCCTGTATTTAGGCCTCTATGTATGCCCTTTGCCTCCTATTCTTTCCACTATTTTCTTTTGCTTTCCTCTTGTCCCACTACCATGCTCAACCTTCATTTGGGTTTCAGTAATTCCTCTCAGTTACATTGCCCTTGATCACTCTCTACCAGTCCTCCTACCCCCTCCCTGACACTGGTTTGAACTACTTGTTACTCCCTTGTCCCTGGGTTGGCAAAAACCTCTTCCCTTCCCCACCTCCCACTCTCCCATGTCCCCCCAGGACCACCATTGGTCCCATTGTTTTCTTCTCCATATTGTTTATCCAGCCTATCTTATCTAGATAGACCTGCAGGGATGATAATAATATGCGCATAAAATTGCAGATGGCCTTGACAGCACCAAGTGGCACATAAGAACAAGGCGACAACAATGGCAGCAACACCAACACACTAACAAACAAAAAAGCCACTGACATACAAAATCTAAAAGAAGGGGGAAAAAAAGAAAGAAATAGAAGCCTGTTAATAGTTCAAGGTCTGTTTGTTGACCTTCAGGAGTGTTTTCCAGATGAGTCTGATGGGGTACCACGCCCTGGCTCCAAAGTCCATCCTTGATACTCCCTCAGGACCTCCTTGCTCTGCTCCCCCCACCCTTGCCCCCCATCACTATATTGCACGCTCCTAGTGTTTTGCCTCAGTGTGGTGGGGTCAGCTCGGTCACACACCCCATACTGTGTCTCCAGTGCTGTCCCATGTAGGGCCATGGGTCAGCGCAGGATGTCGCATCTCACAGTGGGGCCGGCCATATGGTCCTCTCAGTGCATTGGATGCTCCAAGCCAGGCTACAGTCCTCTGAGCGTGGTGGGCCCTGGTGTGCTCCACTCCCTTCCTCCCCCTTCATTTGCTTCAGCTTCCTTCTGGGTATGGTTGTAAATCCTTTTTTATAATGCTGCTTCTCAGAGACATATCCACTTTTCATTTGGCTATTTTTTAAAATGATTGTAAAGTACGTATAACAAAACATCTGCCACCTCATCCATTTTTACATGGAGAATTCATTAGCATTCACCACATTGAGCAACCATTACCACTATTCATTTCCAATTTTTTCCCCATCACTTAATCCAGTACTCCCTGTAGCAATCACTCCCATTTCCACTGCCCGTTCCTCCTGGTCCTTTATCCTTGATGTCCACCGCAAGAACTCAGTACCCACTCATGGCGGCCCCATGTGCGCCTGGTAGGCTTGCTCCATCGGGTGCTCACAGAGGCTACCTTGATGCCAGGCCTGTCCCCTCAGGTGCCTCTCAGTGGATTCACCCACCAAATCTCCCACCCAGAGTAGAGCACTTCACCTCTTGCTCCACTCAAGGCCTCCGCCACCAGTCAACCCAGGCCGCGCTCTCTGTAGGGGCCTCTCCCAAAGGGATCATATGACAGGTGTGCTTAGTCTCTGACTTCACTTTCACTTATTTTCAAAGTCTATTCACGTCACAGCATCTATTAGAACTTCATGTCTCTTCCTGGCTGAATAACGCCATTGTGGTAGGTTGCTATGATGTTTCCCCACCTACATTCTTTAGAAAATATGCTTGGGTTCCTGAGGATCCTGCCATACTTACGAGGGAATGTCTATATATACCATTCTGATTTTTAAAGGCTCTGTTCTCATTGTCCTTCTCTTTAGGATGGAAATAGAAATCCCTTTTAATGACAAATAAAGAAAGAAAAATGAAACCACATTAATGCCCGGCACCGAGTAAATTCTGGATTACAGCAACCCTATAGACAAAGCAGAACTTCCCCAGGGGCTTTCCAAAGCTGCCATCTTACGGAAGCAAGATGGCACACTTCTCTGCCCCTGGAGTGGCTGGTGGGTTCGAACAGCCAGGCTTGAGGCTAGCTGCCAAGCTACTTAATCCCTGCACCACCAAGGATTCTCCTAAAGTCATTAGACCCACTTCACAATGAACACAGGCACAAACTTTTCTACCAAGAAGCATGAAACAACAGCAAAGTAGGCCTGTTTCCTGACATTAAAATTTCAATGACTAGTGACTCATCCAAAAAAGGCTTGGCCAACCAAGTCAGTTGTCTCTGGATAACGATGAAAAGACAAACTAGTACGGACTTGTCTTTTAAAATACCTTCCAAGACATTCAGCCTCTAACACTCACTCTTTCTCCTCAACTTCCACTGCCATTGAGTAAATGCTGACTCATAGGGACCCTGTAGGACAGAAGAACTCTCCCCAATCTGTAAGTCTTTACAGGAATAGAAAGCCTCACCATTCTCTCATTGAGTGGTTGGTAGGTTGGAACCGATCTTGCAGTTAGCCATCCAGTGCCTAACCCACTGCGCCACCAAGATTCCCTGACGAACACAAAAGCCCGGAAATATCAAGCTTCACCATATAGAGCACACATAGAGGACTTCCAAGTGACGATAGCTGGTCTTTTGAACTTTTTACTCAACATGAAAGTAAGTGGAGTTTTCTACAGATTGTTCATTGATTGGTGCAGGAAGGAAACGCGGGCCGTTGGAAATCCGCTATGTAAGACAGCAAACGTGCTATCCCTGATCTGCTTCTCGTGAAGCCTCTTGCTATTAGTTCCTGTGCAGTCGAATCTGCCTGGTGGAGACACGTTCCCGGAAAGCAGAAGTACACCGTAGGGTTTCCAAGGCTGAGCGGCCTTTCAGAAGCTGGCCTGGTTCCTAAAGTAGCTCCTAGTTGATTTGAACCTCTAACCTTTCAGCTAGTAGTCCAGAGCTTACCACCCATGGGTATTTGTTCAGATTTTTAAAAAAGCCAATCAGCTTACTTCCTTATCTTGATTTCGGAACTTCTGCGGGGAGGAAGAGCAGACATTTGGGGTGAGTGGCACTCTGCTCGTTGGTGAGCTATGCAACAACCACCGGCAAGGAAGACCAGAGTCCTGTGGGTTTTGAATGATACAGATGATCAGACTGTTCGGCACAAACCTTAGCACTAGCCAACACTTCTCAGCAGTTACTATGATCAAGGTACATGGATTATTATCACGTGAAACCCTCCTGACAACTCTAGGAAGCAACTACTGTCCCTGATGCCACTTTATGGAAGAAGAAACAGGTTTTGAAAGGCTAATTACATTTCCCAAGGTCACCGCTGACCAGTGGTGAAATGGAGGTTTTTTCCAAGGTGGATGGATAGATTCTCGAACCTTCTCTCTTGATCACTGCTATCCTATTCTCCCACTTAGGGACCATACTTGAGCTCTGGGGACATGAAAGCAGAACCCACCCCATCCAAGTAGCGATGGTTCAAGATGAAGTTCAGCCTTCCCAGCATGCACTCAGTAACAAGCCCAGGCCATGCACTGGTCCGTGACTCAGACAGACACAGATAATGCGACTGCCCTTCTGTCACCTACACCCACACAGACACACACACACACACACCATCATAATGTAATATTAAACAACTGCCTCCTTCTGGACCAAGCAGCTGCTTCCATTTATGCTTCAGTTGGGAAAGCATTTGGCTGCGCTCACCAACCATTATGACTCCTATGGGCTTAAAAGTGGCACATGAAGTACACTGATCATATTTGGGTGTATCCTCTGAACAGGCAATGGGAAAACCAGGCCCCGTGGTGACCCCCAAAGTTCCATTTCTGTGCCTGCTCAAGCCTTTTTATTGCCCTGTCATCAAGTTCCAATATGCTCTACAATTTCCATGCATGTTCAGTTCAACGGGCTATCGTGTCATTTACTTTGGCTGGTCTTTGTTGATTCTGAGAGCATTCGCAGGATCCAAGAGCATTACATTCCCTTTGATGTCCTGTCCTAAATAAGTGAGGGGCGTCCAGAGCCCCTCGATGCATAAAGCACCAGCAGGCACTGAGATAGAACTTGGGTAAGATCGCTGACTAAGGGTATTGAGTACAAATATTAAGCCCATTAGAATTCAGACTCGCTACTTTGCTCTGGAGGCTGTTGCTGTGTACAATAATACATATGCTCGTCTATGGCAAACAGCTACCCGGCTTCAAGTAGCGCTCTTTGATAAAGTCACCAGGCCAATAGCAGCATGCCTAAAAAGGGAATGTTTGGAGGTAACATGTGAAAACATGTGCCCTGAACGTGGAAACGCAGACGGCATTCCGCCGGCAACTGCCGAGTGGTGACAGGATCGCTATTGAGATGACTTTCCGTTGAGTCCGGACACAGGGGCTATTCTTAGAGCCACCCAAAAAAGCCTGGAGCTGCCTAAAAATAATGATGACTCAACACCTAGAGGCTTCAGTGATGTCATGCTGTCAAAGAACACCCTCTCGCTCCTCACAGGTTGCAGCTTTTAAAATAAGCCAGCTCACAGCTCACCTTTGGAGGAGGAGAGCAGAAATTTCACACACTGAAAGAAAAAATTGGGACCCGTGGGTCACACATTGAATGTCTCGCCCGCCCGGGCATCGCCTGTCACTGTCTTGGTTTACTTGGACAAGAAGCTCCTCCTGCCAAAGTCAAAGGCAGTCTCTTTTCTCTCTGCCTCCCTCCCTCATCAGTCATCCTTTCACAAGAGGCCAGCGAGACAGGGCAGACAACAATGCTGATTACACAAGGGGAGGGCCTGGAAAAAAGCTTGTCCTCAAGTCACCGATGCCAGCCCGTTTCCTGGCAGAGGAATGCATCACTAGGTGCAGCTTAGGGCGTGTCATTGAGAACTGGAGAACGGAATATATCTTGAAGCCTGCCTTCCACCTCGTAGTTCTCCGGGCCTGCATTCTTGTGCTGACTGCATCCACCTCAAAGCTCTCGTGGTGACTGAGGTCTACCCTACTTCACACCCTCCAGTGGACGTTAGAAAGGGCCTTCGACTCCCATAAACAAGAGCAGTTCTACCCTGGCCTACAGGGTCGCTGCAATTCAGCGTGGACTCGAGGGCAGTGAATGAGTAGACATTTTCAGCTCCATGAGGGCATGGGCTGCATCGCATCTCTGTTCTCAGTGTGCCTAGAACAATACTTGGGATTTAGTACATGGTCAATAACTTATGGGTAGACGAATGCGGCAAAATCTCTCTACTTGCTACTGTATTTATGAATCAGTATCCTCTCTGGGACACGTACACATGTATACCCAGATGTGTAGGAGTACAAGTGGCCAAGCATGTGACTACAACCTGAAAGGTTAGGGGTGCACACCCCACCCCCACGCCAGAGGGCCCTTATGATGTGCTCCCACAGGGGACACCCTTGAAAACGCTGTGAAGCCGTTCTACCCGGCCCGTAGGAGTTGCCATGAGTTGGCACTGGCTCAATAACAAACATTTCAGTTGTACAACTTGTGTTCATTGATACATTTCAGAATGTCTGTATCTATGTATGTGTCCAAATGGATATACACAGACATACACATATGGTGTACATTCATTAAAAAGGGGATTCTTGACCACTGAATGCCTTCAAGCTCCAAAAGATTCAAGGCTACTGTAGCAGATACTTGAGTACCGAGTCATCCTCGAACCACAGAGCCCATCTATTGGCTCAGCAACGGACAGGGCTCTGAGAGTCAGAGCTGAGTACGTTGTAAGTGAGGTATAATAGCCAAGAAAAATAATTCTGCATCTGTTTTAATACCCTAGGTTCTTCCAAATACAGCCAACCCAGTGCTTATTCTCCAAAATGGTGACCTTGTTGAAACAAGGCTTCCATCGTGTGTTTTGAGAACAAGTCAAAGGTTAGTTCCCAAGCTCCAAAAGTAGATCATTCTTATTCTTGTGTAGCGATTTCTCCTTATGCTGTGTGTGTGTCGCTTTCAAATAAATATGACTAAGGTTGGTTGCTCACCTGGCTCACTATTCCTGAATCTAAGGGACTTGATTCCACAAACTTAGATGCACCCTCAACATGCAAAGGCTTGGCACCACTCAACATACTGGGAAGAAGATGCTCCCAGTAATGCGATAGAGAAGAGGTCTTTACAAGGGACCACGTGCATCGGGATGTGCAACCTCAGGACGCTTACTTCAGGGGAGAGAAAACTCCACTGGAGTTGAGATTTCAGTTGTCAACAGCAAGATGGACAAAGGCAGGCCTAGAAAAACCCAAGCACACTCACTTTCTCCTCTTCTCCCCAATCATGAAGTCCCTCTCTGCCCACATTGAGAACCCGACGAGCCAGTGGAGCCCAACTTGATACAGTGAGTTATCAAGGCCAGACTTCTGACATTGCAGGAGCACTTCTCTGACAATGTCCAAAGAGGCTCTTTGAAGAGCCCAGATCCTTCCCTTTCATGTTGCTTCTTCCAAAGCCTTGAACTTCAGCACTGATGTCTAAGCAGAATTCCATTTCATGTTTTGTAACGTAGTGAAAGACAACACCAGTGAAGAAAACAATCTATTGAGGGGAAAGAATTTTAAAAAAAACCATTGAGATGACAGAAGCTTCTCGTGAAAGCATCTAAGTTACTGGATTTGGGGGTTCAGAATTAGACTGACCTATTTTGAGAAAAACTTTAAAGAGACAAATCCTCAAATGAGTCCACTGTGGTGGCCATTTTCTCATGAATGCATATTAGAATCGTGATCAGATTTAAGAACAAGGCCTCGTTTTATTACCAGGTGCTCTTCCCCGCAGCACAATGTCGTTCTACCGTGATCGCCGTTATACTGTTTTCCCGGAAGATGCTTGACAACTGTTCTAGACAAAGTGAGTTTCAACAAAACAAGATGATTTTTACTTATTGTACTCTCAAAGTATGACATCTACTCACTTCAGTGATACTTTTCTAATGATGGTATAATTTCAAAATAGACCCTGAATAACTACTGGCCAGCCTCCTCACTTGTTAAAGGATGATTGTTTAAGAAACCCTTAAAATATAAACCAGGTTTAATTGGCAAACATTTTTAAGTTTCTTAAATCATATACTTGCATAATTAAGTTGATAGAAGAGAAACAGATGATCAGGACCAATAAGTATAAAGTAGAATTGCTATGACTATGCATTTGTTTTTAATTTGAGCTTCCTTAGACCCAGGAAAAAAATCAAAGCATAAACATAATACAATCCTCACTGCTATTGAGTAGATTCTGGTTCACAGCGAGCCTAGAGGGCAGGGTAGAACTGCCCGTAGGTTTCCCAAACTAATAAAGCTTAATAGGAGGGGAAATCTTGTCTTTCTCCATGGTTTCAAAGTGCTGACCTTGCACTGAGTGGCCCTACTCAAAATCACTACGTCACCAGGGCTCCTGTATCATAGGAAAATGTACATCTCCTTTTGTGTTGTTGTTAGGTGCAATCTGGTCAGCTGAGACTCATGGAAGCCCTGAGTACAACAGAAGGAAACACTGTCTGGTCCTGCACATCCTTACAAACATTTCTATGCTTCCGCCCATTATTGCAACACACTGTCCATCCATCTTGTCAAGAGGCTTCCTCTTTTTTGGCTGCCCTTCGATATTTCCAATCATGACGTCCTTTTCCAGGGACTGACCTCGCCTGATACCATGCCCAGAGTAGGTGACATCGAGTCTCGTCATTCTCTTTCCCATGGACCATTCTGCCTGTCCCTCTTCCAAGACAGATCTGCCTAGTTCCCCGGGGGAAATAGTGCACCTGGTGCTAGGTGCTAACGGAAATATACTGCATGACCCTTGCCTGGAAAACGATCCGCAGCATGAATCCTACAGGAGATCTGCAGGTGACAGAGGCTGAGATGAAACATTCTCAAAGCCCACAGCTATGATGTCAAAGCACAGTTTGGCCGGGGCTCCGCAAGGAGTTGACGCAGTCCAGGGTGATTTACGTATCCAGCTTCCCTTTCAAATTTAACTCACTGAAGGAAATTAACATTTACCCAGGAGTTACAACCAAGCGAGCTGGCACCTAACCACCACCACCCATGCCCCCACACGAGGTGGAACGGGCTTGATGGCAATGAGCTTGGGGTGTGTTCTCTACTACACCTCGCTTTCACCTTCTGCCACCTTACAGCCAATTCTGACTCACAGTGAGCCTACAGGACAGAGGAGAACTACCCCATACTCAGGGTGAGAACCCACCAATCCCAATAAAATGTAGTATTGCCAACATAGCTACAGGAACGATTGAACTTTCACAAATCAGCTACACTTACGCTGCTAGTATACACCTATTCCGGAGAGTTAGAGGAGTCTGATTCAGCACTGTGAGACTAAAATGACCGATGAGTAGAAAACAATGAGCTAAAGGAAGCCCCCTCACAGCCCCACTCTCGTCAATATAACAGACTATTCATGGAATCAGCACTCAGCCCATCTCTCTCCCACGGATCTCATCCCATTGAGCTAAATGTCAGGCCTGCTGTGAGGAACACCGTGGTGGAGATTTTAAAGTTCATGACAAAATGCTCTGACTTTCTCTGGATCACGCAAGAATTCCACTAAGACCAGAATCAAACACCAAGGAAGCCAAGAGAGGCCGAGCGACCCAGGCCACCTTCAGCCGCTGAGAGCGAGAAAAGAACAACAGTAGTGACGGTCGCCTTCCCCTTCTGGAATTCACCACTCCAACGGCCTCTTAGGCAGCAGAATTCAAGAGTGACCCCTGGAATTCATATATCTTCATCTATATTATTGAGTCAAAATACTTTAAAATAAACTCATTATTAATTTCATCCCCTCAAAACTCGTGTTATGAATCCTATATTCCTGCAACTTCTGGATGTCATTCCACTCAGGAATAGAACTTTCCTTCTTAGGTTAGTGAGACTGACCATATGAATGCCAGCTGGGTGTTAAGCCAATTCTCTTTGAGATTGAGAAATGGATTAGACACAGAAGAAAGTACAAGCTGAGGGAGAGATACTCCTATGAAAGTAAGCAAACAACCCAGTGTCTTCCCCTGGAGACACTTTAATATGGAAAAGGAAACCTGCCTTTAGAGACCAAATGAACCACAGCCCTTGTGCCAATTCCTAGATATGCACAGGGATTCCTGCTCGAGAAATGTAGAGAGTAGAAAGCCCCCTCTTTCTCCCAGAGTGAAGCTAATAGTGTTAAACTGCTCAGCTTACACCACTAGGCCTCTTGTCCCTTAGAGCCAATGTCTTGAATTCCGATTTCTAGCCTCTGAAATTGTGAGGACATTCATTTCTCTTTGTTAAAGACATCCACTTGTGATATCTATGCTATAGCATAAGAATCTAAGAAATAACCATTTTGAAGTATGTCATGCAATGGCATTTCCAGTGTTATGTAATAGCACTGCTATCCAGTTCCAGAATTTTCCCATCCCAAATGGAAACCATTAGGCAGTCACTCGCCATTCCATCCCACAGCCCCTGCCAACCACTAATCTGACCTCCATCTCTATGTATTAGCCTGCTCCACATACAAATGGGGCAGAATATAAATATATTAAATTCCACATACATGAAATCATCTAATATGTCACCTTTCATGTTGGCTTGCTTCACTTAGCATAATAGTTTCAAGATATAGCTATGTCACAGCATTTATCAGCACTCTATTCTTTTTATGACTAAATGGTTAGATAATATTTGGTTTATGTATACGCCCCTTTTTAAAAAATGCATTCATCCCCTAATGGACCTGCGGATTGTTTCCATCTCTTGGCTATTGTAAACAATCCTGCTGTGGATATTTGAGTACAAAATCTGTTTCGATAAAATTGTTCTCCAATTCTTTTACCTAAGAGTAGAATTGCTGGGTCACATGAGAAGGTACGCCATCAACAGTCATAAAACACAGGGTTGGACTCCAATTAGAGGAGATGAAAGGGCTAGTAGGTACTGAAGAGA
>NW_022107432.1:19549803-19551123 GCF_000313985.2 Echinops telfairi | reverse complement strand
GAATAGCGAATCAAGTCCAACTTGCCTTCCAATACCCACTCTTACAGAAGGCTGCATTGCTCTGGTCAGACAGAGAGCACCGTTTTTACAAGGCCACATTCCTCCTCCCGGGCAAGCTACCCCAAGCCTGCCTCTGCCAACAGGGCACATTTTAATAATTCACAAAGGCTCTCCATCGCAGCGGCAGCTCTGGTGGATGCCATATTAAGTAGGTTCCAAGTATCTTTTTTCCAGGAAGGAGAGGGGGACCTCTTTAGTATGATCCTAGAATAAATGGACCACATTAGCCATCTTTACCTAGGTTTCATCCAGGGGTGTGCTCACCTACTCACAGGCAGAGAGATAGTGCGTCTCACCTCCATGTGCACCAGGCTTTATTCTTTCCACTGTCTCAAGTAGTTCCAGGGAGTTAAGTGGGGGCATGGAGAGAGGTTTGTCTGATTCTTGGGCCTCAGGGGTCACTCAGTGCTGCGGAGAAATATGGCACTAAAGATGCTTCTAGAATATGTTAGTCACCTCAGGAAAGGCTCAAGTTCCAGGGACTGTCCTACAACAGCTTTCCAATCTGCCCCAGACAAGGCCTCTCATCTGTCAGGTCATCCCCAGGTAATCAGCAGTGACTAATTATGGATGACCAGCCGCCATTCAGAAAAAGGAAGAAACATAGCCAAAGTGCTAAAAAAAAAAATACTTGGACACTGACATGAACCATATTTTACCGTGTAGCGGTTCTTTAAGGCAGCAGCCAAGCCTGTAAAAGGCACATCCACCTACAAAGGATGAACACATGAGATCGTCCGTGGAACTCCTAAGTACCCCTTGAGAGCTTTTGTCTCCTTGAACTGCTACCCCTTTTCATATATAAAGCTAATGCTTGGTCGCATTCTCACTCTCAGGTTTCCATACTCACAGTTGAACGACTTGTTTTTCAACCTATCTTCAGCGATACTTCATCTACAGTAAATTACTATCTTCTTGTTCATCCTCTCCCACACGTAATTAGCCTGACTGCCTCACCCAGCCTTAAACCATCCCCATCATGTTTTCTGAAGTCTTCAAACAGCGCTGATTTCAGCTTTCCTTGCTGCCTTTCCTCCTTTCCCTCGCTCCCTCCACTTTCTCTCCAAGGGGTAGTTAGAAACATCCATGTATTCAAGACACGTCTCAAGTTTAACTCCTTTGGCATACTGAATGAGCTGCTAAAATATCCCCACGATAAAGTGATTTATAAAACAGGTTTATTCGTTTGTTAACACCTCTTCCCTTCCCTCGTCCTCCCCCCAAATTGGTGGGGAGGTGGGTGTGGGAGACCTGGTAGGG
>NW_022107432.1:19535701-19548462 GCF_000313985.2 Echinops telfairi | reverse complement strand
AAAAAACAGGTTTATTCACGTGAAGAGAGTATCTTAACTATTAGCGTGCTTTGGACCCAACCCAGGAAGGTTTAAGGTAAATCTTGCTGGGGCATCGCCCAAGTTGTCTCCATCTGAAATTCTTTGATGCGACTGTCCGTGGTGAAGGAGAGTCCACTTTCTTTCTTGCACCTGTTTTTCCACAGTCAAATATGGTAGGTTAAGAACTGGATTAAGCATCAAGAAACCTTGCTCTAATCTTCGCTGTATCTCAAATTAATTACCCACTCCCAGCACATCCACCTCTTTGTGTCTTAATTCAGTCAGTGTTTTCATAAGTGAAGGTATAATTTAATATTGATAGAGCTTCTATTTCATCTTGCTTGGATCCAATTAATGCTCATCGAGGCAGCAGTCAAGAAACTGGATGACATATTTCCTTGAGCAAATCTGCTGCACAAGACTTCTTTAAAGTGTGGATAAGCAGGAATGGTACTTTGAAGACTATTTTTTGCTTTTTTGAATGCATGTGAAAGTTGGATACTGAATAAGGAAGACCAAAGAATTAATGCATTTGAATTATAATACTAGTAAAGAATATGTAATATACTATGGACTGCCAGAAGAACAAATGAATCTGTCTTGCAAGAAGTACAGCCAGAATGGTCCTTGGAAACCAGGGTGGCACGACTCTCTCCTGCTTCAGACATGTTATCAAGAGACACCGGTCCTTAGAAAGACGCCATGCTTGGTAAAATGGAAGGGCAGCATATGAGATGGACGGACATAGTGGCTGCAACAACGGGCCCAAACATAAGAACAACTGTGAGGATGGCGCAAGGCTGGCCAGTGCGTTGTGTTGCTGTTACCTTGGGTCGCTATGAGTTGAAGCCAACCTGAGGGCACCTAAGGACAGCAGCATGGCCACTACAATGTGCCAAGCCCTGGGTGAGGGGCCAGGAACACAAAGAAGAATACAAGTTTTCTCTGCTTGAAGGGACTTCCAAGTCAGTTACGGCAAAACATCAACGAAGAAAAGAAAATGCCTGATACAAAGTGTTTTGTTATATACGCTCCTTGAAGTAGGCTGTCTGGATCAGGATAAACCTGTGTGCCCAGCAGTAACTGTCCTGTGGACCTGGAGGCTGTCCAATGGACCCAGAATCAGACCATTGATCCGGAGTTTCAAAACAGGGGGTGGCGGTGACGGCAGTGACAGCAAATCAGGCTTTAGTCCGAAAAGGAGTCTCAATAGTATCCATGGAGAAACGGGAAAGGTCATAGAGACAGTGTCCCTGTCCAGTGCTCACCCTGGCTTCACTGTGGCCTTTATTCCCGACAGAGAGCGGCGTCTTAGTATGGACGAATGCATTGAATGCTCAGCATGATAGCATTCAATCCAGACTTCCATGCTGGATTCTTCTTAGACATGTGGTGCACAGCTTAATATTCCACAGCTCCACAATTCCCTGGGTAAAAGGTTTAGACCCTAATTAGTGTGCATGCAGGATTTGGGGATTTGGAAAGGAAATTCGGTGCAAAGAACACATATGGTATAGTGCCCCCGCTAGGTCTGAGATAGGCAAAATTTCTAATCTCCTTTGTAACTTTGAACACCCCATAAGGGGCCAGCAATGAATCCCAAACCTGTTATTGTCCAGTTGATTGTGACACATGGTTAACCCCAAGTGTGTCAGCGAAGAACATGGCAATTCAGGTGTGTCAGAGTAGAACTGGGCTCCAGCAGGTTCTCAATGCCAATTTTAGAACGAGATCTACAGGCCTTTCTTCTAAAGCAATGAGTTCAAACCTCCAACCTTGATTCAGTTAGCAACCCAGTGTGCTAACTGCTATCCACACCACCAAGTGACTCTCCCCAGGAATGAAAGACAGGACTATCTCTGCAGAGAAGCATATGGATATTCACACTACATTCACGTTTCCCATTGGTTCAGGTAGTTACTGAAGACAAATTAGGTCAAGTGAGATTCTGTCTCCAAATGAGTCATGGGAAAAAGGGAAAAAAAGACGCAAAACAAAACAAAAATCATGCCCTGGTTCTCAGACCTTTGCAGATTTTAGAAATGAGGGTATCAGTATTGAGGACATGAAGTTGTGTAGATCGAAGAGTATATTCACATTCTTCGTGGACACTCGGCTGGCGTTACCTTGTACTCAAGAAATAAAGCAATGATCGCAAGTAATGGCAGATTTAACTCTTACAACCCTCCAGGGGAATGCCTACTGTTGAGTGTTAGACTAGATTCGCATTTCCTTCGGCACACTTCCGGAGACGAAATCGGTTGAAATTCATAGTGAGGGACCACTGAGTGCACACTGTGAAGCTGAGACTCGCTCTAATCCCTTGTAGTGCATGGAGACAATCCGTTTGTGAGAAACACAAACACTAAGTGTGGTCAGTAGAGCCTGGTCTTTCAACTCTTTCCAATTATGGTAGGCTGTATCCTTTTGTGTTTAGCTTAAGGACCCCCATATTTTATTATCTTAATGGATGTGTGAGTGTGCCTGCACACACAGTCAGACAATGCATGTAGTTCACATCACTACATTATCATCTGTCCGCTTATTCCGTGTTGACTGCTCTCCGTGGACTACAAATTCAATGTCTTCGTGCCTGACTAACCACCGGAGCATCCCTGGATGGGAGTACTATGCCCATGTTCAATAAATATTTGTAAATGGAGAGGCAGTATTTCACAGTATTTGAGAGCATGGCTGCGGGAGCTTGGCAGCCCAGTACAACTCCCAGCTCTGCTGCATCTTGGCTTTGAGTCTGTGGACAAGTTGTTCAAACTCTCTGCATCAGTGTCTGCGTTTGTCAAACTCAGCATCACGAGACTTACTGGATCAACTTAGACAGCCTACGTATGCCATGATAACAAACACCAGACCTCCATGGCTTGAAACAAAGATTTTTTTTGTCTTGTTTTATCACATGTTCATAATAGATTGGCTAGAACTCAGCCATTTGTCACCCGCAGGACCCAGACAGCCTGGGCAAGCATGGCCTCGCTCCATGTGGCCTCAGAGCAAAGAGAACATCATTTACAGCCTAACACTGGTAAATAAATATTTGGCCTGAAAGTGACATCAGTCTCTTCTGTTTACACAGAGGAATCACCTGACTCCTCCCCTTCCTGCCATGCACCAGGAGGTGCACAGGGGCACAAAGACACCCCCCCCCCATCCCACCCTTCACAGGGCTGTCATGATATTAAAAGGCTTAATGTGGGGAAAGCACTTAAAAATTCATCTGCCATCTAGTTACATACTATGCTTGTTGCTGCTTTTACTAGTTTATTAAACTGAACGAATCCGTGTTTTCGCAGATGACCTGCAAACTTCAGGTTTCTCCAGATCAGCCTGAATCCGAGTAAATGTTGCATGCCCGTTGTTTTATTGCCCTTTCGTGACCAAATCAAAATCCACACCCACAGTGCCATCAAGTCGACTCTGTCTCATAGCAACCCGACAGGTCCGTCTGAGAACTGCGCATTAGGCTTCCCGTTCTGCGACTTTCCCTGGAGCGGGCAGTAGAACCACCAGCTGTAGGGTTACTTGCCCGCTGCTTATCCCACAGCGCTCACAGGGACCCTTTGTTGAGCAACCAGGGAGTGCTAATGCCCCAGGGACAGACTCTTCTCTTCCATGCCAACCCAGCACCACTCTCAGGATTTTCCCTCCAACCTCATCTGCCTTGATTTGGACCCCAGAGGGCAAACCCAGGGGGGTAGTCGAAGGGAAATGAGCCCCAGTCATTTCTAGGTGTTGGCCGCTGTGAAGTTCCCGGTGCTAAATGTGTTTCACACAAAAATTGATGCTTCAAGCTGTGGCGTGCAAACAGCAGTCTGTCTTTCTCCGTTTCAGATGCCTGCTTCCTCCAGCTCTGGCTCGCCTTTGTGTTTATGTCAACAACTCTCAACCATCTGGACCACAGAGAGCCACTTGGAAGGGTGTGCTCACTCCTTGCAAGAAAGCACCAAACCAAAGGACGACCTCCCAGCATGTCTGCCGAACAGAAAACGGGACTGAACATCACAGCCCTCATGGAGCGGTTTAAAAAAGGAATGTTCCTGAGGTGTCAGAATCAAAGGACTTAAATCGAAGAGCAGAGAAGAGCGTGTCAGAATACCTGCCACTCCGACAAGCAGAGACCCAGTACTAGAAGATCCTATCCTGTGGTGTTACCTGTTCAGGTATGATGAGCAGTCAAGTTCTGTGCCATCCAAATTACCTCAAGATGGAAAGGCCTGGGGGAAGTGTGTCAGCCAGGTGGGCAAACGGAGCGGAGGCTTCCGCTCGCCTCGTCTGCGATCGTCAGCTCCAAATCTCTCAGTCCTACCCGAGGGAGGAGACCAGCAGTCGGAAGCATCTCCAGGATAACAAGGAAGCTAAAATGTTAGCATCCCCAACCTTTCAGGGTAGGGGGCAAATCCTAGTCATGTATACTCTGTTGATATATATGTATGAGAGGGCGAGAAAAAGTTCATGGGAGAATTCCAGTCTCTTGTCATTCCATTTTCCCATAGGCCTGTTTAATGTCCCCCTGCACCCTGTCTGTATCTATAGGAGCCTGGCTGGTCCAGTGGTTCGGTAGTTGGTTGAGAACTAAAAGGTTAGTGAAATGAGTCCCCCAGGTACCCGGCAAGAGAAAGATGTTTCAGAGGGTGGCTACGAGCCAAAATTAATAGCGGTGGCCATGGTGGTGGTGGTGGTGATGGTGGTGGTGGTGGTGGTGGTGGTGGTGGTGGTGGGTGTTGAATTTGGTCATAGGTCAGACTATCAAAATAAATGAGGGTAGCCATCTGTGTGTGAATTCTTCTCAGACCTCTCTCATTCTATGTCCTTATTCTGGTTCCCTGACCCCTCATGTTGAGTAGCTCTCGTCCTTGAAACCGGCCCATTTCTAGGTTGCTTTGTTTCAATCGAGTGAGAGGCATCTCTAAGCAAGAACGAATGCTCATCCTCAGGAAGCCTCAAAGGAAACGCCTTTTAATTATTGATCAGACACATAAGGGGACAGAATGAGAAAGCAGGGGCACGTCGTCCCTAGTTTCTGTACAGAGTCTGTCACCGGAAATCACTTCTCCTGAGTAAACGACACTGTTTGATAACCCAGTTGTAACCACACAACGCACACTCCTGGTTTCTTTTCTAGGGATCATGTGCCGTTTCCTTACTTTCTGCCATCTGGCGATTGTACCACTGCCGACTCGTCATGTATAATTCCTTGGATTCCAAGCTATTTTCAGGCCCTCATTTCAATCGCCCAACTCCAAAACAACAGTATTATAAACCTATCTTTAAACAGTTCAAATTGATTCCTAAGCCCGAGGGTAGCTTTCTTGGGACTATCAGGATTACCTACAAGACCATAAACATGCACAAGACAGGCTTCCAGTGATCATGTTTGGTCCACAGAGTATAGACTCCACAACTGGCAAAAGAAGTAGGCATTTGTGAAATATCGATCATAAACCCTAGCCCCGGCCTCCAACACAGACTCCAACTAGACTTTCGTTTACAGATGAGAAAAAGACCCCACCCCCAAAATCCTGCCCATATTTACAGATGTTTGATGCTGGATATTTACAACCACAAATCCACATCCAAAGGGAAAGATGTTGTTCTTTCCAACCCCATCCATTCAAAGGTCATGGAAATATGGGTTAAACTGTAGAAAGATCTCCAAATATGATACTTCCTCTGATTCTTTGAAACAGGGGTCCTCAAACTACAGCCCATGGGCCACATGCAGCCCGCTGAGGACATTTATCTGGCCCACCGGGTGCTTTTGCCCCGTTTTGTTTTTTCACTTCAAAATAAGATATGTGCAGTGTGCATAGGAATTTGTTCATAGCTTTTTTTTTATACTATAGTCCAGCCCTCCAATGGTCTGAGGGACAGTGAACTGGCCCCCTGTTTAAAAAGTTTGAGGACCCCTGCTTTGAAAGGTGTTTAAAATGGCATTTAAAGCGGTTTAAACTTTAAGATAATTAAATTAAATCAAGTTAGTTTCTTCAAATGCAACACTTCATTTTCTGGAAAATTCTTGTATACAGACCACCTCATTCTCCAGGGATTGCAAATCAAGGTGCTACCCTGCCACTCAAATCCTGATACCACACACAGCGCAGCACCATCCACCATAGTAAGGTCACTATCATCAAGTGGAGTCCATCTGAGAAAGGCCCTATAGGATGGAGTGGAAACACCTCTGTGGATTGCTGAGACCAACTCTTTACAGGAGTAGAGAGCCTGTCTTTCTCCCAAGAAGTGGCTGGTGGATTCTAACTGCTGACCTTGCAGCTAGCAGCCCAACCTGTAACCCATGAGGCCACCCTCCTATCAGTGAGCAAAGTGGTACACAACCAGCTTATCTGCTCCAGGGAACTCTTGCAGGAGTCCCAATTTACGATGCTATTTTCAAAACATTCGCCAATCCACGGGAAGGGGGGGTGTGTGCATTGTTTGAGAAAGGCAAATTAGGTGATTTGGCAGAATAAGGGAAAATAAAACTTTTAGGAGTTGAAGACATCTGCTTCCTGGTCCAATGGGTGTCTCTTGCCATCTGCATTCCTGGCAACCCAGTTTTGTCTTAGACAGACCGACGAGTCCCAGAGGACTTGAACGGATTCAACACAGTCTCCTCTACAGCCTAGTCATTTGCCCTTCCAACATTAGCCAATAATAGGACAGGCTTTGCTCACCCTTCCAGGCATACCAAGGAGAAAGCCAACCAAACACTTTCAAAAACATCAACCACCAGTTAGCAACCAGAAGCCTTTTAGAGAATGCCACCTGCCCCCACATTTCAGGAGTAGCAAAAAGGCAGCCTACCTTGCTCTCCTCCCGTTCGAACACAGACTGGTGCACGTTGCACGCAAACAAGGAGTTGGGGAGGTCGTTGAAGTCGGTGATGGCTTGAAAGGCTTCCTCAGCGAAGCACTGGGTGACAGCCCAGTCTCTGTCGATGCAGCAGAGTAGCAAAAGCCCTCCATCCTCCGAGATGTGCACAGGCTGCCCCGGGCTCCTCATGCCGATGAAGAACGATTCTCCCCTCATCTCTGAGGAGACAAGGAAGGTCAGGTGTTAGAGATACAGATGCAGTTCTCTATCCTCTGGGTTGGGGAAGGGGAGTGTAACTAGGAGCCATAGGGGCTGTTGGGGGAGGACAGATTCAGGAAGTCCACGTTGCTGTATCCTCTGGCTCTCTAAACCACAATTTCTCCAACAACTTTGCTTCTGGGCAAGAATGTATCGTGCTGTGGTCCAAAAAGCACTTTACCAGGACAGGAAGTGGAAGTCTGGGTCTCTAGCCTGGCTCCCAATATTTACAGGAGTTGGGCCCTGAAAAGGCCATATATAGTCTGAGTTTTTGTTTCTTCTTCTTCTTAGAATCTGTATGGCAGGACCTATACTTTTTCTTTAAAACACTGTAAGAATCAAATGGCCAGGGATGTGAATAGTCTTGCTCTCAGACAGAGTCCATTGGAAAGTGGACTCATGCAATAGCAATTAGGTTGAGAGGAGCCCTCCTGGCAGTGGTTACAAGTTGGTCTTCATTCTGAAAGGTCAGCAGTTCAAAACCACTGGTCAGCCTGCAGGAAAAAGTTGGGGCTTTCTATTCTTGAAAACAGTGACAGTCTCAGAAATTCACAGGGACAGTTCCACCCTGTCCTGCAGGGTCACTCTGGGTCGGCAACAACTCAATTGCAGTGAGTTTGTTTTTTGTAGTTTTGAGAGTTAGGTTAAAATGTAACACTTGATCATTTGCTCTCCCTTTTAAATTTGTTCTAGTTTTTACTATTTTCTGCTTTCTCTTTGATGTTTTTCTTCATTTAATTGTGTTGCTGGGGTTTGCGTGTGTTTTTCTTCGGGGTATGTTTTTCTTTACATGAAGCCCAGAATAGGTAGATCTAGAGAGGCAGCAACTGGATTCATAGCTTCTTAGGGTTATAGCAGGAGCCCTGGTGGTGTCGTAGTACGAGTTGGGTTGCCAACTGCAGGGAGACAGATGGGATGGCTTTCTACCCCCATTAACAGCTAGTCTTGAACACTCCCAGGGGCTGCTCTACTCTGCCCTCTGGGTTGCTATGAGTCAGAATCAACTTGATGGCAGTGAGAGGCTGTAATAGTCTGGGTACTTCAGAAAAACAAATCCACAGAAGCTCATATATAAGACAGAGTTTTATATAAAGGGTAAGTGTGCATCAAGAAAACATCCCAACTCAGTGCTGCCCAAGCCCACAAGTCCAACATTAACCCATATGTCCAACACCAATCCACAAAGTCCTCCTCCATCTCACAAAACACACGCAATGATGCCGACTGCAGGAGGAAAGCTGAGTCAGTGAATGTGTAAGCATCTCAGGGCTGGCAGGGGTCTCCACACGGCTGCTCCAGCACCCAGGGCTGCATCAGGGTAGGTCCATGTGGCTTCTCCTTGGGAATGTCTCGCAGGAAGTGAACCTTGCCAGCTGAAGCAGGGAACTGACTAAGGCAGCAGCACCGTGGCTCAACCATCACAAAGCAAGAGATCCAAGAAACTAGAAACCCAAGCCATTTATCCCTCCGCCCTTCAATTATCCCCACATGTGTTTATTGGCCAGATTGGCACAGAGGGTTATAGCGAGGGGGGTGGGTGGGGCAGAATGGGTAGCTAACAACGAGCACAAGAATGAAGAAAATGTTGGCCCAACACATAGCCTATGACACCACCAGGGTTCCTGCTAGCTGGAAAATCCAAACCCAAACCAAACTCACCGCCATTGACTCGACGCCAACTCAGAGCCAACCTGTAAGGCAGAGCACAACTGTCCCTGTGGGCTTCTGGGTCTAACTCTTTTAGTTGTTTTAATCATTTTATTGGGGGTTCATAAAACTCATCACAATCCACACATCCATCCATTGGGTCAAGCACATTTGTTGCCATCATCATTTTCAAAATATTTTCTTTCTACTTTAGCCCTTGGTATCAGTTCATTTGCCGAGCCTCCCTCCCTCATGAACCCTTGATAATTTATAAATTATTATTTTTTTATGTTTTGCACCGATGAAACATACAACTTTCCTCTAGTTCTTTAATGCTTCCTCCCCCCCACTATCATGATCCCTTACAAATCCAGCTAGACCAGAGGATGTACACTAGGAGCTAGAAACACAGGGAATCCAGGACAGATCAACCCCTCAGGACCAATAATTAGGGTAGCAATACCAGGAGGGTAAGGGGAAGGTGGGGGGAGAAAGGGGAAACTGATCACAATGATGTACATATAACCCCCTCCCTGGGGGGCAGACAACAGAAAAGTGGGTGAAGGGAGACATTGGACAGTGTGAGACTAACTCTTCATGGGAGTGGAAAGCCTCAGCCTTCTCCCTTGGAGCAGCTGGGTGTTTTGAACTGTTGACCTTGCTGTTAGCAGCCCACAGGTAATCACTACATCGCCAGGGCTCCTTTAAGTTGGAATTGAAGGCAAAAGTAATAGAATCTGAGCTAATGACTCTAAGATTACTCTAACTGTAGTCAACAAAAATTAGAGTCTATATAAAATTTAATGGAACAATCTTGTATTCTAAAACTTTTAAAATTCTAATGCAATATCTTCTATATTTAAGCCAGCAATATAATAGATTGAAGTAAAAATATGATACATGTTTTAAGCTATGCTCTATCCTATAAGCCACCTAAAATACATGAGTGTATTAGTTAAAAAGAAAATTGACATTAATATGAAGATAATTCAACTGCAAGAGATCTTTAATGAAATATATATGCATACATTTTTAATTTATAGTGTAGCACTCCCAATAACTATTACTTATTAGAATACTAATTGTTTTAATAGCAAAAAATTACTAGTAGAAACATTAGAATACTATTTATCAGTGGACTATCATTTGTTAACAATGAAGTCGTAGTCACCCACTAGCATGACATAGAGACATGGTTAATTTTTTATTTTATTTTTAATCCTATTTACATTTTTGAACAGATAAAATCTGATCCCAAAGTGTTCTTGGAAAATGTTTCAATTGTTCTTTATCTATCAAGAAACTAAACACCATTGCTGAACAAATTAAAAAGACCAAATATTAATCCTCACCCAGGACTCATTCTAATTTGCTCAAATATTCTTAAGTTCTATTTTAAGCTGCAACAATATGATTATCTTCATGAGACTTTATTTTAAGCTCATTTTGAGTAAGGATTTAAAAGGGGAATGCATTTACAGCAAACCACCCTAACCTACCTACTTCTGTGGAAGAACAGTTCAATAACCAGTTTGAACAAAGCAGCCCGAGAAGCTCTTTTCAGCTCCAGTACTGACTCTCTCATAACCTGGTGAGGTCAACAGATCATTCTGTGATTCCGTTTATCATTATAAAACATGGACTATAGCATCTAATGGCTTCCCTTCACAGTGTAGAGGGAGGCAAGATAATAAAATAGGAAAGGGAGAGGTGATCAAAGTCAGTGTCTGATACATAAATGGTGTATGCCATGACATACTATAAAATCCTTTATGATAAGGGCAGGGCAAGATGATTAAGCATCTCCAGTCCACCGAAACCAAGGCGCTGAAGACTAAACCACTGAAGCAGTTATCCTCAATTGGTCTGACATCGCAACCCCATGTGGGTCAGAGCCAAATTGTGCTCCCTAACACTTTCAACAGCTGGTTTTTCAGAAGCAAAATGCAAGGCCTTTTTCTCCTAAGCCACTTCTACATGGACTTGAAACTCTAGACTTTTAGTTAGCAATCAAGGGCATTAAGCATTTACACCACCCTGGGGAGTCTCTGAAGTTGAAAAACCAGAAGTCAAATCCCTTGCCATCCAGTGAATTCCTACTTACAGCAACTCTCCATATGGTTTCTTTATAAGAACAGATAGCCTCCTCTTTCTCCCACAGAAGAGCTGGTGGGTTTGAACCACCAGTCTTATAGGTAGCAGTCCAACACTGAACAGTGCCGTAAGGCTTCGCTGAAGATGAAGAGAATTCCCTAATTAAAAATAAATTAATTAAATATAGGTTCCATGACCCAAGCCAACTGATTTTTTTAAATTAATGCAAAATATTTTAACCACTGCAAGGAAACACAGAGGCAGCCATTGACTGCATACATAAGAAGATTTACATGGGTCATCATTATTTCTTAATCTGAGCTTGGCTCTCATGAAAGATTCCTAGCTAATTTTTTAAAACTGTATATAGTTTGTTTCTCGATTATCTAAGTTAAATTTGCTCTGAAGAAAAACCTGGAAAATTAAATAAAATGGAGGGCTACGTAATTTTATATGTCAATTTGACTAGGCTTTGATATTTAGTTCGGTCAAATACTAGTTCAGATGTTATGAAGAAGTAGTTACATGTGAATAAATCAGTTGGTTCTATGTAAATCACAATGTGGGCAAACCTCATGCAAGTAGTGGAGTCCTTAAGAGTAAAAGGGGGTATTCCCTAGCATTACTTGCCGCCAGACAATAAATAGACATTTTTTTCCAGACGAGTTCTCTCTCAGTCTTCCCTAACACCTGACCTACGGACCTGGGGACACGAGACTATGGGAATCTTCAGCTTGTTTTTTGACTATAGACCTTGTGCTTGCCATTGCACAATAGGATGAGCCAATTCTTTAAAAACAGAACCAATAGTAAGTGTGTGTGCAAATGCACATGTCTGGTTGTTGGTGGCTGCCATCCAATAGATTCGGCCTCACAGTGACCCTGTGTGTGTCACAACTGATCCATAGTTTTTAAGGTTTGGACTTTTAGAAACAAATCACACTAGCTGGAATCTTCTAAGGTAAATTTGAACCACCAACCTTTCAGCCAAAAATTAAGTGTTCTTATCAATTGTGCCATCCAGGGATGGACAGATAACGCACACATGTATATACACTGAGAAACCTGGTGTGGTAGTTACATAATCTGTTGTCAATTTGTGACTTAAGAGTGAAGGGTTGGAGTTTAGCCTGCCAATCAGGTCACAGCTTGATGACCTCATTTGGAGGTGCTAAGGAGATAAATAGCTCCCTGGAACAAGGAGACAGGGTCACTTCTTGGGAGACATTGCAGTTGACAAGACACATGCCTTCAGCCGGAGGAGCCACGTGGAGACCCCTGCCAGTGCTTAGATGCTTACAGAGTTGCTGGATCCATAAGACTTCCCACCCACTGGCCTGTGATCTTCTTGCACTCGTTGTCATTGCATGTGTTTCGTGAGTCTGAAGAGGACTCTATAGATTGGTATCGGACATATGGGCTAATATTGGACTTATGGACTCAATCTGGACTGGGATGTTTTCTTAATGTACAATTACTCTTTATTTAAAGCTCTTTCTTATACACATATGAACATCCCTGAATTTGTTCCTCTAGTCTACCCAGACTAACACACCTGGCTAAGACAGGTATAAGAAAACAGACAAATCAAATTCTATTAACCAGTTGCCCTCAACTCAATTCTGAGTCATAGCTATCCCATAAACCAGAGTAGGTTTCCAAGGCAAACAGTATTTACAATGTACGTGCCCAGGGCTTTCTCCCAGGGAGCTGCTGGTGGGCTCAAACCATCAACCTTTTAGTTAGCAGGTAAGTGCTTTTACCACTGACCACCATGGGTCCTTACAATACCATTAACCCAGAGAAAATTTCTTTCAGCCCTTTGGCATATTGGGTTCCAGTCTTTTGTTTGTATTTTTAATTTATTTTGATTTTTTCTTTTTCTTAAAATGAGTAAGCTCAATTCTTTATTA
>NW_022107432.1:19527373-19534604 GCF_000313985.2 Echinops telfairi | reverse complement strand
GCCTTCATTCAGGTTTAGTAGTTACTGCTGCTACATTGCCCTTGATTAAGCCCCACTAGGCATCCTACGCCCTTCTCTCCATTGATTTTAGTTCCCTTTTTGTTCCCTTGTCCCTGGGTTGTTCCCCCACCCCCATCCCTTCTCCCGTATCCCCCTGGAACCATTGGTCCCATTCCTTTCATCTCCAAATTGTTTATCCCGCCTATCTTATCTAGATAGATATGCAGAGACATAAATAAGTGCAACCAGGCAAAGCAAAAACAAAACAAAGGAAGTCAAGATCAACAAAACAATAACAGCAAAAACAAAACCACAACAAAAAGAAAGCCACTGACAAAAATGGAATTAAATCATTTTATTGGGGCCTCTTACAGCTACTATAACAACCCATAAATCAATTATATCAAGCAAACTTGTACATATGTTGCTATCATCGTTTTTAATTTATATCTCTGTAACAAAACATTTGCCATTGCAACATTCTCCACACAGACAACTCAGTATTGTTCACGTTCTACAGTTATCACCATGACTCACTTCCACATTTTTCCATCATGCCTTACTGGAGGGGTACAGTGTCTCCCAAGGAATGAGTTTTCCTTTCCAGTACTTTCTGTGCATATAAATAATTTAAAGAAAACAGGGTTCTACTGTTCAGAATCCCTCTTATATCCAGCAACACTGATAGATGTCCTTCTCTAGAACATTACATGGTCTTTGAAAATATTCATTTTAATAGTCTCCAGGATTTCAGTGTATAGATGTACCATCATTTATTACAGCCCTGTTTTGTGGTTTGACATTGGGGAAGCATAGATTTCCACTTGGATCTGGAAAAGAGAAACCACTATGAAAAATACAAAGCTTCCCTGGGGAGAACCTCACATTTTAGATAGCTGCAGAGAAGAGAAAACACTATTAGAAAACACTAGAGAGAAGCTCACAGGGGCTACTTGACTCCTAGGCCTTCACTCGATGCCCTGCAAGGTGCAAACCATTGAAACACTTGGTGAGCCAAGGGCATGACTGGCTGACATTTCCTTTAAAGTCTCTTGCTCACCTTGAGAGTTTTATCTTTCCATGACTAAGAAAATATATAAGAAAGAAAAGCTGCTTATTCTATCTCTAGGCTGAAAGACATTCAAGAAAATGGAACTCAAAACCCCTAACAAAAGCTTTCTCTAGTGTTTTTGAGCATTTCCTTTGGATGCTCATAATATGGCTGTTTGTATTTTTCATCTCCCAGATTATTCAGAGAGAATGTTTACCAGAATAGGAAGTCATGATCCACAAAAGGAGATAAATTAGCAAGACTTTACATGCAAAAAGTAACTTAATTGAGGTTTTTTTCTCTAGGCAAAAGAAGGCCACACATTCAACTCATTTACAATTAAAATTAAGAATATAAAACCTTTTGCAATGTGGTCACCAAGTGTGTGTGTGTGGGGTGGGGGGGAGGGGGAAGGACCTACCTCAATTCCATGTTATGGCCGGCTGAAGAGGATAAATAAGGAAGCAGGATAAATGGAAATGAGGGATGAATAATTCATCTAACTTCAAGTTCAGTTTTGATTGAAAAACAAGTAAATGGATTATGGGAGATTTGCCAGTTGGGAAGGATTTCCAGATGAAAATGCCAATTGAATACTAATGCTTAAAACTGAGAATGTAATGGTGCCTCAGCAAATAGTAGATAGGAAATGCCTGTAGCATCAATTACAGAAGGGCAAGCAGCAAATAACCCCACTTTTATAAAAAGACAAATATCAGCATATGCATAGATATTGACATTCCTTGATGGTAACCAATGATGTAAAGGGGAAGGTAGGACACTCTGGAGAGAGCAGACACTTGTTATTTTCGGTAGTAGGAAAGGCAACATCTCATGTGAAATGCTCAAAACTTGGACAAAGTTAATGATGACTATGAAGAAGAATACAAGAATAAGGGACGTCATTGGTAAAAGTTGTAACATATACCAGTGTGATGATACCCATTTGGACATGCTGCACGTATATTCACACATAAAGGAAAGCGTATGTAAGAGGCACAGTCATGGATTTAGCCCAGATATAACCAAGCACCTCCCAGGACAGGTTGGCTGTGTTAGAAGGACTGTGCTTAGAACCATAGTCTGGTGGGACAACTTGGTCAACTGGCATGATGTACCATATTTTTAATCAAATAAAATAGTAGGTCATCTATGTTTCCCAAACTGCTCCCAGCTTCCCACTCCTCACCCTAAGGTATTGATATAAGTGATAAATATATTTTTTTTACTGAACTGTGAAAAATTATCAGGGCAGTCACAAAAATGCTCCCATTGAGAGGGTACAGTTATCAAACAGATGCAGAAGATAACCATTGGATATGTTACGGTAGTCCATAATGTTTATGGTTCACATCCTAGTTTGGAAAATAGCATGTAGGGTCTTCAAAGCTGGCGAAGAGCCATCTAAGATGCACAGTTGGTCTCAACACCTCCGGAGCTACAGGGAAAGGAAGCAACTACATACTCCAAGAAGGAAGTAGTAGCCTTTAGGACCTGAGTCCCTAATGAGACTTATGAGGAACCATGGCCTCACCTACCCCGAAACCAAGAAGAACTCGATGGTTCCCAGCTACAGTTACAGAGCACTCTGACCAGGTACACAATCGATGGTCCCCGATTGAATGGGAGCAAACTGTAGAAAAGAATGCCGTTCTTTTTCTCAGATTACTGGACTAGTACAGACTGGAGGGTCCCTGAGACTATCAGCAAGAGACCCCTGAAGCTGCAAACTGAAACCCTCCCAGAGATCACCTGTCAGCCCATAAAATTAACAGTAGCACCTGTGAGCCTTGTGCCCCTTTACAAAAATCTATACGAAATGACTCGTCAACATTTATCCTAAAACACAGATGAGAAGATAGGAGGGGCGGGCAGGGAAGTTAGATGAATGAAAATAAAACCACCACAGCAGAACTCACGCGAATGTTGGCAAGAGATGAAAAGGGAAACCAGTGGCCCTGAGCAGGAAACGTTGACGTTGCTCTATGAGAATCTAATCTTCTGTGTCAGCTCTCACCAAAACCCTTTTTTTAAAGAAAAGTCTAATAGTCAATTTAGGTATTAGGTTGAATGGATCCAATCTAAAATTAAGAAAAAAAAAATAGCACTACACTTGAGTATAGCTTTGCAGTGCTTAACATCCCTTCAGTTCTAAAACTCGGTGAATAATGAGCGAGCTTACCGGAAAAGAAAATGGGTGTAGGAATAGCCATCATCATGTTAGTGCTTAATCATCTCAACTTTTATGATGGAAACAGTTTCACTGAAGAGGAATATTTGGTACATTCTTGGTATGGAAACAACTGGACACTTCAGGATATTACAGTCCTTTTGCTCATTTTTGTCTACCTTGTAAGACTGTTGTAGAATCCTGAATTATAAATGAAATCTGTTCCTGACTTTCAGTGGTGAGGTGAGGGGGAACAGGTACTGATGTTTCTCATTTACCTTACTTAGTGCAAGAAAGTAGCCCTCGTAGTGCAGTGGGGTATGCACTGGGATGCTAACTGAGAGGTGAGCAGTTTAAGGGCTTTCTATTCCCTTAAATAGTGACAGGGTCGGGAACTCACGGGGGCAGTTCTACCTTGTCCTACAGGGTCACCAGGAGTCTGCATCAACTCCACGGCAGTGACTGTGGTTTGACTGCTCTGAGAGAGAAAGATGCGGCAGTCTCCTTCCCTAAAGAGTCACAGCATCACCACCTCGGGAGGCCGTTCTACTGTCCCCTAAGATCCCTATGAGTCAGAATCAACACCATCAGTGGGGTGGGAGTTAGTGCAGGAAATTGCTCAAAGCCCTTTGTGCAATCTAAAAGCTGGCTGTGCAACAAGTGAAGGTCATTGTTGTGAAGAATGTGTTGAGAGCAGAGGTTGGTGACCAGAGTCCTATTAGCACGTGGGTTAAGCACTGGGCTGCTAACTAAACAGCCAGCCCCTGAATCCAGGGGAGAAAGATGAGGCAGGCTGTAAAGCCTCACAGCCTCAGAAACCCTATCAATCATGTCGACTCTGTCCTATAGTGTCCCCATTGAGTCTGAATTGGCTCAAGGGCAATGTTGTTTGGGGCTTTTTTAGGGGTAGGTTCCATTGTTTCATAGTGAGGCCAAATTTGGGTCACAAGGAAGGGCCAGTAGGAATGGTTTGTAACTGGGGTATTTGGATGTCTGTAACCCGGGGCTGGATTTATAATGACAGCCCACCATCCCAGCCATCCTGAGCTCCAAAGGAGACAGGCTATTCTTAGGCTGTGTGCCATCGAAACCCATTAGAGCTCTTTCAGAAACATAATGGAAGCTATTTAATTCAGCTGCACAAATTTCACACCTGCCAAGCTGTGCGAACCTCGTGCTATTCTTGATACCATTTGAGATGGGCCTTGAAAGAATCCAGAACACTACAGTCTCCAACTCACAGTTTTGAAAGCAAATCATCCGTGCTCCCCATGCAGGGCTCCCTTCAGGGCACCTTCTCAGGGGGGCCATTGTTCAACTTCAGCTCCCACAGGACAATAATTCAATTAATTCACTTCCCCGAGGAAGCAGTGGCTTATGAATTCTTAAGAAGTTTTTAAAAAGATTCTACTCTGCTTTCATCACCACCTTTTGCAGTTGACTGTCACAGGGCAGGCGCTGGCGAATGTCGGGATACCTGTGTGAGTCTAGCACACCTGCTCTCCAGGAGGATTAGAGAATCAGCATATTCTTTCAGTGGGCATTAAAAAAAAAGGTGAGCTAAAGCCTCATCTTTCTCCAAGATGAGATGCAAAAAGCAGATTGAATATTTGTATTTCATTCGCCCAAACATGACATTACCAGGGAAAGGCATTTCAAACAGGCTTGCCGAAAATGCCATCTTCTATCAGGGTGGGGTGTGTGGAGCTTGTTCTTGAAGACACAAAACTTTGTCTTTCTAATGACCTACAGTGAATTGTAGGTTTCTTAAACGAAGCAAGCAATATTGGAGCATTCACTCAAAAGAGAAGTTTAGGCAATGTATTAGGAAACAGATGGCATGCTCAAAATGGACGATTAAAATAGTTCAGTAAATGCTTTACAAAGGTGTGGCCAGGTACATTAGAGTTTAAATTCTGAACACTAAGGTTACAAAAGCCTATGGTTTGGGGGTTATTATTGTTACCATGGAAGCCTTCAATTTGCTTTTTAATTGCCACAGAGATTCAGCCACCATTGAATTCTTTCTGATTGTTAAAGTATGAGTTGGAATAGAATGGCAGTAAGTATGAGTTGGGTTTAGCCAATAGCCTTGCCTTCAAGCAGAGTGCATTCAAAAGCAGATTCCTACTGTTCTCTTAGCCAGTCTAGGGAGGGATGGCCTAGCCCTTAGGGACTTGATTGGGTCTGCTCTGCCTTGATGGAACGCTCTTGACGATGAGTCACAGGCTAGCTGCCTTAGTTGGTTAGAGGGAAGGCTGAGAATGAATCTCAGAAGCTTTTTGATCTAGAATAGTGCCATAGTGCCACAGTCCCATGCTTACTTCTGTATCCTGCCTACAATTGTGATGCATTGCTCTGCTACCCAGCATGCTTTTGTGACGGTGTCCCTTGCATTCCCGTATCCTATTTAAGAGACTGTATTGCTTTGTTTCGGTGGCATCCCTCCTCCAGATAAGGTGTCTCACGTGTCTTTGTCTTCCTCAAGGCCTAATGTATCTATAAATGATACTCGGATCTCAAGCCTCTCTTCTTCCCACAACAAATGTCTTTCCTGCAGGATCCAAAATGATCTTTGCTGGTGAGATCTCTGGAATGTCTAGGAATTGGCAACAAAAGGATTTAAAAACAAAACATTTCCACAGACCCTTGGGGAGCCTAAAGGGTTAGCACTCTTGGATTTAAAAGCTGACATCTTGGAGCTTTCCGAAACTTTATATGTCTCATTCAGTCTTATTGTCAATGTATGAGGCAAGTTCCCAACAGGAAACTTGCTGTGCATTCTCTCCTCTGGACTGTTAAAACTTGGTCTGCCTTCTCCGTCCTACTTGAAAACCTTTTAACTGCAGTTAAAGGTGTGTGCTTCTTAGGTTCTCCGTGACTTGATTGTTTAGAAAATGGTATTTTGTTTTGGCATTCAGGAGCTCATTTCCAACTCAAGGAGCTCTGGGTCATTTGGTTTGCACATGGTGGTGGGAAGGCGTGCTGCAAAGCACTGCTCCACTGTAGTTGGCCTTGAGTTTGAAGTGCAATCACCCAGAACAGGGGGAGGAAGGCAGTGAACCTTTCTATTTAGAACACATGTCCTTTGGTAAGATGGAATGTTACTTCTAAACATCAGGTGTAGACCTTTACTCGTGCAGTAGAAAGTGGTACTTTATGATTAAGAATTCTTTAGCTTCTAAGGCAATGTGTGACCTTATAGCGTGTTATTGAAGTAGGCAAGCTCACGTCACCACATTGAAGCAGAACTGTCACGAGAACTTTTCAAAAGGTCATTCCCTCTGGCCCCTGTGACCAGCCTCTGCTTGACCTGAGGTAAATTGTTTTAACATCATGATGGGAGGAAGGTCTGTAAGTGCCCTGAGACCAGTGGTTCTCGACCTTCCTCATGCTGTGACCCTTTAATGCAGTTCCTCATGTTGTAGTGACCCCCAACCATAAAATTATTTCCATTGCTACTTCATCACTGTCATTTTGCTACTGCTATGAACCACAATGTAAATATCTGATATGCAGGATGTATTTTCATGGTTACAATTGAACATAATGAAAGTATAGTGATTAATCACAAAAACAATATGTAATTATATATTGTGAAATATTTCTAATTACGAATAAATGAAATTTTGTCTTGAAGCATGGTGCAGCATGGGTAATAGTCTTAGCATAACAGTAGTAAACGACATTGCTACATTTTGCGACAGTATGCGCAAAAACCAACATTAGTGGGAAAGTTGAGAAAGCGTCTTTCTCACCAGATCAGAAATTCTCAGGGCAGTCTTTGCAAGAGCACAATGAAGATCATCTTCCACAAGTCAAGTTCTGTATTTAGACTTGATAACCAACAAGCTGGAAAACCCTGTTTCACAAAGATAGGTTGTTGGAAATGGAAGAAGGCGCAACACATTCTCATACAGAGCAGAATATGACTGCAAACACTTGACCCAGAATTTTGTAACTGGCATTGCAAAGAAATCAGTTCTGGCTGCATCGCCGTTAACAAGTTC
>NW_022107432.1:19525451-19526902 GCF_000313985.2 Echinops telfairi | reverse complement strand
AAAAAACGTTTTGAGTTCATCATGAAGCTCAAAAACACGTTTTAAAACTTTTCCTCTTGACAACCATCTCACTTCAGTGTGAAATAGCAGAGCATTATTCAGCGCATCCAATTCTTTGCACAGTTGCACAAGCAATCAACTATTTAAAGTGCTCACTTTTACAAAATTGACAGAACTTATGGCGCTTTTCATTACTTCTTGTAACTTTTGTGACCTCATCTTCATTGCTAATATTTGCTGATGAATCATACAGTGAGTTCTGACAACTTTTGGTGACTCATTCAGTACCAAACGTTGAAATCCAGATCAACATGCTAGCGTAGCTGGAGCACTGTTTGTGCAAACGCCACAAACCTTTCCCAAGAGATCTTATGCTCTTTCAGAAATGAAACAACTGTTGTCAAATACATCACTTGCAGTAGTTGTCATTTCAAGAGGTTTGCAAAAAAGAAACTCAACTTTAAAGTCACCATTAATAAACCTCATGCAAACCAGTGACTGAACAGTTTGCAATGTCTGTAGATTCAAGCTGGATGCTAAATATTGGAAGTGGAGATTTAATTTCCTGGATTACCTTATCAAGAATATCAGCAGACATGTCATCTATTCTTCTTTGGACAGGGTCGTTAGATAAGGAAATTTCACTCAATTTCATAACAAATTTATCTCTGATCATAACTTGAACAATGTCTTTGGCCACTGTGAACAGTAAATCCTCAGCTATGGTGTGAGATTTCATAGCTCAGGTGATTCTGAGTGCCACCAAATATGAAGCTTCAACGGCTGCTACGTTTTGTTTGTGGTACTTGCCACCAGTGTCAAGTCTGGCTTTCATTGAGTCCATTAGCTTTGCTTATAAAATAGTTGGTATTCTTGCCAGCAAAGCTTGGATGCTTGCTATCAAAATGACGTTTTAGCTTGTTCGGCTTCATAGATTCAGCTGATAGAACTTAACAAACAGCATAGATCATTGTGGTTTCTTCATGAATTATAATTACTGGGAAAATGTACTGTACTGTAAATGTACTGTAAAAGCATCAACTACTATGTATATATTCTATTCTATAGTATACAACCACTATATTATATATATACATATAATCTGATTGAGAAACATTGTGGTTTCTCAATTCCTGCTTTAATTGTTGAGGTAAAACCATATTGTAAAAATCCCCACTATATTTTCTTTTTTTAACGTTCTTCTCTATATGATCCATTGTCATGGGATGGTTTGCTAATGAAAATATACAACAATGGCTTTAATAATACAAAAGATGATACCTGGCATAGTTCAGTCAATACAGTTTATTAAAGTTTCCTATGATTTACCATTGTGTTTTATTTTTTACATACCTGTAAAAAAATGATTTACCATTGTGGTTTTTTTTTACATACCTTTTACTATCACAAGGGGGCAGTATTCACATCAACCACAGCTGAATATAAAAAGA
>NW_022107432.1:19522510-19523993 GCF_000313985.2 Echinops telfairi | reverse complement strand
AAATGCAGAAAACATTGTAATAGCATAGACCCTCGGTTTCCAAACTGATGATTGGAAACAACTGGGTATCTGGACGAAACCACAAATCCCTTGGCTCGATTGCAACCTACTGGATCAGAATCTCTAACGAGAGAAGCCCACCTCCCAAACCAAACTCACTGCCATAGTCCATTCTGACTTATGACCCTATGGACAGAGAACAGCCCATGTTGGTTTCTAAAACTCACTCTTCATGGGAGTAGAAAACCCTTTCTTTCACTGAGCAGGTGGTAGTTTTGAACTATTGACCTTGCAGTTAGCAGCCCAAGGATCTCAGGTGATTCCACTAGATTCTCAGGTGATTCCAACAGTGAGCCAAGTTTAGGAATCTAGAATCTAAACATATGATCAAGTGCTATTGAAGTGAACCTATTTTACCAAGGTAAACCTGAGTCATAGGTAAATCGACAGCCCAACTCCAGTCTTGTATAATGTACTCACCCTCCGTGGCTGCATTTTTCTTAGGAATAAAAAGAGTAGCGAGTGGCTCGGTGTGTATGCTGCTGCGGGACATTTGCTCCCCATGTGGGAGACAGACTATCAATCCCCCCTTAGTTAGAAAGGCCACCCTTCCATTATTCCTGTAAGAAATACATGATTAAAAGATGCCCAAAGATCTCTGAAGGAGCCGAGCAATTATATGCAAACTAACGTTTCACAGGAGGCTGATGACGCTTGCAAAGTGAAGGACAAAGCAGGTGAAGGTTGCCATGGTAGCCAAAACCTGCTGCCTCTTGTTATCTTTCATGTGGGGCACTGGGTGCCGGGAGAACAGGAGATGAGGTCAGTGCCTTTTGAACTGAACAGAAAAACGAGCAGGGAATGAGGGAGGCTGCAGCTTTGAAGAAAATCCAGCCAAGAAGGGTCTGCTAGAACAGAAGAGGCAGAATTGACAGTTGCCTGGCAATAGAGGGGGATGAAAGGGGGATGACGGGTAACGAGCTAGTGAGACCTGATTTGGAGGCGAAAGGAGCAGATTACACACTCCGAAAGGCCGAGCAGATCATGAACTGGCTCAGCCTAGACACTTTGAATGCCAACAGGTTCCAAGCAGGGCAGGAAGAAGCCAGAGAGAAACCTGCCCGTCTTAGAATCTGGCATACACTGTGCCGCCTCTCCCCCTCAAACACAAACACCCATGCCACTTCCACATTGAAGGCTGTCCGTAACTCACTACTGTCACCATCAGTTGCCACCAAGGCCATTCTGTCAGCTGGTGGCCCCACCTAGAGCAGAACCATGCTCCAGTGGCCAATTTATTTTTTTGGTAGCCGATCACCAGATCTTTCTTCAGAGGTGCCTATAGCTAGACTTGTCCACCTTTTGGTCAGCAGTGAAACACATTAACCCAGTGGTTCCCAACCTGTGGGTCACGACCCCTTTGGGGGTCAAATGACTCTTTCACAGGGGTCACCAGACTCATCACAGTAGCAAAATGACAGTG
>NW_022107432.1:19519716-19522113 GCF_000313985.2 Echinops telfairi | reverse complement strand
TAGTTTGTTCCCAGGATTGCATCTGTATCAAAGGTATGCATAGCGGTATGGACTTAACTTTTCCTCACTTCTAAGTCTTTCTTCTTCCACACCAAAAGTAAACCACTGCCACTCCATCAATCACGGCCCACTTGAGCCTATAAACACACACACATGCCCAATTCACTGCCGTCGAGTTGATTCCAATGCATGGTGACCCGATAGTACAGTGCAGAACTGCCCCTGTGGTTGTCATGACTGTAATTCTTTACAGGACTAGAAAGCCTCATCTTTCTCCCACGGAGTGGCTGGTGGTTTCAAACTGCTGACCATGCAGTTAGCAACCCAATATAGAACCACTAGAACACAATAAAATCGCTCCGTGGGGCTTCCAAAGCTATGATCTTTCCGGAAGTGGATTGCCTCCCCTTTCTCCCAGGGAGTAGTTGGTGGGTTCACACTCTCAGCCATTCTGTTAACAAGTGAGCCACGGTGTCACCCAGGGCTTCTCCATGGAAGGAACCCCTGCTCCTTCTTTCAATGGAATGAAATTCCAGGAGTTCTGAATTTGACTCTCAGACCTCCAACCTACTGTGTGACCTTTGACAAGTCATTTAACCCAAGCCTGGGTGCCATTCGCTCACCTGCAAAGTACAGATAGCAAACCTATCTACCTTACAGTGCTGAGTATCGAATAGCTAGCTAATACCTATAAAGCACTTGTAACAGTGACCAAGACACATGTTTGAGCTCAATAAAGGTTAACTGTTTTTAGCATGAGTTCCTGGGGGGCTGAAGTAACCATTTCCTACATGAATATGAACACAGACTGGCCCTGAGGAAAATCAAGTATATCCTAAATGTCCCACGCTCCCTAACTGCTGCACCACTCCACTAGCCTGACCCCAGCCACCACATTCCCCTCTCATTCCAGGTTCTGCCATTCGCTACAATGGCCACACAGAACTCACGACATCATGGAAAAGAGCTCAACTATTGTGGGTGCAGGTACGTCTATCCGTAGGCTCGTCCTTACCCCCAAGTGTATGGAAGCTGGTAACATCAAGTCCCAGAGTGGAGGTTCAGTAGAAAAAGGCAACGAAGGACATACTCCACCCTCCGACCCTTGCTGGTAGTGAAATCCCCTTCGCCTGCCTCTCAGAGGGCTCCTTTTATACCCAGCAGGATGCCAATCACAATCAGCCCTGTAACCAGCTATTCTCAGGGAAATCCTATCCGGGTCTTCCCCCACCTTCTCACCCAGGAAAAGGTTGTTTGGTGGGAAAGACAGAGCTTTTGTCTCAATGAGCTACATTAAATAATTCACTGCAGTGGTACAAACAATGAACATACTCAGCTGGTAAGTGAAAGGTCAGAGAGGTAAGCCCACCGAGACACCTAGGAACAAAGGAATGATCACCAAAACTAGCCATTTGATAATCTATGGAGCACAATTCCATCCTGAGACACGTGTGGTCACCAAGAGTCAGAATGACAACTGGTTTCTGGTTTGGGTTGGTTTTTAGTACGGCGCATTGTAGTGCTCAACAGAGCTACATCTGTCTCTGTCACATGGTATTGGAGCCCCCGCTCCTGGTCAGAGGCCTTCTTGCATGGGGGTGCTGGTACAATATGGTGGGGTGTTCAGGCATCCTGGAACAGCCACTTTCTAGCTCTGTGACTTCAGACCTGTTGCTGAACTTCTCAGGGCATTGTATACAACATCAATAGTATTGACTTCATAGTGTTGTTGTATAGATCGAATGAGTTACATGTTCACCAACACCCAGACCTTTTGGTAGGTTCTCTAGTTTTCAGCTCTTGGGCAAAGGCTCTGTTTTCATTGTAACAAACACAGAAGCTTTGAAGTCAAACAGATTTGGATTCAAATCCCTACTCCTCATGCACTGCTGACTGACCACGGGGCACAAAACTCGTGGCAGACCATACAGTCTCTAGGTCTACATCCTCCTTCCATAACATTTTTGCCTTGTGAGTTTAGGCACGTTAGTTGTGGTGGCCAAGCCTCAATTTCAGGAATTGCAATAGAAGTCCAAATGAGATCAGGTGTTTCAAGAGCGGCCGCCATCCTGACGCCCAAAGTTCCAGCATGTGCTCTGGTCACTTGCTTTCACAGGTTGATCATCTGACCCATTTCAAGCAAGCTAGTGACCCAGTCTCTGGTAATTGTTTACTTTCAAAAGAAGATGTCTTTGGTGTTGAGTCCAGGGTAGGATAAGACTTTAGGCCAAGAACAAGGAGCACTATCTTAAACCCTTCAGTTACATCAGCCCCTGTATTTAGCTTTCTCTTTTATGTGCCTTGCTTAGGTCAGGGGTCCTCAAACTATGGCCCGCGGGCCACATGCGGCCTACCGGGTGTTTTTGCCCTGTTTGTTTTTTTAACTTCAAAATAAGA
>NW_022107432.1:19501363-19519615 GCF_000313985.2 Echinops telfairi | reverse complement strand
GACCCCTGCTTTAGGCTAATGCACTAGGTTTCTAATCCAAAGGTTAAGAGGCCCAAGTTCATTTAGAGGTACTTCAGAAGAAAGGTTTGGTGATGGATTTCCAAAAAACCTGTCATGCAAAATCCAGTGGCGCACAGCCCTCCTCGGATACACACCCTGGACTGTCACCAGATGGAGCCACTCCATGGTCCGGCAGTGGCCCTCAGACTAAAGGTTTTGATTTCACCTTCACTTTCCTTTCAACACCACTTTCCAACTTGGATTTTTTTTTAAAGTATCAGATTACCAGAAATCACCATATTTCTCAGGAAGAACCTGAAGCTACCACAGCCCCCACCGGCACCAACCACATCTCCTCCACTCCTCTGGGAGCGCTGCGCTGCCTCGCTCCTCTGTGCCGCGGTCCTGCCTGCACATATGCTGTTATTTTCAAAACTTGGCAAAGTCAGTCCATTTATTGATGGTATTTTACACCTGCTCCCATAGGTGGAGCACATTGGCTTCTTCCTGTAAGGGCTGGCACGAAGCTCAGCTCTAGATCTGTGGTGCTGGCCAGACACATGGTAAGCAACACACCCAGACTTCGCCTGTCTGATTGTCTCCATCAACAATAGATTTCCCCCAGCCTAGCTCGCCTTTGATTCCTACTTTCTCAATTGAGAGACTTCCGAGGCTCCCAGCTTCTGTCTCCTGCTCTGTGAGCTGCAGAAAGCGGAGCGTGCTCATCTTCAGCTTCAATTCCTAGTGCCATTCACAGATCCCAAAGCAAGTCACTGCCCCCACGGCTTCAGGTCACCGTTAAAAACCCGTACCATCCTTTGGTTGAAGATGTTTTCCATCACATATAATTGCCATCTCTGTCAAATTGCCAGAGGAGCAAGCTGCACTTCTGCCTGGAAGACTCAAGACTGCGCAGTGACGCTCCCTGTCTGCCCCCAGCTTATTCAACCGAGGGACCCAACAGAGAAGCCAACCCAGGCTGGTTCATTGTGCAAATGACCCCAGTTTTCCTCCCACATTGTCAAAAAAGCAGCAGTTCAGGATGATCCATAATTAGTCCCCCACTTCTGGTGCCAAGTATGATTTACCGGAAGATGCTGACCCAGATTCGAGCCTAGAAAAACAGACGGAAACCTCTATTAAAGTCCTTTCTGGCCAGCTGCCATTGGGACCGACTGCTCTGAAGAGCCGATTTCCCGCACCTCTTCATCTTCCAGCAAAGCGCTAGGGACCAGGACTTGGGGAGGATGGAACCTCTCTTGGTGGTAGTATCTATGGGAAGACCTCCAGAGGGGCCTCAGGAGAGATCTTGAGTCAGAAGAGGAACCCAGGAAGAATAGCTCAGCAGGTTTCTCAACACACTGCCATCAAACTGACTCTGACTCATAGTAAGCCTACAGGACAGGGTAGAGCTGATTCTGCAGCTTTCGGAGTCTGCAACTATCTCTGGGCGTCTTTATTCGATGGACCAGCTGGTGGTTTCTAACTGCTGATCTGGAGGTTAACAGCCCAATGTGTAACCACTATGCCTCCAGGCCTCCCTGATAAACCTTTTGAGATCTGGTAACTTAACTTTCTTGGCTTCTACGTTGCCTCTTCCAAAGACCATGCACAAAATGAGGTATGATGAGAAGCTGTGTGTCCATGACAGCATCCAGGTGTCCTTAAGAATAAAAGAACACACTTCTAACTGCCACAAACTGAAACCCTCATGAAGCGACCATAATAATCAAATTGGTGCCTTCACCACTGCTGTTAGCAAACTCCTGATAAAAATAACCTGAGCAAATATGTATATTCTACAAACAGAGAAAAGATAGACACTGCCAGGGGTTTCCTCAGGCTTGGGTCTACAAGCAATGCTCACGGAAGCAATCATCAAGAGATTAAAGGAGGCATTTCATTGGGCCAGTCTGCTGCACCGGACTTCTTCAAAATGTTGAGGACTAAGTTGTGCCTGACCCAAACCATAATATTTTATTTTTTAAGACAATTCCACTTGTCTTTATTAAAGGACTTTCAGAAACAAAATCCAATAGAAAGACATTTAATTATAGGAGATTCACAATGAAATTAGATACAAATTAGCCTTACAAAAATATTGGTGGAACCAGGTTAAAAGTACAAAGTTGAAGTCAACCTCTTCTATATATAAATATTTTGAAGTTATAAATGAACAAGTTGTTAAATAGCTTTTATAGCCTCCTTCCTTGACAACATCCTGACCATCTGAAAGGACAGGCTTACATGTAAAATTCTCAGATCCTTTGGAGCCTCGTGGCAGAAAACAGCAGCCAAAGGAGGGAGAGCTAGCCTCTGGTCCCTAGTTAGCTCATGACCTATCTCTCCATGGGAGGACAGAGATCAGGAAGAGATGATGGATATTGCTGGGGAGCCATAATATTTTCAATTGCCCCATATGCATGTGAAAATTGAACCATGAATAAGGAAGACCCAAGAAGAATCAATGCATTTGAATTATGGTGCTGGCGAAGAATATTGAAAGTAACTTGTATTTCCAAATGAACAGGCAAACCTGTCTTGGAAGACACACAGCCAGAAAGCTTCTTAGAGGCAAGGATGGTGAGACTTCTCGCGTACTTTGGACATGCCATTAGGAGAGACCAGTCCCTGGAAAAGGACATCATGCTTTGGTAAAGTGGAGGGGCAGCAAAAAAGAGGGAGATGAGATGGATGGATCAAAGGATGAGACGGATTGGCATCGTGGCTACAACATGGAATCCGATATAAGAAGCGCTGTGAGGGTGGCCCCCAAACAGGACAGTGTGTTATCTGTTGTAATAGGGTTGCTCTGGGTTAGAACAGACTCAGTGGCCCCTAACAACATGTATAAGCAACCTTTCCATACTGTTTGCATCAGTAGGAAGCCCAGTCACCTCCCTGTTCTTCTGACGAACCCTTCCAGATGTGTAACCTAGAAAAAAATCCAACAAAATCAAAGCTTCTAATTAAAATGTTAAAATCCCTAAAGTCAAACCTAAATCACTGCCATAGAGTTAATTCCAACAAATAGCAATGCTAGAGGGCAGAGTAGAAACACCCCTATGGGTTTCCCTTTGCTGGACTGGAGATAGGGGAGGAGAAGCTGCAGGGACATCACCAAGGCTTGGGCCAGAGTAACGAGAAGCATGAAAGTTTGTTTGTCTAAGACGGAGAAGACTGTGGGAGGTGTGGATTTGGAGGGATGAAATGAGAAGGTCCGTTCAAGAATCCTCATCACTCATCTAAGTGATGAGCAGCCGGTGCTCTGAGTCTGGTGATTGGCAAGTGAGAGGGATATCAAAGAAATGCTTAGAGCCCTGGGACTGTAAAGAGTGAGTTCCGTGGGAGAAGTCCAATGTCCAAGTTCTGGAACCCATTTTAGAGGAATAACAATACTACCATCTAATTTCTTTCTCCAAGACTATATGTTGAAACCCTAACCTTTGTACCTGTCACATGACTTAGTTGTCCAGTTAGGAGTCCTGGTGGCGCACTGTTTCAGCACTGCTAAAGGAGAAGTCAAACTCATCAGTCACTTCAAGAGAAAAAGATGAGCCTCGCTGCCTCTGGAAGGATGGACAGTTTCAGAAACCCCTCTCTGCTTGCTTCTTTTCATATTTCAGTTTGCTCTTTTCTAGATCCAGGGGGAACGGACACACCCTACACTCACCAGCATACCAGAAAACCCCGTCCCAAGGAGGATGGTAAAAAGCACACCCAATCCTAAGTGCACTTACATAAATACTTTATGGGTTAATATTGACTGCACATAATTTGGAGATACAAATTCGATCAATAACAATGTTATTCAATCAATCACAATTGTATACCAATGTTATACAATTCTACCAGTAACACTGACAATCAATAACCCTGTCTGGAAACGGTGTTTTTTGTCCTGTTATTGAGGTCAAACCAGTGTAGAGCAGTATGGAATATATGCTAAACTCAATCCCCTTTGAGTTCTAGTGGAGTGGACATAGAGACACACACACACACGGAAGACACCATGTGAAGACGGACATAGATGGCAGATATCTATGAACCCAGGAAACCCAAGTCTACCATCTTTGAAGTTGAAATAGACAGTGAAGGCCTCCCCACTAGAGTCATGCCCCGATAGACTCTGAACTCTATGAAAATAGTTTTTGTTCTTTAAAGCCACTCCCTTACCGTGTTTTTGGTTATGACACCACTAGGACAGGAAGACACATTTCATGGGTGTATTATAAGGATTCAATGACAAATACATACAAAGCACCACCAATAGTACTGACAAACATCTGAAACCATCGACAACTACACACACACACACACACACACACACACACACACACACCTTACCACCTGCTAGCTCTTACCTGCACTATAGTAGCTATCTATCTATCTACCAAGGCTCCAGGACCTGGACCTGCTAGAATTTCTTTTGATATTGCTCATCAGAATCTTGTTCTTGCTATAAAGGCTGGAGTGGGAAAAGCTCTCTTGCCTGTGTTCCAAACTGGAGGATGCTGAATATTCATTCCCACTGCCCCAGAAATTATTTCTAAAATCTCTAAAACCAGGAATATGGCATTTTGCTTCAAGTACACTGTGCATATAATAGACTTTGTGGGTTAATCTAAGAACCTAGGCATCATTTCTGATGTTTTTTGAGAGGGGAGCGGGGATGCGTGCACTACAAAGTCCAAACCACATCATAGAAGCCTATGTTTAATAGACTGCAGATTGCCTCTATACATAAAAGCACACACATAAAGTCCAAAGATGGATGTATTGGGCTCTCCTTTCCATTAACAACAATGTGCTGTATGTTACATATAGGTATAGTATAGGCACTCAATCAAGACTAATGAAGACCACCAATAGCCCCTTGGTGCCTTCTATATTCGCTTATCCTTTGTCAAATTTCTCTGAGACTCATCCCATTTCATTCTGCAGTGCTCACACAGGAAATGTCTTTGGGCAGTGAAGATTTTCTCCAGCATAGTCCTTCTCTTGCTGAATTTCTTCTCTTCCCAATAGACTCCACAAATGTTGGGTGTGCCTCTAACATTCACATTGTGCTTCTAGCGCTCAGCCTAGGACTTGGTATCTAGCTGAGATGCGCTAGACATTCTTCAACGACTGGAAAAATAAACCTCAACCTTGGTGTCAGCCCACTCCAAAGCACAACATCCCCTTGGGAGAAGGAATCCAGAGGACTAGCCCAGCTGTGTTATACCAACCAATCTTAGGAGGATCTCTTCTGATGGGAGAAAAGATGAAGATGTAGACTGGGCACGGAGCTACTTAGGGAGGCATCTGGTAAACCAGAGGGAGTGCAAGTCCTCTCAGGACAAGCCTCCTAGCACGAAGCTTACACTCTGAATCTGCCATTTTCTAGCTGACTAGAGACTTTCATTTTTGAATGACAATGTTCCTGATCTCTAAACCCTAGAGCAGTGACAGCCCGTGCCTTGACATCTTGAGATAGGCACGCATGCGTGGCTCTTTCTATAAATCATATTGAAGGGGCATATACATGTATGAGTTCTCCCACTAATTTTCAATTGGGGTAGTAGGTTATGTGCTGGAGTGTTAACTGCAAAGTCAGCAGTTGAAAACCACAAGTCCCTCCATGGGAGAAAAATAAAGGGTTTCTACTCCTGTAAAGATGTATAGCCTCAGAAGTTCTACTGAGGAGCAGGTCTCCTGTGTCCGCTAGGGTTGCTCTGAGGAGGACATGACTGGACAACAGTGACTTCAGTTTGGTGTGCCTATGGATGCTACCTTCCTTTAGCCACACACCACATCTTGCAGGACACGGTTTAATCCTCCACAATGATCAACACTACTTCTCAATCGCATGGATTCCATCATCTGCACGTGTGGCCATGCAGACAAACACGTATACACACCAGCATACAGTAGGCATTCAGGAAATGTCCAATGAATTAACTTGTTTAACCAACTATTTTCTTCCTACTCATTACTCTTTCTAACCCTAAACGACAGTTTAGAAATCACTACTAAAATCCCAGTGCCCTAATGAACTGAACCCTCCCACATCACCACCAAGAACCACATCTAGAGTAGGCACGTATAAAATAGCTCAATGGCAGAGCTAGCCCAGTGTAAACTCAGCTAGTGCATGCCCTCCGTGGCATCCCCCCCCCCCACACCCCACACCCCATACAACCCATGTTGTTACCTAAAACTAAGACTTGGGTTCATTTAAAGGTGGTAATTGTCCGGTAAATCACCAAAACCTTTTGATGTCCGACAATAAAAGACGGCTGGCTACCATTCAGGTCTGAATAACTTATTCACCATATCCGTGGGGATTAGACTGTTGTCTTCTGTAATTTCATCCTGGAAGGGCATTCCTTACACAAGTCCGCATGGAAAGAAACAAATAACATTACCATTTTCAAGATCACGCAGGAGCGTATATGCCTTCTACAAAATTAGCTCAGAGCTGGGCAGCTTCCCGAGTGGCTCTCATTTGCTGTTGATTTGGTTTCGACTCAAAGCCACCCGGATGACGGAGCAGAGCTGCCCCGCAGGCTGGATTATTTCAGACAGCAGATGCCGGGTCATTCTGTAGAGCCTTGGGGTGGGGTCCACCCACCAACCTTTCCGATAGTGACCAAGTGTTCAAGAGTTATGCTTCCGGGAAGGCTAGGTAGAGAAAAGGCACTCAGATGACCCAGGGGCAGGACTCAGAAAGAAGGAAGCACTGAGGTGGCCATCAGAAGCAGCACAAGCAGTCAAAAAAGGAAGGGCTTCCACCGAGGGGAATGGGGAAACCGTCCATGAACAGGTCGTGCTGAAGAATAAATTTTCATCCCCAGCCCTGGCACAGAGGACCATCAACCACCACGTATCGTTCACTTAGAAATCGGATGGGCGTACTCAGCCTCTGGGCAAGGATTCAAGGCTTCCTATGATACTCGCGAGATTCCCGATGATGATAAGCTAAAGCCCCAAACCAAGCCCATTGGCTTCAAGTCTATTCAAACCCCTAGTTCCTCCGTGTGTGTCAGAGTAGACCTGTACTCTGGAGAGTTTTCATCTTATGGAAGTGGATGGCCACCCCTCTCTTCTGGGGCACCACTGGACAGACTCCTATCACTAACCGTTCAGTTGGTTGCTGAGAGTAAGTCGTTTGTGCCTCCCATGGACCTATGACTATGAGCTGGGGAAATCCTGTAATAACTGCATGCGCCTTCTAGTATGTGGATAGCAGAAGCCAAGGAGAAATATGGACCGGAAGTCATCAAAGAATCCCAGTCCTCAAGCCGGCCTCCTGCCCAAAGGCACTCAGGGTCCCTTGCTCTGTGGGCTGGGACGTTCATGTCACTGTCTCATGCTCAGCTCTTGGTTTTGCGACTGCCACTCCTTTGCTACTGCTCTGGTGTGAAAGCTGTTTATTGTTGTTGTTTGTTTATTTTCCTGTTTCCAAGAACTATCCATTTGAGCAAGCTTCTAGACACCTGAAAGCCATGTTCTGCCCAGGCTAATTTCATGACAACACAGAGCAGTGGTTTATTTTGAACATAAGGTAGGCAGTGAATGGTTATGTGCGTTGGGAGATGAGGGTTACTCTTTGCTGAAAACAGTTGAAAGTTGGTTTCCGAGAGATTCTCTGTTCCTCGCCAGTGTCCCTCCACTTGCAGGGGAGTGAAGAATGGTCTTCAAGACTCTTCTCTCCAAATCTCACTCCTCTCTGGTCCGTTTCTAAGTATGTTAAGAAAGAGTTCACACTCTCCAGATAACCGCTGCCTTGGTGTCCCGAAGAACAGGACAGCTACGCTAATGGTGGAAATGAGGATGTATTCATATACTTATCCATTCAGCTAACAGTTATTGAGGGACTACCATGACTTTAGGAGTCTCTGGTGGCACAAACACTTAAGGGCTTGTAATACAGGGAAGGATTTAATAAACTTCTAGCCATAGCTTTTCTTACTCCCACTAACGACTCATTTTCCTACTGGGGCTGGAAAAGAAGGTGGGAAAGATACTGATTGTATTATATGATTCCACAGGGAGGGACTGTGAATGGGATTGATTGTGATTGCCATCCTGCTTGGGGATGAAATGAGTTCTCTCAGTAGCAGGAAACAGGGTTTCTTACTATCAGCAAGAGCGTAGAGGCAGGTGTGGAGCATATTGTTCAGACCCGAATGTCCCTCCACTTTGGACCTTCTTGATCCGGGAGGCAGCTTTAACAGTAGAGCAGCAGCAGAGCCAAGAACCTGAGTCTGAGACAGTGAAATGGACTTCTCTGAGTGCCTTTGGGCAGGGGGCTGGCTGGCTCATGGAGTGGGGTGCCTCTGGGCACTTAATTGGGGGAGCTGAGCTGGTGCCTTCAGGCTGAGGTTTATAGTGGGATGGTGTGATCCTTTTGGGATATACTGGCAGCCCTAGAGAATGTTGTAACATTGCCCCCAGCATATTACGAGCCTGGCAGCCAGAGAGGCATGCCTGCAGGTATGGCAAAGAAGAAACTATTCTGATTGAACAACTGTATCCTGAGCATTTCTCACCTCAGTCGTAACTTGTTTGCTTCCCTTATAAACCCCATAACCATGAATGTTGTCTGTCTGTTCTGCGGTCATCAAACCTAGTCACAGAAGGAGAATGCTATGGAAGGACAGTGAGTGTTCGAATAGGGGGAAGAGGGATGGAGGCCAGAGGCATGTCTGATCTCTGCCTTGTGTCAATGAGTCTTGTGAGCCAGGGCAGGTATATTGTGGCTCCCTGGCCATTTCTTCAGTGCTCCTGAAGACTGATAGTTAGAACTCACCCCAGTGGCACCTCGGAAGGGAGGACCAACAATCTACTTCCTAAAGCGCGCCGCCTTGGAAAACCCAATGAAGCAGTTGCCAGGAGTCAGAATCAGCTGGACGGCTGATAACAGTGCCAGCTACCTTGATGCAGAAATCCAGATGCTCGATGAACAAAAGAAACCTATTGGCCATGACACCTGACCCATGGCCTCAGAGCAGTCTGGCTCCAATGTGATGCCATGATTCACCTCAAGAAAGTCTTTCTTATGGGCCTTTTCTGGGTTCATCTGACAAGTGTTCTCATGCATCCCTTTCAGAAGTTGAAAACAAAGCGGAACTATGGAACGAGCTAAATGAAACAATCAAAGAATGTGCTGGAGTGGGGGTATAGGTGGTAGGAAAACACTGGCTGCTGATGCCAAAATAAGTAATACCTTCCATGCCTTGTAATCAATGTTATCATGTCATCTGATCTTCCCACAACTTTAAAAATTCACCAGCCCCCCTTTTTTTAATTAATCATTTTAACTGGTGTGTGTGGGGGGGGACTCTTAGAAATCTTATAATAACCCATCAGTCAATAGGATTAACCACCCTTGTACTTATGTTACCATCAACATTTCCAAAACAATTTCTTTCTACTTCAGTCCTTGGTATCAGCTCCTCTTTGTTGTTGCTGTTTTTAAATCCTTTTACTGAAAATTAGGTGGGGATTTACATTTCACATCCTCATGCTACCATTCAACCACTTAAAACAACTTCCCAACCTCCCAGCAGCCTGCCCTGTTCCTGCCCCCCTTTTGAGTTTGTTCTTCTGCCCCCTGTTGGATGATATCATCTACTTCACTCACCAGAGCAGTTCTTACAATGCCTGTCTCACAAAGTAGAAAATGGAGGATTAGAGGGAATTAGGGTTCCTAGCTAAAACAAAGCAAGAACTGAACCTTGAATAAAGATGCCTTGAGTCTTGATACAAATCCCCTTTCTTTAAAGCTCTCCAGCCAAAAAAACCGAAGGAAAGGGGGTAAAGCTCATTGGCCTGCACGGAGGGAAGTAAATCATCAAAAAGTTCTCAATACTATTTTGATTAGGCAGGAAAAAAATCCAGTGACTGTTAGGGATCACATCATTAGAATGCTATCAAAAGTCTGCTAGTCAATCCCCAAATTCCAGTAATATCTTTGAGGGCTTGGCATGTACAAGGCACTTAGAATGGAGGGAAAGGGGTGAGGCAGAAAACACAAGGGTGGCCCTCAAAGTCTATCGGATCCGGCAACACAGAAAGTTCTCTGTATCATAAGCGTTAAGATGTCCCGGATATGTTCTTGGTACTTGTTGAACGAGTGATTATTGTAAACCTTTGTGTCACCAGACGAATGAAAGTATTTCAGGGAAGGAAGCTAAAGGAAGTCTGGACTACGATTTCATGCTTAGGCACATCTCTAACTTCATAGTCTTGCCCTTTACCTTCTCCAATTCCAGAGTTTAAGGGCACACGAACCTTATGAGCCTAATCTCCAGACCCAAATGTTAGGGGGGAAAACAAAATACAACTAAGAGCAAAAATAACTCCCAAACCACAAACATTGGTCAACTCCTTTTTTTTTTTTTAGCATAAACTTATCAGTGAGTACTTTGAGGCTTAATTCATAAAATTGCTCAGTTTCTAATATTTTTGTGTACTACCTACAAAATTCATTTAAGTCAGGAGTCCCTGACTTACAATCTATTTGACTTATGATGAACCACACTTCCATCCACATATCCAATTTTCCTTTTCTTGTCGTGGGGGAGGGTGTTAATTAATGTCCTTGGTGCATGTTCTCACGAGGAAGTTGTGGGAAAGGCATACAGACTCTATGGGAAGAAAGTGCTGAGTTGTCTTCGCATCCTTGGACTATCTCATCAAGATAATATGATGGAAGAGAACATTGGGTTAATTGTCCGTATGGAAAAAATGCTGAATTCTGAGTTTGATATTGCCAATGAGGACCAGCTCATAGATCATGAAGGAAGCAAACTGATCGATCAAGACAATGGATTTTGAAGAGGAAAGAATAAAGAAGAGAGAACTTGTCAAGCTATTTTCCAGGGAAAGAGGAGCTGGAATTCTTTTGCTTCCTAAACTCAACCAGGATCTTCAGCTGCTCAACAGCATGGACTCAGATGCCGGTTGTGTTACAAAAGTCAATAGACAGACGTGAGAAGTTGGTTTGCCATGAAATTGATGATGCGAGAGAACAAAAAGAGGCTATATAGACAACACCAATTTTCTGACTAGAAATACCCTCCCACTTCCAGAGATAATTTGGATGAGCCAGAACCTTCCACAGGTATACTTGTTAGCACAAATGACAAAATGCTAATGTCATCCAGCTCATCGTCAGTGTCAATTTTCATGACTTATGTTTACTTTATATGTGATGTTTTCAATCCCTAAAGACGGAGGTTTGATTTATCAAGAAAATGCTAATAAGAGGCACTACCAAGAAAATGTGAAGTATTCAACTTGACATCCAAGCCAAATGACAATGTCGCCCTCAGAAGGAACACCTACAGTGTTATGACCAGGTTCTGGAGAGCCTCCTGCCTGGCTTCCAATCTTCGCTGTGCCGTTACCAGCTGTGTGCTCTTGGGTGCCTTCCTTGACCTCTCTGTTCCTCCATTTCCTTATCTGCCAAATGGACGGGATGACTGTACTTTAACAGTGAACTGCCATGGTACCAATACAAGATGTAAAACCATACCTGGACCATAGCAAGAGCTAGAGAGAGGGGCTTCAGAAAGCTCATGTGAAAAATTCCAAGATCTCTGCATTACACTTTTTCAACAAACTTTTCAAAGCCTCCTTTTATAAGTGACACTTGTTCGTATGTCATGTACAAAAGAGAGATTTGTCAATAAAGTAACTTGAATGATTCCTGCCCAGACAGGGTTGTCCTTTCTCCTCTCGGGGAGTCTCAGACCTGAAGGCAATGTAGACTACAGCCTTTGCCTGAGCCTTAAGGTGGAAGCATTCCTCAGAAGGTTGTGAAGTTAAAAACACCCTTACATAAAGGCGCAGTCACAGCTCTTACCACGAAATGGCAAGCTCTAGACATTTAGAAATGTCCAATAAGCTTTGTTCATGCTCTTCTCCTCCTAAGGATGTCCTCAAAAGCTATTGGGAGCTGAAAGCCTCTATTGTTAGAGATGACAAAAGTGAAAAAAAATCCAATACCTCCTACCAAGGAATAGCCCTACATTTAAAGATGGGAGATAAAAGCACACTAAAAAGCACCCAATGGATAAGGTAGTCACAGGTCAGTTCAACTGGAATACTGAGTTATGACTTGGGCTGCTCACCACAAGGTCAGCAGTTCAAACCCACCCGCCACTCTGGAGAAGAAAGTGTTCTGCTCCCATGAAGACTTATAGCATGGACACCCACACGCGCAGTTCTACTGTTGGTAGGGTCACCGTGAATCAGAATCCACTTGATGGCATAAGCTTGGCTTTTGGCTTACCAGTCTTCTATCACTCTGAGAAGACACTGGTCTACAGCACTTATAGTCTACACAAATCATGGCCTCATGGAGACCAGCATAGCCAGTTGGTGCCTGACCCACCACTATCACCCATTCTGATCAGGGGCACAAGAGGCGGAGGCTCATAGGCTGCAGAGAATGTGAGAGAGAGCTCAAGATCTTGTAAAGTTCGGACTTCCTGGACCAGTTCAATCTAGAGGACTGTGGCTCCGAGATACTACATGAACCTTGAACCTACACACTCCACCACGGGTCCCTTCTCTCTAAATAACGCATGAACCCATAAAATAAAGCCTTTTCGCAAAGAGTACTGCACACCTTTACAAAATCACCCGCATAAAATCAAATGGTCAGCTCTTCGTCTGAAGCAGAGGTGAGCGCGTCTGCAGACTGAAATGGAGACCTCCAGACGGGAATTGCTGAGCGTGTTAGCACAGTGTGAAAAAGATGAAACCAGGGTCCCGGAACAGAGATGTGTTGTTGTTGTCGCATGGGAGTCTAACTTGTTGTATAAAGCTTCACTGATAACAGACATGACGTGGTTAAAAACACCCAAGGGTCATTCTCCTCGAGGAAACACAGCTGTAAGAGTACTATCGTGATGTATTTGCCAAGACTGAGATATGCAACGGAAGGAGTTGGCAGAAGTTGTCGGCATCATTTTGTCCTGCGCCTTAGTGACGTGAACTAGAAAACTGAGGCCGAAGGGGCTACGTGATGACTCCGCCCCTCGGGGAGACATGCTGGCCAATCCAGGGCTGAGGCCACCCTGCCTGATGCTCTCCTCCGTACTCAGCCATGTTCTCTGTGCTGTGCAGGCTGCCATGGTAGGAAAAAATAAAACCCCAAAAAACACTGGGCACGTGTATGTGCCAGCCTTTTATTACAAGAGGGTGCAAAGTATTATATCTTTAAAAATAAAATAAAATTAAAAGGATGACAGTACCTAGAAGAGATATTCCCTCTTTTAAAGGATGCCTCTAGGCTACCCAAGGTTGGCACTGCTCTTAAGCCAGCTTTTATTTCCTGGGCCACCTACCCCTTGAACCACAAACCACGGCACAGGCCCGCAAGCTATTAAGTCCCCACCCCCATCCCTACCATCAGAACTCACCTTGCATGGTTCCAAAGCTCCAAACTCTTCTGAGGAATGAGTCTTAAGCTCTAGTGACATGCTCAGGATACATACATGAAACTATATGCCTTCTCTCGGGGTGTCTGTCTTCCCCGAGAGTTTCGCTTTCCTGTACTCAAAAGAGTAGCCAATGTAGTCACTTCAATCTTTAAGTCAGAAACCTTTTACATTCCAACCGATAGTCCTAAAGTGGGAGAGTGATGGCCTCTAAGCAAAGGGGACTGGGTTCTGACCAAGGTCCCTCCTGCACTGTCACCACCCATCCATCGGTGGAGTCTTGCATGTCACTGGGATGCTGAGTGGGGTGCAGCAGGACCTCCAGATGAAGCTGAACTGGAAAGACCTGGCACTTCGCATCCCAAAACCCTGTGGGCCCCAACTGTTGGGCACACCTGATAATGCAGCTGGTACAGGAGCATGCAGCCGGTCGTTGCACGGTGTCTGGGGTGACTACAAGCCCAGGGCTGATTTGACAGCCCCTGACAACAATAGCAAGCATTGTTGTTAACACCTCTGCTCAGGTGGCACTTCCTAGCCCACCTTCACAAACGCTTAAGGTGGTGAGGAGAACATGATGTCCAGCCAGGGGTTAGTACAGAGGCAGAGCCCACTGTCGGAATTGGGACCCAGAGCGATCAAGAATCTGAGCGTGCCCTAACGCATGGGGGGATCAGAGGGCACTGGAGAAGCACAGGCACGGAGAGGGTTACCCGACGTCAGCCGTGGCCCGCCGCAGAGAGCATTTGCCTTCCCACTGAAGAAGTCCTCATGGGCCGGCCAGATCCCTGGGCAAGAATCGGTAGGGCATTTTTTGAATGAAAAGGCTTTCATTACACAATGCAAAGCCATTGCATGGTCTCACATTTGAGAAATGTACAGACCACTTTTGTCGGGGGGGGGACGACGACGATGATACAGGTCTGCAAATTTTGATTTAATTTTTTAAATCGTTTTATTAGGGGCTCATACAACTCTTATCACAATCCATCCATCCATCCATTGTGTAAAGCACATCTGTCCATTCATGAGGGCAATGAATGGACAAATGTGTTTTAATTGGTTTTTTATCATCATGACCCTTAAACAATACTAAGCATACATCTCTCACTGTTTGAGCTCTTCTAAAACCACCTTCACTGGCTTTGGTGGTGGTCTTGTTCGGTGCTGTGGGGTGGGTTCTGACTCCCATTAGCCTCTTTGCACCACAGCACACAACACTGCCTGCTCCTGCCCCAGCCTCACGACTGCAGGCGCATCTGGGCCTACTGCTGCAGCCTGTGTCAGTTACCTCGGTTCCTTCCACTGACCCTCCACCAAGCAGGAGCTCCTTTTTCAGGGATTAGTCCCTCCAGGTAACACAGTTCAATACTTTTCTAGCCAACACAAGTAAAACGAGAAAGCCACTTCAGGTGAAGAAACTACAAGGGCTTAATATTCAGATGGGGCTGTCTCGCTAAAAATAGCCTGCCCTTCCTATCACGACTTTGATACTGAGGCCCAAACGGCAGGTATTCGGAGCACAGAATGTTCCTCACACTCCTGGCTTTTTAAATTCACAACAAAGCTAAATATTAGGCAGCAGCAGGCCCACCACCCAGTCACTCGGTCCTCCCTTGATGGAAAGTATGTGAGTCCCCCTTTCCTCCCCATAAATACATGGCAACTAAAGTAGTATTCATGCCACGCTGACTTTTACCAAGACCACACGCACAAATGACCAAGACCACACGGCAGGAGTCATCGTTACAAGGTGGTCATCTGTCCTGTCCTACAACAAACAAACAAACAAACAAACAAGCTCGCTGCCCTTGATGTGACGCTTAGAGGCCCTAGAGGGCATGGAAGAACTTCCCCGGGGGCAGGGAGGGCGTGGGGTTCTGAGGGTGTAACTCCTTATGTGAGTAGGAAGCCTCATCTTTCCTGAATGTTATTTGTTATCACTGAAATCAAACCCACAAAACTGAATGCTTTCAAATAGAAAGCCGACGGCCTCACCCCACCTGAGCGTGCCTTGAGCAATGTGACTTTGAGGAGGGGTGAGCTGTGAAGGCAGAAGAGGCCTCTGGGGGACCCCCGGCCATCACTTGTGACCTGTAAGATGGTATGCAAGGTGCTTGCTTCCCTGAGCCTCACTCTCCTGGTCTAAACCGAGATCAAAACAGAACCAACCTCACCTGGTAGTTGTCAGAGCAACATATGCAAATTGCTCGGCCGAGTGCCCTGTGCTTACCAGGTACTCCAGAAATGCCCATGATTATTCCTGTTCGGTTGCTTTACATCAAATTGGAGAGGAGGTGCTATCTTACCAAAAAAAAGAAAAGCATTTCAAAATAATTTGTGCTCCAAATAGAAGCCTTTTTAGTATATCCATCTGGGAGGTTCGGACCCTGTTCTCCATCACATTTCGTGCTTTGTTATGTAATAGAGATGCAGCCCTAACCTCCCCTCTGAAAAGCAGAGGCCTCACACACACAGAAAATAAAAGGAGACAGACACACCTGGTGGAATCCCCTAGGTCTATAGTTGATAGTGCGTGAGAATAACAAAGGCAAGGGTGTTGAAATCTTCAGGCTTGGGCTTCTGAATTATTTAGCATGGATAGGACAATCAGTTCATTACACCCCTGGCTGAGAGCAGCCATTGTGACAGGTGTAGTGAGTGAAACAAAGATGAAGTAACAGGACCTAACAGGACCGAGTCTTCTCCCTCAGGGCAATTGCCAACCATTTGGAAGGTATAAGAAGACCAACGAGGTAATTAAGGTCTTCCAAACGACAGTGCTGCCATCGGGTTGATTCCGACTCCTGATGACCCCACATTTGGACGTGGTTCATTAGGCCTTGCTTGGAAGTTGCCTCTGGGTGAACTCTACCTCCAACCTGTCTGGCTAGCAGACAAGCACATTAACCACTTGAAGTACCCAAACGTTCCTTTAATTTCACTGAAGAGAGGGACTAGTCTGGATTTCCCAGTGGGTGAGGCAAGCCCGGGCACCTTTGCTGTGATTATGAGTCAGTTCTGACCCATAGCAACCCTCTGCACAACAGAACGAAACACTGCAGAGCCCTGGACCATCCTCGCAATGGTTCCTGTGCCTGAGCCCATTATTCAACCACTGTGTCCATCCATCTCATCGAAGGCCTTCCTCTCCCTCACTGCTCCTCCACTTTACCAAGCATGCGGTCCTTCTCCAGGGACTGGTCTGTCCTAACAAGTATGTAAGACAACGTCTTGCCTTCCTGGCCTCTAAGGAGTACTCGGGCTGTACTTCTTCTAAGACAGCTTTGTTTGTCCTTTAGGAATCTGGGGTACTTTCAATAGTCTTGGCTAGCACCACAATTCACCTGCATCCAGTCTCCTTAGGTTTCCTTATTCAACGTCTAACTTTCACGTGCATGTGAGGCCATGGAAAAGACCATGGCTTGGGTCAAGTGCACCTCAGTTCTTAAAGTAACCACCTTGTTGTTCCAACACTCTAAATAGGTCTTGTGCAGCACATTTACCTAATGCAACGTATCCTTTGATCTCTTGACTTCTTCCATGAGCACATAGTAGGATTAAATGAATGAGTGGGACAGATGAATGAATGAGATATTTAGGTTAGATTATGTATGTGCCATAAACAAGCTTCAATAAAGTGTGATGGATTTGAGGGGCGGAGTACTGAGGAATATGGAAAGGATGAACCTTAAAGAAAGACCCGAAATTAAAGAAATGAAGATATGAGAACATAAAATAATATCTCGGTTTTCATTAGTTAATTGGTTATTATTAGTAAAAAAACTCTTATCCTGGTTATTAGCTGGGATTTATATCTAGCATTTCTGTAAGACTTTATATCTACACATTGTATGCAATTTTTTTCTGAGTTTGCTGTCTATCAACAGGACTGTGATTTCTTTATAAACAACTTGATGGTTCATTATTTATTAGAACAGAAAGTGAAGAAATAATATCGGGTCTCTAGTAGCCATGCCTCACTTATTACTATTGGTCCCCTGGGGTTTTCTAATAAGTAGCCATTTTAAAAAAAGTCAATTTGCAATTAGGAAAAGAAATATATATATTTGGCAGCGTTATACTGCCATGATTGATGGAAAGACATGACTTACAGAAACCCTACAGTATAACAAGAATAGCCACATCATGTCATTGGGATACTGCTGTAAATCAAACCAATAAAAATATGAGGACGAGGAGAGAATACATATCAGAATGGGTTGTGTAAGCAATGGTTAGGATAACACAATGGCTATCTATAACTATCTGAATAGAAGAGGATCCAAACAGAAAAGAAAGTAGAAACTTACTGCCCCAAGTTGATTCCAACTAATAATGACCCTGTGGGACAGAGTAGAACTAACTGCTCCATGGGGATGCAAAGGTGTAAATCTTTGCAAAAGCAAGCTGCCTCAGCTGATTGCCTCATCTGTCTCCCCTGGGGTTGCTAGTGGGTGCAAATCACTCATGCTCAGCCCAGTGTGCCCAGGGATCCTTAAAGGAGAAGTGGCCTACTGTTGTGGCTATTTGAAGTTATTGGACTCTCTGGATGGCACAAAGGTTTGGAGACACCTCAAGAAGAGTTCTGGTGATCTGTTTCTGAAAGCCCAGCCATCAGAAACCTACAGAGCCCAGTTCTAGTCTTGTCACACCTACAGTCATCATAAGTCAGAATTAAATTGAGAGCCAATTTTGATTTTATTAAAAAGCACACAAAACAGTGGGCTGGTCACACCTTCCCGACACGATTGCTGAAGAAAAATGTGTGCATAAGCAAATGTGGTGAAGAAAGCTGATGGTGCCTGGCTAT
>NW_022107432.1:19487149-19500360 GCF_000313985.2 Echinops telfairi | reverse complement strand
TACATATGTGCTTGACACAATGTATGGATTGTGATAAGAATTGTATGAGCCCCCAATAAAAATTTTTTTTTAAAAGAAATAAATATTTCACAATTTAAAAAAAAACAAACAGTGGGCTTGTCAAAAGTGGAACAGTGAACCGCAACTCACGAAACCTTTGGCCAAGAGAAGCTCTGTCTCAGAGATGGGCCTGCACCAAACTACATAATGGCCACTTCATCTGTTGTCTTTGAATGACTACCAGCTGCTTTAAAAACATATGTATGAAGTTAAAATTTTACTTTGAGCGAAGTGTTTATAACCTGTCATGTAAACATCCTTCCTCCTTTTGGGGAAGAAAGATGATCCCTATCATTTACATTTTACCATTCTTTTGGGGAGAAGGCTGCACTCTGTTTGTTTTTTGAAATCTTTGGGTTACTAAGAGGGTGCTGTCTGAGCAGAGTGGGAGCCCAAGAGAAAGCCCCTGGACAGAGATGACCTGGGATCTCTGTTCCGGAGCCAGGATACCTCAGAGAGCTGGTGTTTGAGGGAGGAGAAAGGAGCTCTTGTGGTCAGCTAGCAAATCCTCTAAGCCAGGCTGCCCGTTAGGAGAAGGCCTCTTCCTTAATTTTGCTGTGGGTTTTCTTTCCAATAAGGTATGCCCTTGACATTTATATTGTCATAAAAATACCTAGGATTGGTTTTCATGAAGATCCATTAGTATATTTCTAATGGTGCCCAGATAAAATAACCTACTCATCACACTTTGGGTCGAGTGGTAAGACAATAGCCAGGTGCAGTAGTGGGGACATGGTGGAACAGTGGAGCTAAGAGGAAGAGGTGAAATAAAAGGTGACAAATGACACTGAAGCCAAACGTGTCACCTTTAAGTCCATTCTGACTCAGGGTGACCTGTGTGTTACAGAACAGACCAGCTCTGTAGGGTTTTCTTCACTTTCTACATAAGAAGACACCAGGCTTTCCTTCCACAGTGCTGGGTGGGTTTGAACTGCCAAGCTTTCAGTTAGTTTAAAAAACAACCAAACCACTAATATCCTGTCAATTCCGACTCACAGTGACCCCTACAGAGGATTTCCAAGGCTGTAAATGTTTGCGGAAGAAGAAAGTCTCATCTTTTCCCCACAAAGCAGAAGGTAGGCTTGAACCACAGACCTTGGTGTTAGCAGTCCAATTAGTAGCCAGGAGTCAATCATTTGTGCCATGCAGGGACTATATAAACCCTAAATACGTTCACTGTCACCTAGTCCATGCTAATTCAGAGTGGCCCTTGAGGACAGAGTAGGACTGCTCACAGGATTCACAGCACTGCCACCTTTATAAAAGGGGACTGCCACATCTTTCTCCAACAGAGCAGCTGGTGGGTCCAAACCACCAAGCTTTTGGTTAGTAGCCAAGTATGTAACTACTTAAATAGGAAACGTGATATGCAATTTTAAAGAATATAATTAGAAGCATCATGAGGAGTCATCGATGCCCCATGTGAGTCCCTGAAGGTCATTCCATGAACTATTCATTCCCTACAGGGCTTGGTGGCCTCTTAGGAACTGTGTAGGTTAATAAAACCTTGAAGGACCAGAGAATGCAGCGGAGAACCATGCCGCCACAAGGCCACTGTAGACTGCCTCATGACCCACGTGAGTTATTCATTATTTCACTTCTACCTACGAGTTGATCTCATCAGGTACAGCCACCTCTGTCAGTGGGGCTTACATGCTTCTAATGTTTCCAGCAAAACTGTGGGTTCACCAAAGTTTCCAAGCCAAGACAGATGAGGAAAAGAAAACCTGGCCATCGACTCCCCCAAACCAGCCCTTGAAAATCCCATAGATGATCCTGTGTGCTACAGAACAGGACTGTTCCATAGGGTTGTCTTGGCTTTCTCCGTGCGCAGACATCTGGCCTTGTATCCACAGTGCTGCTCGGTCAGCTCGAACCGTCAACCTTTCAGTTAGTTTCTCCAACCAGCTGCTCTGTTGGAGAAAGACGTGGCAGTCCTACTCTGTTTTGCAGGGTAAGTCTCAGTAGACATCGACTAGCTGACAGGGAGTGTAGTGTGGGGGTTATATACATAATCCCCGTATGACACGTATGATTTACTCTTGCTTAATTGTGGAGATGATGCCAGTGAATGGCAATTAGTAGGTGACCAACTCAACCGTCGCTCCAGTGGAGCAGTCCTACGTTTCTTAGGATCAATTCAACACCCGAATAAACAGAACAGATTGATGGGCCCAAGGATTTCATTTTACTGGCAGCCACCATCAACACGCATCCAAGTCAAGAAATCAAACTGTGTATATTGCCTTAGGCACATCGGCTGCCAAAGAACCCCTGCAAGTGTCAAAGAGCAAAGACTTTCCTGTGAGGATTGAGGTGCCCTTGATCCAAGTCGTGGCATGGCCCATCACCTCGGATGGATGCCAAGGCTGGGAAGTCCATGAAGAAGACAGGAGAGCGGATGCACTTGAGGTATAGCGATTGTGAAGAATATGAAGGGTGTGCCGGAAGCATGGGCCAATCTGCATTAGTAGAAGCAAGGGTAGCCAGAAGGCTAGCAACCAAGACTGCGTACGCAGGACAGGTTATCAAGAGGGACCAGTCCCTGGCACGAACACAGTGCCTGGTAAAGGAGAGTCCGTGGAACAGAGAAAGACCTTCAACAATATGGATATAGTCACTGCCACAAACGGAACAAGAGAGTGTGATCGTGGCATGGGAGAGGGGCAGGGTCTCAGTCTGTTGGACACAGGGTAGGAGTTGGAATTGACTCAGAGGCACCTACAAGTTTAATAGCTTCATAGCAGGTCTGAGCTGTTCAGGTTTATCCTTCCATCTCCCCGCCACCTGATGCCAGTCTTTCAAAATTGGGCTGCAAATGTTTGTTGCCATCATTCCAGAACAAACTCTGACTTCCCAACATGGTTCCAAACCGAACTCGAAGGAAATGTCCTCTCCCACCCTAGGTCCAGCCAAGAGTCATGGGGAGCAGGGGTGGGGGTAGGGGTGGGGGCGTTCTTGAGCTGTGGTACCTAGACACAAGGTCAGAATAGGTAAGGCTTTGAAACACGGACAGAGCAAATCTCTCCGTTTAGAGCTTCACCTTGTCACCTTGTCAAAAATTGAAGTTTCATGCTAAACAACAGCTGTGTGTCGAATTAAAATTGCCAAGAGGCAGAGAAATAAGAAAATAAAGGATACCTAGTAGATGCACTTACAGGATGCCAGTTGCTAAATATCTTCCCAAGCTGCAATTTAAGCTTTTTATAAATGGTTGTTTGTACATCATGAAAAGTCAAATGAACATCATTAATGTCCACAGCAGGGGTGGGGGAATCAACATATTCAGGAACTGGCACTCTGCTTTCTTTCTGTTGTTTTCCTCAAGGTGAAGAGATGTGGACTGTGAGCAAATAAAAGGTTGTTTGAACTGTCTCTAATTCATCTGCATTCAACATGCATTATTCCAAAATTCATGGATGGACAAGTTTAATCAAATCAATGATTTCCAACTCGACAAATTATTCAACCTCCGGAGAGAAGTATCAATTGGACTCTGAATTGTCACTGGGCAGGAACCATTGGCTTTCACTCTAATTGCTGCAGAATTCCAAACACAGCATTTATTGATTTAGCCTGTCTTCCAGATAACTTAGGAACCCTGGTGGCATAGTGGTTACACAATCGGCTGCTAGCAGCAAGGTAAGCAGTTCAAAACCACCAGCCACCCTGAAGGCGAAAGACGAGACTTTCTACTCCCATAAAGCGTTAAAGTCTCAGAAACCCACAGGGGCAGGTCTACGCTGCTGCTATGTCAGCATTGACTTATGGCAGTGAGTTTAGTTTTGGTTTGGCCTAGATGAGAGCTGGCAAACTTTTGAGATGGAAGAGCCAATTCTGTCCCTCACAACAATTAAAAGAAAAATTGGAGAGCACTAAATATATTTTTACAAAGAAATAAAACCCACGTTATCTGAATAGTATCCTTTCACTTTTTTCAAGTTTACTTCAGAGCTTTATGTTTGTACCAAAAAAGCTGTATGTGGCTCGAGAGCCACAGTTTGCTGCCCCACAGCCTAAATGTTTTTTGTGAGGGAAAAAGAATTGGAATGAGCTGTTTACATGGATAAAAATAGTGAATGTCCAGACCTATTTTGAAAGGTATTCTCTGATGAGTCATCCAAATAAAATGCTAGAATAATTACCATTGAAGTGACTTTGAAGAAGTTCCGAATAGATTGGCCTACACTTTATTCAAGCAGCACTGGTGGCACAATGGTTAAACCCTCAGCTGCAAACAAAAAGGTTGACAGTTCAAACCCACCCAGGGCACCTTAGGAGAATGTCCTGGTGATCGGCTTCCATAAAAATTATAGCCCAGGAACCCCCATGGGGTCCTTCTCCTCTGTCACACGGGGGTGCTACACATGAAGAAGACTCAAGGCAGCCACTTCACAATGACAACAGCACTTTGTCCAGCCTGGGCTACTCAGCATTCACTGCACCTCACTTAGTGGAAGGTTTTTTAAAAGCCATATATCAGCTTCTGAGACTTACCTCACTGGGAGATCAAGCAAAACCAACTCATTCAGCTGTAGAATGGAGGTAAACAAACACCTACAACTGGCTGCCAAAACTGAAGACTGAGAAAATTTTCTTTTGCTAAACTGAGAAACCAGGAGAAGCAAACTGTGATGGGTTCGGATTAGGACACATGCTCTCCTTTGAGCAGAAGCTGCATTATTCTGCTCAGCTTAGCTCAGCATTAGGAGCTCAACAGGCTCCCACAACAGCTGTTAGTGGTCAAGTCGGCACCTAGACTGTGGCAGCCAAATGCCAAGCTGCTGATAAGAGCACCAGCAGGAAAGTGCTGCTCCCCTAAAATCAACTCCCCAAAGAACACGCCTGCAGACTAAACCCTAAATGGTTTTCAGTCATCGGATCTTCAGCTCCCATAAAGAAGGTTTAAGGCCCTGACGCAACTGTTAGGTACAGTTATTTCCAGAGCAGGGGTTCTCTGTGAAAGGCACTACCACCAGTCAACCCTTCACTCACCACATAGAGCGCCTCCACGCAGGGCAGAGGGATGTCTGCCGCCTCAGGCGGGACTTGTGTGAGTACCAATTGGTAGAACTTGCTCAGAAAAGCAATGAAAGGCGATTCAAGATGCAGAGCAAACTCATAAATGCCATCCCTTTGAAGCATCTAGTCTAATTATCCAAAACACATTTTAAAAACATGCTGAGAGATGTTCATCACAGCACCTTGTATGATATTTTTGGATAATAGGACCCATCTAAACACCCAACAGTAGGGGAGAGGGTAAATAACTTACAATGAAATTATATGAGGAAAAGTCAAAACATACTACTACACATCAAAGAAAACTTTATTACACAAAAATAAAAAACATTCGAAGCTATTGTTTCTTTTTTTTTTTTTTTTCGAAGCTATTGTTTCTTGACCTACCCTCCATTTAGGCTTACAGATTTCTGAAGGTGGGGTTTCCATCTCGCTAGTCACAGAAGAATCCATGCGTTTGAATGACGGTGCTGGTGAAGACTATTGAAAGCCCCATGCACTGTCAGAAGAACCAACAAGTCTGTGTTGGAAGACCTACAGCCAGAATGTTCCTTAGAAGCAAGGGTGGCAAGACTTCATCCCATAACTTGGGTCCTGTTATCAGGAAAGACCAGCCCCTGGAAAAGGGCAGCAAGCTTGGTAAAGTGGTGGGGGAGCACAAAAGAGCAAGGCCTTCGAGGACGACATGGAGTGCCACAGTGGTGGCAACAATGGGCTCAAACATCAGAACAATTATGAGGAAGGGCTGTAACAGGCAGTGTGCCCTCCCATTGCACACAGTCACTGTAAGTCCGAACCACAGCCAACCTTTCCCCTAAGAATTCTGCGCTCTTTGATGGATGGCACATCCAAATGGCAGCTTGGGTATCCGCTAGGGACTCATTTTGTGTTCCTTTAAAATGTTTTTTGACTTTGGGGACGAAAAGAAGATGGAAGGGGGGAGATCAGAGCTGTAGGGTGATTGGTGTGAGGTTTCCCAAAGAAAGTCCAATGGGAAAGTCTTTGTTCTCCTCAAAGAACCAGCAGGTGCACTGCTATCATGGGGGTGGGGGGATCTTCAGTGAAATTTCCTGGCCTTTTTTCACCAATGCAATTTCCTTTCCTTTCCTTTTTTTTTTTTTTTTAAGCTTTTCATAAAAAAGACCATATGCTCACCCTGTGTCCTTTAGAAAATCTACCAGGATTATCCCCTGGGCATCCAAATAACATTTGTCACATCCTGATCTGACTCTGCCTTGAACTGAACTGGCACAGACGACGCCCTCAGAAACCAGTTTAATTAGAACTTTTGGGGGGAAATTACCCTAACACGACTAAGACAAGGGGTAGTAATGAAAGAACTTGTATGCAACCATTCACTTATCACATAGACATGTTTGGAACATACCTGTGCATGTATGAACTGTAAAACCTAGTAGCAAAACGTTTTGGCTTATCCTTATTCATGAGAATACCACTAAGCTACTAAAAATAATGTTCACGCAGGGTCCTGCTCAATATCTGTCTTCATGAAGAAATCACTGAAGATACATATGGCTGCTGTAGTGAAGTGTGGTGAAGAAATCAGTCGGTGCTTAGCTATTAGAAAGAATAGTGTCTGGGGTCTCAAAGGCTTGTCTTTTTTTAAAAAAAGGAGCCATCTAAGTGAGGTGACAGATAACTCTACATGGAAGAAGCACAGCAGCCTGTGTGATACTAGGATTATAAATAATAAAATCCAAGGCCAGTGGAGGAAATTATTTTAGAGCTTAAACTCTGAGCACCCAGTTTAGAGAAGGTTAGAGATGACAGTGAAGGCCCCAAAAAAGCCATTTTCCGGGTCCCCACTTGAATTAAGCCTCTGATGAATTCCCTCTGACCACTGAGGGATCCCGGTGGGATATGATTCAGCATAAAAAGGAAAGAAGTACAGCTTCCATGTGGGTGAGTCTGGAAACCATTATGTCATGTGAAATAAGCCAGTCACACATACTGTATTTGAAATATTAAGGACAGGGAAATCTGTAGAAACAGAGCAGAGATTGGTGCCTGCAGGACTGGAGAGATGGGAGAGGGGGTAAACCAGCTTAATAAATGTAGGTTTCTTTTGAGGTCTTGAAAATGCTTTGGGACCACAATGTGGTTGTGCCACCATGTGAATGTATTAAATATTCTTTCAAAATGGTCATTTTATGTTCCCTGATTTTTACCTCAACAGACAAAACAAAAATGGCGATAGTAGTTTTCATTTGTGGGCTGTGCAATGTGATTTTAATTTTCAGTGTGTGTGATCTTCTGTGCTTTCCAACAATTGGACAGAAAGCATACGTGTTCAGGAAAAGTCCGATCCCAAGTTTTCCCTAGGAGTGGATGGGCACTGAGAACTATTCCGAGTTGCCTGCCACTCATCTGAGACCTAAACCTGTTTGAAGACTTTTCCCTCTTGCGCTCTGCATGGGGCCTCGCCTTTATTTGACCTTGGTTTTGACATTGGGCCTCTCCTGTTTATATGGAAACACCCCTCTGGCAGTTACCACTTCTTGGTCAACCATGTTCTCCGTCCTCCTTAACCTTCTCCATCTTCCTTTACCATCAGGCGCTGGCCTGGCCCATTCTTGCTACTGACAACCAGTAAGTTACCTTTCAAAGAAATGGCAATCCCCAAACAATCTACAAACACAGCTGGCACAAGTTGCCAGCTGACTCCTGGCAATCTTATGTGGGTTCAGAGTAGAACTATGTCCTATAGTTTGGGGTTGTGTTTCTCTCTTCTTGGAGTGGATCAGTAGGTCTTTTTTCTTCTTCTTCACCAAAGAATAAAACGCAACTCAGTGCCATGGAGTTGATTGCGACTTGTCAGGACTGATAAGACAGGGCTGAAGCATCCCCGTGGGCTTCAGAGACTCAGTGTGTACAGCAGCGGGGTGTCTCACCATTCCCCCTCAGAACAGCCGGTGGGTTTGAACTGGTGATCTTGAGGGGAGCAGCCCGATTTTTATATCCTGGCACTACTAGGACTCCTTCCACCAAAGAAAAAGGCAAGAAAATATACTTTTCTAACTGCAGTAAACATACCGTTTTCTGAATGTGTAAAACATTGAGGAAACTCACACCATCATGCGTATGGTCATCCTGGACAGAAGGCCTCCCTCCCCTCCCATGTGTGCCACAGCCAACAATAGGAGCTGTCCTGGGCAGTTGCACAGCACACAGCCATCAGCATCACGGCCCGTCTCCCTCGCCACCGCGCAAGGCGAGCAGAATCAGTCTGATTTTCTGAACCGTCCAGACACAGAAATGCCAGGTCAGAGAGCAGTGCTGAGTGTTTTGTGGCCACGTAGCGATGATCATTCCCACCTCACGGAGTTGTGATAAGGATTACATGAGACCATGTATGTAACATGGTGAGCACACTGTCTGGAACAGGGACAGCGTCCAACCTGTCAGCTCCTACAACGAGGAGGTCTATGGGAAGCTCAAGGTCACATAGCTGGGCAGTGACAGCATGGACCTTTCATGCTAACCCCAACCTCTGAACACTCCTCTGTGGGGCCCAACGCTGTACACCTAGACAGTAAGAGACCTATGGAGGCTGGCCCATGCCCTCAGAGAACCTCCTCTTTTTAATAGCAGGCACGTCTCATTCTCTCGGGACATAATGAGGCAGTTGCCCCCACAGCTGAACTAAAGCAGCAACAATTAAAAGATAAGCAACAAGTAACAAGCATTATGCTCCTTTAAAGAGCCACCTGTACGGGGTCAAATGGAAGACATCAACTAGAAAGGTTCCATAGGCTACCTGGGGAGAGTGCACTCATGTTCCTGGGGGCAGAACAATTCGAAGAAGGGGGGCAAGAATGGGTACACACCACTACAGAATGTGTCCAAGGTCAATTAACTGCACAGGTAGGGATTGTTGAACCGGTAGATGTTCTCTTGCACATAGTTTCAAAGCAGAAAATCAAATGTTTGCTTGCTTGTTTGTTTGTTTGTTTGTCTGTTGAGGCATCAATGTAGCCCTAAAAGTCACACAATTCTTTTGTCCTGCAGTTGACTGCTAGGGTGTCTTTTAATGCATGTGCTCCAAGTTTACAATCCCACGTTTCCTCCTGTGGTTGAGGTGATTTGACTACGGGGAGATCCGTTTTCAATAAGGCCCTTTCATTCCCGACTGGGGATAGTATTTTCTCTGGGCATTGCAGACTGCAGGACGTGCGAGTGCCAGGTGTCTGTATTCCCAGCCCCACGTGTGACTGGCTATCCCATTGTGAAAGGACTGAAAAACAGCTTGTGCTAAGTGTAAAGCTGCTTCTATCTTCCCAAAAATTCTCAACTAGGTTCCTGTCAGCAGTTATTTATGGGCAAAGGCAAAAAGCCCAAGTGGGCATCAATACACATGGAATAGGTCATGGTTCCCCCCTCTAAGAGTTCTATGCTGGCCTCATAATCACCCACCATAGGTGACACTGATTTTTAACAGCAATCTCGGCATATGTGGAAGCTACAAAAAGAGAGAGTTCAAACTGTGCTGTGTAATGATGAAGCATAATTTATATCTAAGACGGCATTTGATAAATAAATACATAAAAGACTTTTATCTTAGTAGACTTTCCTTTTATATTCTTCAGAAAATAAAAATAAAACTCACTGCCATCGAGTCGATGCGACTCCTAGTGACCCTATATTAAAGGGTTTCAAAAAGTTCATGGAGAAATGGAATGAAAAGATCATGGGATTTTCCCACAAACCTTTTGCAGGCCCCCCTCTTCTGTCACGGCTGGCTAATGTATAGAAAACACTCAACAAAGAGGTGACAGTCATCAAACTATGGTGTAGGAGTTTATCATCAAACAGAGTCTACCTGTGCTTTCTGCAAGTCTGTGATTGTGGGGGTGGGACGAGGCACCCCATTTACTGAGCACCTGCAGGGAAGCAGACCTATGCTTGGTTTCTGTTATGTTTCAGCTCTCACAACACCGTCACAGCACGGGCCTTGACCTTCCATTGCGATGAGGAGGACGCTGCAACTCACACCGCGATGGTGGGTTTCCACACACCGGTGCCTAACCTATCTGGGTACTCTAACCTGCAGTAGGGAAATCTGAGATAGGACAGTGGACTGTCAGAATGCCGGAATCCCTTAGAGATCATGGAGGAACCTCTTCTCCCACTAATGTGCAGAGTGAAAATAGCTCAAGGCCTCAGAGGAGCTGTGACTTTGCAAAGATCACACAGCAAACGAGGTGCCCAGGACTCCTGACTCTCAGATCAGGGCTACTTTACGCACTCCCCACACCGACTCAAGCAGAGGGTAAAAAGCACATGGCAGGGTTGTGAAATTATTTAAACCCACTGTCATCCAGTTGATGCCAACTCACAGTGACCGTCTACAAGGTTTCCACGACTGAATTTTTAAAGGAGCTAGCAACCTCGTCTTTCTCCTTTGGAGAGGCTGGAGGGGTTGAACTGTTGACCTTGTTGTCAGAAGTTTAACTCATAACTCACTACACCATCAAGGCTCCTAAGTACAAGGAAAACACTCAGTCCGCCTTGGACATTATCATCATCACTATCATTATTATCCCTACTAAGGGTAGTTAGGGTAACTGATAGCTAATGTTTACACTTTCTTTGAAAGTAGAAACAGGTTTCTATAATAAAACCACTTCCCTCTCCTTAAAAGGGAGCCTAAACAGCCTCAGCCATGAAGGAAAGCAAGATCAGAAGTCACCTTGGAACATAAAAATTATGTGGGAGGCGGGGAGGGGCAAAAATAAGGAGCTGATACCAAGGGCTCAAGTAGAAAGCATATGTTTTGAGAATGATGATGACAACAAATGTACAAATGTGCTTGACTTAATGGATGGATATATGGATTGGGATAAGAGTTGTATGAGCCCCCAATAAAATGATTTTTTTTAAAAGAAAGGAAAAGAAAAATGTTCTTTGGCTTTTTTATTTGGAGATACAAAAAAAAAAAACCCCTCAACTTGCTCAATCCTGCTCTTTCTCATCTATTTCCTCAGGAAGCGACAAGTTTGACCCTCTAGACATCAAAGCCCCCACTTCTACACTCGGTCCACATGGTACCCCGATTCTCCCTTTGTGTGCCTCTCCCATAGCTCTCCCCTCCCCCCCCCTCAACCAGGCTCACTCCCACTTCATGTTTTTCCGGGACTCTTGGGGGGGGGGGGTGATGTTTGTCTAAAATCTGAGCTCATTCTGCTTAAAGACCCACCTCCTTACCACTTCCTGACAACCTCTGTGAGCTACAAATCAGATTAAAACATTTTCACTGTAAAGACGGGGTAAAAGATGTTTTTTCTCTGCAAGGTATAGTCATAATCCGAGCTCATTGATGCCTCCCCAAACTCCCCTGCCACTCTCAACCTCAGAACACCTTCATTTCTTTGAACAAGAGCTTTCCCCCATGTCCTGGTTTCTTCAAACCTAAGTCTTTTCCATCCCTTTGGGAATGCCTCTGCAATGCCTCTTGATTCCTACACACCCCTTCTTCCGTCCTTAGGAAACACTCACCACCCTGAATCACTATCATGCCTCAGCCTTCTTTTCTGAGTGCTGCAGTTTCAAGAAGCATGAGCTCCATTCTTTTAGCCTTTGGCACTGGGCCTGCATAGCACTCAGTAGATGCTTAATGTATACCTGTTGAATAACTAATGAACAGATGGTAGGGGGGGTTGGGGATGGATCGGGAGATGAGACCTCGGTGAATATCAAGTTGATCTAAATGAAGAGAAAGCTCATTTCGGCAACATATAGGACTATCTACAAATGATTGTGCAATTGGTCTTAAAGGAGCGGGGACGAGTACTTGTCAATGGCAAAGTTCTCCAGGTCCCCCTTGGGTCTGTTACATATTGACCACTGCACCGCCTGCTTCAGGACTGGGGGAGGCATTCTGCAGGACCGGCGCACACGAAGCAGCCCCAGTGCTCTCTCCGAAGCCTGCAGCTTTAATTTGGGGACACATTTCCTTCACACACTGCTGTGGACCAGACAGACCGAGGTAGAAGGTGCTCAGTAAATGCTGATCTGATTTGCAGTGGATTTGAGAGCCAAATGCAACTCGCATTTTAGACTAATTGAACTCCACGGCTGAGCGTACTGCATATAATTGCCCTAAGGCTAAAGAAAATCAATGAGGAGACTCAGAAAGGCAGCCAGATGTCCAAGTTCCCTCTCTAGGAGGATTCTGGTTGAACAGAGGCAGGGGTTCAGGCTGGCCTGCTCGAGCATCCTTCCATCGTTGATTGCTTCAAAGGAGCCCCAGAAACTTTTCTGTTCTGACTTGGAGACTTAAGGGGAAAAAAGGAAGCCTTTTCGGGTGTCCATTGACCACCTCTATCCCCGTGAAGAAGTTCAAAGCATGCACTTTGGGGATCAGAAGAACACGGTTGCACCTTGGAGAATAAATCATTAACTAAACGTCAAGCGGAGGCGCCCTAGAAACCAGCGAGACTGGGAGGCTTAGGGATCAGGGGCCAGGGTTTGCCTGTTCCCAGAGCGACTGCTAGCGCAAAGCATCCCATTGGCAGGAGGAAGCCTGCACAGGGCGCTCCCGTCCATTTCACTTTTCAAACTTGAAGTTATTTTTAGATGACCCAAGTCCGTTAATCCCTGGCAGGACAACTTCCAGTCTGCTGTGACTCAAAGCACCTCCCCCTCGCCCCCTGGTCCCCAGCACTTTCCGACGAGCCCCAGGAAAGCACCCCTGTTTCTCCCCGCATCCAGGCCGCCGCCCCTCCAGCCCAACCCCTGTCCGCTCTTCAGTCCTGGGAACCTCCTAGCCTCATCCCTCTCCCCTCACTCATGCACCTGCTGCTGAGGCTGCTAGCAGGCAGGAGGACCCCTTTGCCACTGCACCTGCGGGCAGGGGCAGGAGCGAGCGACCCGCGCCCTCTAGATAAGGGAGGGATCCAGGGAGCCCACTGTCCACCAGGTCGCCAAGGGAGCTGGCAACTTGGCCCAAAGAGACCCCAGTTCCGTCCCCTATCCAGCCCCCAGATGTGGCCGCGCTGGCCGGCCCATGTCACGGTCCCCCCCTTTCTGCCACGGCCAGGGCGCCGCCCCGCAGCCGGGGCCTGACGGGGTGCAGGGGGCCCGGCGGGGCCGGCCGGGTTATGTAACCG
>NW_022107432.1:19479009-19486815 GCF_000313985.2 Echinops telfairi | reverse complement strand
CGGGAGCCCGCCGAGATGGGCGCGCCCCCAGCTCCGACTCATCGGGCCAGCCTCCAATCAGACCCCGGGAAACTCAGAGCCCGGCTGGTCTCCGCGCATCCCCTCCCAGCTGACCCGACGCCCTTCCGGGTCCCCTGTCACTCCCCTGCCATCCCCACCCAGCTCTCAGCCCCACACCCCCACTTTCCCGCTCTGGGTGCCCGAAGGGGGGCTGGGCTCTTTTGAGACCCGACGCAGGAGGAGGGGGTGCAGGGAGGTCTCTGTGGGCAGAGGGTCCCGTCTGGTCAGGAGACCCCCTTGACTGTCAGGGTGGGGAGGGGGCTGACTCCCGAAGCTTAGGTTGATTGAATGGAGACATCAAAGAGCAAACTGGCAGGGAGACAAACTAGGGATGAGGTTCTTGGGAGAGGAGCTCATGGTGACTAAACCCCCCCAAATCCGGCTGATTGAGAACACTGGCAGCCTCTCCAGGGTGCTTCCTATCCTAGCTTGGTGCTCGCTGACGCCCTCTGGCTGGACCAGGCCCTGGGCCCAGCACACGCCACTGAAGGTGCCCCTGCGGGGACTTCACAGCCTCTCCTGGGATTCAGTCACCAGACCCAGGGACAGTCTGACTCAGGCTTCAAAGACTCCTATTGTGGGAGGGTGCGCGACACAAGGGGAGTGGGAGGTTGGTAACTCGCAGCAAAGGGCTGCAGGTGAAACCCACGCCAGGTTTGCTACTGAACAAAGAGAACCCTGGTGGAAAGTCTTCTGCTTAAGAAAATAAAGCAATTCCCAGGGGGAGGAATCACGTGCCTCTGGGGTGGCACAGCTGTGGGCGGACTGAGATGGGTGAGAACAAGTGGGTGTCAGTGATGCAAATGGTCCTCATAGGGGCAGTGGGGAAGATGGAAGGGAGGAAGGTGTAAACCCAGTCTGAGGTTGGGAATGGATCAGCGAATTAAAGTCATTTTTGTGTGTTTTATCACCTTTCTAATTGCTACATAAATAGACCTTTCTCCTTTTTCCCCCTCTATATCACCTGTGCAGTTCCTAACATTATTAAAATTGCCTTGAAGTGATCCATCAACAATCCTGTCTACGTCTCTGCTGACCCAGACAGTGCCTTCTTCTTGTTGTGGTTGAGATATATACATTAGTTTATTTAAATAGAAAAGAGAGCTTGGCTGATTTCTCTGGTCATTGCTGGGTGTGAATTCCACCACTTCATTCCAACTGATAATGATCCCCTGTCACAGAGTAGAACTGGCCCGGAACTGCGGGTGGGTTAGAATTGCTGATCTTTCATTTAGTAGCGCAGAGCTTAACCTTGTACCCCTTCTACAGGCTGTATAGATATGGCTGAAAGCATAACCTTGTTGAACTTGCTTGCCTAGAATTTTCTCTAGGCTCTAGCTAACTTTTGAGAGCCAAAGGCACCAAGTCCAATTGCCCATCCAAGTAGCTGTCTTTCAAATGTGTGAAGGCAACTCTCATCACCTACCCACTCCCGGCACCCTTTCCCAGGCCCAACGTTCTCAGTCCTTTAAACAAAAGTCTATGCTCAGTAGCTTCTGGACTCTTCACCAACCTAGTGGTTCTTATCTTAATAGGATCCATTTTTATAAGTATACCTTTACAAATAAAATGTCCAAGTTATGAAAGTAATATGCCCATGGTAAATTGTTTGCAATGTAGAGGAGGGTGATGATTACTTAGAAGTGTAAGCGGGTTTATATAAGAGAGGACTTGAAAAAGTTTGTGGAAAATTGAATTAGACGGTACTGGAATTTCTCCACAAGCTTTTTGGAGCCCAATCGTATGTTAAGGACTTGACACGATGCCCAGCATATTTAGTAAAAAGAGCAGTCAAGCTGATGAAGGTCCTGCAGGTGTAAGATTCAAAACTGTTCCATAGGGTGGTTTTCGATGGCAGATCACGATGTCTTTCTCCCAAAGCACACTTCTGGGTGGACTTGAACTTTCAACTTTGTGATTGAAAACACATTCACTGTGCTCACAACGAAGAGACCTATCACCACCAGGATCTATGGTTATTGCTATTTTTCTAGATGTTTCTGGTGACTTCTCGTAGCCTTTCCATGACTTTCATAGTATTCCTTCTTGGGTTACTAAGGAAAATCTTTGTCATCTTGTGTGGAGACTGGAGAATAATACATGAGATGGGAAGTGGGAAGAGACCAAACCCACCTTAGTGAGTTTACCTTAGAAAAGGAGGAGTAGAAGGGCCGGGAACAAAGAGAGAGACTCCATGGGAACTGAGTTTGAAGTGAAGTTTGGAGAGTGGAATGAACAGCGATAACAGGCAGCTGATGTTAAGGGTGTTGCTAAATAAAGTTAGACTTTGGATGGTTTTCTAATGTACTGAACTCTTATGACTGTGTTTCACATCCATGTCTGATATTTTTGTGCCCACTAATTCAAGCCTCCACCACTTGTCCAACAGTGGTTTGCACCGGGGTGGCTTGTGTGTTGCTGTGATGGTGGAAGCTGTGTCACTGTTATTTTCCAATAGGAGCAGGGTCACCCAAAATGAACAGGTGTCCGCAGGGTGTCCAGATTAAGAACAGAAGACGGAATAAGCTGTTCACTTCTGATGAATTAGCCATTGACCACCTATGGATGGCGCCTAAACCTTGTCAGCCACTGACAATGTCCTTAAGAGCAGTGGCACATTGTCAGACAGTGTCAGAAGATGAGCCCCTCAGGCGCTCAAAATATGTCTGAGAGCATTGGACAGGGTAAGACATGACAAAAAAATAACAATTCATAAATTATCAAGGGTTCATGAGGGAGGGGGCGCGGGGAGGGAGGGGAAAAATGAGGAGCTGATACCAAGGGCTCAAGTTGAAATCAAATGTTTTGAGAATGATGAGGGCAACAAATGTACAAATGTGCTTGACACAATGGATGGATGGATGGATGGATGGATGGATGGATGGATGGATGGATGGATGGATTGTGAAAAGGGTTGTACGAGCCCCCAATAAAATGATGTTTTAAATAAAAAAATAAATAGACATGCAGACTATATCTGTATATACGTATATATGTCTGAGAGAATGTTGCCTTCTCAAGGTCGATTTGATCACAGTGATGTTGAAGGAGTGAAGCCCGGGGGAGAAACGCTTTGGAGACCTTCATTTGCTGCCTGCGGTACAACTCAAAACGAGAAGAGAGAGCTGTAAACATCTATTCCTAATTAAAACTTGGAGTGTACGAAGTATGAATATAGATAAATGGAATGCATACAGATCGATATTCTAGGTACTAATGACTAAAATGGACTGGCCCCGGCCATTTTGAATCATAAAATCATATCATTTACTATGCAAGAAATGACAGATTTAAGAGGAATGCCATCACATTGATCATCAAAGGGGACATTTCAAGATGTATCTTGAAGTACAGCACTCCCTGTAGTAGGAAAGTATCTACCTATATACAAAGAAATTCAAAATTATTTTCAAATTTATGCACCAACAACTAAAGCTAGCAATGTGAAAACCGAAGAATTTTAATAGAATCTTCTGTCTGAAACTGGTCAAACATGCAATCAAAATGCACTGATACTCATTGGCCATTAGAATGAAAAAATGAAGAAGGGCCAATAGTAGGAAACTATACCTTTGCTGATAGAAATGAAGCTGGAGGTCACACGATACATTTTGCAAGACCAACAACTTCTCCTCAAAAATGTCTTTTTTCAACAACACAAAGAGAACACACACAGGGGCTTTTCCAGATGGAACACACAGAAACCAAACTGGCCCCATCGGTGAGAAGAGACTGGGGAGAAGCTCCACATCAGCAGTTAAAATGAGACCAGGGACAAACTGTGAGCTGACCATCAATTGCTCCTGTGTAAGTTCAAGTTGAAACTTGAGGAAGCATCAAAACATTGATAGAGGAGCAAAGAATGCATAGAGCTACTGTACCAAAAAGAGCTATTGGATAGTCACCCCTTTCAAAAGGTAGCATATGATCAAAAACTCATGGTACTGAAGGAAGAAGGCCAAGCTACACTGAACGGCATTAGCCAAAAACAAAGCTCCAGGAATTGATGAAATCCTGATTGATATGTTTGAACTGGCTGGTGAAGCCCTGGACGCACTCACTTGTGGGATTACACCAAGAAAATTGGAAGACGGCTACTTGCTCAACTGACTGGAAGAGATTCCTATTTATACCCATCCCAAAGAAAGACATTTTAACAGAATGAGCAAACGATAGCACAATATCTTTAATATCACATACAAATAAAATGTTCCTGAAGATAATCTAATGATGGTTGCAGCAGTACATTGACAGGTAGCTGCTAGAAATTTAAACCTGTTTCAGAAGAGGCTATGGAACAAGGGATAGCATTGCTGATGTCAGATGGATCTTGGCAGGAAGCAGAGAATACCAGAAAGATGTCTGCTTGTGTTATATCAACTACGTAAAGCATTCGGCTGTGTGGACTGTAATAAACTATGGATAGCTTTGAGAAGACTGGGAATTCTAGAAGATATCATTGTGCACATGTGAAATTTGTACGTAGAGTAGAGGTAGTAGGGTGAATAGAAAAGGGGAATACTGCATGGCTTAAAGAGCCCTGGTGGCATAGTGGTTACATGTTAGACTGCTAACTGCAAGATCAGCAGTTTCCAACACCAGCCAATCTGTGGGAGAAAGATAAGATTTTCTACTCCTGTAAAGAGTTATGGTCTCAGAAACCCACAGGGCCAGTTCTACCCTGTCCTACAGGATCACTATGAGTTGGAATGGATTCAATGGCAGTGTGAGGCTTGGTTTAACATCAAGAAAAGTCTGTCAGGGTTGTATCCTCTCACCACACTTATTTGATCTGTATGCTGAGCAAATCATCAGAGAAAATGGAGTCTATGAAGAAGAATGCACATCAGAATTAGAGGTAAGATTTTTTTTAAATCATTTTATTGGGGGCTCTTATTACAATCCATAAATACATCCATTGTGTCAAGCACATTTGTACATATGCTGCCATCATCATTTTCTTTTTTTAATTCATTTTACTGAGGGCTCATACAACTCTTATCACAATCCATACATACAACCATTGTGTCAAGCACATTGGTACATTTGTTTCCATCATCATTCTCAACATATTTGCTTTCTACTTGAGCTCTCGGTATCACCTCCTCATTTCCCCCCTCCCTCATCCCCCTCCCTCATGAGCCCTTGATAATTTATAATTTCCCCCTCCATGTCCTACACCGACTGCTGTTTCCCTTCACCCACTTTTGTTGTCCATCCCACTAGGAACCTTGGCTGCTGAAAGTGAGGAGGACTTACCGCACTTCCAGATGCATATAGCCTTAAGGATGGATTGAAAAGAAAACCAAAACCCTCACAACTGGACCAGTGGTTGACATCAGGATAAACGGAGAAAAGACTGAAGTTGTCAAGAATTTCATCTTTCTAGGATCCACAATTAATGCTCATGGAAGCAGCAGTCAAGAGATCGAAAAATGCATTGCTGTGCAATACAAGCTGTACAAGACTTCTTTCGTGTTGAAACACCAGGGTGTTATTTTGGGGACTAAGGTGCACCTGACACAGCCATGGTGTTTTCAAGCGCTTCCTATATATGTGAAACTTGGGCATTGAATAAGAAAGAGTGAAGAAGAATCAATTCATTTCAATTATGCTGCTGGCTAAGAATATCGACAGTACCGTGGACGGACAAAATAACAAACATCTTTATCTTGGAAGAATGCTCCATAGAGGTAAGGATGACAAGACTTCACCTCGCATCCTTTGAAGGTGTTGTCCGCAGAGACCAGTTCCGGAAAAGGACATCATGCTTGGGAGAGGGGCAGCAAAAAAAGAGGAAAGCCCTCAACAAGATGCATGGACACAGCGGCTGGAACATTCGGCTCAAATGCAAGAATAATGGTGAGGAGGGCCCAGGACCGGTGCTGTCTGGTTCTGCTGTCCGGAGAGTTGCTGTGAGTTGGTATAGACTTGGGGGCACTGAACAGCAACAAGAGCAATTCAACCCTTACAGCAACCTTATGAAGTAGCTATTATAGTGAATTGTCCTTACCGTGTCCTGGCAATGCTATGGGTGACCCACTGGGCACTAACCACAAGGTCAGGAAAAAGGAGAGGCCTTCTGCTCCAACAAAGATTTATAGACCCAGAACCCCCCAGAGGCAGTTTGACTCGACCTTCCATTTGTAATTGAGAAAACGCAGAAATGAAAGAGGTTGATCCTGCTGTGATTGTGTGCCAGTGAGCTGGTACTGGCTCACACGAACTCTTTGTACAATAGATAACTGATGGGTCATAAACCACTCTCAACGTTGTTATGTTAGAGCCCATTGTTGCAGTCACTGTGCCAGTCCGTCTCCTTGAGGGTCTTCCTCTTTTTCATGGACTGTCTACCAAGCCGGTTGTCTTCTCCAGGGACTGGTCTGGCCTGCCAACATGTGTAATGTACAGGAGATGAGGTGTCACCATCGTTGCTTCTAAGTAGCTGTGCTTCCCCCCAAACAGATTTGCTTGTCCTTCTGGCAGTCCATGGTACTGTACTGCACCCCTCTCACCTAACACTGTCATCCTATGCATCACCTCGCCAGCCTGCCTTGCTCATTGTAAAGTCTTCACAAGCACGAGGGGATTGAGAATCCTATGGCTTGGGGCAGGGACACCTTAGTCCTCAAAATGACATCTTAGCTCTTTCATCACTTTAAACAGGTGTTTTGTGGTAGCAAATTTACCAGCTGTGACACACCGTTTGATTTCTTGACCGCTACTTCCACATGTGTTGATTGCGGATCCAAGTAAAATGAAATCCTGGACCTCTTCAATTGTTTCTCCTTGGACCATGATGCTGTCCGTCAGTCCGGTGGTGAGAATGTTTGTTTCCTGTACCATGAGTTGCCATCCACACTGAATGCTGACGTCTTTGATCTTCATCAGCAAATGACTCAAGTCGTCTTAATGAGCCTTCTTCCAATCCTGATGCTGTGTGCTCTTCTTCATACAGTCGAATTTGGGGGATTATTAGCTGAACATACAAGTTAAATAAGTATGGTGAAAGGATACAACCTCAAGACACATTTTTCTTGATTAAAGTAATATATAGTTTTCCCTTATTTTGTTAAACAGCACAAACAACAACAACAACAACAAAACCTGCCCTTTGGTTTATGTACAGGTTCCACACGAGAACACTGAAGTGTTCTGGGATTTCTATTTTCCTCTCTGTTACCCAGAGATTTTATGACCCACGTAGTCAAATGGCTTGGCATTGTCAGTAAGCCACAAGGACTGCTATTCTCTGATTTCTGCCCAGATCCTTGTGAAGTCCGCTGTGATAGCCCTCATTCCACATCCCCTTCTGAATCCTGCTTGGATTTCTGGCAGCTCCCTCTTGGTGTACTTCTACAACTGTTTTTGAATTATCTTCAGAAAAAAATTTTACTTGCAAGTGATATTAATTACACTGTTGGATCATTTCTGAATTCTATTGGCTCCCCCATTGTTGGAACTGGCACACATAGGGATCTCTTTCAGGCCATTTCTTGGTATAGACTCGTGAATGCTTCTGGGATCTTAGCAATTTGTTGAAGTCTTTCCTTTGGTATGTCAAGCTAAGAGGCGAGTGATAGAGCTTAAAAATATTAGAGTTGGAGTCAATCAGAGAGACTAGGGCTTTGAAGCCTCAATGAAGCTAACCTACTTATTAAACCAGATGACCTCTCGATGGTTACATATTATGAATCTATACTTACCTTGACATTTTGAAGGATTCTGATAAAGATCACTTTTCAG
>NW_022107432.1:19474126-19478156 GCF_000313985.2 Echinops telfairi | reverse complement strand
AGAGGTCTGGCGTTTCATCAGACTGAGACATCTCTTTTCTCTCCTGCTGTCACAAAGAGTGAGTGTGTCAGTTTTGAAGACAGCGGGCCAGTCAATTTGAAAACTGCCCCTCCATTGGCGTTTGACTGATGCTTCCTCCTGGTGAGATAGAGCTTACACGTTTCTGAGCCTCACTGTCACCGAAGTGACCTGTTCTCACTGCATTTTGTTACATGGCATCTGACGCTGGCGTTCCCCTTTCCAAGCGGTCTGAATTTTGAGTACGAGTAACATGATATCTACCAGAGTTTGCCTCTGTAAACTTAATGTCCTCCTTATTTTTATTTCTATTAGACCATACAAAATCACATTCATCATTCTAATTTCACCCATTACCCTTAGTGTTGATTGATGCTTTTTTCTATCATTTTTTTTCTCTATGTATGAGTTGTCCTTCCTCTACAGGAAGGGCCTCATTTACTTACTTATATCTGTGAGCTCCAGGTTTACCTTTTATTCCATGTGTTCTAATTTTTCACTATCATTATTTAATTTGCTGCTCTCATGGCCGGTTCGGTGTCTTTTGACATAGCCCATCATTCTTCAAGTGCTCTCTTACATTCTGGAACAACAAAAGACGTCAGGTCTCAATGTAGTCTTTGCCAGTTCAGGCCTTGGACGCAGCCATTTCTCCAATAAGCTCTGCGTTTCCTTAGTGGAGAATGGTGATTAGACAGCTGCTGCATGTTTGTTATTTCTCCAAGATCCTCTCAGTGGAAATATACGTATGTATATTTAGATATTTACACAAATATTCAGGTTAAGTAAAAAATGTGTTGCTACAAATTCATAGAAACCTTAATCAGACAAAACTAACAAAATGGGAAGCTGTTTTCCCCCCACATATCTTCCATCTAGGTTCTGTACACCTCTGAAGGCAATGTTTTCATCTCTCTAGCCCTTCTCCAAAGAATTCTGCTCTCCTCAGTTTACAGCACACCAAATGGCAGTTTTAGCATCTTCTAAGGACTTCAAAGGAGCCCCGCTGGCATAGTGAATGCCATGTCGAACTGTTAACTGTGAAGCCAGCAGTTCAAACCCACCAGTTTCTCTGCAGGAAAGCCACGAGGCTCTCTGCTCCCATAAAGATTTACAGCCTTGGAAACCCACCGGGGCAGTCTTCCTCTATCCTGCAGGGTTGCTGTGTGCCACAACCAACTCAACGGCAGTGAGCTTAGTTTGTTGGCTAGGGACTCAAATAGTGTTCTTTGAGTTTGGAGAACTGTTGCAGGCTACAAAAGAGACCTCCAATTTACTTAAAGGGGAGATTTATAATATGAACGTATCATCCTGATGAGGAAAACCGTTAACACAAAGCCAAAATGGTATCTGAGGATTCATAGTTACACAGCTGCTTAAATAAGGCACAGACGCAAAGAAAACTGTCACAAATTAATGATTGGTGGTAGACCAATACATCACAGTTACAGGTGGGACTACAGAAGCAGGAACAGGACCATGATTAGGGCATGTTCATTGTGAGATAAGAAGATCTTACAAGATTTGCCCAAGGCCTCCCAACCAAGGCAGTCAGGGTAGCAATAACAAAGCATGACTCAACACTATGTGACTCCCAATACTGTCCCTCAAGGGTGCACCCAGACAAGCCCCTAAGGGAGACTCTCTCTCCCTCGGCTGGCTGGATGAGGTAGAGGAAATCCACTTTCCGATGTGCCTGCCTGAGTTAATGATCAGAAGGAATTCAAAGGAGACAATCCATGTGGGAACTCAGCAAATGGATTAGGGTCATTTCCTGTCAGCCTCTAACTGTCAGCCATTGAGTCCTCACTGATTCATAGAGACCTCCTGTGGGTTTCGGAGACAGTAACTCTGTAGGGAGTAGACAGTCTTGCTAGTCTCCCTTGGAGCAGTTGGTGATTTTGAACTGCAGACCTTTAAAATTGTAGCCCAAAGAGTAACCACTCCACCATCATGGCTTCGTCCTGTCATCCATAGACTTCTACAAAGAGAGTGCTCAGTAATTAAGGTCTAATATAGAACAAAAATCTGAAAGGCAAGATTAGCGTATAGGGAGAAGGGGAGAAGGTAGCCCAATGAAATTCTAATAGGAAAACCCTTGCTTCCTAAAAAGAATGAATAGCTGCCATGTCTTGATGGGTGGGGTGGGAATTCCTTGGTGCCAATTTACCCATTTTTTCTCATCAGTTTTCAAAGCCCTGTGATTGTCCTTTGAGAAATCTATCACGATGACCCTTTGAAATGCCAGAAAGTAGTCACTACAGCCTTCCGAGTTGACCGCTCTGCCTTGAATTTAACTGGCCCAGCAGATCTGCTCAGAAACCATGGTTTTGTTTGGGTCCCTTTTCCAAAAGCCTGTCTAATGAGACTAAGCTTGAGATAACTTCTCTGAAGCATCCACTGATTGCAGCACCACATGTAATCACACTTCCTGTGGTAGAAGCCCATGCAGGTATGAACTTGGGCCTGAGTAGCAATACTTTGTACTTCTCCACCCACATAAATGTAGGGAAACAAACAAATCTAAATCTTTGTTTATTTCCCACTCTGTTGCTTTATGCTAAAAACCGACTTTATACCAATCCAGTCATTTTTATCCAACACCACAGAACTGATTTTCATTTGACCCTTGATCAATTATATACCTCTCTTCATTGACAAAAAGGAGCATGACTCCCAGTATCCTCAATACATGGCCTTATTTTTTCAACCTTCTGCTTGGTCACTGCTCCACTTTGTGAAGTTCTCAACTCCCACTGGACCACCTTCACTAGGATACCTGCTTCTCTTGGACCCAACCCCTGCCAGGCTGCTTTGCTTCAAAAGGAAGAAGAAGGAGACAGAGAAGAAAAGAGGAGGAGGGGGAGAGCGAGGAGGAGGAGGAAAGAATCAGAATTGCAAGTAAAAAATGCAAATACCATATGTGGTGTGATCTAGGTAGTCGTATCCATTGTCCTGAACACGCTTTCTATTGTCTGCTGAAGGATAATGATGCCTACAAACAATAATATTGAAGATGGCCATTTTGCTGTTGGATCACTCTTTTGACTCATGGTCAATTTACTGTCTGCTATAATCCTTCAGGAGTCCCTCAGTGGCACACATAGGTAAGTACTCTACTGCTAACCCAAAAGCTGTCGGTTCAAGTCCATCTAGAGGGGCTTTGGAAAAAAGACCTGCAAAATATTTTCAACAAAACAGCCCCCAGAACTGTATGGAGCACAGTTCTCCTCTGACACACACGAAGTTGCCATGAGTCAGAATCAACTTGTTGGCAATGATTTTGGTTTGGGGTGTAAGTTCTGATTCTTTTTCACATATGTGAATGTTAAATCAATAGTAGTTCTCGCTCAGAGCTCACCCTACTTTTCTATCTGTATTGTAGAATTCTAGTATTTTAAAAAATCATTAATAGAATGATCCCATAATCCTACAGGTCAAGATAATTTCTTATCTAAATTTTATGCCTAATGTGTTTAAGATATGATGCACCATCCAGAGTTGCATTCTGAAAGAACATGTCAGCGTATGCTGTCTACAGTCATATCCAAATCATTAGTATGTGAGGTTAAAGTCTGGGAACCACCGCTTAAAGCATCATCAATAGCCACTGGTCAATGGGCAGGTGGGAGCCATGCTCACTCGGACACAGAGACGAATATGAATCTCTGAGGTGTTTCCACAGGTGCCCACCAGTGACTCTGCTCTGTCTCAAGCATATTGATACTTCTTTTTCTTTCCCTTCCTACTTGGAGTTAAGATTCAATGTTCTTGTAGTTAAGCATTATTGATATAATCACATCCTCTCTCTTAGTTCTGTGGGGAAAAATAGATTGAGAATTGCTCCGTGCTGTTAAACCAGAAGACTCTGGTGACACAGAGTTCAAAACTATAGAGAAGAATATAAATCCACGTGTTCATTCTTAGGCAGAATACATTCACTGATTCATTCAGCCACTATTTGTTGAGTATCGACTGTGTGCTAAAAACGGTTGTAGATGCCTGGGCCACC
>NW_022107432.1:19471756-19472769 GCF_000313985.2 Echinops telfairi | reverse complement strand
AGAGAGTCTCCAAGGGTCGAGAGCAAGATATCTTCTGCCTTCAAGAAGGAATACAAGATTTCCCAGAATTCTTAGGAGAAGCCCATGCCCACACAGAGGCCACATGGGTTATATCCTGATTGACAGGCTAGACTCCACCCCTTCAATCGGGATCCTCTCAACTTGCCACCAGATTACGTAACGTCCACAAATGCTTAATGATCAGAGAGAGGTACAATAATTATTTTTATTTTCCAGATGGGGAGCCAAGCCATGGAGAGATTAGTAACTAGTCTAACCTCAGTTGAGTCAGAATGAACCCTAAGCAGCCAGGTTCACAATTGACCCAGGAGGTGGGAGGGTGTCTATCATGCGTCATAAATGCATATGGGATGGGTTAGGCCTTCTTCTCTGCCTCTTATAGCACTTTGCTTTACCCATCCCTTTATCATGCTTGCCAATTGGATTCTTTGCAAAGTACCCGAAGGATGGGATTTACACTTTCTCCTCCTACTTGAGATGGAGTGGTTTCTAGGTTTCTTCCTTTTCATAGGAAACTTAGCCTTGGAGGGGATGGGCTTGCCAAAGCTGAAGTGTGGGTGTGTGGAAAACTCCAACTAAAATCCAAACCTTTATTTAAATCTCTATAAATGACCTTTGCCTCCTACTTCTTTCCTCTATTTCTTTGTACTTTCCTCTTGTCCCATTATCATGTTCAGCCTTCATTTGGGTTTCAGGAATTCCTCTCAGTTACATTGTCCTTGATCCAGCCCTGCCAGACCTCTCACACCCTCCTTGCCACTGATTTTGGATCACTTGTTGTTCCCTTGTCTCTGGGTTTGTTATACAGATGTAAATATAGTTATATACGATGAGGGGGAAATAGATATATGTACATATATTTATAAGTTTAGTATAAACTTATAAATAAAGGAAACAGATGGACAGGAGGCCCCTACTCAAGTACTCCTTCAGCACAAGAACACTTTGCTCTAACAATTTGGCAGTCTGAGATGCTCACCTTCCTGGCACAA
>NW_022107432.1:19468750-19470736 GCF_000313985.2 Echinops telfairi | reverse complement strand
TTAAGGGAGACAGTACTGAAGCAGGGACTCTGTTGAATCCGTACTGCACTGCAGTGTGGCCCATTGCCGAAGGAAGCCACTCTTGGGGTACAAAGCTGCTGCTACAGCTCATCTGCTTTATGATAGGTTTCTTTCCCCTTTAGCCATCAGCTAAACTTTTACCAAATGACTCCCCAAAGCAGGAGTGTGGTTAGAATCCTGTGCCTGAATAAACCCACCTTTTTAGCTAGGCTATTTGAGCATGGTTATAATACTTGGGATAACTAAGTGTAAAGTTACAGGAGAAACTTCAGGGAAACTCTCTCAAATTAGGGAAGATTCCATTTAGAATCTCCTGACTGTCAAAAGGACCAATTGTACAGATCCTGGGGTTGAGCAGACAAGGAACGTCCGTTGCAAAGGCTACATTGATTAAAAGAGAAATGAGACGAGGGTGCTTCATAATGTTTGTGGAAGTGAGGAATTAAGAAATGGTGTGATTTTCCCATAAACATTTTGAGGCTACCTTTTACTGCACCAGTTCTCTGTATCCGTTGTACAAGGTTGTTTTAAAACCAATTCTTCACTGGGTGGGGCATAATAATAGTATTGCTTAAATTATAAGGCTATTCCTTGTAGACTTAGATTAATTGAGTGCTATGTAGAGGGGAAAAATACATATTTCCATGCTCGTGCTGACTGAAAATCAAAGGGGTGGGTGGGGTGGGAGGGAGGTCCTGGATTTGAAAGCAATAGACACTATTTCAGGCCAGAGTCTGCCTCCGATGTGGGGGGAGGCTAGCAGGTATACCATTCTGGGTTTAAAATTTCATGTCAAGTTGTAGAACTGTAAAGGAAGGAAGAAACCACTGTGAAAACACTCTACATTACTTGGATTGATGTGTCTCACTGTCAGAATTTGGAGTGGGATGAATGAGGTGGGAGAGGGTCATAAAAGGAGAGAACAGGTTGTGTGAAGTGGTAACATTTGTCATTACTCTCGAGCGCCCTAGTGTGTGTATGTTGGTTTGTTGGGTTTTGCCCTAGTGGTTTTTGGGGGGAGGAGACTGAGCACTCAAACACCCTGAAAACACAAGCCAACACAACCCAAAGTCAGTCTGAGTGGAATATGTTTCTTAGAGCTTAAGGAATTTCTAGTGTCCATGTTCTCCAACCAAGGACCATCCGGAACACACGGGGAGTTGAACACATTGGATTCCTTTCTCATTTCAACGAGGGAAAACCCTCCCCGGGGCTATGGTGGGTGTCATGGTGAAGAGGGCATTAGCAGGAACGTATCACAGGCTGGTCTGCAGGGACTGGAGGAGGCAGGAAGCTGTCAGAAAGCAGCAGCAGCAGCTTGGAGGAATCCTACCCAAAAGGCAAGAGGAATGAAGCAGAGGCTAAACCATAACTGATAAAGAGGCGATGGTCACCCCGGACAGTCCGGACAGGGAAATGCCGGGTCACCTTTGTGGCTGGACGATGGCCCTGTCTTCTCTGTGTTCAGATGTGATTGCAGAGAATCTTGCTTCGCTCTTGACAATCCTGGTCACAGGTGGATTAATGTCGTATGCAACTGTTGAAGTTCAACGGGAGAACACTAAGAGTCACCGGCTCACGTCTCCGTTGTCACGCTTCTCTCTTGCTCGCTCACTAAAGGGCAGCCTTCACGGCCAGCAGCTGTGTGCTGAAGGACACACCCTCCTTTCCTTCCGTCTCAGCACCTGAGCCGCCCAGCCACCAGGAGAAGAGTGTGGCCTCCATCACCATCCTCTCTTTGACACATGGAAACTGAGTGAAAGTAATAGTGAGGGATTGCAAAGGGGTTTTGCTAGAAAAGTGAGTGCCCAAAGTTCCCAGCTAAGAAAAATACAAGCTGGAACTGCACGGACTTTGGGGAGGGGCAGGGGCAAGGTCTGTATCGCCTAGAGCGGACACTATTATAGAAGCGATTCTGGAGTGGGTGAGACTTGGGCTGGGTTTCGAAATCAATGTAATTCGGAG
>NW_022107432.1:19461809-19467652 GCF_000313985.2 Echinops telfairi | reverse complement strand
ATAGCCTTATGTATTCCCAAGGAGCAGCTGGTGGTTTTGAATCCCTGACCTTTGGGTTAGCATGAAAGTGGGGAAATGCATGAAGGGGCAGAGGGAGAAAGATATTGGCTTTTGCGGTAGTCTAAATTTCAGTGCAGAGACTCAATGTAACCTGAAAATATCACCGAAAGAATTCTCAGTCAGTAGTGATCGTTAAAAAGTGTCTTCTAGAGAAACCAGCTTATCTTAACAAACCAAAAATACTTAGAGAAATAAGCTCCAGGGCAAAATAGAGATCCCTTTACCAGAATCCTGAGGGGAAGTTTGACTCTTTCTTCCTTATTTTATTCTGTTGTTGTTGAGAATGTGCATAGCCGAATACAAACCAATTCACCAATTTCTACAAATACACTCAGTGGCCCTTCTTCGAGTTGTCTTATTATCTAGAACTACTATAAAAGAAATGTAACAGGCGGGTGTTTTTAACAAATAGAAAGTCAGCCTCTTGAAATTTTGGAGACCAGAAGTCCAAGTTGAGTGATGGTGCTGACAAAGAACGTGGACTGCCAAAAGAACAAACAAATCTGTCTTGAAAGAAATTCAGCCTGAATGTTCCTTGGAGGCAAGATAGCGAGGCTTTATCTCCCGTATTTTGGACACATTGTTAGGAGAAACCAGTCCCTGGAGAAAGCCATCATGCTTGGTGAGATCGAGAGGCAGTGAAAAAGAGGAAAGCCCCCAACCAGATGGGCTGACACAGTAGCTGCAGCAGCGAGGATCCCACAGCCCTGGCAGTATCCCATGCTGTTTTGCCTCGGGCCCCGATAAGTCAGGGCTGACTCCATGCCACCTAACTAAACAACAAGTCCAAACTTAGGATGCTGACGACAGGGCATTTCGTTCTCTCTGTTGGCTGTGGAGGAAAAGTCTTCTTTTCTCTGAGCTTCTGCTCCTGAGTGACCTCTAGGAGCCTTGGTTATCACTCTTCTCCATTTCTACGTGCCCTGCTGTGCCCTGAACTAGCTCACTCAATCTCTTGTCTATCGCAAACAGGTATTAGAACTGGTTCATTTCAGTTTGACCCACTGCCAAGAATTTCCGTTTCCACCCCAGATACACTGAATCAGAATCTATGTCTTAATAAGACCCTAGGTGATTCTTACAGAGGTCTCAAATAAGTCTTAAAGATCCCCAGGTAATTCTCATGCATAAATATACATCTAGTCATATATATGAGAGTCACCTGGGGATCTTATTAAACTATAGGTTCCAATTCAATATAAATATATCTGAGGTGGAAATGCAAATGCTCAACAGTGGTGGAGGGAGCGGTTAATTGGAATGAGCCAGTTAGAAGCCCTGATATCAAAACCAAAATGGATGGATGGGTTGTTGAGTTTTGCTTTTCATGTTCCTTATATAGTCCATGAAGTGAAGAATGAGAATAAAATAGAACTTTTATGGCCCATCATGTAGAAAATATTGATTGCTCCAACATCTCACCGCCATCGAGTCATTTCCAACTCATAACACGATAGGAGAGAGTAGAACTACCCCTGGGGGTTTCTGAGACGGTCACACTGAATGCGAGTAGAAAGCCTCATCTTTCTCCTAGGGATTGGCTAGTGGTTTTTAACTGCAACCTAGTGAGCCACCAGGGCTTAGATAGATAGATAGATAGATAGATAGATAGATAGATAGATAGATAGATAGATAGATAGATAGATAGATAGATGATAGATAGATAGATATAGATAGATGATAGATAGATATTTTAAGTCTTCTAATGTTATTGTATTTTTTACATCTACAAATAAAGAGGATATCAAGTTTCAGTCGATTTTCCAAATAAAGACAGTCTAGAAAGAAAGGCGATCTGCTTCCAAGAATCGACCAGCAGAAATGTCATGGACAAACAACAACTTGATCTATGGGGATGGTGCCGCAACAAACAGTGTTTCACTCTGTTGTTCACAGCATTGCCACGAGTCAAGCCGACTCACTGTCAGTTAACAACAAAAACAAGCTTTGAGGGAGTGAGATAGTAAACATTTATTGTGTCCATCTGGCCAATGAACACATGTGGGATTAATTGAAGGGCGGAGAGATAAATGGCTCGGTGAGCCCAGCCTCTCTCTCTCTTGCTCTTTGATCATCAGACCAGTGTGTGGCTGCCTTGCTTGTTCTGTGCCTCTGTTTACAAGCTACACTACCTGTGGGACACCTAACCCGTGGACTGTGTCGCTGTAATTTGAGGTTCCTTCAAGACCTGCTTTGCCACACTATTGGAGTATACATCTCTTGAGCTGGGGACTGTCAGACCCTGTCATTTGGCTGACTGTTGGTGACCTGCCTTGCTGTTTGCTGCCTGTGCCCAGATAGCCTAAATTGCTCTACAGAGGACTACCCTGCGGCCCTCAAGACTTGAAGGACTGCCAGTGTCTCACAACTGTCTCCTGGGGGTGAGTTGCACTGAGCCATTTGTACTACTTTATAGAGTAATTGTTTATTTCTTATGTTATCTATCTATCTATCTATCTATCTATCTATCTATCTATCTAAGTATATATAATATTATTAGCTTTCTGGTTTTGTTTTTCTAGAGAACCCTAACATAGGGAGATAGCTGGAACCAGAAGTCAGAGGGTACTGGTGTTTTAGGTTGGTTCTAAGGATGTAATCACGGAGCCAGAGGACACATGATATGTTAGGTCTCACACAAATGTCTGTAACAGGTGTCTAGACAATGGAGCACCCCAAGAATGTCTGGGACTCACTGGCGTTTATTGCGTTTCCCAGGAAAGCATACAAACCTATTGGAACAATCAAAATTTGCCAGATTTCACAGGGATTTTCCTTGGATTTGACCAGCCAACAGACCAATGCAATAAACTAACCACCTAAAATGATATTGGCTGATAATAAGTTCTCTGGTTGCTCTCAGATAGCATTTCTCTGTATATGATTAAAACTGTGATAAACATCCTTCCTGATGTTAAACCATGCAGTATGCCATTGTTCTGTACAAATGACCATCTCTTGGACTATGTACGGATTCCACATGAACACAACAAAGTGTTCTGGAATTCCCATTCTTCACAACATTACCCATAGTTTGCTATGATCCACACAGTTGAATGCATTTTCATAGTCAATAAATTACATGGGAACATCTTTCTGGTATTCTCTGCTTTCAGCCACGATGCATCTGATAATGGTAATGATATTCCTCATTCCTTGCTCTCTTCTGAGTTTTTGTCAGTGTACTGCTGTAACCAGTTTTAAAACATTATCTTTCAAGAGAATGTTACTTGTGTGTAATATTGATGGCACTGTTTGATAAGTTCTATATTCCTTTGGGTCACTTCTCTTGAATGGATACAAATAGGGATCTCTTCTAGTCAGTTGCCCAGGTAACTGTCTTCTAAATTTCTTGGCACAGACAAATGAGCACCGCCTGCAATGCCATCATTTATTGAAACATCTCAATTGATATTCTGTCAACTCTTCGACCCTGCCCCAACCAATGCCTTCAGTACAGCTTAGATTTCCCCTTCAATACCATCAGATCTGGATCATGCAATTCTTCCTGAAGTGGTTAACCACCAACTGATACGGTGATTCTGTATTTGTATTCCATCTTTTTTGATGCTTTCTGTCTCATTCAGTATTCTGCCTATAGAACACTTCAGGTTGCCATTCAAGGCGTAATTTTCTCTTCTGATCTTTTAGCTTGAAAACGTTCTTCCCTTTTGTTTTTGGGTTTTTTTAACACCAGATCCTTGCCATTTCATTGTAATACTTTACTTTGCCTTTTCAAATCTTCCTTTGAAATATTTTATTCAGTTATTTTGCTTCCTCCTCTCTTCATTCGCTTCTGTGCCGGTGGCCTCCCACCTCAACTTTTTAAAATTTCATGCCTTTTTAATGACCTTTTGCTTTCTTCATGAATGATGTTTGTAATGTTATCCACAGTTTGGATTGTGTTTACTCATTACTCATTCAGTAGGTCAAATCTACTCTTGAAAGGATCTCTAAATTCAAGTGGGAGGCACTCAGCCACACTTTGACGTTTGTGGACTTATTTTCTTCAGCCTCAACCTGAAATTGCCTGCAAACAATTGATGACCTCTTGCACAATTGGTCCCTGGCCTGGGTGTGGCCGATGGTATTGAACTTCCCCGTCATCTCTTTGTGCAGATGTACTGAATGTAAGTCTTCTGAGATATGTTCCCTAGAGTGTCTTCATGATGTAGTGGGTTCGGTGTGGAGCTGCTATCCACAAGATCAGCAGTTTGAAACTACCAGAAAAAAGATAAAGCATTCTACTCCCAGGAAAAGTTACAGAAACTTCCAGGGGCAGTGCTATGCTGCCCTACAGGGCTGCTATGAGTCAGAATGACACCAAGGCAGTGAGTCTACCACCTGGTGAGGTCAACATGTATGGTCACTGGGTAGAGTCTCTCTTAGGTTGTTGAGAAAAAGGTTTTGTAATGAGTAAGTCATTGTTCTTGCAAAATTACATCATGCAATCTCCAGTGTTGTTTCTATCACCAGGACCATATTTTCCAACTATGGGTCCTTCTTAATTTTTCCCCAACCTTTGCTTCCAATCACTAGCAATTATCAATGCATTTTGATCACGTGTTTTATCACTCTCAGACTGTAGAATTTAGCAAAATAATCAATTTATTCTTCTTCAGCATTAGAGGTTGGGTCATAAATTTAAAGAGTGATCCTATTAACTGGTCTTCCTTCCAGACAGATGGAAACTATCCTATGACAAATGGTGTGGCACTTCAGAATAGGCAAGGAATGAGGTGCTGCTCCTCCCCCCTGGGCCATCTCCAGCCATTTAAAATTTCATGCCTTTTTAATGACCTTTTGCTTTCTTCATGTATGATGTTTGTAATGTTATTCACCACGGTCCATTCCAAAATGGCCACAACCAGTCCATTTAGCTCACTACTACCTGGGATATTGATCTTTATGCATTCCAATTCATTTTTTTAATTCCTTCCACTTTCCCTAGATTCATACACCATACATTCCAGGTCAGATTATTAATGGATGCTTGAAGCTGTTTCCTCTTGTTTCCAGTTGTGCCCCATCAGCAAATGAAGCTCCTGAAAGCTTAGTCCATCCACATGAACTAAGGCCAACTCTGCTTTGAGCAGGTAGCTTTGCCCCAGGCCCATTTTGAGTGCCTTCTGAGCTGAGAGGCTCATCTTGCAGCAGCTGATCAGACAATACTCTCTTGGACTTCAGACTGTTTTCACTTGCCGGGCTTTTTAGAAGCTCTTCTGATATCCATCCCCTATGGATGACCCTGCTGGTATTTGAAATACTGTGCTGTAGCTTCCAGCATTATAGCAATATGCAAGCTGTCACTGTACAGCGAGCTGCCAGATAGATGGTGGTTTGTATTAGAGTGCTATCGTTTTACTTTATATCAGCAGCATGTTGAGGAAATAGTCTGAAATGCTTGACTGTTTTAGGATGAACAGCACATCCGGATTGGAGGGAGGCTCCAAACCAACAGCCTCTAATGTGTAAATGACATGACCTCGCTTGCTGAAAAGGAGGAAGAAGGGCTTGAAGCACTCCCTGATGAAGACAAAAGATGACAATTCCTTAATATGGATGACACTTCAAATAAAGGAATAAAGAGTCCTCGCATATGGGCCAACAAACATCCTGATACATGAAGAGCAGATTGAAGTTGTCAAAGTCCTTATTTTAGTTGGACCCACGATCTATGTCAGTGGAAGCAGCAGCCTAGAAATCAAAGGATGCTGCTGTGGCCAATCTGGAACCAAAGGCCTCTGTAAGTGTTGAAAAGGAAAGGGCCAAGGTGTGTCTGA
>NW_022107432.1:19453310-19460457 GCF_000313985.2 Echinops telfairi | reverse complement strand
TGTGTTAGTCTGGACAGACTAGAGAAACAAATTCATAGACACTCATGTGTATAAGAAAGAACATTATATATAAGAGCAGTTGAATATTGAGAAAACATCCCAGCCCAGTACAGTCCAAGCCCATAAGTTCGATATCAGCCCATGTGTCTGATACCAATCAATAAAGTCCTCTTCTGACTCACGAAATACATGCAATGATGCCAAATGCAGGAAGATCACAAGCCAGTGGGTGGGGAGTCTTGTGGATCCAGTGGCAGTGTAAGTATCTCAGCGCTGGCAGGGCTCTCCACGTGGCTCCTCCAGCTCCAGAAGCCTAGTGTAGTTCCATATGTCTTGTCCACTGCAATGCCTACCGGACAATGAAAGTGTCTCCTACCTCCAAGGAGGTAATACCAGAGTTCCCAGAATCCTCAGAAGAAAGCCATGCCCACACAGAGGCCTCCTTGGCAATGACCCGATTGACAGACTAGACACCACCCCTTCACTCACTTTAATCCTCTCAAGTCCCAAATTGACACCAGATCATGTAAATTTACACAGTATGTAAAAAGAAATGGATAATTTTGAATTATGGAGTTGGTGAACAATATTGAACATCCCACAGACTATCAGAATATAAACAAATCTATAGCATCAGGGACATGCCTTGATCCTCTTTCCAATTCCAATGCACATGTACACACACATCAGCCCCCTCTCACACCCAGACATACGTTAGTCAGTTAGCTAGTTAGTTAGTTAGTTAGTTACTGGGCACATAACAGAAAGGGAATGCCACTACTCAGGAAGGTTGCTGGGATTCTAATAAATCCATCATCTCATTCATTTCTATTCTCTGGTGCCACTCCCATACCTTTGCCTCAGCGTTTCACAGATCAGAAAACTGGTCATCAGGAGTGCTTGTACTCTAACCTTTAAAATATCCTCTCACCTGAACTTGAAACATGACACAGCCTGAGTTTCAGCTTCAAGTCGGTTGCAACTGCCTTCCCTAGCACACCCACAGTGGGGGTCAGCCAACTGTGGCTAGCAAGCCACATGCAGCTCTCTGGGTCCGTACGTGTGGCTCTAAAGGAAAATGGAGAAGGAAAACAAAACTATCATAGTTTTATTGAAAGAATATTATTTGGAATATGGTGATTTCCTTGGTAAAAATATATTCATGGTTCTTGAATAAGTTTTAAATCGTTGTGAGGGACAGAATTGGCTCTTCCACCTCAAACGTTTGCCAACCCTGGACCTAGAATGCTATTCATTAGAACAGGCATGGAATAAACTCCATGAGTCACATAGATGCTGATGAAGTAGGGGAGGAAGATTGTAAAATGTCTAGTTTTTCCTTGACCATTAGCGAATTAGGTATATGTTGTTGAGCAAATTCTCTTGGCCCCAGCTTCCTACTTGTAAAATATTGGAGGCAGGGAGGGAGGAATGGTTTATATAATTTACAAGAGTTTGTTCTAGCTCTAATATTTTAAATTTCGATAAAAATAAGTCCCTCTACTTCTCTGTGAAAACATTTGCCAGCCTGCCAACTGTTGTCCACCCTCTTCCATATTTGGCAGTGAAATACTAGAACCTCATCTCATTCCAGGCCCGAAGAATGAGCAGAACCAAGGCTTAGAATTCATATTTTTCACTTAATTAGTATTGGATTTTATTTCATTTCACTCGCACTTGCCATAGTCAACATGCATGTGTGCACTGGCTCACGAAGTTTAAGCCTGTGCCCTGAAAGGCATTTCCAGGTATGCAGCAAACGATGGATTGAAGTGACAAAAAAGAATAATATTGCTTGATCAGAATTATCCAAATTTTGACCTGGAAGGGGAAAATAGGAAAAGAACATATAAGAGTCTAAAAGAAGTTGAAGTGATTTCAGGGGGAAAGATAAACTCCAAACAAAAACAATCTCTTTGATAGTCGCACGCACCATCAATAGACTTCAATTTGATTCCTAGTAGAATATATTGTTTCTTTGATAGGATCCCCAAAGTACTACTATCTAGAGGAAACGCACTAAGGAAACGTGGTTACTAACAGCCCGTTACAGGCTGGAGCTGGTGATATGTGGAAGAAGTCAAGCCAAGGGATTGTGTTTCAGCAGCCGGGATGATCTGTCCTTGTGACTTGCTGGGGACAGGCCTGGAGCTGGCAGGAAGAACCTTTAGAAGATCCAATTGTTTCCACTGTCATATAGCTTTAGTGAGATTCAGTGGTCTGCCCAGGATTAAGAACGAAACTTTTCACTTCCCCTACAACAGCGGTTCTCAACCTGTCGGCTGCGAGGGTCGAACGGCCTTTTCACAGGGGTCCCCGATTCATAACAGTAGTAAAATGATAGTGAGGAGGTGGCAATGAAAATAATTTTATGGTTGGGGGGTCACCACCACACGAGGAACTGTGTTAAAGGTTCACGGCATGAGGAAGGTTGAGAACCAACCCTCTACAACCAAGAGAGAAGAAATCCAAAAGCCACATCAAATTCAGCAAAACAAAAGCAAAACTAATTGAAACCACACTCAGGAGCTCCTCATCCCAAATCTCTCAATGGCTGGCAGTAGCACAGTGCTGGGGGGCTGTTCAGAGTGGAGAGAGAAGGGAGAGAGAAGGTTCCAGAACATCTGAAATTTCACATCTCAAAACAATCTTATCTAAGTAATCATGTTGGATAGATACCTTACTGTGTGTCGGGTGTGGTGAAGAGTGTTTTACATGCATTATTTCATTTAACCATTAAAGCAATCAGGTGAAGTCCGTGCTATTTCTACTTTGTTGGGTAAGCATGGATATTCCCATTTGTAGTAGGGGAAAACAGACACACACACAGAGAACGTGCAAACGACCCAGACAAGCACAAGGCTGACTGTACCCTCATCAGCCCCAGCCCCTCAAATAGCTCAGTCGACTTTGGAAGAGCCGGGGTTTTGAATCCTTCATCACATTTGTGTTAGGTGCGGTTGTGTTAGGTAGCGAAACAAATCCCGGGACACTTCTATATGTATAATAAAGAGCTTTCTATCAAGAAGTAGTTACATATTAAGAAACCAGCCCGGTCCAACTCAAGCCCTGAGTCCGATTCTAGTCCCCAAATCCCTCTTCGGACTCCCCCAGCCACATACAATGATGAAGAATGCAAGAAGAGCACTGGCCGGTGGGTGCCGAGTGGCGAAGGTCCAAGGTCAGTGAAAACATGACTTGGAGCAGCCAGCCAGCAGGAGGGTGAAGGGGAGATTGAGAGGGCGGGCCCCAGGATCCCCACTGATAAGAAGGCCACACCCTGAAGGGCACAGCACCAGCCTGTGACCTGCCTGAAAGGTTTGACTCCACTTCTAGCCAGGAAGGTCCAGGCGACATAAAATCATGTGGCCACCACAACATTCGAGCACCTTCCAGAAGTCACCCAGTTTCCTACAAAATGAGGACAAGGCTAGTGCTTGTGTCATAGGCTTCCAATGAGATCCTACACACAAAGGTGCCTGCCAGATGGCTGTGATCAATGATGGTCAATGTTTCACCTGGTCCAGCATCTCTCTTTGTGCCACACATCACAAAGCCGGCTGTCACTGGGCAGATCTCCCAAGGACCAAGGCAGAATGCTGGGAATTATTTCTTTTCAAATCATCACTTCCTTTTGTTTTCATTGTGGTAAGTTTTCCTTCGTTCCATCCCTCCATCCTCCATCTATCTATCTGTCATCTATCTTTCTAAACATTTGCCAGTCTAACCACTTTCAGCACTACATAATGTAACAGCACTACATAATTTTACTTGCAATGTTGTGCAATCAGCACCACTATTTATTGCCAAAACCTCTCCTTCACCCTCAACAGAAACGCTGTACCGTTACACAATAACTCATCATTCTCCCTTGTTCCTATGCCGGTAAACATTCAGCTAGTTTCTCTTTCTATGATCTGCCTCTTCTAAGTGGGATCATACAATGCCCTGCAGTGTTGGATGATTTCACTTAGTATATTGTTTTCAAGGCTCATCGTATATCAGGTATCAGAACTTCATTTGTTTTCGTGGCTGAAAAATACTCCTTTGTATGTACATACAGCAGTTTGCTTAACCATTCATCTACCAGGGGAGAGAAAGGGACTCTTATTCTTTAAGAATAGACCTTGATTCTCAAGGCCAGGTCTTCGGACCAGCAGCATTGGCATTACCTGAACTTGTAGCTGTGGAACAAGAGGCTCCACTCCAGGCCTTTCAAATCAAAATGTGCATTTTAGCAAGCTTTGTACAGTAAATCCAAGAAACCGTTCGATGGCACACTCGTAGTTTTCTCTGGCCTCCTGGTGCAGACTTGGAGAGGGTTAGTCTCAGACTTCAGGAGATGGACAGGAATTGTAGCGTCCCCGGTACACCGGGCCTCTGCCTTAGCAGCTCAGAGGGCCTTCACGTGACCAACACACCCTTTGACAACTAGTATGAAGACTCTCAGCTCTAGCATCTTGGAAACCCTTCTCACGTTCCTTCCTCCCATTCCAAGGAGGACTTCACTATATTCACTTTTGTTTCTGCCTGAAGAATAAAGCAATGCTTTTAAACCCCTTTTGAGTGCAGTCATGATAAGACACATGTCTGATAGACACACCAGCATGCCGACATGCATGCCTGTCTATTGCTGGAAGGAACGTTCCATGAAGTCACACATTTACTTATGATGTGTGTGGGCCCCAGATGCTTCACCATCACTCTGTCCTATTTCATATGTGAACATGCTACCTTGGACCCTCATCTCCACGCCAATAACAGGTCGTGAACTACAGTTGGTGAACCATCATGCCTAGCTAATGCTCTCATTGGAACTACATCATTAGACTGCTGACTCTGATTTCATGTCTAGCACTTTCTTCCAAATGTCAGGACAGGGACTACTGGAACATGGCACAGGGCCTGGAACATATTCAAGGGCTTTTAAAAAATGGAAAAATAGAGTTAAAAGGTAATGGGATTTTCCAGGACCGTTTTGAAACCCTCGTGTCCATGGCTGTTTGTGGCTAGTGACAGTTCAATCGGCTCTGCGTCATGGAAACCTTATGTACACACAACGGAATGAGATATTGCTGGATCCTCCGGCATCCTCTTCATAAGACGCCTGAGCCAATGATCGTGGCTGCTGGGTCCATCCGTCTCCTGAAAGATTTTCCTCATTTCCCTGAACTTCTCTACTCCTCAGGGAGAGTAGAACAACCAGTGGATGAATGGAAAAATCTTGTCACGAGCTATTTTCTAAGCCCACCACCACCCCAGCCCTGAGCGCTTGTGGTCACACTGCTATCATTCATAGGAAAAACATGTGGTCTGTTTATGTGATTATTTATCAGCCACAGATGGCATCTATAAACAATATGTCCCTATGCTCCCAAAGGCAATCTTCAAATGAGAAATGGTTCAGAAGGACAGCATGTTGCATAGGAAGAGGCAGGAGAAGGAATACGAGTTCAAAAGGCACTCGTTTTGTGCAAACTTCTGTTTGGGGAGTGGTATCTGAGGGTTGATAGTCTAGTCATCACGCATTCTCGTTGTATTAGTAACTAGAGCTTCAGTAGCTGTCACGGAGAAACATCTAGAATATCCCATGTCAGGGATATGCCAGATTGTCCTTGAGCCTTGCCGCGATCCTCTGGCAGCTCACGGCCATTCTTCTCTCAACACCTCTGCTCCTCCCACAGGAGAGCCCTCGGGTCGTGGTTAATGAAGGGAGAAATGATGGCCAACCACATTCATTGATCATTGGTATCCTAGGCTTGGACATGGTGCTCTGGTACCTGAGACGGGAAGACAGTTTGAGACTAGATGTCAGGACCTTGGGTTCTGTTTCAGCAAAGGTCATACAACCTCTGTGGGCTGTGCTTTATGTAAAAGTGGATGGAAAACTGAGACGCCCTAGGAAATAAGTGTGAAAGGGATAGGAACGTTTCCTTTGATACCGTTGCAGCTTGTTCTCATGTGTTATGTTTGCATATGCCATAGGAGAGTCTCACTGGCTGGGTTTGAGTCATGGCTCTTACTGTGGTTGCTGGGTGCCAGCGAATCCGCTCCGACCCATAGCAACCCACCGCACAACAGATGGAACACCGCGCGGTCCTGCGCCGTCCTCACCAGGGTCCCCATGCATGAGTCCACGCATGCAGCCACTGTGTCCATCCACCTCCTCGAGGGTCTTCCTCTTTTTAGTGCCCCTCCCTCCCCTTTATCAAACATGTCCTTCTCCAGGGACTGGTCTCTCCTGACAACATATCCAAAGTATGTAAGATGCAGTCTTGCCGTCCTTGCCTCTAAGGAACACTCTGGCCTGACTCCCTCCAAGACAGATTCATTTGTCTTTGTCACAGTCCTTTAGCAGACATGGCTCTTATCAGCTAAGTGACATGCGCAGCCTCTGCCTTAGTTTCCTAGCTGGGAGATGGAGATAATAAAGAGAGCCACTTCAAAAGGCTTTTGTGAGGAGGAGGTGAGATAATCCGTATGAACCACTTAGTGTTATGGCTGGCACCTAGTAAGGACTTGGTGCCGGCAATTTGCCAGATTACTATTATATAAAGAAACTTATGACATATAGTGGTTTTAAAGTTCTCTACATTGGGGCAGGTAAAGGACCAAACCTTCTTCAAAACGAAGTGCGACGCCCAGTAAGTGCAGTGGGGAACTTTGCCTGGGAACCTGGAACCGTGCAGTGGCATCAGTGAGAAGACTGGGGCCACCTGGATGAAGTCTGCAGTTTAGTTAAGAGTAATCCACCCATGTCAGCTTCTTTGTTTTGACAAAAGATAGCATGGTCCCTGAAAATGGTAACATTAGTAAAAACCAGATTAAGAGTATGCCGGAGCAACTTCTCTACGTGGGAAATTATTCAGAAATTAAAAAGGCTTTTTTTTTAAAAAAAAAGCCACACATCGTTCTAGAGCATCAGCCATGGTGATGGGCACCAAGGAGAACAGAGAAGGAAGCGGATGTTCTTGCCTGCAGGTAGCTTGCAGTCTCCTAGTGAAAACACTGTAATGATTAACCAACTGTGTTAGACAGGGTTCTCTAGAGAGATAAAACCAAATTGTTGATAATTTAATATATTTATTTATAAAGATAATTAGATATATAACAAGAAACAAACTGTTAAATCATATACAGATAAATA
>NW_022107432.1:19442620-19452682 GCF_000313985.2 Echinops telfairi | reverse complement strand
ACCTGGAGGTATAACTTTTAAGTTTATTTTCTATAGGGTTAAGGGACACGGACTTAGAAATCCAGTAAACCATAGATCAAATCTTAGTTCTCGCCTCCTTGGGTAAGTTAATTGAGACCATCTCTCCAATGTAAAATGCGAGGAAGAGTACAAAGCCTGTTTCTCTCCTTCTTGGGAAAGTTAATTGAAACTTTCTAGGTGTTATAATGATCAAATGAACTGGTATCCTCTGGGCTCTGGGCCCACAATACCGTTTTATTTTTGTTATTATCATTAGAAATTGTTCACAAGGCCTGTCCCCCGGAAACCATACCTGAGTACTTACTCTGTTGTCAGTTACTCATTTCACTCGGCTAAGACCTCACTTTGGGGAATCCAGGATTGTCTTTGCCAAACAGAGAGGATGGCAGACACCGGTGAGGAAGACTGGCATAGGTTGGGGATTCCTTGCATGGACTTCAGAGTCAATCTGACAGTCTGGTCATTCTAGTGCCCAGCTGGCCACAGGTGTGACATCGGGCAATCAGCCTAAGCTCCCCAGAACTCTGAATTGTGCTCACACGCCTTCTGTACACAGGCTACTGTGTGACCTGAAACAGGGCTGAGCGACAGGGCAGTGGTTTCAAATCAGGAAAGTGTGTGTCAGGCTTGTGTCCTTTTACCATCCTATGGAATCTGTACGCTGAACACAGCATTCGGAAAGCTGGGCTGTGTGAAGGAGACAGAGCTTCTGGATTGGAGGGGGACTTAGTAACAGCCTGTCAAAGGCAGATGACACAACTGTGCTGGCTGAAAGGGAGGAGGACTTGATGCACTTGCTGATCAAAAACTTCAGCCTTCAGTCTAAATTACTCCTCAACATTCAGACAACCCAAACACCCACAATCAGACCAATAGAAAAACATCATGAGAAATGAAGACAAGATTGAAGTTGTCAACAACTTCACTTTGCTCACATTCCTAATCAATACTCACTGGAGTAGCAATTAAGAAATCAAAGGACCATCTAGCTCAGAAGTAACAAAGCCCACATGGAAGAAACACACCAGCCTGTGTGATCATGAGATGTCGAAGGGATCACGTATCAGGCATCAAAGAACATAAAAAATCATATCATTGTGAATGAGGGTGAGTGCAAAGTGGAGACTCAAAGCCCATCTGTGGGCAACTGGGCACCCCCTTACAGAAGGGTCGCGGGGAGGAGAGGAGCCAGTCAGGGTGCAGGGTAACTACGATGAGACATACAACTTTCCTCTAGTCCCTAAATGCTTCCTCCCCACCTCCCACCCCCCACTATCATGATCCTACTTCTGCCTTACAAATCTGGCTAGACCAGAGGATGTACACTGGTACAGAGAGAAACTGGAAACACAGAGAATCCAGGGCGGATGATCCCTTCAGGACTTGTGGTGAGGGTGGCAATACTGGGAGGGTGGAAGAAAGGTGGGGTAGAAAGGGGGAACCGATTACAAGGATCTACGTATAACCCCCTCCCTGGGGGGTGAACAACAGAGAAGTGGGTGAAGGGAGACATCAGGCAGTGTAAGATATGACAAAATAATAATAATTTATAAATGATCAAGGGTTTGTGAGGGAGGTGGAACAAGAAGGGAGGGGGGGAATGAGGAGCTGATTTTAAGGGCTCAAGTAGAAAGCAAATGTTTTGAGAATGATGATGGCAACAAATGTACAAGTGTGCTTGACACCATGGACGTATGTATGGATTGTCAAGAATTGTACGAGCCCCCAATAAAATGATTTTTTTTAAAATCAAAGGACATATTGCGCCAGGCAAATCTGCTGTGTAGTCTTACAAAGACCCCTGTGTAGTATTAAAAAGCAAAGGTCTCACCCTGAAGAGGAAGGAGTGCCTGAGGCAAGCCAGGGCATCTTCAATCTCCTCTTAGGTATGTGAAATTGGGATAGTGAATTCTGTTGGTGGTGAAGAATATCAGTGGTGAAGAATATTGGTGGTGAAGAATATCGGTGATACCACGGACTGCTGGAAGACCCGAGGAAGTCTATCTTGGAGGAAGCCCAATGAGAATGCCCCTTAGAAACTAGGATGGGAGATGTTATATCAGGTCTTTGTTATCAGGAGGGGCCAGTCCTGCATATTTGGTAAAGGACCAGATCAGCAAAAAAAGAGTAAGACCGTTTGTTTTTTCATATGTTTGACATGAACTTGTGTGTCACTAAAGACTCCACCTCTGCTTCAATTTTACTCTTCCTCCTTTATGAAGCCACTTAGACCAATATTTACCAATAATTAGATCTGAGGGGTGATGATCTTTTTGTTGTTGCTTAAGCTGGGAGACTTAACTCTCATTTTTTGGTTTTTAAATTTATTTTGGTTTTTAAAGGAGCATATTCTGTAGTTATACTGCCCATCTCAACAAAAGTGATCAGTAATGATATCCCATTAAACCCCCCAAAATGTGATTCTCTTTCTTCTCTTCCTGTCCAATCTTTCTTTCCCCAACTCTATCATCCCCTCTCCCTCCCCTCTCCCTGTTCCTGCCCCCCTCCCTGACTTCCTCATAGTCTTCCAAAGCTTATCTTTTGGTGTTTAAAAAAATCACATTTCTTTTTCTTTGATTATCCCTATAATGGCGTCATTGAATATTTAGGTTTATGAGACTGACTAACTTTGCTAAGCATGATGTTGGAAAGAAGGTCTTTCATGAGATGGATTGACACAGTGGCAGCCACAATGGGCAGATTGTGAGGATGGTGCAGGGCTGGACGATGCCTCATTCTCTTTTGCATAGTGTCCGTATGTGTTGGTACCAACTTCCTGGCAACTAACAACAACAATAACTCAATGCTTCTGTTTCCCTCCCTGTACAGTGAGGATAACATAGGTGGCTACCTCATGGCTCTCTGGGTGGTGCTGTCTATGCAGTTGAACTGAAAGATGGACCGTTCCAGTCTTCCCAGAGGTGCCTTGGAAGAAAAAGCGGATGCTCTCCTTCCTAAACTGTATAAGCATTGAAACACGCTCTTGCACACATGGACTTATGGGTCAGAATCGGCTAGATGGCAACTGGGTTTTTTGTTACTTCATGAGATAGGGCATGAGGCGCCCATGTATATACAATCTCTAAAACAGTATTTGGCACATAGCTCATTGTCAATACATAACCCTTGTGCTTAGTCGCTATTATTCAACAGCGACTTTCCTTTCCTGACTCATACCCCATTGTGGCCAGAGAAGAGGATCTGACGTGTTCAGACAAGGAGGATTTCTTCCTGCAAGACCAGGAAGGGGCCAGTTTGGGTGGACCATCGACATAGGCACACGTCTTATCTAAGTTGAGGAATGGGTAGAGGACCTCATGGCGGCCCATGGAAAGGGATGAAACCCTGATGGTAGCTTCTAGGGGATCTTTTCCCTCCGCATTACAAAACCACACAGAAATCAAAAGGACAAACGCACGAGGGGAGCCACTTTCTTTCTGTGTTGAATGCTGACACTGTTGCCAGGTGTCATTTAGTAGGTTTCCGGTTCACAGCGACCTGACCTACAGCAGAACGAAGCACGGCCCAGCCCTACACTATGCTCGCTATTGCTCTTGGTTCGAGCCCACTGTTGCCGCCACTGTGTCAGTCTACCCTGTCAAGGGCCTTGTTAGTGCTGACAGAGGGGATGTGCTCTCAGTCACCAAAAGGCTGGGACAGAAGCCCAGGGAACGAAGACAGGCTGCCCAATAGCCCACCATCAATGGCCTGCTGACCCATCTACCTTTAGATGTCTTGTGTGAGACATTAAATGCCCTATTGCTTAAGCCACTTTTAGTCAGGCCACTTATCTAATCCTGAAGACCAAAGATCATCCAAGAGAGGTCTGATCATCCTCACGCCCAGAGCTGAGGAAACCCAGTTTCAGAGAGGCAGATGTGATTTTCCCCAGGGTTAGACAGACAGCTGGTGAAGCGCAGAGCTGGGATGGAATCAGGAGTGGTCAGACTCCAAAGGCTCTGCTTTTCCCACAGCATGCAGGAGTCTAACACAACAAAGAGCAAGGTACTTGGAAGCCGGTCTTGTTAGGTATTCTGGGCTTGACGCGATCCACATGAAAAGGGTCATCGTGCATCCCAGGTTCTGGAAATGAGATGGGTCTGTGGTGGATGGGGAAGGAGGGGGACTGGAGAAGAGCGATGGTGATGGGGAGCCCAAGGTGAGACAGGCAAGGACCTCTGGAGTTACTCTCAGTGGATAACAAGCCCTTGGCAATGAATCTACAAATGTGCTTTCCACAATTGATGTATGTATGGATTGTGATAAGAGTCGGGTGAGCCCCCTAATAAAATGATTTTTTTAAAAACACAAAACAAGCCCTGGGTGGTGGTTAAGTACACGGGAAGGAACCATGACTGTTCCGAGATAGGAGAAAGAAAGCAAAGTGGACGGAGCCATGGCACAGAGCCACGTCACAGAGCCACATCACAGAGCCACGCTTCCAGAAACTCCAGGACTCGAGAGTAAATTAGTTGGCCACACTTCCACCCAAATGGATTTCTCATAACATTCTGCATTCACATCTTGGGGGTAAAAATGAAAATTTCTGCTTCTGGTGTGTTTAGCCCTCCCTTCGACAGGGCTTTGTGATCCTGGGGCTGACTGATAGCTGCCATCTTTACTGGGGACAGGCCCATCCACCTCCGTCATTCATATGCAACACCTGCTAGGACCCTGGTGACCTTTTAAGTTTTCTTCCTCTTGACAATCACCAAACTATTGGCTGAAGATATTTCTGCAGAGGGAGGACTATCGCTGACTATCTAACAGCATTTTCTAAATGTCCCATGTTAGTGGGCACCAGTGAGTGTTATTTTTAAAAGTATCAATTCCACCAATATTGAGGGGGAGCTGTGGCTTGGCAGGAGTCCCTGTGAAGAGATCCAGGGGTTTTATTGAATTCAGGCTCAACGTGAGCCAAGGTCATGGCACAGCAGCCAGAAAACAAAACAAAACAGAACTCCTAACAGATCGTTGGAAGCAATCGCCCCACCGTGCTCTGCATGGGCCAGGCCTTGTCTGGAGCAAAAGCCACATTTTATTGGAGAAAATAATAAACTAGAAAGTGCTTGCTGCTGGGAAACCAAGAGAGAAGGAGTCTAGAAGTCAGGTCATGTGACGAACAGTTAGGAGAAAATGGACTTTTTTAGATTGGACTTATTTCGGAAACAAAATAAAACAAAACACCCAAGAGCAAAGTGATCGCTATCTTTAGTATTTGGAAAGACAGAATGTGGTCCCAAGAATGTCTGTTTATTCAAGCTGGGGTAGAGGGCGGGGCAAGGACCATGGGGAGATATCAAAGGGGGGCGGGGGGCTCAGTATTACCTCATCTAACAGTGGTCTGCCTGGGTATAGGAAAACGCCACCTCACCCGGAGTCCTGCACAGACCAAACCAAATGGCATCCCTGTTCAGAAGGGAGGCTGGACCAGTTGACCTCAACACCCCTCCTACAACTGTCAAGTCTCTTTCTCTCTGAATTTTAGGCCACTGAGGTGATGCCAAGAAGAATAGAAGTTAATCTTCAAAAATCAAACTCCAACCAAACTCACTGCTGAATCAGGGCTGACCCCCTGTGGGTTTCTGGGACTACAACTGTGTCGGGGAAGGTCCAGCCCACCACCACTAATCATGGGTTCGACAGGCACAATTATACGATTGAGATATATAAAGATTATAATAAAGTCATAGAGAGCATGAGAGATAGAGGAGAGATTGAAATAATGGAATCAGACACATTTCATAGTAGCATGCTCACCTCAGCTCTGCTTGTTGGTGGTCCATGTGGAGATGGGGGGAGGGGAAGGAGGACAAGGGGAAAGGGAACAGGGGAGTGAGGACAGGAGAGGAGAGGGGGAACCAATGAGAGGCCATGGGGGGAGGCCCGAGAGAGTGCTCTTTATTGCTAACCCAGGCCTATATAACTTTGGGGGGAGTGCAAGCCCACTAATTACAAGGAAAGACGTATGTCACAGGAAGGGGTTCCACTCTAGATTATACAGCAATGAGGGGGACCATCTAGGGATATACACACAATAGGAAGATGAGGGATTGGGGGTATACATGTGACAAGATGGGCGGATCCTAGATTCAGGATGGCAGTCTTCCTTTGGATGTTACTGAGTAGGTTTGATCTGTTCTCTGTATCTCCATAGAAACCATTATCAGTAGGGTGTGAACCCCACCAACAGGACCAAGATAATGGTAGCAAGCCTTTGGGAGAAGTAGCCCATTGTCCTTAACAGTAGCGAGCAAGCCCTAGTGACTGCCTTCAGAGAGGATGTCTCTAAGCATCTGACCTCCCCCCATATGCTAGCAAAAAGTCCCTACTGTCTGGCATGTCTCTGGCGAAGACAAAGCTGGGGGAAAGTCTCTTTATAAGTCCACACAACTGCTTACGGGACTACAAAGCCCAGTCTTTCTCCTGTGTTGCTGACAGTGGCTCTGAATTGCCAACCATGCGGATGACAGACCACGACACCACCAGGACTCCAGCAACCTTCAGGAAGACATAAAGCACAACTTCTGGACTCCTAAAGGTTAATGTACCTCAGTTAACCCAAAGGAATCTTCATGAGATTGAACACAAAGCATTTTCCAGAAATCAAAATAAGCCCCAGGCAGAAGCACCAAAAGACCGTTAGCCTACCTAGAGGGGGAAGGACTCAGAGAGCTTACCCCTGATTAAAACAGAGGGTCAAGTACCAGTGCTGCCGGGTCAACAATAATCCCTAGGTTTTGGTTCAAATAAACCAGGGGCTCACAAGTCAATTCTGACTCACAGTGACCCCATGTGTGTCACAGTAGGCCCGCCCTTCATAGGGTTTTCCATGGGAGATTTCACAGAAGTAGATCGCCAGCCCTTTCTTCCAATGCACCTTTGAGTAGGCTGGAACGTCCCACCTTTCAATTAGTAACCAAGTGTGTGAATTATTTGCACCACTCTGGGACTCCCCAGGGTTAGGTAGGAATGGAATTTGCTGAGGTACTTTAATGGCTGCAGTCTTGTTTCACATCCTCATTTAAACCTACATCCTAGAGTTGTTCATTTTGAGGCGCGTGGCCTTGTAACCTCATTCAAGTCCAGATTTCAATGGTCCCCAGTGGACTCTCAATGCCTTCCTCCTCAGACTAAAGGAGTGAATCATCCCTAGCGTGTGCCAGCCGTTTGTCCTGGCGAAGCACACAACCAGCACAAACGTGTGGGTCCCAGGTCCCAGCACGACGAGACCAGCCCCAGGGAGCGCTGAGACCACAGACTTGAGGTGTCTGAGAGCCAGCTGAGAAGGGAGAGAGGACAGCATCACCCCTGGAGATTTGTACCGGGAGCCCTCTGACCAGCAGCATAGAGGAGTGGGTGCAGTCTTCTGGCTCCATTAGAGCTGGCTTGGCTGCTGTACCGGCTATTCTCCCTCCAGGAGACCACTCTTCCACTGTGGCAGGCATCAGACGCTCAGCCAGTCTCACGAGTGCCTTTGCCTTTGTCAGATCATGGCTAAATTTGTCAAAGTGTTCAGAACACTAGCTCGAAATCTCCCTGTGTGTGTGGCTGTGTGTGTGTGTGTGCACGTGCGTGCACGCGTGGGGTGTGTGTGCAGGGGCGGGGTTAGCAAAGCACTTTTTTTTCTATAAATATGTGAAATAAATAATGAGGGAAAATAATTTAATGCTTTATTTTCTCAAATGAAGTCATACATTCCTCCCCAAAGGAGGCCATGGCCAGATTTCTAAATGTTCCTAATGTTATATTTAGCACTTGAAAAGCTCAACACACTATCCTTTGACATTTTCTAATTTTACTGTTTGAAAATTTAGCATGGAGAATGACATTTTTTCCCCTCGTGTTTTTGTTTTCATTGCGGCCTCATTTGAAAGACGAGGTACCTGCAAACTGCCAGACCTGACGTTAGTGGCCTACTTGATTTCCCAAACGTATGAGAACAATTAAAAATGCTCCTATACATATTTGATTGAGTAAAATCAAGTTAAAAGTTCTTTATTGTATGATACCCTTTTTAAACTTAAAAAGAGGTAAGGGTATGCATGCATACACACGGAGGAGAAGAGAGAGAGAAAAGAAACAAAGCAAATATAAAAAAAATCAAAATATTAATTGGATGATATCTGAGTGTCAAGATTATAGAACATGTTTATCTTATTACTCTTTCTATCTTTTTTTCTATTTTTTATATATTGCTTCTAAAATTTAGAAAAAGTGTTCTTTGCAGTAAGAGCAAACGTGGATTGAGAACCAGATACTGTTCCAGGTGATTGACCTATATTGATTTGCTTTCATCGTCTCAGCAACTCTTTGAAATAGACAGTGTTATTATCCTCACTTTGCAGATGGGGATACCTGAGGCAGAGAACAATTCCATGGAGCCAGTCAGTGGTGGAGTGGGGGGGCGGGGTTTCAATCCCGGCGCTTGCGATTGGACCCTGTGCTCTGGACTGCTTGCGTCTCCAGACTCACTGCATCAGGAAGTCTTTGGCTTTAGTGAAGCTTGCTTTCGTGGTACTGTCAGAATTAGGAAGACTTCAAGCACATGGCTCTCTCTTTCAATGGCTTGTTTACAGACTGTTTTCATTGCCTACACAGATTAAACTATTGAAAGTCTTGTTGACCTGGAACCCGCTTGAACTCATTGTGAGTCCTTCGGGGTCAGAGGCGAGGGCAGCGAAATGGCCGGGTGGGCAGATGATAGTGAAGACAGGGGGCCACAGAAGACAGAGCCCTCCAGACAGAACAAAGAGGAGATCCACATGCATAGGGAGCAATGGCGAGCTGGCTTCCAAAACAATGCGCACAGTTGCCTCAGATGATAAGACTGTGGCTCGACTTGGTATTGAGCTTTAAATAAATAAGTAAGCAAATACATTTGATTTAATATCGGCAGCCCCCAGCTTATGACACATTCTAAAGACGAGGAATCACACTTACGACCTCCCATTTTGGGGAGGGGGTTCTTATGTACACCTTATCGTTAGCAAGACAGTCGTCCATCAACACTCACCATGGAGAGATGCCAGGACCTCCCTCCCTCCCTCCTCCAGAGACCAAAATGCTCAAATCCATTCTATAACGTGGCAAAGAATTTGCATAGAACCTCCCTGCATCCTCCAAGACACTTGACGTCATTTCTAGGTTTCTTATAATATCTAGAAGAATGTATAGCCTGTGTAAATTTCGAATTTTACTCCCTCTTCACCTTCCAGAGTGGGCAGCCCTAATGGCATAATGGGTTAGCCTTGGGCTGCTAGCCTCAAGGTCAGCAGTTCAAAACCAGCAGTTCAAAACCACTTTGTTCCTTAGGCGAAAGATGAGGCTTTCTACTCCCATATCTTAGAAAACCACAGGAGCGGTGCCGTCTGTCCTATAGCGTCCCCGTGAGTTGCCATCCACTCAGGACTGTGAGTTTGGTATGGAGATTGAGCCTTCAAGCGATTGTTTTGCCTGCTTCCTTGCTATTTAGGAAGCATCTCCTCCGCTCCCTCCCCCACATACACAGAAACAAGGGGTCCGCCCAAGTGGCCAAGGAGTGATGCTCGAACAAGAAGTGCTGGCGAGGGAGGCTATGGCGAGGCGTGCGTGCACATCATTTCACTAGCGTGGGTTCTGAGTGGTGTTCAGCGCATCGAGCTCGCTTTGCTGTTGGGACATTTCTGAATTTATTTTTTATTTAGTTTAGTCTTTTTGGCTCAACCCATGGGTGGGAAATCCATGGATTCAAAGGGCTGAGTAAATGGACGAAGTATAATGTTGCAGGTTTTTTTCCCTGGTGTTATTCTCAGGTGTCATGTTTCCGTCCTCAAAAGGCAAATAAAGACCAGATTTATAAAGATCCTGGTATTAAATGGCAATGACCATGAGACTACACATCCACCCTCCTCAGAAAAAATGTAAACGCTCGACTTATGTCCCTGCCAATTTAGGATGAAGTCGTCTGAACTAACTGCATACACAGAAAATGGAACCAGGCTATTCACATTCAGGCTAAGGTGCAAAAGAAGCAAGATTGTGCATATGAAAAGAGCCTCC
>NW_022107432.1:19440563-19441893 GCF_000313985.2 Echinops telfairi | reverse complement strand
TCCTATCTGTACCAGTGTACATCCTCTGGTCTATCCAGACTTGAAAGGTAGAAATCGGATCATGAAAGGGGGGTGGGGTGGTGGTGGCAGTAAGTATTTAGGAACTAGAGGAAAGTTGTAATTTTCATCGTTGCTACATCGCACCCTGACTGGCTCATCTCCTCCCCGGGACCCCTAGGCTCTAACCATGTCATTTATTTTTATGATAATTCCTACCACATTGCTTGACATTTGAAATGATGTCCAATGACAGAAAGAAAGAAGTCTTCCTGGTGTGTATGGAAGAGTGGATAAGAACAGACAGAAAAAGATAGATGATAGATAGATAGATAGATAGATAGATAGAGAGATAGACAGAGAGAGAGAGATATAGGATCCATACTAGGGAGGAGAGAGAGTAGAAATACATATACTCCTATTTATTTATATGTTTCCTATGTATATGTGTTTACATATTAGTATAGATTCCTATTATTGCCAAAAAGAAATTTAAAAGATTAGAACATGCAGAAAATTTCCAACAAGAAAGGTCATCACAGTCTGAACCAAAGATATATTTATAGTTTCAGTCTACTGACTTTGAGTGGTCTCTCAATCCCTTTCTCTCTCAATCAACACTTACCAGTAGTCCATGAGGCTGTCTGGTTTTTTCCTCCCTTCCCTGCATTTTCTATTTCCATGCCTCCTTTTCTAAAAAAACAAAAAAGCATTTTATTAGGGCTCTTAGAGGTATTATAACAATCCATGAAGAGGCTATGTGTTTTATTACACCCTGGGCATGACGTTTTTATAGATGTGGTTAGACGTTGGACTGCTAACTGCACAGTCAGCAGTTCCAAACCACCAGCCACTCTGCAGGAGAAGGGGAGACCTTCTCTTCCTAAAGACTTGCAGTCTCGGAAACCCACAGGGGCAGTTCTACTCTGTCCCATGGGATTGTGAGGTGCTGGAATTGACCTGAAAGCAGTGAGTTTGGTTTTGAGAAATCCTTCAATTCCTTACAAGTATTTCCTTAATTGGTACTGAAGATAAACTGTTATTATGCTTTGTTAGCTATTTCTTTTTAGGTGCGTTCCACTTTTGGAACGCCTATCATCACATTCCTATTGATTTGTATGAGATCTTTACAAGGTAAAGCAATGAATCCATTCCCTGCTCTATACATTGCAAATCTTTCCCACTAGCAGAATCTGAAGCTCTTCAGGTTCATGCACTGTATGTGGCCCGCTAGGCTCGGAGATTCCGAAGCAAATGTTTAAAGGACAATAGTGGTTTCCTGAAAGTCTCCACTTTCCATTCAGCTTTGTGAAAAGGTCCCAGCCTTTGTGTC
>NW_022107432.1:19437042-19438875 GCF_000313985.2 Echinops telfairi | reverse complement strand
GCCCAGGTCACTGAGGTGCAGAATGTGGACATTGTTGCCTTGGCGGGTGCCCAGCCGCATCTAGAGTTGCCCTCCCTCCCTTACCTGTGGTTGTGCTTTCCCGACGTCAGCTACCCAGTCTACCTGGTCCAAAACTGTTGAATGGAAAATTCCAGAAAGAAACTTGATACGTTTTCAATCACTTGCCATTCTGAGTAGTGATGTGAAATCTGTACCACGCTGCTCCGTCCCGCCCAGGACGTGTGTGACCCTTCGTCCAGCTGTGCACACTACTGGACCACAGGCCACTTAGTAGCCATCCTGGCTATCAGATGGACTCTGGTATGGCAACGCTTATGTCCAACTAACACCTCATTTTACTTACTAATTATTCTAGCGCCTTCATGTTGCAAACCTCTTACTGTACCTAACTTACCAATTAAACTTAATCGCAGATATGTACTCTGGGGGTGGGGCAGGAAATAAGGGGTTCAGTACTATCTAGGGTTTCAGTTAGCCACTGGAAGTCTTAGAACACATGCCCTTCCTCTGCTTCCCAATTCCTTATCTCCCCCACCCCCATCCCTGGTAAAGGAGGACTACTGTATTCTGAACAGCACAAAAATCAAATTAATGTATTCTTAAATGAGTACGATAAAAGAACACAATCCTGTTTTTCCATTAAAAATACATCTGTCATGAAATATATAGCGGTGGTTTTCTCTAGGCACAAAATTACAGATGGTGTTAATTTTTCTTTCTTGTTTGTATTTTATTGTATTTTTCCCCATAGGGAATCTGTATTTTTTGTATAACTTTCCTTAAAGTCAGTATTTAATACATAAGCATAGCTATACACAGGATGCTGGAAAAATGGGTGTGTTTAGGACAGGATCAGGACAAAACTTTTTATATATATAATAGCAGAGGGTGGAGAGAAACAATAGCAATAATTTTCATTAAAAGAAAGGCTGACTTCTCTCCATTTAAACCCCCGACACACACACACACAAAAAAAAGAAAGGCTGACAATAAAATTACAGGCTAACTTTTCTCAGAAATTAGTGGTTGTGGCGACCTTGGAAACATTACCTAATTCTCTGGGTCTTATTTCCTCAGCTCTAAAATGAAGACCTGGACCGTCGCTGGGTCCCTCCCTAGCCTGGAAACAGCCCTGGTGGTTGGAATCCTTCTTGACAGTCAGAGACCAGGTGAGCTAATTTTCTACCTCCCTACCTAGACACTCAACGATTGTTCTGATCCCAACCCACTATCCCAGAATGGAGCACACAGAATACTCCTTGGGAGCAAGGCTGGCTAAACATAATCTCACATACTTGGATGTTATCAGGAAGGGCTAGTCCTGAGAAGGAGGACATCATTGTTGGTAAGGTACTGTCATCCAAAAAGAGGACGACCCACCAGGAGACAGCTTGGCCAGGGGTTGAAACAATGGGCTCAACCACTGCAATGACCGTGAAGATGGTGCCGGACTGGGGGGGAGGGGGTGCCTTCAGTGGCACAGGGGCCCCTGCGAGTCAGAATCTACTCAATGGTGTTCAATATCCACCACCGTAGCCAGGCCTAGACGTCAGTAGGGTTTTCCTTAGTACCTGGGACGTACCTTGGACATGAGGACGATCTCAATGTTTGGGGAGAGCCAAGTGAATTGCTGGACTTTCTCATTTCAGAAATTGTATGTTCCGGGGTGAATTATTTTGTCCTTTTGTCCCAGGAATGTTCTTCCTTCTTGGGTGTTTGCCCTAGCAAATTATTTTTTGCCCTTTAGAACCACTGTTTAGCAAGATTTGGTTCACAAGGGGAGGAGAACATGGGACAAGAAAGCCCCGGCGC
>NW_022107432.1:19435167-19436792 GCF_000313985.2 Echinops telfairi | reverse complement strand
ATATGACAAAATAATAATAATTTATAAATTATCAAGGGTTCATGGAGGAGGGGGGAGTGGGGAGGGAGGGGGAAAATGAGGAGCTGATAATACCAAGGACTCAAGTAGAAAGCAAATGTTTTGAGAATGATGACGGCAACAAATGTACAAAAGTGCTTCACACATGGATGGATGGATGGATTGTGACAAGAGTTGTACGAGCCCCCAATGAAATGATTTTAAAAAACCAAAATGCCTACCAAAATGAAGGAACTATTTCTGACAAAATAATAATAATTTATAAATTATCAAGGGTTCGTGGGGGTTGGGGGTGGGGAGGGAGGGGAAAAATGAGGAGCTGATAATACCAAGGGCTCAAATAGAAATAAAATGTTTTGAGAATGATGATGGCAACAAATGTACAAATGTGCTTGACTCAATGGATGGATGGATGGATGTGATAAGAGTTGTACGAGCCCCTGATAAAAAGATTTTTTTTTAATGAAGAAAAAAAGAAAGAAACCTATTCAGCCACCCGGGCTCCACCCTGCCTGACTCGTAGAGGTCCTGAGTAGGGCTTCCCAGACCTCAGTATGTGCGGGAACAGGCAGCTCCATCTTCATGCTGAGGACGGCTGGAGCAGATGAGGCTCAGCAGGCCGGTGCCTAACCCACAGCATCTGCAGGCCTCCTTCTGTCATACAGTCGTACTGCTGTTGCTGCTCCAGTAACATCCAACATCCGTTTGAATTGCCGAGGCCCGTGAAAGAGACGTCTTGGTGGATGAAGCGTCACCAGGCACAGCTTGGGTTTATTTTTTCACCTAGAGCTAGATTCTAATAAAGGACCCACAGCAGGTATAGAGAAAGACCAGCACATAGGGCTAAAGGCTTAACCTCAGAGTGTTTCTGATTCTGGAAAGGTGGGCTTTGCCCTCACCGTGACAGGTACCACTTAAACTCTCTCCTTGGTCAAGTGCACGAGTCCAGTGCGGACTAGTCGAATGAATGGCTTGCGAAAGACCTAACAGAAAGTAACCTGGCAAAGAAGTCGCATCAAAGTAAGCTACCTCTGAATGTCTTGAAAAATGGGGGAAAGAGAGAAAAGGTCAAAGATTTGGGACCATAACAGACTCAGAAAACGGGAAGGTGGTTCACAATGATCTATGAAGTGGCCACACGGAGGAGTAAAGGGAGGCTCGGCAGATGGCTTGCGCAAGGTACCCCTACCGGCAGAATAAAAACTAGAACTGACGTGTTGGCCTCCTCTTAAAGGGCAGGATCCTTCCGACTCTGATTCTGATGCATTTTTCCTGCAGTGTGCTGTTGAAACAGAATATGCTCAATAATTTTACCCATTTCTTAACAGAGAAAGGAGCCCTGGTGGGGTAGTGGTTCTACATTGGGCTGCGATCTGAGTGGTCGGCAGTTCAAAACCACCAGCAGACTGGGCTTTCTACTCTGGTGAACAATTACTGTCTCAGAAATCCACAGGAGGTCGCTATGAGCCAGGACGGACTGGAGGACCATGAGTTCTTTGCAGAGATAATGGGTCCTGGAAGAAGGAATGGTGTGCAATGGCATGCCCTCTTCTTCCCAGTTTCCATGACACACTGTGTCCCTCGCCTCGTGGCAGTCATATGGTTCC
>NW_022107432.1:19432554-19435067 GCF_000313985.2 Echinops telfairi | reverse complement strand
CTTAATAAGTTCTTCCAGAAGTTAAATTCTTGCTGTGCTCTGCTGTGTGTGGTCCTATGGAAGTAATATCGTACACTCTGAGGCTGGGAGAGCCTGAGTCTGCTCCATGATTCTGTGGTGGAAATAACAGTCTGAGATGGTTATGCCATAGATATTACACAGTCTATGTGCCAATCCCACTATTGGCTTCAACCATTACAAACACCTAACTCTTTCTCGATACATACTTCAGAAGGAATCCTGTAGAGATCAAGATAAAATGAGCTTATTGTAAAAGACTTAGCACAAAGTAAACAGGCAAAGAAGTGAATTCAATGATTGAGGTTTTCTGCATGTTTATAATATTTTAGGGAGGCAATAAGAGACTTTCTCACTTACCATATACTCCTGCTGGCCTTGTTTTTGTGAAATAAAATAACTTACCAAGGCAAGCCCTGGTTCGGAATGTTGCATATCACACGCAATACTTACTGAGTAGCTCATTTCACATAGAAAAAGTAGGACCCAGATTTTATTTCATCACTCACTGAGTCAGTAAATCAACCCTCTGTGGGTCATTATTGTGGCAACAGATAGAATCTCTGGGGGCATGGAGAGGAGAGAGGGGGAAATTCAGTGTAAAGAATAAAAAGTGTCCAAGCACACATTTTAGAAAGGGTCTTTTACCCCAATTAGCTAAAAACAGTACTCTCCATGAGGCTCTGGACATTAGTTCCAATCCTTCTCCAACAAGCACTCTGTGGTATTATCGCCTCTGCAGATGAGAAAATTGAAGCTTGGAGACTGAGTCACGTGCCTCTATACAATGATGAAGTCATGACTTACACGTGTCAAGGCCAAATACCAAAGTGTACCCCATATGCTGTTGCCTTACAACAACAACAAGAAAATGAAACAAAAGAAAACCAGATCAGCCTGAGTGTAGTTCATTCTCAGGGGGGAAAACTATTAAGAAACTAAATATAAGTCAAAAAGCATTGAAACTAGGGTTTCAGTTAATATATACATGTGTTCTTGCAACCCAAACATCTTTAAACACACCTCAGGGATCAGCAGGTGGCTGCAGACAAATTCTCTCAGTCATACACTTGTCTTAGTCTCTGTGGAGTACCTTCAATGGAAGGAATACTTTGAGTCATGGAAAAGAACAAATTAAGGTCAGGACTAACGTCAAATTTTATCAAATTCAAGTGACTATCATCCCAAATCATTGAAGCTTTGCAACAAGTTTAGGGGAGTGTTGGTTGCCCCACATTAAAACAACGGTTTGGGGATGAAGAAAACACTTTAAGAAAGGGCAGGAAAACCTAAATCGAATCAAGAGAGAGGAGGTCATCAGGCTCAACAAAGGAGGAAACTGTACTTCCAGGGGACCACAGACTCATCAGTGATGTGATAGCCGTTAAGGACATCACATGGTCTGGCGAACATCCTGGCCGCAGCTAGCTTTGGGTTCAATGAGTGGTAACGTGTTGTGTGAAGGTTAGCTAACTTAAAAGAGTTGGCCTTTCCATCGGTCCCTTGAGTGAAATAAAAAATAATAAGGATGACTTTGCACACCAAACCATACCTGGGGACAAGACTTAGACTTAAAATAAGGAGAACATGGTCCGCCTAAAACAGTGGCTCCCGAGGGAAGCAGATGGGCCACTTAGATTCCAGGAAAAAAGGCAGGTCAGAAGTTATGGCAACTGATAAGAGGGATCCAAAAGGGACCATCTTGGGAGATTTTCTCAAAGGATATAGGATAGTCACAGGGGCTATGAAGTTGCTTAAAAATTGAAAAATTCATTTGTGAGGAAGAGGATGGGAAAGTTGTGCAGAGGAAAATTTTGTCTTTCTTTTTTAAAAATCATTTTATTTATAGCTCTTTTCATAATCCATGCATACATCAACTGTGGCGACCACATTTGTACATATGTTGCCATCATCATTTTCAAACCATTTTCTTTATACTTGAGCCCTTGGTTGATATCAGCTCATTCCCCCCTCCCTCCCTCCTGACCCTTGATAATTTATAAATTTTTTTTGTTCATGTCTTACACCAACCACTGTCTCCCTTCACAGATGTTCTGTTGCCTGTCCCCTTGGGAGGGGGTTATATATCGACCATTGTGATCAGTTCCCCCCACCTTCCCCTTACCCTCCTGATATCACTACTCATTATTTGTCCTCAGGGTTTTATCTGTCCTGGATTCCCTGTGTTGAGAGCTCTTATCCGTACCAGTGTATGTGCTCTGATCTAGCTGGATTTATAACGTCGAATTGGGGTCATGACAGTTGGTGGATGGGGAAAGGGGGCAGCATGAAAGAACTAGAGGAAAGTTATATGTTTCATCGGTGCTATACTGCACCCTGACTGGCTCATCTCTTCCTTGTGACCCTTCTGTAAGGGGATGTCCAATTGTCTACAGATGGGCTTTGGGTCTCCATTCCACACTGCCCTCTATTCACAATGATATGATTTTTTTGGTACTGGGTCTTTGATGCTTGATACCTGATCCAATCAACGC
>NW_022107432.1:19403968-19432047 GCF_000313985.2 Echinops telfairi | reverse complement strand
TACACTCTCAATCTTGTCTCATCATACTTCCTTCTGATTTGAGGACTCCAAGAACATAGAAAATGAACAGAACTCAACTCCAAGGATCCCAAAACTGCTGTTATGACATGGTACAAATGGAATAGGGCAGAATTCTTTGGGGAGTGAAATGGAACATAACCTTGGGTGGTGAAAACACTGATTTATTTTCACCCGCATCCCCTAACCCTGCTAGAATGATCCAGGGGGGATTCAAAAGCAGATACCAACACTTTATCCTGGGTTGTGGGCTACAGGACAAGAATTTTTAATCACCAAGGGTGTGCTGTGTAATTTTTTTGTAAGGAGATAGTGGGTTAAATAAGTTTAGAAACTTTTGACATAGACCTAGATGGAAGATGTGTCAAGAAAATATAGTTTCCCATTTTTTTTGTTTAATAGAGGCTTCAATGATCCTGTAGCAATACTTTTTTTACTTACCCTATTATATCCTACTTTAAGACCAGAACAACTTTAAAAACCTCCAGCAGCCAACTACCTCAATTTGAATAAGTTTATTATCAATGAGCTAGATTGATTCAATGTAATGTATGTGTGATAGTTTTTGTGTCAACTTGTTTGGGTCAGGATTCTAAATAGTTAGGCAGGTAAGACCTAGTCGCCACCACCCATGCCCCCCATGATGTCATGATGTGATCTAAAACAATGTACTTCCCTCCATAATGGGATCAGCTGTGAGCATCCATTCAGTTGTAAGATTAGAGGGGGACGCACCATCTTTACTCAGGTCACAGTCCTGGTTCAATCCACTGAAAGGTATTTTTCTCAGGTGTGTGGCCTGCATCTCATATAAGCTAACAATGGAATACCTTGTTCACTTGTCGGTGAATCTGGATCCTGCATCTGGCTCATCAGCTTCAGGTTCTCTGGACTTGAGCCAATGGTCTGCCACATTGCCTGCTGATCCTGGAAGTCATCAGCGGCCCACTATCTGACCTTGTTTCATTCAAGGCCACTCTGTAGCCACTGTGGTCTTCCTGCTGCTCTCGAGTTCATCAGCCCCTGAAACTCCACAAGTCAGGAGAAGCCTCCAGCCTAACATCTTACCAAGGGTGTTAGAGTGGGTTCTTTAGAGAAGCAAAAGCAGTGACCCTGGTCTGCGTATGTATCTAGAAAGAGATTTATATCAGGAAATGCTTTCACAGTTGTATAAATAGGTAAGTCCAGTTCACTTAGAGTCCATAAGTCAGATGTCAGCTGGAGGCTTCTCCTGAATCTTGTAGTTGCAGAAGCTGATGAACAGGAAGTAGGATGACAAACCAGGAAGGCCTCAGGCTGGTGGATGCAGGGGTAAGTGAATCTGATGATGGTTGAATGAATATGAGGCTAGCAGTCTGCTGATGACTCTTGGGACCGGCAGTCAACAGAACAGGAGATCTGAGAACCAGGTGTAGACGGTGAAGCTGCATGACCCCTCAGCTCTTCTCTGGGTCTCTCTCTCGTACAAAAGGTCATCCCCTCAAGGAGGTGTCACTGGGCTATAACATGATTGAGAGGGTAGGCTCCGCCCCTACCTTCACCCAAGAGTGATATAAACTCTAACCATCACACTCAGGGGCTTGGAATCTGCCTGGATGTGGATTGCCTGCTTCTACACTGTGCATTTCTTGATATAAATTAAATTGATGTATATATACACACGTAAGCATCATTGGTTTTGATTCTCTAGTAAATTCAGCCTAAGACACATGCAAATATGGTATGCAGAGCTCATTTTAAGGTTCTCATAAGTGTCTATAAATATCCCTGTTTGGGGACTCGCAAGGCTTCTGAAAAAGAATTATCTTCCCTCTTTCCTCTTTATGCCAAAGCTTCATCTTACACATAATAACTGTGTCTTTCAAAGTGTGTCCTCTGCTTAACAGCCTTACAGAGAAAGGGACAAGCTAAGTTTGAAATGAATTTTAAAATGTTTAATACATGGAATACATGTTTCTCTGTGTTAGGACTTCTCCAAGACACTAACATACCAGCGTTCACGGCATGGCTCCCATGTGGTTTTGACCACACCAAGCATACTCTGGAGGGGTGTATCTATGGCCACCTAATGTTCACTGGGACATACTTTTGAGAACTTTTGATGGCAAGAACTTCAAGTTAGTGCCTTGTGGATCCTGAAGTCTGAGGACTGTCAGGTTGTGTAGGGAGGGAGCTGGGGCTCTGGCTGTCAAGCTTGTGATTAGTTAAGCAGAATAGCTTTAAAAGGCACTAAAGGGACCTGTAGTTCCCTTTGACTAATGAGAGTCAAATGAATGCAATGCAGTGCTTGTTGAAAACATGAATGCCAAGCAAATTAGTCATCATCCTAATAGCACCTCACCTTAAATAGCAGACATATTGCTTGATTGTTTGTGGCTTTTCTGCCTTGGGACCCAGCATTTGCTGTTTCCCTTGCCCTCTCTGTTCTGTCTCTAGATATTCCAGTGGCTGGTTCTTCTTTATCACACAGAGTTTTTTCTGAACAATCTAAAACTCTTCTTGCTTCCTTCCCATTTCTTGAGTCAACCTCTTCACATACTGCTGTTTGATTTTCTTTATTTTCATAATTATTATCTGAAATCTTATTAATTTACTTATACTTAAAAAGTAAGCTTCATGACATTGGCTCTGATTAATATTTTCCATAGTACATCATATTCAATATTATTATTCAACATGTACAAGACGCTGGTGCCTAGTACATCTTGAATAAATTACATCTATATCATTCATGAATGTATTCATTTATTCATCCAATAATTATTCACTAAATACTGACTGTGAGTCAAAACCATTCCAATTCTGAATGTAACAGTGAGTAAAATAGCTATCAATTCACGCCTCAAGTTGCTTGTATATCATATTTTTAAAACATATGAAATAAAAATTTGCACCACTTTGGGGAACTTGTTATTTTTAAAATTGTAGTTATTTAGAGATACATTTTAAATAACTAATTTTCCTGATCTTATAAACCTTAATTTCATAATACTTGTTTTGGCTGAAATTTGTTATTAGTTGTTTAAAGTAGAAGGTTTGTGTATAGCTCCTTATTTAAACCTGACAACCACTATTTGAATTGCAGCTATGACCGCATGTAACACATCAGGAAACGTAGACTATGAAATAGCTTGCCCAAGTGAGCAAACAGCGAGGAGGCCACATTTGATCTCTTCTGGGTATACAAGACAGAAGGAGAATCCATCTTCATATCTGCCCAACCCGATGGCCACAAGGCAAATGCAGACCAGCCATATGTTTAGACCGACTCAGACGCCAACCATTCCTCCCGCAGTACTCTGTTTTTCTGATGGGTTCAAGAAATCTGGTCACACAGACCTCACAAAGTTCACAGTTGTGGGTTATCATTAAGGAAGCTAACAGGTTCCCACAAGTCAGGGTCAGTATCAGCATAGTACCTCTCTTCCGCTAACAGACAATTCTCCCTCTCTCTTTCTCTCTCTCTCTGGTACTCAGCCTATCAGCCATTTGGTCCCTTGGCTTCTGCCTCTGTGGACCAGGAAGCCCACCATGGTTCCTTTGTTCTGCCCCGTGGGGTCTGTGCCTTGACCTCATCACTTCAACCAGGACTTTGAACATGGTTCATTGGTGGCTTTTCTTCCTTGAAGGTCCCGAGAATTCTCTCTGCTTCTAAGAGGTTTCATCCTGACAGCCAGGGGAGTGGTAATTAAAACTGATCAATCCCCTCTGTTAGTGTTACATGTCCCTTATTTGCATAATTCCACCCAATCATTTGGAAGGAGTTACAGAGACATGGGTAGAAGAGCCATATTAAGAAATTATAGAAAGAAAAAAAAATAAATTATAGAAGAGCCATATTAGGAAATCATACTTTACCACACCAAGACAATAGAGGAGAGTCATCTGGAGATAAACCATGTATGTTGAACACAAAAGATGGCAGAAGAATGGCCGCATTGACATGATGGTGCTGGTGAAGAATACGGACGATACCACGGACTGCCAGACAAACAAACACTCCTGTCTCTGAAGAAGCACAACCAGAAAGCCCCTTAGAACCAGGACTATGAAACCCCATCTCACAGTGCGGACACGTCATCTGGAAAGGCCAGACCCTGGAAAAGGGCATCATGCTTGGGACAGGACACCCCACATGAGATGGATGGACACAAGGCCACAATAAGGGGGAGGATAGTGCAGGACGGGATAGTGCTTTGTGGGGGTTTCCCAGGGTCACCGGGGGTGGGCCCTGTCCTGAGCACACCTAACAACAAAGAGCAATACCAATAACCAAACCCCTCCCCTTTCCCACCACTCAGACGCGCGGCCACTGAGTCGACGCAGACGCACAGCGAGCCTGGAAGACAGGGTAGCACTGCCCTGTGGGTTTCTGAGGCTGTCATTCTCGTCAGGAGTAGAAAGCCCAATCTTTCTTCCATGGAGTAGCTGGTGTTTTCAAACTTCCAACCTTTGGGATCACAGCTCAACTCATGTGTGGCATTATTGTAGTCTAACAGTTAATTTTTAATAAAAGAAAAAGCTAAATGTACCCCCCCCAAAAGGCTTAAGGCAATGAGATCAAGGGTCCCAATTTGTAACCACGTGAATTCTCTCTGATTCATGATTCTTTTTTTAAATAATTTTATTGGGGGCTCATACGATGCTTATCACAATTCATACATATATCCATTGTGTCAAGCACAATTGTACATTTGTTGCCATCATCATTCTCAAAACATTTGCTTTCTACTTGACCCCTTGGCATCAGTTCCTCATTTCCCCCACTCCTTCCCCATTCCCTTCTCCCTCAAAAACCCTTGATAATTTACTAGTAATTATGATTTTGTCATATCTTACACTGTCCAACATCTCCCTTCACCTACTTTTCTGTTGTCTGACCTCTAGAGAGGAGGTTATATGTAGATCCCTGCAATCAGTTTCCCCTTTCTACCCCATCTTCCCTCCACCCTCCGGTGTCACCACTAACACCACTGGTCCCGAGGGGTTTATCTGTCCTTGATTCCCTGTGCTTCCAGCTCTTATCTGTACCAGTGTACATCCTCCAGTCCAGCTGGATTTATAAGATGGAATTGGGATCCTGATAGTTGGGGGGAGGAAGCATTTAGGAACTAGAGGAAAATGCATGCCACACTGCACCCTGATCAGCTCATCTTCTCCCCAAGACCCTTCTGTAAGGGGATGTCCAGTTGCCCACAAATGGCCTTTGGGTCCCCACTCTGCACTCCTGCACATTCACAACGATGTGATTTTTGTTCCTTGATGCTTGATACCTGATCACTTCTACATCTCGTGATCACACCGGCTGGTGTGCTTCTGCTATGTGGGCTTTGTTGCTTCTGAGCTAGATGGCCACTTGTTTACCTTCAAGCCTTTAAGACCCCAGATGCTATATCTTTGGATAGCCAGGCACCATCAGCTTTCTTCACTACATTTGCTTATGCACCCATTTGTCTTTAACCATCATATCAGGAAGGTGAGCATCGTGTATTGCCAGTTTAATAGAACAAAGTGTTCTTGCATTGAGTGAGTACTTGACTCTTGCGCTCCTTTTCTAAGCCCTGGGCAGAGCATTGGACTACCTCTCAAAGTTCCTGTCAGCAACGGAAGCCAGTGCCTGCACCATGTCAGCGGTTGTGACCTCTGTATGTCTGCCATCTACTATCTTCCTGCACTGCATGATGTGAATTCTGCAAAAGGAAGATAAAACCAACAAAGGAGCTGAAGGGAATCAGAGAACAGAAGACGATAAGGAGAATACATGCAAGTTCAAAATAACTTAAGTTTCAAAAGCATCCCACAGATCGCTTGGCGTTCCATTGTTCAAGTTACAAAATGTGCCCGTTTTCCAGTGGTCCAAGTTCTGCCACTAACTTGATGCGTGACCTAGCAGGTCCCTGCATCCTTCTGTGGCTCAGGTCAGTGTCAGCCAAGGAAGATCGGGAGAGCATAATCACAGAGGTGTCTCCAGAATTAAATCTCTAAGATTCTAATTAAGAGTCGACCACTGATGACACCTTGTATAACATTGCACTGGTGTGTATGTTGGGTGTTTGGTTCTAATTTACTTAGCATTCAGTAAATAGTTTTTGTGAGATTGCTTTGTGATAGAGTCCATGTTTAGAATATCATCCTGAACATCTTTTCTACTGCAATGATGGTCCTAAAATCCCTTATTGCTCTGGGTCAAGTCCAAGACCACTTAATAAAGACCTTCACAAAGTGGCTCCTGCTGACCCATCTCTCCATAATCATTTTCCTGCTGCGGTCACTTCATCCCATTCATTAGAATTTCTTCTCCTGGGATATTTATTTTGTGGTTTCTTGTATGCTCTATACAAGAATACCACTTTTCTCAGAAGATCCTCTCTGATCCCAGCCTGGGCTCAGAGTCATAGTTCAGGGATGGTGGAGCACAGTTCAGGCACAGACTATCTGATGAAATGCCAGTTGCCATTAATCCTATTGTCATTATGATTTCAGTTCATGTTGACCCTACTTGACTGAGTAGAAGCTGCCACATCTGGGTTTCCAAAGCAGTACTCCTTATTGGAGCAGATCTCCAAGTCCTTTCTCCCATGGAGTGGCTTGTGGGCTCAACTGAGGAGTTACCCACCGCACTTCCAGGGCTCCTTCTGATGACAAGACAGAGTGCTATCCCAGGCCTGCACTACTGGGCCCTCACTTCTTTCATGTGAGATAGTACAAGTCCCTTAGTGTTCACATCACTGTCATTTTAGAATTTTCCACAATATAATCCTAACTGATGAGACAGGCATATATTCTCACTCTCAGTCACTGCCACCAAGACTGTTCACACTCAAGGTGACCCTGTAGGACAGGGAGTTTCTGAAACTTTCTACTCTTTACAGGAGTAGAAAGCCTTCTCTTTCTACTTACAAGTGGCCGGTGATTTCAAACAGCTGACCTTTCTGTTAGCAGGATGCCACCAGAACTCCCCTAAGTGTACTTAGGGGTGGGGGTGGGGAAAGCTTGAGATTTGTCTAACCCTCAAGGAGTGAAAGATTGGCGATGTAAGTAGTGAAGAAGCAAAGAATAATGAGGAAGAAAGAAGGGGGCGGAGGAGGAAGGGAAGCAGAGGCAGAAGGTGCAGGAATTAAAAAGCAACAGCTCTAGTTTCTGAGAGAGTCACTGGATACTCACATTTTGCCGGCAGACTGACAAAGAGAACACAGTGGTGGATGAAAATGTCTTTTTTTTTAATAGACCAACCTAAAACTGGCCTCTGTCATTTTTGCCCCCATTCTATTGGGCACACCAGTCACATGGCACAACTAGTTACAAGGGAGTCTGGGGAAATGTAATGTTGTGACATGTCCAAGAATAAAGGGGAACAAGTTTGGTGAACATGGTTTTGGAGATCTCTAGGGAGATGGAAAAGGAGCCCTGGTGGTGTAGTGCTTATAGGTTGGGCCGCTAACTGCAAGGTCAGTGGTTTGAAACCACCAGCTGCTCCTTGGGAGAAAGATGGGGCTTTCTAGTCTGGTAAAGAGTAACGGTCTCAGAAACTCACAAGGGCAGTTCTACCCTGTCCAACAGGGTCACTATGAGTGAGATTTGACTCTATGGCAGTGAGTTTTTTGAATCTTTCCCAATCTCCCTAAAACCAAAAACTCACTGGCATAGAGTCAAATCTCCCGCAGAGTGGCCTTGACCCACTGACTTTGCAATTAGCAGCCCAACACTTATCCTACAAGGCCACCGGGTCTCCTTTCAAAACCTGCAAAGTCTTGTAAATTGGATTTTTCATTACAAGTTCACTAAGAAATGTGGTTTGTGAATTTTAGTCTGTGTGTGTTTCAGACCCTGACCCATGGGAGAGATAGCTACATTTTACTTTCATTTTCTTATCTGTGTTTTTCTCTTGGTTAAATGACAAATTAACATAGTCTTGGGGGGAAAGGATGAGTATGTGACAGGGGACGCATACCTCCACTGGTCTCCAAACCTCCGCTCCACCCTTCCATATTTTCATGGAAAAGTCAGTCCCTGGAGTCCTTGTGGCCTAGTCAACAACAACCAACAATGGAGGCAGAAACTTTTAATGACAGGTATTCATAGCAAACTGACTTGGGTACCAGGGAAGAGACCTGCTCCTCTAAAATGACAAGCCAGTGTCAGGATGCTCACCGCTGAGACCTCTTGTAGGGAAAGGAGACTGGCAGGGCTAACAGCAACTGAAGGAAACACAATGAGTTTCACCTTAAGGGGCAGCTGGCCACTTCTTAGGTCTACCAACAGTGACAGCTGCAGTGAACAGTGGCTTCAATTTGCACGGATATTTAAGGGAGAAAGTTGATAGAGAAAGGTTTTTAAATGATTGTGTTTCGTATCTGTGTGGCACTTAATACGTTTGCAAAGTGGTTCCATCTAAACACGAGGTTGAGGTGACTGCATTATTATTGTTGTTTTACAGGTTAGAAGGGGTCCCTGGGTGGTACACAGAGCTAAACAGCAGCAGCAGCAGAAACATCCCAGGGTGGAGTTCACCCAGGTGCACTTGGAAAGAAATGGGGGTGGGGGTGAGGTGGGGGCTATTTTGGAAAAGGTAGCGGTTAAAGACCCTACCCTGACCACACGAGGGGGTGCCTTGACTCAGAATTGACTTGACAGAGAGTGGTCTGGATTTCTGGTTGAAAGCTGCTCTCTTGGCACAATCTGAACTTGGAGAGCATCTCAAGAAGAACTTTGATGCATTGAACACTAATGACAGAAGACCCGATGAGCTCTAGGAGGTCATCGAGAACACCATACACGAAGAAAGCAAAAGGTCATTCAAAAGAGAAGGAAGAAAGAAGAGATCACAGCAGGTGTGAGAAGGCACTCTGACACTTGCTCTTAATTATATAGTAGCAGAAAAAAATGGAAGAAAGGATGTAGTCAAATAGCTACCCAGAACATTTCGAAATGTGAAAAGACCTCGACTTAGAAATCCAAAATGGAAGAACATGCTCAGCCAATCTTAAATGAAAATAACTGAAGACAATGTTCTAGTCTCAAAGTTTCAATATGGAAAGATTCTGAGGGCAAAATATCAAAAAGAAGATGGAAAGAATACACAGTCACTGTACCCAAAGAACGAGTCAACATCCCGAGTCAACATCCCACCACTTCAGGAGGGAGAATACGAGGCAAAAAACAATGGTGCCGAAGGAAGTTCAAGATGCACTGAAAGCAATAGGCAAGAAAAAGAGACAAGGATTGGTACAATACCAGTGGAAATGTTTCAACAATCTGATAATGTACTGGAAGCACTCACTCATCTGTGCCAGGAGATTTGGAAGACAGCTACGAGGCCAACTAACTAGAAAAGATCCATATCTGTTCCCATTCCAAAGAAAGGTGACCCAACAGAATGCTCTATTTATAGAACAATATCATTGATATCACATGCAAATAAAATTTGCTGTGTTGCAGAAGTACATTGAGAGGGAGCTGCAGGAGGTTCAGGCTGGATTCTGAGGAGGATGGAACAAGGAATATCATTGCTGATATCAAATGGATCTTGGCTGGAAACACAGACCACCAGACATATGTTTATTAATGTTTCATTGACTATGCGAAGGCACTTGATACACGATGGATCATCTTGAGAAGAATGGGAATTCCAGGCTATTTCTTTTTGCTCATATGGAACCTGTACATGGATCAGGAGGAGGTTGTGCATGGAACAAGGGAATGCTGCATACTTTAAAATCAGGAAAGGTGTACATCTGGGTTGCATCCTCCCACCAGACTTATTCAATCTCTATGCTGAGCAGATCATCAGAGAAGCTAGCTGATGTGAAGAAGAACATGGCATGAGGGTTGGAGGAAGGCTTATTAACAACCTGCAATATGCAGATGACACAAACACCCTTGCTGAAAGTGAGGAGGATTTGAAGCATTTGCTGATGACTATGAAGGATGATAGCCTTCAGTATGCACTATGACTCAATTTGAAGGTCAAAATCTTCAGAAAAGGACCAAGAGGTGACATCATGATAAACAGTGAAAAGGTTAACATTGTCAAGGGTTTTGTCATGCCGGGATCCACGATCAATGTTCATAGAAGCAGCAGTCAAGAGATCAAAAGAGGGGCTGCATTAGGTAATTCTGCGGCACTAGACCTCTTTGTCTTATTTTGACTTATTTATTTTATTAAATTTTAACAAATCATGTTATTGGGGACTCTTACAGCTCTTATAACAACAGGAGACCTCTTTAGAGTGTTGAAAAGCAAGAATATTTCTTGGAGGACTAAGGTGGGCCTGATGTAAGTCATGGCATTGTCCATCGCCGCATACATGTGAAAGTTGAACATTGAGTGAGGAAGACCGAAGAAGAATGGCCCGTATGAAGTGTGGTGCTAGAGAAGAAAATCGAAAATGCCATGGCCTCTAAAAGGACACACATCTGTCTGGGAAGAAGGATAGGCAGGGTGCTCTTGGAGATAAGGATGGCGAGACTTCATTTTACATACTTTGGAGATGTTATCAGGAGAGACAGGTCCCTGGAGAAGGACATCATGCCTGGGCATGTGGAGGGCCAGCAAAAAAAGAGGAAGGAGATGGATTGGCAGAGGGGCTGCAACAATGGGCTTAAGCATAGGGACAGTTGGGAGGGTGGCTCCAGGACCAGGCAGTGTTTTGCTCTGTTGTACATAAGGTCGCTATGGGTTAGAACTGACTCAATCATCTCTAAAAGCCACAATGTGGCAAACCACTTGCTGCCAACCAAAAGATTCAAACCCACCAATGGCTCAGCAGGAGAAAAGACCTACCTATCGGCTCCTATAAGGATTACAGCCTCAGAACTCTATAGGACAGTCCGTAAGGGTCACTTTGAGTCCACTTCCCTACTGGAAAACATGCAACAACAAAGTAAAGCTCACTGCCGCCCAGTACATTCTGATTCATAAGAACCAACAGGACAGAATAAAATCACCTTTGTGGGTTTCTGAGCCTATCATTCTTTATGGGAGTCTACAGCCTCATCTTTCTCCTTTGGTGGTTTCAAACTGCTGACATTGAGGCTGGCATTCGGGCACATAACCCTTTATCCCACCAGAGCTCCCCACAACAACAAGAAGATCAGGCAACTGAGGCAAAGACAGGCCAGAGATTGTAAATGGCTGGGATAGAGTTAGATTGGAGAGGTTTGATTCTGAATTCATTTCACTGTTTCATGGTGCCTCGCCATTTATCTTTTTCACTACAAAATATTCAGAAAGAAATATAGCTGGGACTTAACTACCCTACCCTACCCTACAGATTTATGTGTGAACAATAATCGTAGATGGAGCATGGGCTTGGGTGAACTTTAAATGTCCTCTCATCTGCCTAAGCTTTTCATTTACTGAGACCCAGGAAGGGCTGACCCCACTGTCCCACAGGGGCTCACTCCGAGAGGTTTCCCTTCAAGACCCCACTACCTGGTTCTAGGAGAAGACCTCCAACCTTTGTCCTTGGTGCTGTCAACAGCAGTGGGGCAGCAGGCAAACACACCACGCTGCAGCTCTTTTATCTCAGGGGAAGCCCTGCTTGCATTCTCCCTAGTGGAAAACTAGATGGAGAAATAAACTCCCAGTCCCGCCTCTCAGCAGGGCCGACACGTGGAAAGGAAGCATGCGTGGTTCTTTCCTGCAGCCACTCAGCAAGCAATGGTCAGGAACTCAAAGATGCTGACTTGGTGAATCAGTGTTCCATATTTCTTGGCAATGAGTACCCAAATCAATATTTCCTTGGTGCGTATGGTTCTTCTCTGTTCGTTTTGTAAGAAGGTGAAGCATGGAAAGCGCTTACACAATGCCAAGGACAACGTATGAACGAATCAGTAAAAACCATCACTGTTCAGTGGATTTGGACTCGTGTTGTCGATTTGAACTGCTCTACAGTTTTATTGGCGCTAATCGTGATGGCAAATCACGGAGTCCCTTCTCTATGCCGCCGCTGGGTGGGTTCAACCCACCGACCTTTGGTTAGTAGTCAAGAGCACACTGTGGGTGCTCTCCAGGATATTTACTGCTATTAGGAGTTACTTACCATCATGGCTATTTTTAACTCCTATCACCACCATATAAATATGGACAAGTTTACAGGCCACCCTAATGCAGCACGTTAATTGTCTGTTGGTTATTCTCTTTGCTAAATTCGAAGAATAAAAGGCAATTACTCTCATTCCTAACCCATTAACATGATTGCATTCCCAATCCCAGGTTGTTATGTGAACATCAGAATTATGTGAAAATGGACAATGACTACATCAAATCACAAAATGAAGGATGACTGCTGCTTTACAGAACTGCCAAATTATATCATTACATAACAGCCAGAACCAAAAATCTTGATCCAGTCAAGCTGACAGATAAACTCAACCAACACAGCCAGGGTTACTCTTGGTTTGTGTTTGGCTATGGTATTCATTACTGCCAGATATATGTCCTTAAAGTGCAGGATAAATAGATAGTAGATTTTCTATTGTCATAAATGCAAAATCTCTGATAATAAGATAATCGGTGAGTGAGATGTACTTCTCATCACTTCCTGAAAAGATTTTAAACGAAACCTCTTATTTGCCCATATAAGTTCAACACTCTTTAGATTTTTTTTTCTGCGCTTCTCCAGCCAACTCAGGAAATTCCCATTTCAGGGATGCCCCAATGAAGGTTGGTGAAACTAAAGGCAGAGAGATATTTTCTCGAGACTAGAAGAGGGTCCAGTACACTAATAAGGGCTGAGCCCTGAAGACCTGAGTCTTGAAGCACCTGGTAGAGATGTGAGCTCTGGCAAGGCTGGGCAAAAGGGAACACAGTATAAGGTTCCTAGCCATGAGGAGGCAGAGAAACCATACAGAGTCATGGGACTGCAATGGGCAATGATGATGCCAATGGCAGCGTTGAAACAGTGGTATGCCCCCCTTTTCCTAGGCACCAGGCAGTGATTCCAAACCTCTGGTGAAGCTGGGAGAATGAGAAGCCTCGTGGAAGTATTTGCTTAGAAATTCCAGCAGGCCCCCAAAACAGGAGCTCTAGTCAGGAATGGTGGCTTATAGAATATAAAGAAAATTGTGTCTTTTGAATGTCTGCCTTGTGTTTGAAAAGTCCTATTACCACATTGTTTATTTAAAGCCTTAAAGTTTTCTTGATGTGTAACTCACAAACCACACATTTTACCAACTTGTGTGATACCTGAATAATTCATAAGCACTTAGTATATTTACAGAGTTGTGTAACCATCACCACAAACAATGATAGAATTGTTTGTTTTCCCTTTCCCCAAGCTACACATTTTTAGCTGGCAGCGTCCAACTTCCTCATCTCTTTCCCCATCACAAGTCTAAGTAACCAATACACACACACACACACACACACACACACACACACACACACGAGGGGGTAACCCCCCCAAACAGGACTTTTTTCAAAGCTATGTATTTAGTTGTTTTTTTTACAAAGCACCCTTTAAAGTACTCTCTGTTACATTTAATACATCTGTCAAATCTGCAATTCCATTCTTGGAAACATTTTTCAAGTTCACCTGTTTGGATGGCTGACAGCAACTCCCCCATTTTTTTCTTCACCTCTTCTATGTCATCAAATCGCTACCCTTTCATGTCCCTCTTCATTCCCAGAAACAAAAAGAAGACTCAAGGAGCAAGGTCAGGTGCATGGGTCAAGAGAGGAATACTGTTTTTTGCCCAAAGCTGGCACACTGAGATGGCTGTCTGAGCAGGTGCATTGTTGTGGCAAAACTAGTCCCCTGTTTGCCACAAATCAGGCCTTTTTGGGGTGCATACTGTTAAGCAATCTTTTCAGAAACTCTAAAGAGAAAGCTTGAGTAACAGTCTGCTCTGGTGAAACGAACTCCAAACGCACTGTCCCCCTCATCTCCAAAAGACAATGAGCACTGTCTTGATCTTTGATTTTACTTCACGAGCTTTTTATCCGGGTGAGGACATGATGGCGTCTTCCACTGGCTTGGTTGATGTTTGCTTTTGAGGTTGTAAGAATAGCACCAGGTCTCATCGGCAGTAATGACCTTGGAAAGAGAGTCTGGGTCACTTTCACACCTGTTCTTTCAAAGCACGGCACGTTTCCACTGGGCACTCTTTTTCCTGTTCTGTCAGAACCCAAGGCGCAAATTTCCATTAAAATTTGCTGAACCAAGCTCCAAGATAGTCAAGATAACCTCCCCAGCTCTTCAATGGTCCTCTGTTGGTCTTCTAGCACAAGTGCACAAATTTTGTCAAAATTTTCGTTCGTTCAGGAAATTGACGGATGTCCTGAACAAGGTTTGTCATCCATCAACATTTCACCTGTTTCGAAATGAGAAAACCACTCGTATGCACACTTGAGTTTTCCCCACAGCAGTGTCCTTGTAATTTGTGTTCAACATCACACCAATTTCTGCAGCATTTTTCTGGAGCAAGAAACAAAATTTCACAGCCATATGCTATTCTCTGAAATTGGCCACCACAAAAAACAAGATTCAAGTGAAACTGCTTTTATGAAAAAATTCACTGAGACCAGAGAGAACCTTCCCAAGCAATGCCACTAAGTGCACTAACTCAGAGCGAGTTGCTCGCCTTCAGGGTGGGGATGGGTGAGTGGGTTGGAGTGGGGATGCATACTATAAAAGCTGCACCCCACGGAGCTTTTTCTGTTTTTTTGGGGGGGGTACCCCCTTATATTGTCTTTGCAGAGCTATGCTTTCTGAACATTCTACCTAGCTGGACTCACACAATATATGATTGGTTGGGGGGGGGCGGAGGCAGGGGGGCGGCTGGCTTCTTTCACTTAGCATAATGGTTTCAAGGTTCATCCATGCTGTTGTTTATGCCACCACTTCATTTCTTTTAATGAACTAACAGTGTTCCTCCTCACGGATATACAGGTCCCCCGGGTTATGAACAAAATCTATTCTAAACAGCGTGTTTAAGAACTTACAGAGCTTCATACTAGTTTTGACTGGTTCAGACATGGCTGAGGGAATAGCATCAGAATAGCTGTGAGTTTTTGAAGTTACAGTAAACTGGAAGGACTGATGCAAAAGGGAAAAATTAATTTCTAAAACTGTACTCCCCCTCTTACAGATGGAGGGCAGCGTAAGAGTGGCATAGCAATCAAATATCGTCCCCTTGGATTGTAAGCACAGTCTAGTCTTGAAGCTTGTAGCACCTTATCCAAACAAGGATGCTATGCGCAAAGAGGATGGCCAGCCTCCTTGTTTTAATGTGCGTAACTCTCCTACAGTTCTGCCAACAAGCAACTCATCAATCAGGCTCCTGAAAGGGCTCACTTTGCTTCTTCCACATCTCTTATCCCAAGGCTTCTACCAGATCCTCCCCACCTCCCCCGGCCCCTCGCCCCAACACACACACATTCTAGGTACCATGCAGAATCCAAAATGCTGTTAAGAACTCTGGGTCTATTCCAGTTTCCTTGTGTCGGGCTTGACAAAGCTTCTTCAAGGTAGGAGTCGTCTGGGAACTGGATGTTCGTAACACGAGTGTGGCCTGTAATAGGTTTTGCTTATCCGTTGATGGATATTTGGGTTGCTTCCACTTTTCAGCTATTATGCTACAAATATTTGTGTGCGGGTTCTATGAAGATACATATTTTCATTTCACTCGGATGTGGAGTAGAATTGCTGGGTCATATGGTGAGTCTCTGCTTAACCATTTGGAGGACTGCCCAATTGTTTGCTAACGCAACCATGCCATTTTGCATGCCCACCGGCAGTGGATATGAATGTTAATGTGTGCACAATATGTGTTGTGTTTGAGTTTTATTTTTATAGCCATTCAAGTAGGTGCATTTCATTTTCGGGAGGTGTATACTTTTCATTGCGATTTACATGTCCCTGGTGACTAATTATTCTGAGTATCTTCTCAGGTGCTTATTAAAAATTAGAGATCGTGTTTGGAGAAATATCTATTCAAGCCCCCCATTTTCAGTTAGGTTATTTGTCTTCTTATTACGGTGTTGAAATAGATTTCTATATATGTGTAAGATCTAAGTCCCTTATCAGATATGTATGACTTATAAATTTTGACCTAGCCTCTGCATTTAAAAAAACATTGTACTTTCTTGGGTGTGGGGGTTGTTGCTGAGAATATACATGAATGCAAGGGCTTCTACACATACTACTGAGTGTCGCCGACTGCTTGCTTGGAGTTATGCGCCCACCATGAGCTCCTTTTCTGAGTTGTCCTTCCCTTGTTAACAAGAACACTCGTCGTCAATTTGATCCTATATAGATAGTTCTTCAAAGAGCATTATTCTCAGGGTGCATTTGATTTCCCTGTGGCGCTAAACTACTGTTTGGTTTTACGAGGACTTCGGGGGATTTCGTTTGTTTAAACTTTACAGGTGTTTTCATGGCATTCCGTCCAGACATGCATCCACCTCCGCAACTCCGGCAAGTCTAGAGTCCATGACAATTTTCAATTCTATTCTGCATTTTCATCTGTTGATCAGGGTTCTTCGAGGGAATCTTTGATCAAAATGTGCAGCCCTGGTAGCCAGGCACCCTCCAGTTCTTCTGGTCTCGGGACAAGGGAGGCGGTCGTTCCCAGAGGCAGAGAGTCACTCATTCCACACCCTCCTCCTGACTCAACTTCTTCATCTGCTTCATTGTTCACTTCTCTGGTGTCCTCCTCCTCTGCTGCCCAAAACTGACATTTTGACAGTATCTAGTCTATTAAATTTGTGTTTGTTGCTTGTGGCTGGGTGGTGTCATGTAGAACAAGTCGATGCCTAATCTAAGTCTCAAAGATAGACAGCTGGGTTTTCTTCTAAGCGTTTTATACTTGTAGGTCATTCACTTAAGTCTGTGATTAATTTCTACTTAATTTTTGTATGTTGTGTATCGCTAGTTCCCCCTTCCTGTCTTACCCCTGTCATCGCTTTGGCCTGTGGAGAGCTAGTTGTCCCACACAATAGCCTTTTGGTTTAAGATTATATCATGTCCATTCCACATACAAGGAAACTGAGGTGTAGAGAAATGAAAGTATTGGCACACTATTTTATAGGGAACAGAACAACCGATCTAGAAATTGAATTTGAGTCTTCCAATAATATAACCAATTTTTTTCTGTTGTACCAGTTACCTTCCAACTTCCTAGTCCTATGCAAGGGAGAGTAGGGATTTGTTGCACTATTCTGAGTGGTTATTTTCTTTCCTATTAATGGTGAATGAAATTAGTTTTCACTGGTTAGTCTCATATGCTAATAAACATAACAAGAAAACCTCCATTAGACTTGATGAGAGATGTTTTATGCAGTCCATGAATCCAATGAATAAGACACACATCGGCCAGTTAACAGGTTTTTGGAGAAAGAATGAATCACTTACATGACTCTTAGATTTATCTTACACTTAGGTGATTAAATGAAGGGTAAGGGTCATTAAAACATATTCCTGATTGTCATACAGGAAAATGTCTTCCATTGTGTGATATATCCAAATAAAACAAAATAGTCTTCTTCATCTAAGACTGGTACATACAATGATAATCATCGTGGTTAGGTGCCATCAAGTTGGTCTGGAGCCTTAGCGACCCTCTGCACAACAGAGCAAAACACTGCCTGGCCTTGTGCCAGCCCCACAGTTGTTCCCATACCTGAGACCACTGCCACAGCCACTCTGTCAACCCAGCCTGTTGAGGGTCCTGCACGATGTCCTTCTCCAGGTGCTGGTCTCTCCTGACAATATGTCCAAAATATGTAAGATGAAGTCTTGCCGTCCTTGCCTCACAGGAGCACTCTGGCCTTACTTGTTGCAACACAGATCTGTTTGTCCCCTTAGCAGTTCATGGTACTTCAATAGTCTTCTCCAGCACCACCGTTTGAATGCATCTATTCTACTACGGGCTTCCTCCTTCCATGTCCCACTTTCACACGCATATGAGACCATGGAGAAGACCATGGCTTGGGCCAGGCGCACCTTAGTCCTCCAAGTAACATCCTTGTTCTTCAGTCCTCTAAAGAGGCCTTGTGCAGCAGACTGACCTAATGCAATGTGTCTTTTCATCTCTTGACTGCTGCTTCCATGAGCATTGGCTGGGGATCCAAGTAAGACAAAATCCTTAACAACTTAAACATTTTCTCCATATATCATGATGTTACCTATTGGTCCAGCTGTGAAGATTTTTGTCTCTTTTACATTGGGTTGTAAACCACACTGAAGGCTAAAATCCTTACATTTCATGAGCAAGTGTTTCAAGTCCTCTTCATTCTCAGCAAGGAAGGTGGTGTCATCTGCATCCACAGGGTGTTACTAAGCCTTCCTCCAGTCCTGATGCCACTTTCTTTTTCATATAATCCAGCTCTCTGATGATTTGCTCAGCGTACAAATGGATTAAGTATGGTGACAGCATACCGCCCTGACACAACCCTTTCCTGATTTTAAACCATGCAGTAGTCCACCACTTGTCTGTCAGTGGGTTGTACGGTGGTGGCTTGTGTGTTGCTGTGATGCTGCAAGCTACGTCACTGGGATTTCAGATGTTCAGGGTCACCCAAAGTGTACAGGTTTCAGCGGAGCTTCCAGACTAAGAACAGATAACAAAAACGGAATTGGCTACTTACTTTGGAGGACATAGCCTCTGAAAACCGTATACATACAATGATCAGTGATCAAATACCAATGAGATATTTTTTTTATTCAGCAGAAGAAAATTTCAATTTGATTTGACATGGTTAAAGTCACTGATAACGATCAAACCTGCATTTGTTTGATATATTTATACATTTGTTTATATGTAATACAATACGTTTATTGTGTACTGTGCACTATACTTGCAGTAGAAAGATGAAGCAGTCCAATTCAGTAAAGATTTGCAGTCTCAGAAACCCAAAGGATCCGTTCTACTCTGTCTGGTAGGGTCACTACAAGTCAGCATCCACTCAATGGCATTGAGGAAGGCACTGTGCTCATACTAGCATTCAAATGTAAGTCTCAGAACACCCCTCAAAAGTATGCCCCAAGGCTTCAGGAGGTTGAGTAACTTGGAAAGGGCCATGCAGTTAGAAAAGGTAGAACTTGATTTTGAAAGTGAGTTAATAGGTATGACAGCTTCAATCTGAACCTCTGTGTTCTATTATTTGCATTTCTACCTAGAATGCCTAGTATACTGTACTTGCACAGTAAATTGTCATTGTATGCGTCCTACACGAATTCAAAATTTATTTGACTTGCTTAGAAATTATTTTGCCTGGGAATTCTTTTCTATTCCATAAACCAGATGCTCAGCAAATAAAGTATAATCATCAACACACTCTATTGTTGTTGGCAATGCTATGTTATGTCTTTTAAAAGTGTTATTGCACAGAACACCCATAAAACCATTTTTAGTATAATCATATTGATGCCCTTGGACTGGCACGTGGCATGTTCCAAATGAAGTCAAGATTAGAGACCAGTGAACTAAAAGTATAAGAAGGCACCTCATCAGAGTTTCCCTTCAGACATGGTTCAGGTAGGCGAGGCTATGCCCTTGTAACAGACGTCAGCATCTCTCTAGTGCTTAGATGCTTAGGGCAGGGTGCAGAGGTGGGGTGGTGGAAAGGGCCCTTTGCTCTTCACTATTGCTACATAAGGAGCCCAGGTGGCATAGTGGTTATGGGTTGGGCTGCTAACTGCAAGGTCAACAGTTTGAAGCCACCAACCAACTTACGGAAGAAAGTAGAAGCTTTCTACTCCCTTAAAGAATTATAGTCTTAACAGAACTCTTTTTAAAGGCAATTTAACCATTGGGGGAGAGGGTGGTGATGTAAAATTGATGTGGTAATGATTGTACAATTCTTCTTGATGTAAGTGAATAACTGAACTATTGAAATGTGTGATATGTGGATTAGGTGCCAATAAAAAGGTTAAAAAAAAAGAACAAGAATGAAACAATGTTCTGAAGCAGATTGTGTTGATGATTGTACAGCTCTTGATGTGATTGAGCTATTGAATGGTATGATATGTGAATTATAGGCCAATAAAACTGTTTGAGGCGGGGAGAGTTACTATCTTGGAAACCCACACAGGCAGTTCTACCCCCTCAACTCTACAGCAGTGTTTGGCTGCTACATAGCTCACCCTTGACCCTTGAGGAAGAAGTAAGTCAGGACAACGTAGATCCCTGGGTTCATGTTTCAACTCGGGAGCCCGGTGACTTAGTGGTTACGCATTGGGCTGCTAACCCCAAGATCGACAGTTTGAAACCACCAGCTTATCTGTGAGAGAAAGACAAGCCTTTCAACTCCCTTTAAAAGCTACAGTCTCATAAACTCACAGGGGCCATTCAACCTTGTCTTATACACTCGCTATGAGTTGGAATCAACTTGATGGCAGTGAATTTGTTTTTGTGGTTTGGTTTTTTTTTTTGTATGCCTCAGCGTAGACTTGACACGTATCACTTATACGTACTTAGATTGAATGGCACAAGTCACAAGACCCAGCCTAACCTCCGAGGCTCTGAGCAGCTATGAGTACACTCCTGGGTATTGCAGACTACTGTCATTAGACTACTGTAAATGACGCTACCACCGTTTGTCTAGTGCAGACACTTTCCAAATGTGCTCCTTTGGCCTCCAGGGCTCTGCAGATATGCATAGCAGGTTCTGTAAGCCGGGCAGCATGGTCCAATAAATGATGGTAATGAAATCTGCTATGTGGATCTATATCAGCTCCGAGTGACTGCTCACCTGGAGAATCCAGACAGTAGTCTGCTGTGGAGGGAACAATTTGCTGACAAAAGGCACGAACGTGTTCCTCATCAGTTTCTGCCTTCCCGGACTCATCACTTAAACCACCTCAGCCAGAGGGTTGTCCTCCCCAGCCTCTGAACCTTCTCAGAGGGCCCGGGCCAGGCCATCCTCAATGAGGTCAACCTCCCACCCCGATGTCCCTGCGTTCATCTAGGAACAATGTCCCTGGGTTTGAGGGTCAGTGACGGGCCGTGAGCCCTGGTGGTGCAGCGCATGCATATTGCACTGCTAACGACAAGGTCAGCCGCCACGATGACAGCAATTCCAACCCACCAGCTTTCTGCTCCTCTAAAGGTCTGCAGCCTTGGGAAGGCAGAGGGGCCGGTCGACGCGGTCCTTCGTGCGGCTGTGAGTGAGAATTGCCTTGATGACAGCACTTTTGTTGGATTGTTTTGGATTTTCAACCCAAAGTATGCAAATGAGTCAATCCATTAAAGACAAGCTTACTTAAATCCTGAAGCAAAAGCTATCCTCCTTCCTCTAGGCCTCTAGTTTTCTTTCTGCTAACTCCAAACCCCGACGTCACCTGGAACAGCTCAGTTATTTGGGACCTTGCTAGACGCCACCTCCTCCAGGAGAGAAAACCCAGGTATCGTCCTTCCCTTTCAGCCAACAGCGTCTCCCAAGACCAAGGCTCTTCTCAAGAAGAAACAAGGTTGAACGCAGCTCCCAGAGGATGCCAATTACTATCAGCAGGTAATTTGCAATATAATGTATCACTGGGATTTGTGACATTTGCTCAGTATTTGCATTTAGCTGTCCTTACCTTACTAACATGTTTGCTTATGTCAGTTGATTTGGCGACGGAAAGAAAGGAAGAAGGCAAAGGTAGAAAACAGTTTCAAGAGTTTATTTCAGAGCTCCTGGAGGGAAGGGAGAGCAGAGAAAGGGCCGGGAGCATCCTGAGCTCCCGGGTGACGTTCACGGGCCCCCAGTTGGGGCCCCTCTTAGTCCCACTGTCCAGGTGAGAGGTGGAGAGTTTTATAGCTCGGGTCGGGGGGAGGGAGTAGCTGGGGAATTTCCCACTGCAACTTTGTTGTCTGCAGGTCCGGAGCTAAACAACAGCATTCAAAGTTATCTGTAATGGTTAATCGTCTGCATCTGGACCTGAAGGCCACCGAGGGGGAGGAGGGGCAGGGGAGAAGGGGGCCTGGCCTCTCGTAGTGTCCTTTGAGTGTGTTCACCAGCTCTATCTCCAAGCCCACCTGCCCTGCTATCTCCTACTTCTGCCTGACAGCTTTTTATTTTTATTTTAATAAATCATTTTACTGGGGGCTCTTACAGCTCTTGTAACAATCCATACATCAATTGCATCAAGCACATTTGTACATATGTTGCTATCATCATTTCCAAAACATTTTCTTTCTGTTTGAGCCCTTGGTATCAGCTCCTCTTTTTTCCCCTCTGTCCCCCACCCTCCCACCCACATGAACCCTTGGTAATTTATAAATTATTTTTATTTTCATATTTTACACTGTCCAGTCTCCCTTCATCCATGTTGCTATTGTTCATCCCCCTGGGGGGCGGGCTGAGGGGAGGGAGGGAAGTGTTCTATGTGGAGCATTGCAATCGGTTTCCCTTTTCTTCTCCCCTATCCCCCCACTTTCCCTCACTCTCATGGTATCACTACTCTCATTATTGGTCCTAAGGGGCTTATCTGTCCTGGATTCATGTGTCAAGAGCACTTGTCTGTATCAGTGGACATGCTCTGTTCTAGCCAGATTTGTAAAATAGAACCTGGGTCTTGAAAGTGTAGGGGAAGAACCATTAAAGAAATAGAGGAAGGTTGTGTGCTTCGTTGGTGCTGTACTGAACCCTGACTGGCTTATCCCTTCCTTGTGACCTGAGGGGATTTCCAATTTTCTACAGATGGGCTTTGGGTCTCCATTCTGACCTCCATTGTTCACATCAAAATGGCTGTTTGTTTTGGGTCTTCTGGTTCCTGATACTTGATCCCATCAACACCTCGTGATCGCACAGGCTGCTGTGCTTCTTCCATGTGGGCTTTGTTGCTTCCCTGCTAGATGACCTCTTGTTTACCTTCAAGCCTTTAAGACCCCAGATGCTATATCTTGTAATAGCCAGGCACCATCAGCTTCCTTCACCACATTAGTTTATGCACCCATTTTGTTTTCAGCAATCATGTGAGCATCACAGAATGCCAGGTTATTAGAACAAAGTGTCCATGCATGGAGGGAGGACTTGAGTAGAGGCCCAATGTCCATCTGCTATCTTAATACTTAACCTATAAATATATGTACATAGACCTATATCCCTATTGTTATCTATTCATACATTTACATATGTACATGCCTATGTTTTTACCTCTATAAATGTCTTTTGCCTCCTAGTTCCTCCCTCTATTTCCTTTTACTCTCCTCCTGTCCCACTACCAAGTTCAACCTTCATTTGTCTCTCTGTACTTCCTCTTGGCTGCATTGCACTTGTCCAAACTCCACTAGGCATTCTATGCCCTTCTCACCATCGAATTTAGATCTCTTGTGGTTCCCTTGTCCCTGGGTTTATTGGCTCTCCCCTCCATCTGCCCACCTCTTCATCTCTCCTGTCCCCTTGGAACCATTGGTCCTGTTGTTTTCTCCTCAGAATTGTTTATCCTGCCAATCTTATATAGCTGGACATGAAAAAAACAAAACAAAACAAAAACTAGTCCATGATAGTTCCAGGTCTGTCTGCTGACCCTTCTGAATGTTTTCTGATCCGGTCTGATGCAGTGCCAAGCCCTGACCCTACGAGTCTGAAGTCTATGTTCTGAATTCCTCAGGGACTGTGCTGCTTTGCTCCCCTTGCTGCTCTGCTGTGCTCCCTTCATGATATGCCCTGCTGTGTGTGTGTGTGTGGGGGGAGGGGAGGGGTCAGACCAGGCACAATTCCTGTGTCTCTGGTGCTGCCCCACTTGGTGCTTCTTCAAACAGTGAATGCCCCCCTCCCACATCTGATAGGTCTGTTTCTAGACCAATGGATTGCACGGCTCCACAAGGCAGGTGGTACCATCTAGAGAAGGAAGCTGAGGAGAAGAACCGAGACACTGGGCAGGACGACTTTTCCTCTGCCCTTTCTAATGTAACTTTGACAACAGACTCACCACGACTTCCCTGAGGAGTTGAGAGGACCACTCGTGGATTGGATGGCTGTGACCACATGGCCAATGGCACTGCCTCCTACAGACAGCACTTGTCTCTTCAAGAAGGATGCAGCGCTCGTTAATGTTAAGACACGTCCCAGAGCTTAAGTTCATTTGAGTTCAAATCTTCCCTTTACCATCAAGCCCTCTGGGTCATCCCTCACCCTCTTGTAAGACTTTATCTGACATAGTCAAACAGAGAAACGGTGGTCTCTGGGCCAACTTTCACTTATGGCAACCCCTCCTTGTGATGATTCCACATGTCTCAGAACAGAAGAAATCCAGAGATTTGTTCACTGCTGAATTTTCCAAAGTAGACCACCCGGCCTTTCTTCCAAGGCACCCCTGGGATAACGCAAACCTCTAACCTCTCAGTTTTCAACTGAACATGTGACCTTTTGCAGCATCCAGGGGCTTTCTTCCATTAGAAATATGAGTGATGATGGATGGAAGCCCATCGAACTCATTGGATTACTGTGAAAATTAAATAAGGGGATGTAGGATGTGAGCTTAGCAGCACGCTTGGCTCACAGAAATTGTTCTAAGGATACGAGCTTGCATCGGAACAGACTTGGTGGCAGAGAACGTGAGGCAGCTGCCAAAAATTGGTAGGGAAATTTCATTATCTTTAAGTTCCATTTTCCCCATGAACTTTGTGAAGTTCTGAATAAAGTGACAGGCATTTTTTCAAGAAATAGCGAATACAATTTTCACCCTTGTCAATACTTACAGATAGCCATCTATTAAAATATCCAAATGTACGATTTAAAAATTTACCATCAGCAAAATTGTAACAAGTTAATTTGAGACACCCTGCCCTAATACTAACGGAGAATCCAGATAAACTGGATTATCTAAAGGAGAACGTGGCATCAGGATTGGAGGAAGGTTTATTAACCACCATCAATATATAAATGGCACAACTCTGCTTGCTGTGAGGAGGCCTTGAAGTGCTTGCTGATGAAGATGAAGGATTGCAGCCTTCAGTGTGGATTCCAAGGCAGTATAATGAAAACCAAGAGCCTCTCCACTGGATCAATAGGTGGCATCATGATAAATGGAGAAAAAGGTTTAAGTTGCCTAAGATCTCATCTTGCTTGGATCCACCATCAACATTCATGGAAACAGCAGTCAGATCAAATGGTACCTTGCATTGGGTAAGTCTGCTGCACAAGACCACCTTACAATGTGGAAAATCAAGGGTGTTACTTGGAGGACTAAGGTGTGCCTGACCCAAGCCCTAGTATTTTCAATCCCCTAATATCGATGGGAAAGTTAGATAGTGAATAAGGAAGGCTGAAGAAGAACTGATGCATTTGAATTATGGCACTGGGGGAGAATATTGAAAGTATGGTGGTTTGCCAAAAGAACCAACCAATCTGTCTTGGAGTAAAGACAGCCAGAATGCTCCTTAGAAGGACGGATGACACGACTTCATCTCTCATACTTCAGACATGCTATCAGGAGAGAGCAGTCCCTGGAGAAGGAGGTCGTGGTTGGTAAAGTAGAAGGGCAGTGAGAAAGAGGAAGGCCCTGGAGAAGATGGACGGACACAGTGGCTCCAACTTGGGCTCCAACACAAGAACCCTGTGCGATGGCTCAGGACCGGGACAGTGCTTCCCTCTGTTCCCCACAGGGTTCCTCCGAGCAAGAGCCAAACCAGCAGCACCTAGCAATACTACTGGGGAACAACTGAGACATTTGTTCTTTAAAAAGCCAATTTTTTTTTTTAACAAGAAGATCCTGTTGAAGGCTGGCCATAGTGGTCTGCTGCCCGTGTGAAGGCTCACAGGTACACCTCGTGAACGAATGCTGTTTCAGCAAAAGCTGTTCAGAAGAGACAGCGGGAGATGCACCCGCTCCTCTATGAGTGCTTTCCAGAGTTCTCTGATGGTGTTAGGGGACCTCCATGTGACAGAGGAGAACTTCCCCCCGTGGGATTTTCTGAAATCTAAACCTACCAGCTCCCCTGTGCGATGTTGCTGTCTGCTCCAGTAAAGAGTCAGTCTCAGAAAGTCTCCTGAGCAGTTGACTGCCTGGCCGGGTGGCTATAAATTAGAATGAACTTAATGGCCGTGGGTGTGGTTTTGATTTATAGGCAGAACAGGGGTCGTTATTGAAGCAGATTGACACATCTTCCTCTGTGGGGCAAGTGAGCTCAAGCCGTCTTTAGGTTAGCAGTTGAGCACTGAGCCGTTCATTGGACTACCGGCTCCTTAGGGGCTCTCTAAGAGTAAAAGTCTTGGTCACCACCCCAATTAGCTAGTTAAGCAAACATAGAGAATTTCTCTTTCTCGCACTCGCTCACTTTAAAGCCTATCTCTCAATGAATAGTTACTGCTCTCATAAAGATGGTTGTTCTTTGAGGTGCTATCGAGCCATGTCTGAGTCACAGCGACCACATGGACAAATCAGGAGGCACCATCTGGTCCTGCACCATCCTCACAGTTGTTCCCATGTTTGAGTCCACTCTTGCTGACACGTTATCACTGTGTCAAGTCATCTCATGAAGGGCCTCTCTTGCCCCCTGTCCTTTACTTTCCCAAACATGATGTCCTTTTCCAGGGACTGGTCTCTCTTGATAATAAGTCCAAAGCAGCAGAGACGAAGTCTTGGCGTCCTTCCCTCTAAGGAGAAAGCTGGCTCTATTTCTTCCAAGACAGATCTATTTATTCTTTTGATAGGCCATAGAGACTACAGCCTAGGAAGTCCTGTGGTACATTTCCAGTCTGTAATATATTGTCTCTCTGAGTAAGAATTGACTAGGTGGCACAGGTTCAGGCAGATAACTTCCAATTTAGGTTCTATTGGCCTCTGCGCCCCATTTCCAGCTTTAATTACAAGTTTCTAATGGCACTGCCATTTAGTTCTGCAATTCTGCCAGTAAATACAGGAGCTCTTTTTTTGCTTCAGGTTGCTGGGTAAAAAATGTAAATTATCATCTCCATTTCTCTTCCTTGAGCAAAGAAAAGGAAGATTAACTCCTGCAATGACAAGTCAGTACCATAATGAGCATCCCCATAATGAGGTGTTCTGCATACCGATGATCCCACATGACCCTAAAGACATTATCAGAACTGCATTCATAATTCATTTTCTTCGCCTACCCAGTCCTTTAGCCATCCCTTACCTGTCAACACTTGAACCTCGTCATCCCCCTTCGTCATGCTTGTCCTCCGAAAGGTGGAATTGAGAGTCCACCCAGTGCCCACCTACTTTAACCGTTTCAGCTTCTCTATTTCAATTTCACTACATTTGGTTCCAACCTCCTAGGGGAGGTGATACCTTCAACCATTTCTCCTATGACCTCCCTCTTACGAACCTCACCGGAGCCAATTGAAGGAGGAGACTTCCCATTGTCTGGGGCCACCCCCTCAAGAGGGGGGAAATGGGAGATGACCATCCATTCGATACGCAACATCGAGACAAGGCTGGGGCAAATCAAGGGCCCCCTCACAGGAATGGAAGGAGATCCTTGCAGGAAAACCAAGCTAAGGACAGGGGGGGAGCACCTGGACATTTTGGAGGCGATGCAGAGAGTTCTGTTGGTGAGCATGGTGGGTGATGGGGAGAAGTAACCTCTCATCAGGAAGGGATGCTGAACAGTGATTGTAGGGAACCGAGAGGGGCTACGGACCGGATTTTATGTTCCTGGGTAGGCTCAAGAAGACGTTTCTGCCCAAAAGTTGGTGAACCCTGCCATGGACTGAACACCATGACGACCTTGGATGTGACCGCGAAGGTGGCAATGCATAGTATAGGGGCTACACCAGACAGACTTAACATAGAGGTCAGGCTGAATGACCTGAGTCCTACCTTAATGTGGCCTGCACCCTTGGACCGAGGACTGGGGTAATTGGATGGGCCAGGAAGCAGAGAGTGGTCACCCTGGGACTATGGGAGTGCTGATCATTGGACCTTGGGCGGAACCTCAGCTTGGTGGGTGTGTCCAATGGAAAAGGACCCAGAATCACCAAATATTTAGTACCTTGATGCCCCCCTCACTGTGACATGACAGGCTTTTGCCAGAAGAAGCCAGCTCCTAGCACAATCATTATGGGTTTGGTAGGCGCAATTGTACAGCGATAATAAGTAAATATTATAGTAAAGTTATAGAGAGCATGAGAGATAAAAGAGATATATAGAAATAAATGGAGT
>NW_022107432.1:19400932-19403087 GCF_000313985.2 Echinops telfairi | reverse complement strand
AGTTGTGCATATTCCATGGAAAAGCAGATGGATTCTGGGCTCTACTTAACTCTAACCCTAATCCGAGATGACATGGTCCTGCTCAATACATGCCTTCATAAAATGATCACTGAATATAAGGGTGCTACAGCAAAGGGTGGTGAAGAGAGCTGATGGTGCCAGGCTATCAATCAGAATAGAATCTGAGGTCTTAAAGGCTTGTACTCAAACAGCCATCTAAGCAAGGAATTATCTAAGTCCACATAGAAGAAGCACACCAGCTTGTGTGATCCAAAGATGACAATAACAGAATTCAAATATGTGGCAGATCTCTTCTAGCTGCAGGCACAGGTCTGGAAGTGCCTTATAATCAAACATTGGTCATTGTAATCCTGATTATGATGGATCAAGCTTGATACTGGGCTGATGGACCTCCCTCTAGACCCAACCTGAATTTGTCCTAGGTGAAAGGATCTCTTGCTTGTTCCATGACAAGAACTTCTTCCCTGGCTTTTAAAATATTGATGGTGGTCTTTTCGTTCTTACTCATTGTTTGTATTTTTATCTTTATATTACTATTGTTTTATCCTTACCACTTTATTATTATTTTTTCTTTATTGTTTCTGTTAAGTTTATCAGCTTGTGAAGCACAGAAGGGGTGGATGCACAGAGATAAGAACTGATGCAAGATTTTATAGGGGATGCAGGGGTGGGGATGGGAAGATCAGGAGGGGATTTGAAGAGTAAACAATGAAGGTGGGAGGGGAGGGAACACTCAACTGAATGTGGTTACACAGTTCATTTTAATTGATTAAGGCAATTTAATCATGGGAAAAAAGGAAAAGAAAATGTTCTAACATTGATTGTGGTAATGATTGCACAATTCTTCTTGATATGATTGAATGATTGAAATGTATGAAATGTGAATTATGTGCCAATAAAACTGTTTTTAAAAAAAGGAATGTTGTCAGCAAGAAGATGGACAGGATGATTTATCGTTTTCATCCAACCTCTCTCCTACCAACCCACTGCTTACTCAGTCTACTCATCAATATCCTGGAAAGAATGGTGACCCTGCTTGCCCCAAAGTGATCTAGCTATTGCTCCTGCTGAATGTCTGACCTGCCAGAAGCAGAGAATAGAGCTGAGCAATTAGTATGAGGCCAGCGCCCAAGGGGAGGCACAACCACTTGGATTTTTTCTTCCTCAAGGAAAGGGACAGCATATTATTCCTGGGGTTGACACCTATTTCTGATACATATCTTGCCATCCCTGCCTACAAGTGCCTATGTCAGCAGCACCACCAGAGGTGTTACAAAGATGCCTGCTATAACAACCGGAGTTCTCTGGTAACATTACTTTTGAACACAGGATTCATTTTATGGCAAAGAAATCCAATGATGGGTCATGAATAAGAGATCTATGGATATTATCATATAACACCCAATCTAGACCCAGTTGTTTTAGGGCTAAAGCACTGTGAGGTTGGGATCTGCACTATATGTACTCACTGTGTTATATGTACTCAATCCATCTAACCTTTGGTGTTATGTCTAGGGACAAAGAGATTGAAATAGGATTGACCCTTCTTACAGTCCCTCCCAATGAACCACTTGAGAATGTGTGCCTCCTCTACTTGAAACATGGCATCTGCTAGATTTGAGGTCCTGGTTTGCATGGGCAGAGAGGATGCTTCCACTGGGTGACACAGAAATGTTTCCACCGAAACTGAAGCTACATCTGCCACCTACCTAGTCGTGTAGTCCAGTGATGGTGTGAGTTAAAACTCATGGAGGAAATTGACCTCGATTACCTTAAAGAGATAAGCGCTGGTGATGCTGTGTGTGAAGTGTTGGGCTGTGGTGGTAGTTAGATTGTATGTCAACTTGAACCTATGTGAAAGTCGGGTTGGAGTTCAATCAATTAATCAGGTTACAGCCTGATGATGTCTCCTTGGGAGGACAGCCTTTTTACGAGAGAGACGCTGGTAACCTTTCTCTCTGGTCCTTCACCCTCCTACTGGCTTGGATTCTGTGTTTGTCCCCAGGGGTAGCCACCAACCATGGGACTCTGGGAGCTGTTAATACCCTACCATTGTGGGGAAAACCCCGACAACTAATCATGGGTTTGATAGGCGCAATTGTATTTTATATATATATATACACACACACACACA
>NW_022107432.1:19393766-19395709 GCF_000313985.2 Echinops telfairi | reverse complement strand
GCAAATGACACCAAGTGCCGGTGTCTCACGGCAGCAGGAGGGTTTAGAATGCTACCCTTTTATCCACACAGTGCACATCAGACATGTTCACAAGCAAGATTCTACTCACAGAACTAAAGCATTCCAAGTGCCCGTTCGGATTCTTAGAAAAACAGAATAGGTCCAGACATCGTGACTTCGTATTTCTTTAGAATCGAAACAGTTCCTGTCCCAGAGTGGACATTGAAGCATGCTTTCACAGTGAATCAAGTGCACTAAGAGTTTTCTTCAATGCTACTCTTTTAATGGAAAGTTTTAAGCTAGTTATGCATGAAAACCAAAGTCTAGCTTCTCAAGAAATGACTTTTCTTTCATGTATTTGGTTTGGGGCCACTTAACCATCTCCCCCTAAGTTATATAGTCAGCTCTCTGGCTGTGAGGGTGACGGTCTTTGGTTCACTCCTGAGACACCAAACCTATACGCCAGGAGGGCATTTTCTTGACTAAATCCTAAAGCCGAGTTAAGCAGAACACTTTAGTAGAGCTCAGGGCTGACTGTGGCCGCTGCCAGGTTAGCGGATGGTGGCAGATGGGTGGCATCACTCCTCGTGGAGGCCCTGGCCCTCCCGCGGCCCAGCGAGCATCATTTCCTTTGTCTATACTCAATCCGGCACTGTCTCTCGGGGTGCGGAACACCCACCAAGTGGAGAAAACTCTAAACAGAGAAACAGAGAAAACATGTAGAAATTCATTGACAGGTGCCAGCATTGTTGTTTATAAAGGTCTAAGGTGTATTCGAAGAGGCAACCTAGTGGCGCTGTCAGCTAAGTGTTGGACTGCTCCCAGCAAGGTCAGTGCTTCAAACCCACCAGCTGCTCTGCGGGAGAAAGTTGATGCCATCTGCCCCGATAAAGGATATGGGTCTCTATGCATCAAATAGACGCGATGTCAGTGGGGTTGAAGGTTTATCCATTTGGAATCTTCTCTGAAAGGAATACCATTTAGACTTGAAAGGCTGGGAGATGCTTGCTTTGGTGGGGTTGGCAATGCCAAGCGTGAGCGTCAGCTTTTCCTTTAAGGAACAAGAAGGGAAGAGAATTCCTCGTCCTAACAACAGGCTTTTCCCAGTCCCACAGACCGGGAGGAATGGGCCTGCCAGGCCCTTCTTCCACTTCTGAGGGCAAAAGAGGCACCCCACATGGGCTCTTTGGACTTCCTGGCTCAAAGCGGTGACTCTTCATTTTTAATCACTCAGTGCTATCGAGACCCCCCATGTTTTAATTGTCTAAGCAATAACATAGTATTGGTAGTGTGAACCTCTATTTGGTCACAGTTTTCTAAAGATCTTGTGGGTTCTGAATATTTTTCTGCTTTATTTCGCCTTGGAGACCAACAAAGGAGCCTTGGCACCCCAAGGTTTTAGCTCTTGGTTGCTAACAAAAAGGTCAGCTGCTCCTAGGGAGAAAAGCCCAGCAATCTAGTCCCTTAAAGAGTGAGGCCCAGGAAGCCCAGGTGGGCAGTTGGAATGAGTCTGAGGCTCTCAGCAAGGGGTACATGGGGGTGGGGGTGGGGTAGCAGGGAAAGCAGAGAAGGAAGTCAGCTTTTTGCAAACAACACTAAGAAATTGCTGAGGCTTATTGTAGTTTTGTGCTGTTCGTAATTTCCTACTTTGGGGAACCTTGTAAGGACAGGGGAGTCCTCATAGAGTACTGGTTATGCGTTGCTGCTAACGGAAAGGTCAGAAGTTCGGAACCACCAGCCACTCTGCTCTGAGAAAGACGAGGCTTTCTACTCCGGTAAGGATTCACAATCTCAGAAACCCCTAGGGCCAGTTCTGCCCAGCCCTGAGAGGGTCACTACTGATCTGAACTGACTTGAGGGCAGTGAGGAGGAGGAGGAGGAGGAGGATAGGACTGAGTGGAGTTGCCCTCTGGGATTTCAAGGCTGTAATCTTGAAGGAAGCT
>NW_022107432.1:19380227-19392668 GCF_000313985.2 Echinops telfairi | reverse complement strand
AGGCCTCACCACACCCACACCCAGTTAACTTTAATCTTGTGGCATATTTATTAGATTAGCCTATGTCATCTTCCATGTCCTCCTCTGTGACAAGAATACTGCATTTCTTAGGTCCACTCCCTGGCCCTTCAGCGCTCAGCATCTGGCCAGCACAGACGGGACGCAGGAGCAAGGGCAGACCAGACACCTGCGACCTTGAGTTGAATCCAAGAGCAAAGAAGGCACCAGCAGAGTGCACCAACCCACCCAGAAGTCTTTGTCACGGGTCCTCGTGTTGATCACCTGTTGACCGACAACAAGAACCTCAGCCCCATGCACGCAATGCTACCTTCTTGCATGAATAAACATCATGTCCCCCTGCCTACATTCCCTGAAAAACCTCTCCTTTTCTGTCCACGTCTCTGCTTGCCAGATGCTTCTCTTCCTCCTCTTTCTGCTCGTGTAGTAAAGTCCCATCCCTGCCTGGTCACGCTTCCTGAGCAGGGAAGACCCTTCCATTGGAAGCTTGCTGCAGTGACAGCCAGGGTCTGGTTCCTAAATCTAACTTCAGGGGGCCCATGATGCACCTGCTCTTGACCACAGAGTGTCCACAGAACCCTCTGGCCATACATGCCCGCCTGTGTCCTCAGAGAACCTGGCTATCTGGAGGTCAGTTCCTGCATCTGTTGATCACCACATTGTACAACTTATTGAAACAAGTCCGGCAATTAAATAATTCCAGTCAAACTCTGGCCCGGCAACCTAAGCATTGTAAACTGTGAAATGTAACCGTGGGCCGTGAGAACTCACCTGGACTTGTGCTTTTCACAAACAGAGATAGTAAGTGATCTTTCACAAAAATTCATGGGGGTATCAGGAATACCACGTATGTAAAAGCGGCTTAGAATTGAACCCATCAGCTGCTCTGAAGGAGAAAGCTGGCTGCTGTCTACAACTCCCGAGAAGAGTCACAGCCTCAGAAACTATCTACAGGGCTGCTGTAAGTTGAAACCAATGGAAGATAGTGGATTCGGTTTGGGTTTGTAATCTACTGCTGAGCTAGAAATAAATGATTGGAATAAAACTTGCCTACAGAGAACTGGTCGAAATAACTGGTCGCCAAGGTTAGGGGTCAGAAGGTGTTCGTAGATGGCATCTTTTCTATCTGAAAGAGCATTTCTGTGCCTTCTTGCTGGAGGGCGGTGGGTCTGGGCTGAGTGCAGAGCACAAACGTGTGATGTGCTGCCTGTATCTGAAAGGCGTGTCTTCACCTCATTTTGCCAACAAAACTGCTCAGTGGAAAACCTTTACAACGCGGACTCCAGTTGCTCTTTCATCGTAGGATTATGAGAGCTCTTCGTCACTGATAATCACTTGTTCTCAAAATACAAGTAGACAGAACATCAAGGGAAAGTGCTGAAGTGTGCCTATTTACGATGGGATCTTTTTGTTTTACTTATGCTCTTATGTGGGTCCTATTGAAAGGTCCCCTGAAAGTCTTGTTTACCCCTCCACACATTAGCCTGACAATATCAATAGTCAATCAAAGCACAGCAGGCTCTGTGAGTGGGCCTGACTCAGCGATGCGTACTTGCTGAGCTGCAGCCTCAGTTTAAATCAGGCCGCCCAACCTGCTCATCCCACTGCTGCCTCTCGCTGAGACTTAGCCTTTCCACCCCAGACGGTCTGAAGCAGGAGCTACAGTTCAAGCAGAAGTTTTAACATGGTCCCTGGGTGATTGCATGCTGAAAGGATCCCTTGAGAACAAGGAAAAAGTATAGATTCTGATTTAGTCTACCTGGGGCGAAAAGTCATATTCTGAGCATGGGGCCAAATGAGAATGAACTGGTTCAAATGCCTGGTTTAAAAGCACCTTTCATCCCGAGTTTTCTAAATGGTTACCAAACATTGGACTTAAACTGGCCTCTCCCCACTTATTTCCAGTGTGGTCCCTAGACCCATAGTATCAGGAACACCTGGACCATATTAAACCACCCAAGCCCACTGCCATCGCATCATTCCAACTCACTGAGATCCTATGCAGGGTTCGAAAGATTGTCAATCATTATGGGAGCAGACAGCCTCATCTGAGGAGCAACTGGTGGTTTAGAACCGCAGACTTTTGGGTTAGCAGCCCACCACAACACCATGGCCCCTTGAAACTTGTTACTCGCTGCCACTGTCAATTCCGACTCACAGCGACCTTATAGGACAGGGTTTCCGAGACTCTAATTCTTTTCGGGAGTAGGACGTCTCATCTTCCTCCCACGGAGGGCCTGCTGGTTTCAAACTGCTGACCTTGTGGTTTGGAACTTGTTAGAAAGGCCAAATGTGAGCCAGACCTCAGCTTGAACAGATCTGTGACTCTGGGGTGGGCCCGGCATTCTGGAGTCTAGTCAGCCCGTGGTTGATTTGGATGCTTGCTCCAGTTTGAGAGCTGCTAGTTTAAGAGAAAGGGGCATGAGTCATGCACGCATGAGTCTAAAGTGCTCATTTCCCAATGGAAAGGTTGGTGGTTTGAAACGACCCAGTGGCTCCTTGGGAGACAGAACGTGTGGTATGTTGCTGTGATGAGTATCATCTCAAGAACCCTAAAGGGCAGTTCTACTCTGTCACATAGTCACTTGCTCTGAGTCCCAGTCAACTAGAGGACACCATCTACAACAATGGCTGTCTCAGAGGACAGAGGTCAACAGGCACAGTAGAGTTAAATGCTCAGACTAGCCCAGGGTCATGCGCGACCTTCCCATTTTTGTCCATGACTTTGCCTGTTGGTGAGATTTTGTTCATGCCTAGGCCTCACAAAGAGGCAGACGGCTTCCCAAACTCCTGGCTCACCTTTGGCCCTGCAGACATGCCTTTCTGGGGAAACAGGCTTGGCATCAAGTCCAGGCCTATTTATCCAAGGGAAGGTTCAGATAGGTAACTTCACTGAGGGGCGTCCTAAAAGTGTAATAGTTATTAGATCCTGGCAAGGTGGTAAACCCACTCCCATCAAGCCAATTCTGATCTAACCCTATTAGATACAACAGAATGGCTGGAGAGGGTTTCCAAGGGTTAGCTCTTCTGGCCATCTGTGGTAATTGAAGCACATAGATTGGAACATAGATTCCTAAACTGATTTGACCTGCCAGCCCCTTTTTACTCAGCTCCCCCCTGGTTATTAAACACTTTTGGACTACAGTTCAGGATAAGGTATGGGTATCTGATTTTGCAGCCCCACCCCTGCCGATTATTCCAGCACTGCACAAGGGGCTGTATCCCTCACTGTGGGGAACGCTGGACTAGAACTGAGAAGCAGCAGGATCTCTCAGTCGGGTTCAATCTAAGGCACCTATTAAGATCAGGTCTATGTGTGGATCAGTCAACTCATCTTTAGTCATTCAAACCAACACTTTAGAATACATAACAAATATAAACACCACCAGGACAGTCGAATGGATGAAAACACTTACCTGTTTTGGTAATGGGTCCAGAAGATGGCAGTCATATTTATAAAATATTAAAATAATGCATATTTGAATCTCTAGCAGAGCAAGCCACCTGGAAGAAAAATATAAAGGTTAGTTGGCTGCAAAAGATGCATGAGTTATCTAGTAACAGAAAATAACTAGAAAGCACATCTCTCTCACCGCAATTATGTTTTTCTTTGTAATATAAACCTTTTCTATGAAAGGGAAAGAGTAAGAAAGAATTTTTTCTTTTATAACGCCACTTGCCACATAGCAGAGGGCCCCTGGTGGCAGAGGGGTCAAGCTCCTGTGTGCTAATCCAAAAGTTGATGGTTCAAACCCAGCCAACTGCTCTGTGGTAGAGAGATGTGGCCAACTACCCCTGTAAGGAGAACAGCCTCCGAGGCATATGGGCCTTCTACTCTGTCACATAAGGTTGCTATATACTGAAAATCGACTCCAAGGTACCTAACAATAGCCCATGGATGCTTGGGATGATTGAAATGCTGAACAGTGTTTGTAAAATGCTTAGCCAGTGGAAGCACTCAGTAAATGTGAATCCCAAGGTTTCTGCAATGTTTTAGATCTGTGCTTTCCAATATAGTAGCCATTTGCTACATGTGATGATTTAAAGGTAGTAAACTAAAATTAAATAAAATAAAAACATTCAGTTCTTCAGTTGCATTAGCCACATGTGAGTACTTTATTGCGGGGGGTGGGGGGGTGGGGGTGGGGCTTTTTTTTTTTTTGACTGCACGCTAATTGCCTAAATGTCAGGTTCTGTCTTTTTTATGTAGAGATACTTTGTTAAGCTGTGGACCTTTCTCCTCCCTGATCTGTGTCCTGGGAATGGCCATCGTCAATCACCTAAACTAGACCCACTGCCATGGAGCCACCGTGACCTTCCCTCTGTGGGGTTTCTGAGACCGTACATCTTTATGGCATCAGACAGCCTCGTCTTTGCCCTCAGGAACAGCTCGTGGGTTTGAACCACCGCGTTCTTGCTTAGCAGGCCAGCACTTCATCCACCAAGGCAATAGGCAACCAGCTGGGACAATTGTAGGCTCATTTTCATTGCTTTTTTTTTTTCTCACTTGCAGCACTTTGTCCTGTGCTGCTTATTTTGATCCATCCATGTTATTATTTATTTATTTATTTATTTTTGATAGAAGGGTTGAGTCCTGTTAATTCATCATGGTCAGGAGTAAAAGTTTCAAAGCAGAATTTGGAAAAGACTTGTTCATGAGAAATTTTGACCCAGGTCGCCAGTACTAGCATTGCCTTTTCTTTAGACTGTTCAATTCAGCCTGTATCTGTAAGGATTATTTAAGCCCATCCACTGCCATAGAATCAGCTCCAACTCACAGTGACGTTATTATGGGTTTTCAAGATAGTAAATGGGTGTAGTAGCAAACCGCTTCATCTTTCTCCCATGGAGTGACTGGTGAAGTGCTCGCCACAAGGTGAGCCCAATACTGAAGTGACGGTGCCTCCTTTCAACAAAGATTGGATCGGTCCTATTTCATAGACATTGATAGTCTCTTGGAATAGATCACCGTTAGCATTTATAAGGAGGTGAGACGTGTTCAAAAGATAAGAATTTATGAAGATTCACTGTGGTGCCCATGGGCCTTATAACAATACCCCTAGGGCTCCAGATCTTATCTGAAATAAAATACCGCCAGGATGGCTCAAGAACACCAGTGGGAATGCACACGTGTTGCCATTGTACCAGGTCAACCATATTCATTCATTTACTCAGTCAGCCAAAAAACAAATAAAGGAAAAAATTAAGATCATGAAGATGAAGAAGATATGGCCTGCGCCATCTCTGAAGTTTATCATCTGTACAGCAAGACAGATGCACAAACAGCTGGCCATGCTAGAGCAAGACGAAGCCCTTGGCTGAGACACGTGCAAAGTGCCAGAGGAGCAGAAGCGTCTAGAAAGCACAGGGAGTTGAATCTGCTTCCTGGAAGACATATCCTTCAGACAGCTACTCATCGACTCGTGTCACCTTGGTTAGGCCTCAGTAAGTGTTAAGCTTAGAAGCAAGATGCTACATCTTAGAACAGTGGTTCTCAACCTGTGGGTCGCGACCCCTTTGGAGATCGAAGGACCCTTTCAGAGGGTCACCTGATTCATAACAGTAGCAAAATGACAGCGATGAAGTAGCAACGGAGATAATGTTATGGTTGGGGGTGGGGGGTGGGGTGGCAGTCACCACTACATGAGGAACTGTGCGAAAGGGCCATAGCCTTGGGAAGGTGGAGAACCACTGGCTTAGAAGGAATATGCCTGGAGTGCTCCTTGGAAGCAAGGATGGAGAGACTGCTCGCCTCACGTGCTTGGGACATGCTGCCAGGGGAGATGGGTCCCTGGAGGGCACTGTGCTTGGTAAAGCAGAGAGGAAGGCCCGTGACAAGACGGATCACCACAGTGGCTGCGACACTGGACTCAAGCGTAGCAACGATCATGAGGATGGCACAGGATGGGGAGTGCTTCCTTCTGGTGTGGGGTCACGATGGTTCCAAGTCAACTCGGCTCTCGGCGGCACCCAACAACAAGAATGTGGTGTGCCCTGGGCAAAGCCCCTCAGGACAGAGGAGAGACACACGTCCTTTTCCAGAAGAGAAATGGCTGTCAGCTAGAATGATTCTGTATGGTAGCTCCTCTGGCCGAAATGAGCACGCGGAGCCATCAAATTGGAGAGGGAGGGAATCCCAAGCCAGAGGTGCAGGAATGGAGCCCCGCCCGGGAAAGGGCAATGAGTTTGTTTTGGGAGTTTGCTCCAGTGGCAGAGTGGATGGAGAAGAAACTGAAGGCAGAGAGACCCTTCTGGAAGCTGACACAGTCATCCGGGAAATCGATGCCGACGCACCACCCCGAGGAGGCAGTGGAGAGGCTGGAAGTTAAGCGGAAGATCTGGGAATCCATTTAGAATACACACCTGTGGCATTCAAAGCTTTTGTGTTGATGACAACTGGCTTTGTAAGTCTGCATTTTTACCAAAGCCCTGTAGAAGCAAACCGAGCTGTGTTCGCGGTAGGAATGTTTTCTTAATTCCTCTACTGACAAAACAGTGAAAATAATGAGGCATATTATTTATAACAGATTTATTTTTTACACTTACAGGAACAACATTACACATCTACAAACAAAGCTCATTAAAATCTAAACATGCTCACAAGGCCGTAAGTACTTGGTACTTGTCTACTTTCTCCATTTGTGGATCCTTGCTCAGAGAACAGGGTACCTTAAGGCACTGGGAAATCTATAGGTTCTCCAAGCCAAAGCTAGTTTAACCACTCTTTTAATTTTAGAATACATTACTAAAATGGCAAAAAAACTCAGCTACTCATGAAAGACTATGGCTGGGGTACCAAACTTTCTACGAAGAATACTGGGGAGAGTCCGAGCAAGCCTGTAGAGCTGACATTAAATAAAGGAAATGGGGCGAGAGGAATTAGATACAGGTAAGTCCAACAAGGCAGGAAGCCCCAGAGGCGCAGGGGGAAAGGGCTCGCTCCGTCCTCACTAACTGAAGTGGCGGAGGTTTGAATTCAGCAGCCACTCTGGGGGAGAAGCGATGGCAGTCAGCTTGGGTGCAGATGACGGGCTATGGAGCCTGTTTTCCTCTGTCCGATAGGGTCTCCTGAGAGTGACTTGGCCGCGATCGGTTTTGTGTAGGAAGAGAAAGGACAAAAGAAAACACTTTAAGAAAAAAGGAAGAGAACGCTAACTGTCTTGAAAGGAGAAGAGAAAGTGAAAAGGTAGCTCAAAAGGTAAAGAACAGAAGACTGATGGACATGTCGTGATGTGAAGCTACTTGGAACAGCGTTTCTATCCAAAGTCTTTGTTACTCCCACCCAGGGACTTGGGAGAAGCCTGCAGATAAGGGAAACAGGACTCTAACTCAGGGATTAGCCGGTTTTCCCATTCTACTCGGTATAAAGTGAGCCAATTCAGAAGCAGGATCAGAGGAATTCCGCCACCATCAAAGAAGAGCCATGCACTTAATTCTGGCCTCAATCTAAGAACAATGAGTTCTTCTGACAGGCCCTACTCAACACTTGTCCTCATAAACAGACCACTGAAGCTATGGATCCTATAGCAAAATATGATGAAGAGAGTAGATGGTGCCCGGCTATCAGAAAGAACAGTATCTGGGGTCTTAAAGGCTTTTCTTAAAACAAGCAGCTCTCTAAGTGACATGTAGTTGACACAAATGCCAACTAAGCCCACATGGAAGAAGCACACCAGCCTATGTGATCCAAGGATTATAAACAATAAAATCCAGATCCAAAGCAGGGAATGGTATTAGAGCTTAAATTCTGAGCACCCGGTTTGCAGAAGGCATTGGATGACAGTAGAAGCACGAAATCCATTCGCAAGGTCCCCACTTGGATTAAACCTCCAGGCCTCCCCTCTGACCACAGTCCAGGGATGTGAACAGTCTTGCTAGCAGACAGAAAGCATTGTAAAGTTGATTATGGCAGGTACGGTGAGGCTGAAATATAATATTCATTTGATCTCCTTTTAGACCCATTTTTAAATTGTTTCAGTTTTTAATATTTTCTGCTTTCTTTTTGCAGTTTTTCTCTTTTGTGTCTAATCATTGTTATTTGTTTGTTTGCTTCGTGTTTGTGTTTTGTATGACTTTCTGTATATGAAATCCAAGATATGATTTCTATAGGTAAATCGATAGTGATGGGGTTTCTATAGGTAAATCTATAGCTACAGTAACTAAATTAACAATTACCCAGGGGGATGGCAGGAAAGTTTGGGGGGGAAATGGGGAGCTTAACAACAATGAGTATAAGAAGAAAATGTTGTGGAATTGATTGTGGTGATTGCACAACTATTCTTAATATGATTACACCATTAAAGTGTATGGTATGTGAAGTATATGCCAATAAAACTTTTTTTTTCTTAAGAAGAGCAATGATCAGAGTGTGTGCAAGATCCCTTCCAGAAATATCCGAGTCAATGAGGACATCAGAGGTCCTCGTACCGAAACCACGAAACAGCAGTGGGCTGACTGCATGAGCCAAGGTGACTCCCTCTGGGCCAGAGTCTGGCTTGCAGAGTGGGATCCCCTTTGGTCACTTCTCATCATTTAAGGAGCCCGACCGCAACACTTGCCCAAGCCGTGCAGAGAACAAGGCATGGGTGGCTGAGAGGCAGAAGGATGCAAAGAACCAGCCTCCATGATTTCCGACGTTGACCAATGAACCTTACTAGACGCACCTACCCCGGCCATAATCATGAGTCGGTGTCTGCAAGTTCTGAGAGGCCATTGCAACCGTTGATCAAACCCCAAAGAGAAGTAGGCTTGGTTTCAGAGGACTGGTTTGGTGCCCTGAGAAGGACCGGCTGGTGTCAGAGTAGGGTACAGAAAGACGGAGGGTGGAGGCAAGTCCCACCTCTGCCTCATAACAATGCTCCTCAGGCGGATGTAGAGTGGGATTCTCCTACTCCTTCCTGCAGCTGGAGGTCAGATGGGGCTTCTAAGCCCCTGGCTCAGAACCTCAGGCTTTCATGATCTGAGCCACTGCTGGGCGCATCAAGGGGAAGACCACTTCTGACTTCTGGTGGGCACGGACTTGCTGCGGTCCTTGATTTCCTGGGTTGCAGCCAGGAGAGTTCTATTGGTGTTCCTCCAGCTATGTTCAAAGAAGCAAAGCCCTGAAGTCTAAGAGATGGAAGTCTGGTCACCTCTTAGAACCTCTGATTCAGGAAAGGGACTGAGGGAATAGTACCGACTTCATTCGAATTAAGTGCTTCTCAAAAAGAAATGAACGCATGGTCTATTTGAAATTCCACAGCTTCCAGAAATAAAATGTAAGACATGCCTTCCTTTTTTTGTTTTGTGTTCGATCCTCAGGCAACAAACCTCAGCCTCCTTACCAGCTATTGTAAGCTTGAAACAACATTGCATGGACTACTTTAATTCTCTAAGGCAATCTTTGGCTCCTCAGGGCATTTATACCCATTCAAGGTGCTTGGTTGCTAAGGGCAGAAATCCTCCGTGGAACTGGTTTCTGGGACGAAGGGGAGGCACTGCTTGCCTAGCCAAAGGACCCTGAATTAGTGCCAGGATCACGGCAGCCGTTCAAGGATGCGGCTCTGTGCGAGATCAGCTTTATTCTAACACTGTCTGTTCTGATCGGCTCAAAATAGCTGCTAACGGTTTCTGGGGCCAGACCCTCACGTTCACACCCAGGGAGGAAAAGGCTTATTTTTGACCCAGAAGTCTCAGGTTGTTAATTGGCCTGCTGGAAACGTGGAGACACCCAACCCAATCCCTGTGGGAAAGGAGGGCGAGGGAGGGGCAAAGCGTGCTGATTGGCTGATTGGACAGTGGGTGGAGTCAGCACATGACCTGGGCCCCCAGGTGGAAAACTGGACTTGTAAGACGGGGAGAAGAGGAGATTGGGTGATGGGCAGATAACAACCAAAGGACACTATTGGGATAGCTTCCAGCTTTGATCCTAGTCCTCTCCTCCTAGGAACTGGGGACAACTGGAGCCCCAAAGGCTGGAGGTTCAAATCCACCCGAAGATGCCTCCGAGGCCCAGCCCGGCCATCTGCTCTCACAGAGCCACAGCCTGGAAATCCCCAAGAGCAGTTCTGGTCTGCGCCACCACATGAGCTTGCTGTGAGTCGGAATCCACCACCCGAAAGCCACCACCACAAGGTCCACAACCGAGACCCCTCCCTTCCGGAAAGAAGCCGCTCAATTTGATGAGGGGGGGAAAAATCCACCCAAAAGGGGGTGAAGGTGGGGGAACACCCTTCTCAAAGCTTGCTTTCTTCCTCTCTGCACGCAGAACATCCTACCCAGGTGTTCTCTTTGCCATCGAGGGCTGGACATCTATTTTGTAAATAAAAGCAACAAGGCCTCGCTGAAATGATTTTGCTCACACAGGGACTTGTTTCGGTGGAAGCACTTCGCCCTAAGTATTTTCAATCACTCTGGAATCACTTCTGTTCTTGACAGACTTAAATCTGCGCCTCGTAGCCAAGTGTCACAATGAAACGGCCCGGGAAGCGATGGCTGCACTATTGCCAATGGTCTCTCCGGTCCTCCTTGGTGTGAGTGGCGGCTCTTTAGGAAAGGAGTTAGATGAGAGAAGCACCGCTGAAAAATGAACCAAGGATCCCGGCAGACTGGCTCAGCGTCTTAGAAGGAACCACCACCAATCCTCACACCCTCATGCCCATGCCCTCCAGGACATGCGCCCAACGTGGGGCAAATGTCAAGAGACAATTCTAGAGAGAAACAGAGTTCATCCGATGCCAGCCAGCAAGGAGCTGAGGGAAAGCCTTCGTTTAGGTAACAGATGACTCCTGCAAGAAATTGGATTTCACCTTCTCATGAAGGCCACAGGGATTTGATTATGTTCCCTCCATGGAGGCCATTTTCTAAGTAACGGTGAGAGAAAAGTGACTCAAACATCTCTCAAATGCAGCGAGACTGTGCGCCGGTCTTTTACGGATGAACTATGCGGATACCAACTATTGCAATCGCCTTACCCTTCAAGGAGATGCACAGGCACAACTGTGCTCAGAGTTCCACAAATCCCAAATGGCAATGGCCTTGCCATCCCTAATGCAGAGCTACATTATAAACACTGATGCGCCCCTCGGTGTGGATGCCACAGTACCTGGAGAGTGTCTTTGGAAGAAGACTTCCTTAAGGTCCCAGCAAAATTTAAGCAATAAGGAAACAAAATCATGATATGAAACAGAAAACTAGGATTGTACACGGGGCTCCCAAAGAAATGGGAATTTTAGGCTTTTGACTTCACTGAAGACAGCTACCTCAATGCGGTCTCTTGTGTGAACCCTGGTATCTCAACAAACGTTTGCTAACTGGTAGCGTAGTGGGTGATAGGTGGGACTATTAGCCTCAAGGCCAGCAGTTTGAAACTACCAATAGCTCCAAGGGAGAAAGATGAGGCTTTATATTTCCCTAAAGCTTTACAGTCTAGGAAATTCACAAGGGGGCATTTCCACTCTGTCCTCTGAAGGTCAAGATGAGCTGGAACTAACTGTATGACAGAGAGTTTGGTGATAAATTTTATGTCAAGTTCACTGGGTGAAGATTCTTACTGGCTTGTCTGGGAAGGTCTACTAGTCCCCAGAAATGTTCAGTAACAGTGTAAACTGCATAATCGAAACTACTGTGAACAGCCAATTGATTGTATGATTAGGGTGGAGTGCAACCCCCTTTTCAGGTCACAGCCTCGTTGCAATTTAAAGGTAAGTTTCCTCCTGGTATGACCTAATTACTATATAAGTGGAGACTGTGGGGAAGCCTGCTCGCTTTTTTGTTGAGTCTGGATTCTGCATCTGACCTGTTGACAGTCTAGTTTTGGACTTGAGCCAATGGCTACTACCTGCTGTTCCCTGGAGCCATCAGCAGCCTGCCATCTGACCTGCTGACCTTTAGTTTATTCACCTCTCTAGTCTCGCAAGCCTGACCTGCTGACCTTGTTCGTACCTAAATGTGGACTCTTATTTAGATTGATCTGCCACTCTATCCTGTGATGATCCTGCTGATCCTGGATTTATCAGATCCCAAAGCTACACCACTCAAGGGAAGACATGATAACTTACTGCAGTGACTTACCCACATCTACAACTGCGTAAGCCATTCTGTTGATATAAAATGTTATTATTTATCTATGTAAGTAAATTAAGTAAACAAATAAAAGTGTCACTGGTTTTGCGTACCTAGAGAACCCAGCCTAATAGACGTGGGTATCCAATACTGTATGAAAGAAATAATAATATAAACAATATAAACTTGGAGAAAAATTGTGTCTGTTCAGCATCCCTCACTGACCCTTAGCCCACAGGGGACAACACTGGAGACACAATGTGGGAATTGTGCGCCATTTGACCCCACCACACCTTGGCAAAACACTAAGGGCATACAATAGAACAGCAAGGGGAGCAGAGCAAGGAAGTCTGAAGGGAATACCAAAAATAGACTTTGGGG
>NW_022107432.1:19369033-19377767 GCF_000313985.2 Echinops telfairi | reverse complement strand
TGAAGGGCGACAGAGGATGATGTAAGATATGAAAATAAAAATCTCGGTAGTTCTTTGAGACAAGTCCCTTACTTAGAGGCTTAGCACTAACCTGGGTTCTATGCAAGATCAAATCAATGAAAATATAAGCAGAAATCACAATTCCTATTCCCCAGAAATCCATTCAGTTGCTCAAGTACTGCAACTTTATTCTTATGACTCCCTCTTCTCATCCAAGCAGGCCTTTCCAAGAGTGTGAATCTTGTCAGAAATCAGGGATATTGTTGCACAGTGGAATTCAACCCGTCAATGAGCATCACGATACAGCCTACCAAATCTCCTCTCACGGGGATGGGAACCAAGGAAAATCCAGCCTGAGAGGTTTTACTCATACAGGAAATCCCCTGTCTTACTCCTCCACTTGAACCGCATAGTTTAAGAGAGAATTTCCAGTCAGGGAACATTGCCCTTTGCGGAAGAAGTTGGGTGGTTCTCAATGCTATCTCCTGTTTTCCCAGAAAGCCACCGGTCTTCTTCAGCTACAGAACTCCTGGTAAACTTTTCCTTTCCATGTGTACTCAGGAGCTTGCCTTCGGCAGGAGAGAGCTTAGCGAGGGGCTGCTTTACTCAGATATTTTCCTAACTTTCACTATGATTCAGAATAAGAACCAAATAGCTCTTCCATTGTGATCTTGGGTTGGCAGCTGGTGGCAATGCCAAGCCATTGCTTACTAAACTCTGCAAAGCTTTCGGTGTGCTTTTGTGAGAGACTCTCCTGTGGCCTCAGTGGCCTGGACGGCAAGAAGAGACAGCTACAGAAACACAAGAGTACGTGTCCAGGGCACACTTTGATTGTGAGTGGCATTATGACAATATTCTCTGACTCACTGAATATTTGGTATATGAGGAAATAACTTGGCTCCTGGAATACAAATTTAGAATTGGTGCAATTTTATGGGGATTATACTAAGGGTTGTTGGGATTAAATGTCTATTGGGAGATTTATCTTGATACATATTGTCCAAAAGAAATCATTCATGAATGTTTCTCTTTGCCTTTGGGAAAAATCAAATATGTTTTTTGGGTTGGCCATTATATATCATAAGAGAATATCACAATTAAGAAATTTTAAAAACAGAAACTTAGTAGAAAATTATACTTAATGAGATTTTTTTTCTCTTCATATTTATTCATGATATACTAGAGGGCTTCAAAAAATTTGTGGGAAAATTCCACCATCTTATTCTTCATTTTTATCATGAATTTTTGAAGCCTCTTCTATGGTTTTGTGATAAATATTTTGCCACACATCAAAGGAAAACATAGTATCTTGTTGCCAATCTAGCTCATGGGTCTGATTTCCCTATTTCCACATCTCTTCCAGCCACTGAGAGTCAATGCTACAATCCCAAACTCACTGCCATTGAGTTGATTCTGACTCATAGTGACTGTATCAGATTAGCTTTGCTCCTCGAGGTTTCTAAAATCACAAATCTTTGTAGGAACAGACAGCCTGAACTTTTCCCCACAGAGTAGCTGGTGGGTTCGAACCTCATCCTTTAAGAGAGTAGCCCAATGCTTTCACCCATAGTGCTACCAGGACACCTAAAGTGAAAGAAAGAAAGAAAGGAAGGAAGAAAGGAAGGAAGGAAGGAAGGAAAGAAAGAAAGAAAAGAAAAAACATTTTCTATTAACCAAACCAAACTCAGTGTCATCAATATACCACAAATCCTTCTTGTTCATTGATCTCTCCAACCCCCACCCCTGCCACTTCATTTTCCAAATCTGGTAGGTTCTACAATTCCTTATATCTCAAAATGGAATATTATAGTGATCACCTAATTAATGTCATGTCCTACTCTAATCCATTCTATCCACCACTAATTTCTCTGCTAGAATCCTCTATCCAAATTCTTCATTTAGTGCCTCATGAGCTGTAGAAACTCCTAACCAAACATGGGACCTTACCAATATGGAGAACGTATGTTTTCAGTTTTATTCCCTACTGCTCCTCTGCTTGAATCTGGTCCCTGTGATACTAAATCATAACCACTTCACCCTGTAGTTAATGACTCTGCTCCTCTGCTAGTTGCTCAGTCTGGGAAAATCATCCAGCACCCCAGCCACTTTCCCCAGGAAATCTTCGAAGATCATCTTGACTAGGTGTACCCTCGCTCTTGAATTTCTACAAGACGGTTAGGTCCTTATGTCCTCCTTGGCCTCACCAAGATGCCATCGTTTGAGGGTTGAGGACATGTGTTACTCATGTCTGAAGCCACTGCATACAGAGCTCAGTGCATTTCTAAACTATTCAGTCTCGGTATAAAGAAGACCGTGTTTATTAAGTTGAAATGCCTTGAGTTAGGTACCACTGAGACCGGTCCAACTCATAGCGACCGCAGCTACAACAACAGAAGGAAGCTGCCTGCTCCTGGGCTCTCCTCACAGGGCGGCTATGTTTGAGCCCATTGTTGCAGTCACTCCGCCAATGCGTCTCATTGAGGGTCTTCCTCTTGTCCACGGACTCCGCTTCACCAAGCATGGCATCCTCTCCAAGGCCTGGTCTCTTCTGATAGCATGGCCAAAGTATGTGAGATAAGGTCTCACCATCCTTGCCTTTGAAGTACATTCTGGCTGCACAGCTCTTAAGACAGATTGGCCTTGGACGTGGTTCCCACTATTGCATTCTTTAGTATGCTACTCACAACCCCTCTTAGAAACAACGGCCGAGCCCACTGTCATCAAGTCGATTCCTGACATACAGCAATCTTATATAAATTTACAGAGCCTTTTGAGACTGTTTTATATAAATTTACAGAGCCTTTTGAGACTGTAAATTTTTACAGGCACAGATAGCCTCCTCTTTCTCCCCTGGAGTGGCTAGTAAGTTTGAACTGCCAACCTTGTGGTTAGTTGCTCAACACCTAACCCTGGGCCACTGCCCCAAACTACACACTGCTTTTTGAATCTTTCAGTCTGTTATTTAAAGCACTCTGAGCTCTCTTTCAATAGTAGCACTTTAGTGGTTATTTGAAAATAAATAATATTTTCTGTTATATTTAGAACTATTTTAAGTACTGTTTCTCTGATATAGTTTTCTTTAAAGTGAAAATACTTTAGAGACAGGATAAACTTTGTTATTACTGCTAGTTATGCTAAGTCTGAAACTCAATTACAATGTACAATTTTGATGGTTCTTTTTGGGGGTGGGGGGAGCATGGGGTTGGGTAGAACTAAGTAATGGAATTCCCAGCCCAAAACACCTGAAGGAGGAGGAGGAGGATGAACTTTCTTATCTAACATAGCCGGAAGTAGAGAGCTCTTCAGCATTAATAAATTCAGTGTCTCAATGACATTACATAGACCCATTTCCCCCCATCCCTTTGCTCTGCAGCCCAGTCTCTCCTTCCTATGACACACTCCTCTGGGCCTCACCACTAGTGATAGCTGGGGCTACATGCTTTCATCTTTACAACTAGGAGAGGATGCAAGGGGCCTATCTCCTACCCGTGGGATAAAAGCCTCCCCCTTCACTCTGACGGGCCACTTTAGGACAACTGCCCACTCCAAAAAGAAATCATTGCCTCCAGGAAAATACTAGGTACCAATTGGTTCGGTCATAGGTTTCTGGAATAAATTACTAAACAGAAGGATAGGATTCCTATGGTTGGCTTAGACTAGGACCAACCTAGGGGAAGAAGAAAAAGTTACAAACAGAATTTCTGTATAAAACAAGGGAGAGAGGAAATGGATACGCCAATGAGTCATAATTGTAAATGTGAAGCTTCATAACTTCTCAAACATTGAGGCCACTGGCTTCTAAATCAAGAAACTACAAATTTTCAGGTATTTCAGAGACATCAAAATCTTGGTGGAAAAAAATCCATTATCTTTTAATTCCATTTTTCCATGAACTTTTTATGAGGAGGTTAGTCCTCCTCATAAAATTTTTAAAGGATTTGTCCATTCCTGGGGTACAAGTTTATTGCACATAGTACCAATATGTCTCCAACGCACATATGTCACCACTGGAGAAAAGAGACATGTTCAATATGGACTGTAAGTCTGATAGGGTGGAGATGAGTGGGAACTGACTTGTGGCAGTGAGGTTAGAGTGAGCTCCATAAAGGGAGGACCGAGTCTGACTTTATCAGGACCCTGCTCCTGGTGACTAGGCGAGGGTCTCCATCAGGTCAGATGTTGGAAAATATTTGCTCCCTAAACAAATAAGCGTCAAATGAGCAAATAACCTCAGTAAATGATGAACACGTGTACTAAATGATGACCGCAGGCACTGACACAGGGCCAAACCCAACCCAACCCACTGCTGTCCAGGCAACGGTGACTCATCGCGACCCTACAGGACAGGTAAGACTGTTCCTGTGAGTTTCCGAAACTGTAACTCTTTAAGGGAGTAGAAAGCCCCTGTCTTTCTCCCACAGGGCGGCTGGTGGTTTCAAACTGCTGACCTTGCAGCCAGCAGCCCAGTGTGTAACCATTACACACAACAGGGCATCCCACGAAAAACAAACAACTCGACATGGTGTCCAAGGAAAGCACTTTGCCAAAATACACATCTCGAAGGTGCTCGGTAACCCTGGCCAACATACATGATAACACTATATTTAAAGAAATAGCAGACTTCCATCCTAACGAATTTTGAGGTGCTTTGCAGCCCCAAAGTTTCCATGTTTGAACACACCCGGAGGGTGTGCAGGAGGCAAAGTGGCAGCCTCTGCTGTAAGACTGCAGTCCAGCAAAACCCATGGGCTGCTTCACTCTGCTTCCATGGGCCTGCTAGAAATGGAGGTCAATAGGATGGCACCAACAACAATAAGGACAATTTTCAGTTTTAAAGAGGTGGAATTCAAACGACTTCTGATTTTCCTTCTGTGAAAGCTGAGCACTTGAGCCCTAAGTCCGGTTTTTTGTCTCGTGGCTACGGGGACACTCTCTCAGCGTCTATCAGAGGCCACTTCAGACATTCCCACAAAGGAGCCACACGGTGTGACTGACAAACTGAGGCCTCCTAGATGTCCCTGGAGATTGACAGTCAATAAGAAGGGGATTAGGCCCAAGCGCGAGCCATCATCTTCCTGCAGGCTCCTTGGATAAATGTGGCCCAGCTCTCTCACTGACCTTCCGGGACACTGGTACTTCCCGTAGCCAAATGCCAAGAAGTTGTCCAAGAAAGCATGCTTCTCTAAATTTGCCTTTTTCCATCGTTCCTGTGGGAAGAAAGCAGGTTTTTTCTTTTCCCCCAAATCAGTCTTATATAAATAAGCTTAGCTTTATTTCTCTAGGCTAAAAATGACCTTGTACAGCTAATCCTTGCGTATAAAGTTGCAGCATTGTAGAGAGCTTCCCCGCCCCCCAAAACCTGTTATTAATATCAGACACAATTATGCTTTTGGAACAGGCATTTATAAATAAAAAAGGCTTAGAAAGAATTTCGTTAAGTGGCAAAGGTAAATGGTAATATAAATCAACCACACAATTGACCTACACAGTGGAGGACTATTTATACGATGGGCTCGGGGGCTCTATCATAGAAGTGGTAATAAGTAAGCTCAGCAACAAAACACTGACAGGCCACTTTGCTGGAGAAGCTCAGGGTGCAGAGTGAGTCCATGTGGGTGACATTTTTGACCATTTCACCTACAGGCAGCGAACCCACTCACTGACCTGACGATTCAATTCAGCCCTGTGAGTCAACAGTTCTAAGAAATGGCACCGCAGAATGTTCATTTGCTTTATTGTTTGGGGGTTTGTTTGTTTGTTTAACTCCTTGGAAACCAGTATTAGAAGCGATTCCCCGAGGAGCGTGACATTACGCTTCTCTCCGGACTAGGCGTACTTGCTTTAACTGGGTTCCCTCGTTGCATATGCATTTTCATTTTAAACAAGAGGAAACTCACCCGAGAAGCTTTTCTGCATTAGTGATCTAAGCTCCATTTTGTAACCAACTTGGTTCGTAGTTACCGGAGAAACAGTGTTGCTTAATGGTGCAGCCTCATCAACTCATGCTTTCATGCTGCCAGCTTAGAATGACATTACAACCCAAGGAGAAGGCACATTGGAAGAGAGAACTTACAGGTTTGAACGAGTCGGGTTCAGGAAAATACTCTGGATTTCTATGGAGCCAGAAGGGAGACAACATCAGCAAGTCACCCGGAGGAACAGTGTAATTCTAAGTGAGAAAATAGATTCCGTGTCACTTAAAAAAAATCTTATTTAAAGGGAGGTTGGCATTAAAAGTCATGCGACAACTACGGGCTGGTAAAGGCAAATGCATTCTGTAACTGATGGTGAGACAACCCAACCCTTTCCCGGACTGGTCATTTCTACACGCCGCCTTAGGTAAAGGCTGCTTTCTAATGCCAATCGCTGGTTTCCTATGTGTATTTATTTGGTTAAGACCATTTCTGCGGAGTGCACTCCACCTCACAGTGACCCTACAGGAAAGGGTGGATGTGCGTGCCCCCACTGAGGGTTTCCCAGGCAATGATCTTTATGGAAGCCGCCTGCCACAACTTTCTCCTGTGGAGCAGCCTGGGGTTCGAAGTGCTCAACCTTTGGTTAGAAGCCGAGCATTTAAGCATCGCACCACAAGGGCTCTTTATATATTTGACTACATGGGGGTAGGCTTGGTTGGGGGGATATCAGGAAGAGCTACAGTTTCGGATCAACATGTTCTTTTGGGGTGTCATCAAGTCTATTTCAACTCATAGCAACCCCGTGTGACAGAGTAGAAATACGTTAACTGTTCCACAGGGTTTCTGGGCTGTTATCACGATACAGGGGCACATCTCCAGCTGTTTCTCCAGTATAGCCAATGGGTTGGTTTGAACCACCAACCTTTGGCTTAGCAACTAAGGCCCATCAGGGCTTCTCTGAACCTAGTATAAGCGAACTTAGATGTAGTTTCTGTTATGTGATTTGGGGGTTTGCAATACATGCCCCAGATGATGGAAACCACAGTAGGTCCCAGATTGGGAGCACTAAGGATGACTTTTTCCCCCCCTTTTTATTGTATAATCATTTATGAATAATTTCCCCTCAAGTCATGGTTAGCCTTAGTACTTTGCTTATTAGCTACATGAGTTCTTTAAATGTTGAAATTACCTACCCGGATGTTTTAATCATAGATTTCCCACCCACCTCCCTTAATTTCTGGCATACATTTTAGTTACACGTCTAAAATAAAACATGCCAAATTTTTGATATGCTATAGTCAAATGTGTCCACTTTCCTGTGGTTTCATTAACTACTTGGTTCTAAACATAGGACCAGCTGGCAAAATGGATTAAACATTTGGCTGCTAACTGCAAGGCCTGAAGTTCAAACTCAGAAGCTGTCTGCTTCCGTACAGATTACAGCCCTAGAAGCTCTAAGGAGCAGTTGTACTGTGTCCGACAGAGCTGCTTCACATTGGAATTGACTTGAGAACAGTAGGCAAATATAGACGGCCCTCTGCCCCCTCTAACCCAGCAGTTCCCACTAAAAAGTCTAAAGCTTTTTCCAGAGGCCACAAGGTCAAAATCTTTCCTGGGTGAAAGATCTAGTCATAGTATAAGATAGACCAAGGGATTTTAATGAAACGGAGTACAAAATCTTTCTTCATATATTTTTAGATTCCATGTTGTTACAAGTCTTCAAGAAATGACTAATTGTTGCATTTTTAGTGTAGTATCAAGAATAATCACAAATATATGAAAAGGCTTTAAAGTCTGCTACTCTGCAACTGTACATCTGTGTGAGGCTAGGTTTTCTGCATATTCCCCAAATAAGACAACCCATCATAACAAACTGACTGAACTACATGCATGAGAATCCAGATACCTTTTATTAAATTCATTCAATAGTTTCAGGAATTTAAAATAATGCTAGTCTGTATTGTTTTTGTTTTGGAAAATGGACCTATCTTCAGAAAACTCTACTATTTATATTAATATAAAACATGTTTATTGTTCATTTTGAATGAATTAATAATTACTAAATAAAGTAATAATTAGTTTATCAATTCTAAGTTTTAATTTCGAAAACTAGATATCGATAGATGTAATGTTTATACACCAAAGCCCTTTGGGGTCCTCGATAAGTCAGAAGAGTCAAGAGGTTGCTTGCATCAGAATATCTGAAAATCACTATTCTAGAAATTTTAAAAAATTGGTCATCCCAAAGCGTATATTCTCATCCCTCTTAATTGGTCCATAATTATTTATTCTGTACTAAATTCTTACATACAAATGGGCTTGTTTCTTTGCTACCTATCCTATCTATTCAGTTTTTCTGAAAGTCTGGTCTGACACTGTACTATGCTAATTGTTGTCATTTCATAACATGGCGTAATACCTTGAGAAGATAATTAATCCTCCCTTATTAGTCTTCTTTTTCAACATCTGTTATTTTTATTTTCTGATGGTGTTCTTGCAAATTAACCTTATACCAATGTCCCTGGTCTCTCTGACGGTAGGTTTGGCTTGGGTTTTGTCTTCTTCCGACGGCATGAGTCAAGGACAGTGGGAGAATGCTTTTACCATTCACTGTAAGAAACTTGGACCAGTCGTCCAATGGGAAAGAGCACGCTGGACTCTTTCACTATTCATGACTTTATGTAACATGTTCTTTATAATCCTACTGGCTGGGAATATATCTGTACTTTAGTTCAGTATAGAGAGTTTACCTGTTTGGCAACATACGCACAAATGTGCTTGACCCAATGGATGGATGGATGGATGGATGGATGGATGGA
>NW_022107432.1:19353710-19368428 GCF_000313985.2 Echinops telfairi | reverse complement strand
GATTTGTAAGGTAGAATTGGGATCATGATAGTGGGGGGGGGCGGGGGATGAAGCATTAAAGAACTAGAGGAAAGTTGTGTGTTTCATCATTGCTACACTGCACCTGACTGTCTCATGTCCTCCCCGCAACCCTCATTAGAAGCTTTATACACAGTCACAAGCCCAGAACTGGTTTTTTAAATTATAGTACATTCACGTATTGGGTTCTTATGCTATGATTAAAAATGTTGCAGATACATTTTATTCATATAGAAAATGATAAAACAATTAGCAATGGTATTTTTAAAGTGTACACACTTGAAGGAGAAAAATCTGCAATTATAGTACCAAAATATTCTATTATCTCTGGTTTCTGAAACTCTAAACAATTTTTATTGTTTCTCCCTCATCACCATGTTTTTCCTTTTTAACAAGAAGGTCAAGTTGCATAAGGTCTCATGTTTAGAGTCTCACCTTTAGGTAGGCAGTGAGTTGTTCTGGCCTCTTAAGAGACAAGACTGTGTTCATCTTAGAAAATGACTGGCAAATATAGGAAACTGTACAATGCTCACAAATCTGGGAAGACATGGTGAAAACGAATAAAAAAACTAGTAAAACTCATAAATGCTGGGGCATTCTCAGAAGAAGACATTCTGAGCATGGGTAAGAAGCCCAAGCTGACTGGATAAGGTAGGGCCAATGGCATCTCTTGGGAAGAAAACAGAAGCTTTTTCTTTTGGCTGATCGGATCACTGGACACAGACATACTTTCCACAGCACAGTGGAGACTTTCCTCCGCTTTGTCCATAGACAACACCTCCTTCACTTGCTCACACCTAGGATCAGTTGAGATGAGGCCCCTATCTATGGTCTGTTACCTGAAAGGCCTGTCACATATTCAGGTATCTTCTATTCAGAGCTTTCTTTACCCTGAGAATTCCTTAGCCTGTTGCTGCTCAGGAGTACATGCTATTTATCTCAGAGACGATCCAATCCAACTGCTTGATTTAAATTGGATTTTACTAATCCTGATACTGAATGGCTATCAAAGCATCATGTTTCAGCCTAGATTAGACAAAATACACAAGCATATAAACCAAATTAAACAAAAATTTAAGCTATTGTTTGCGTTGCTTTTGTATCTAGCTCTATGTACTTCTGAGAACTGTGCTTCCATCTCTCTAAGCCTTTCCTGGAGAATTCTGTTCTCCAATGGGCACTGCCAAAAGGAATAGTTCGGGCATCTTGGAGGGACTCATACGGTGTTCCTTTGGGATAGTCTTACGTTGGTTTGTTTTTTTAGTTTGGGGAACAGAAAGAAGTCTGAAATGGCAAGATCAGGGCTGGGGGTAGTTGGGTAAGGGTTCTCAACCAAATTTTCATGAGGCAGCCTTTTCTACTCTCAAAGAATGAGGACATTGTTGTGACGGGAAAAAGAACACCCTTGCTGCAGCTTCCCTGGGCCGATGCACTTTTCAACTGTCTTACAACTTCTTCCTAATAAGCCCCGATGGTCATCGTCTAAGAACACATGCAAAGATGATCCCGCTGGGATCTGTGGCAGTTGGATTTTATGTCAACGCGAATATGTGTGAAACTCTTGGTGTGGAATCCACTCTGTCAATCGGTGGTCTGATGCTGGCTGCCTTGGTGGTGCGGCCTTCTTAGCAGGAGGAACCTGGGGAGCTCCCCCTCGCCGTGCCCCTCTATCTTTCTGTGCGCTGGGACTCTGCCTGCCTGTATGGCCCCGTATGGGCAGGTAGGCCTGCAGAGCTGCCCAGGCTCTGCCACAGTTCACACTTTGCACCCACTGGTATGTGGTCTTCCTGCATCCGCTGCACCTTCCTGTGTCATCAGCCTGCAGCCACAGGCGTGGGAAGAGGGCTCTGGCTAGCATCAGACTCAGGGACGGGCTTAGGTTGGACTGCGTTGGGATGCCTTTTTGGTCTAAAATTACTTCTTGATATAAAGTCCTTTCTTACACATAAATGAATGCCATGGATTTTGTTTCTCTCGACAACTCAGCCTGACATGGGATCTTGCAAAATAGTCACCACCACCTCTGAGCCACCTCTCTTCCTTGAGTTTCATAGGCCCAGTGGAGCCCCTCAGAATCCATTGTTTTGATTCAATTTTTTTTAAAGAGACCTTAAGGAGAGTAGAATAAATGTGTTACTGAGAGAATTTGTCTGTATTTAAGTACATAACGTTAACACATCTGGTTTGGAGTAAACTTGTGCCTGTATGCATAGGATCCCTAGGGCCGGTACTTTTTGACTTACCCATATATTAAACGTCAGTACGCTGCACAATTCTTATGAGTAACCAGGGTCACTTAGTGCTCAAAGTTACATGAAATTGTTGTCTAATAACATGTGGGGCAAAATATGTACGTTCTTGTCTAATAACATGTGGGGCAAAATATGTACGTTCTTTGGCCTAAAAGGCTGATTATTTTTAAAGCATACTAAAACTCACCAAAATTCTAATTGGTTCCACCACCATCCTAGTAATGACGCCAGGGGCCCGTAAACGAATGGTTTCCAAAATACACCATTTAATTAGCATGAGTTTCTTCAAGTCGTCCTCAGATATTTTAATCTTCTCTTTACCTATAAAGAGAAGAAGAAAATGGTTACTAATAGAAGCCAGAAAGTGATTATCATATAAGCTTATACACATAGGTTAGCTAGTAAGTCTCACAGCAAATGAAGCACTAATACCACTAAGTACTAAGACCACTAGTAATGCCATTCCGGAATATTCAGGAACTAGAGGAGTTAGGGGCCCAGATGCACCCTTAAGGAGATGGACCGGCACAGTGACATGCAGCAGTGAACGCAAACATAATAGTTGTGAGGACGTTGCTGGACCTCGTGATATTTCATTATTTACACACAGGTCGCTGAGTCTGAACCAGTGCCATGGCCCTGACAACCACCACCAAGGATTTGGAGAGCCAGCCTTGGGCCACAGGAAGGGGAAACATAAACATTGATCCAGAGCACCATTTTCTATTAAAGTATAACTTTTCATGCCGATATTGAAAGGAGACAGCACCAAAATCAGTTGCCATATGTCAATCCCGACTGATGTCAACCTCATATGTGCTCCAGGAGCACCAAGTCACAGTGATTTGGGGGACGGATTTGTCTGCAAGGAGATTGCCCCACACTTCCTCCCAAACGCCTGTGGGTGGACTCTAATCTCCAACCAAATGCATGGCCCCACAAACTGTGCTGTTCCTTAACACGGTGTGGAAAATAATCAATATGCCTTCTGCATGTTCATAACCTAAATACGTAGTTTTTCTGAGGTGGGGATAAAGTGTTGCATGGGCTTTCATACTTCATTCTCAGTGATTTGATAAAGGTTCCGTTCTCTCTCCCCTGAGGCCAGAGTTATGACAGTAGGCTCCTCTTCTTATATCCAACCTGGAACCCTGGCACTAATGCTCTAGGCGTCTCCTTCTATGCTACACCATTACCTAGAAAACACGCTCAGACACAGATTATAACTAAGAACAGAGAGAATCCCAGGGCCATCAAGGGGCAGGAACCATCACGGAGCCCATTGGAAAGTGGCCGAGGCAGAGACCGCAGGCACCAGAGGCCTATGTAAGGAGACCATGCAAGAGGACTGAGGAGCAGAGCTGAGACTAAGACACCGTGAGGTGGAGCAGTGGGCTGGCTTAGTGACCCATGGAGGCCGAGGCTGAGGGACGGCGACATAGCTGAGAGGCTGAGAAGACCAGGAGAGCGACTGGACTGCTCGCTGAGGGCAAGTGGATCAATGACTGCATCCTTACCATGCTCCGGTTCTGACACGTGGTACCTTCCAGAATAAGCCTCCTTAATTGTCGGGTGAAGAGCTATCTACAATGTAATTTTCCTCCCTGTGTCCCATAGCTGTAATAAAGTTGGCCAATACATTCATAGTTGGGGAAACAAATAGATCAGGATGGTGTCCAGTGGGGCGATGCAGTGCAGACAAGGGGCACACATACCACGCAGCAGGGGTGAGCACGGAGAAATGGAGTAATCCATAGATGCAGTCACCAGGAGTCAGGAAAGGTTGAGAAGATATTCACGTCTCAACACCTCTTGGTCCCTCCCTCATTTCGCCATCCCAAGATTCCCAAAGACTCAGGAGGAGGTTCAGGCCAATTTCACTCGATCTTATTAAGCAAGGCCCTCAACAAGCTAGAGGTCTCTCAACAAATGGACATTTGCAAATAGATTGGCAGCAGCCCACCATTCAGATCCTAAATCTTATGTATAGAAAATAATACCTTAAAAATCTATTTCTAGCATCTACCATGATCAAATAAGCCAAACAATCCCTTTAATACATATATTTTCTCTGATTTAACTGTACTCTGTAGATACAGACACAATATGCAAAGGATGTATTTTTCTGCTTGAAGGATAGAATGCTACCAAAGGTGGGGGCTTATAATAAAATCAGACCTGTGGAACCCTAAAGCGACCTGCTTATTACTCAACAGGCATAGTTTGGGCCCTGATAAATTATAGACACTAGCAAACCATACAGGTTTTAGAAACTTCTCTTAGAACGCAGTTGTTCTTTAAATACATATATAAATACAGTATTGATCATATATTAAATTCAACTATTAAATATATCTACCCCATACAGTTGTTGTAAGGATGAAAATAATTTAATTTTAAGGTGAAAAAATATTTTGTTTAAAAAAAAAAAAAAAAGAAAAAATATTTTGTTTTATATACTGAAGAGCCAAAGTTTGCTTGCAATTGAAAATAACATCTCAAGTCTATTATGATCTATAAGATGTATAAGCCATATCGACTACAAGTGGAAAACAAATGTGTTGATAAAATATTCTTAACCCAAGCCCCAGTGTGACAGGAGGAAAAATAAAATAGTTTTCTTGGACCAGACAAAGAAAAGGGAAAGGAAGCACAGTAGGCCTTCAAACAGCATCTTTAGGCTAAACGATTATTTTCTATTAAACCTCCCAGAAATGGCTCGGTCCCCAGACTGTGCGTAATTCGGTGCACATCTGTGGTTTGTTCTTCCAATGTTTTGACTCTAAAATTAGAAGGCTCCGCTTTGGATGAAGGCCAAGGTTATCATCCAAAGGGTTAGAGCCTAAAGGAGAAGGGAGCCGGGGCCAGCACAGAGAGAGACCAGGATAGAAACTCCGGGTGATTCGGGGTAAAACTCAGAAACCATCTGTTTAACTCTTGCCATACCGAGATTCAAGTCCAGCAAACATTGGGCTTAAAATAAAAGAAAGGATGATGCTCGCATTAGAAAATAACAACAGAAAGTACCTAGTGCTTATCTTTAATGTGCCAAAAAGCCCTGGTGATGTAGTGGGCTAAGCATGGGGCAGCCAACCACACCGTGGGTGGTTCAAAGGCATCAACTCCTGCAGGGCTGGGGATGAAGCTCTCTGCTGCCACCATATTCATTAGGCAACGAGAAGGCACCGTTTTCCCCTAGCATACAGTCACTGTGGGGCAGAACCAGCTTGATGGGAAAGGGTTTGGAGTGTTGTGTGCTAGCCCAAGCACAGGTGCTGCACGAAGCAGAAGAAGAATAACGAATCTATCGACTACAAGCCACAACTACCGCCAATGAGTCGACTCCAACTCACTTATTAGCCATACACTGAAGCAAGTAACTTGGAACAGTTCATGCATTCTTTAGGACGACTTGTCAAGTCATGGCATGATTAAGATGCCTGAGCACGGGAAACGCACAACTGTCATTCCCGCAGATTCTCCCCCAACAGCGATGCTGCCTTAAAGTGAGCACTGGGTGATTCTGTCTCCCTGTAGAAGCAGATATTCTTTGACTATCTCCTCCCACCAAAGACCCCTCCCCTCTCATGTCTTCCTCCAATCCAGGTAGGTTTCCTCACCTGGGAGCTCAGGAACTTCACTGTGACTCCCACCCACCTGTGACATATGTAACTCCTGAATATGCATGACTAATGGCTACCTATAAAAGCCCCCAAACAATAAAGATGCCCTCTCTCCCCCAGTCCCCTCTCCCCTGGTCAGTCTCTCCCCTACTCCCTGTCCCCCTGGCCTCCTTCTCCTCCCTTTTTCGCTCCTGCAATTCCCACCTTCCACATCCTCACGTGGACCACCAAGCGGGGCGGAGGTGAGCATGCTACCATGAAATGTGTCTGACTCCTTTATTGCACTCTCTCTTCTCTCTCTCTTATTCTCTATGACTTTGCTGTAATCTGTACATATTATCGCTGTGCAATTGCGCCCTCCGGGCCTGTGATTTGTTAGCGGCTGGCTCCCCTACACCTGAGGATACACCAGAAAGTGTCAGGGAAGGCCTCCAACCAGTTTGTTGCCCACTTGCTCTGGGGCCACTCTGCCTTCTCCAACTGCGGAAAGCAGCGAGAGAGTGCTACTCAAGAAGAGCTCTGTCACAGGACACACAATAATACCTGGGGGCATGTGACTCTACGTTTCCTCAGTGAGAGGTCAAGTGCTACGAAACCGCATCCCCTCTTTCCGGGGCTGAGATTACAGATAAGCCCGGAAGGATGAGTAGGAGTCACGCAGGCAGGAAGAAAAGTAACTGAAATTCCAAAATTCATCCTAAGAATAGGATTTCTTAGACTCAAAAAACAGGAAGATGACACAATGAAAAATCACTGAGGAAAGAAGTTCCTCCTCTGTTCTTTCGGATCTCAACACCTTCCCTTGCAGACGCACAGGCACGTACAGAGAGCCCAAGAAACAAAACTCGGGTTCTATGGTCCCCTAGTAACATGACAGAAAGATTTTAACTACTTGAGCAGAGAGACAGACCCCACCCCCCACCCCCTTCTTAACAGCGGTAACGGAGGCCTGCCTCAGTCAGTCAGACCTCATTCTGAGGAGAGCCAGAAGAAGGTGGGCTTGGAAAGCGGCCATGAACTCGGAGGAGGGTCCTGAGCTTGCTCAGAAATGACAGGCAGGTATGGACTCCACCAGGAAACAGACACAAAGGTGAAGAAAAACAAAGAATAAAATCCCATTAAAACTGAATGACGATGTAAGATATGGAAATAATAATCTATAACTTATCAAGTGTTCGTGAGGGAGGGGGGGCGGAGGAGGAGGGGGAAGACATGGGGAGTGGATATCAGGGGCTCAAATGGGAAGAGAATGCTTTGAAAATGATGATGGCGGCATATGTGCAAATGTGCTGACACACTGGATGAATGTATGGATTGTGATAAGAGATGTAAGAGCCCCCAGTAAAAGTAAGGAAAAAAATGGAATACCTGCCATACTTACACATTCCCCCAGTTCTTTCTTTACTTAGGAAAGCACGGTGTCTCCATTTTGTTTGATCATCTACGCTAAGAAGAAAGCTTCCTCTCCACAGAGATTGCTTTTCACAGTCTTAGAAGAGCCTGTCTAACATATTCAAGCTAAGGTATGTAAAAAGGTCAGAGTGCACATTCAGAAGAATACACGTCGAATGAAATTAGAGGAAAAACATAAGGAAACAGGCAAACAGACAAAATAACTTGAAGGAATGATTCCTACTGAAATTTGGTGAAGAAACGTATCTTCCAATTTTTCATACTTTAGAGAGTAAAATAAAACAGTAAAAGGTTAGTGTGTGTTTTGGACTGCCATCTAAGGGGTTATGTAATAGCTTAAAAATACACAGCGTGTTTATGACTTCTATCCCCAAATAATGGCGCAATGACATCAATTGCTGTCAGAGAATAAAGGCAAGGCATTTTTTGGTTGGACTACTCAAGAAAATCAGTGTTAAGAGAACAAAAAATATATATTTAGAGTGCTCACAGGGGCAGGGCTGGGGGAGAGGGGAAAGAGAGCATGTCTGATATATCTCATCATTTTGCATTCTTTTTAACATAAATATAATAAGTAGTGCTCAAAGTTCCATTAAAATTATGTCTTTTTTTCCCCAGGAATATTCTCTTATACTTAAGAAATGCATGTTGTTGGTTTTTGTTTTTGTTTTTTCAGAAATAAGAAAAGGTTACCGTATCTCACATAAAGATGATGACAGTGAATAAAATGTCCTGAAAGAGATTGTGCCATTTTATCATAAGTTGTAGGCATCAAGTGGCCCCATGATAGGTATTTCTCACAGTAAGAATGCACTGGCTACAGATTTCTGGAATTTTCTTAGTGAGATGAAAATGGCTTGATTAGTCTACTCATAAATAAAACAACAATAGGCTTCTTTCTACACATATTTTTTATCTTTGAAAAGAAAGAATATAACAATGGATCTTTCACTATTGGAGATGAAAATTAATTTCCAATTTTCGATAAAGACCCTGATGGCTTCCACTCCCCCACCCCACCCCTACCCCCACTCGCCGCCTGCCCATTCCCTCCCTCTTCTGTCAGTTTGTCACATTGTGGCTGCTTGCATGTTGCCATGGTGCTAGGAGCTCTGCCACCGGCAACGTCACCTATGGTGAATAGGTTTCAGAGGGGCAGCCAGACATGAGAACAAACTCATCCGAAGGAATAGGGTGCTCACTTCTAAGGAATTAGCTGATGAAAACCTATGGGTCGCAGCGGCACATTGCCAAATAGAGTGCTGGAAGATGAGTCCCGCAGGGTGGAAGGCACTCGAAGCATAGCTGTGAAGGGCTCCCTCCCCAAAGTAGGGTGGAGACCTTAATGAGGTAGATGGAATAAAGCTGATAGGGCAGGGCTCAAAATGAGAAGAAAGAGCTGCAGACAGCCACTCATGATCGGAATATGGAATGCACAAAGTATGAATCTAGGAGAATTGGCAGTTGTCAAAAATGAAAGGCAACATACAAGGATCAGTACCTTTCACATTAGAGAGTTGAAATGGACAGCATTGACCATTTTGCGTTTGATACTCATATGATCTACCACACCAGGAATGCAAATCTCAGAGGAATGGCAACACGTCCATCTTCAAAATGAACATTTCAAGTTCTATCTTTCACTTTACCCCAAGTCTAGCCATTTTGTTTTATGCTGAAACCCCAACCCTCCCGCAGTGCACACAGTTTTGTGCCATATGCCACCGTGGCAGCAACCTTCCTCTCTGAACCTCACAACAGCCATCTTATCCTCACCCCACCCCGCCGGGCCTTGCCTGGGAAAGAAAGTTGAGCTAACTAGCATCTGCTCCAACTTCCTTTAACTGCATCCCGCCACTAGCAGTTCCAATCCCCCTCTCCTGTGTCACGCCACCGGCTTGCCTGTAATCAGCACCTGCTCCAACTCCCTTTTAACCGTACAGTAGGAAACCCATTGTAAAACAGCACTGCGGGGCCCAAGTGGGTTGGGCAAAGCTGACACTTTGGCTTGCCGGCTAATAAATGTGTCCTCTTTGACAAAATTGCTGAAGCTTCTCATTAATCGCGCCATAAAAACAATACAATTGGACTGCATCAGATATCACACAGGAATCATATTGATCCCATTAATGGAAAGAGAGGATGGAGAAGTCTAATATCATCAGCCAAAACAAAGCTGGGGCAGGGGCGGACGACTGTCAAACAGATTAGCGATTCCTCATACGCAAGTTCAGGTTAAAGCTGAAAATAATTAAAATAAGTCCAAGAGAATCAAAATACAGACTTGAGTGTATCGAACCTGAAATTTAATGACATTTTGAGCACAGATTTGACTGACAGAACATTAGAACGACTGAGACCTGATGAGTGGTGGAACGGCATCAAGAACACCATACATGAAGAAAACAAAGGGTCGTACAATATAAGAAAGAAGAACAGGCCAAAAAGTGTGTATGTCTGAAGAGACTCTGAGATTTGCTTTGCAATGTAGGGTAACTAAAGCAAATGGAAGCAGCGATGAAGTAAGTAAACGAGCTGGAAGAAGGAAACATCAAAAGGCAGCTTGAGAACACAAAGCAGAGCATTATAACGCAACGTGTAGACATCTGGAGTTCACACGCACAGATGGAAGAAGATGCTCAGCACATGTCCAGCCAAAAGAATGAAAGGAAAACAACCACACTTCTGTTTGGAAGCCTTTTATGAGTAAATTGTAAAAGATACAGGAAGCATCAAAAGAAGGTAGAAGGAATACACAGAGTCACTGTACCAAAAATATCCGGTCGATAGTCAACCATTTAAAAAGGTAGCATATGATCAAGAACCAATGGTATTGAAGGAAAAAATCCAGGCTAAATTGAAAGCATTTGTTAATTATAAGGCTCCAGGAAATGATGACACAGCAATTGACATGTTTCAACAAGCTGATAAAGCACTAGAAGTACTCAGTCTAGGCTAAGAAATTTGGCAGACAACTACCTAGCCCACCGGTTGATCCATATTCATCACAATTGCAAAGAAAAGTGACCCAACAGAATGAGAATATTGTCCAATATAATTAATATCACATGCAAGCAAAATTTTGCTGAAGATAATTCAAAAACAATTGCAACCTAACATGGATAAAAATTCAAGGCCCCCACACCCTAACAAAAAAAATTCAAGCCCAAATCAGAAGAGAACGTGGAGCAAGGGATATCACTGGTGATATCAGAGGCATCTAGGCTGAAAGCGGTGAATACCAGAAAGATATTTACTTGTGTTTTATTCGGTATACAAGGGCAGTCAACTGACCATCCCAACTTTTGGATGGCACTTAACACAGTGGGAACTCAGAATACTTGACCGTGCTCCTGATAAACCTGTACATGTAGCAACAGGCAGTCATTTGATCAGAACAAGGGAACCGTCCATGGTTTAAATCAGAAAAGGTGTGCGTGGCAGTTGCCTTCTTTCACCATCCTTATTTAAGCTGCATGCTGAGAAATAATTCGAGGGCTATACAAAGAACAGGGCATCAGGCTTGGAGGAGGGTTTACAGGAAGTCTGTGATACACAAATGACAGCATCGTGCTTGCTGAACACGAGAAGGCATTAAAGCACCTGCTGATGAAAGAAAAGACCGCAGCCTTTAGTATGGATTGCAACTCTACGCAAAGAAAACAAAAACACCACTGGACCGATAGACAGCATTATGGTTAATAGAGAACTGATTGAAGTTGTCAAAGATTCCATTTTGCTTGGACCCACCATCGACTCCCTTGGTAGTAGCAGTCAGGAAACCAACAACATATTGAATGGGGAACATCAGCCGCATAAGACCTTTGGAAAGTGTCCAAGAGCAAAGATGTCACTGTGAGGACTAAGCTGCTCCTGATGGAAGCCACGCATTTCCGACCCCTCACATGGATGTGAAAAGCCGGACTTCCAATAAGGAAGCCTGCAGGAGAACTGAAGCATGCGAATGAGGGTGAAGAGTGTGGACAGGACCACAGATCTGCCTGAGAGGTACAGCCAGGATGCTCCTACAAGCAAGCATGGCTGGACTTCACAGCATCTACGCTGACCATGCTGTCAGGAGAGGCCATTGCAGCAGAGGACATGGTGCTTGGGAAAGTAGCAAGGTCAGGGGGAAAAGAGGAAGTCCTTCGTGAGATGGATTGACACCGTGGCTGCAATAATGGGGTCAAACAGGACACAGATTGTGAGGCTTAAGCAGGACTAGACAGGGTTTCTCTCTGTTGAACATGGAGCTGATAAGAGTTGGAACTAACAAGTTTTCTGAGAACAGGTCTCCATAAATATGCGGGTCTCTTTGGGAACGCTGTTATTTTTCTGATCAAGTGTTTATTCCTGTGCTAATTGTGCATTCTTTTGTTATAAGAAACCTCACAGCCATCAGGTTGCGTGGGACGCATAGCCACCACAGAGGGCTTCTCAGACGGCACGTCCTTACTGCAGCAGGTAGTCTCTCACACCGTAGGGTCCGTGGGTTTAGACCGCTGACCCTGAGGTTAGCAGTGCGATGCTTCGCCAACGTTTAATATCTTACAGGACAAGTCTAGTTCCATCTATCGATTTATATTTTTACTTCTTTCCGTCAATTTTCAGTTATTTTTCTATATAATCTCTAAGTTAGTTAATTTACAAAGAAAACTCCCCCACTGGATTTGATTATATTTAGTTAAGCACATGTCAATGGAAAGGAACTGACATCCAGCAATATGGTACATTTGCTTGTTTATCTTAATGTACTTCCAAAAATGTAAGTTTCCACCTTAATTCTCTTTCCTCGACCCCCAAATTCAGGTAAGTGAATAGAAATAACACATCTAAAATGCAAAGAGAGTATCCAATAGCAGCTGAAAGCACTTGGGGTGGGTGCCAAGTAGGGGAAGCAAGAAAGAGGCATGCAAACTGTGCACGGAGCCTGGGAATAGGAGCACTGGGGAGTTTAGGGCTCATAGCTGGAGCCTGGTAGACCAGGTTTCCCAGCCTCGCCTGTACCTTCCAGCTCCATCCTAACACTTTTCTCGTGGGCTTCCAACTCGGCCTCTGACTTTTCAAGGGGTAGATATGGCATTTTATCAACTGAAGGATTTAGGGTTGAATTGTCTAACCAAAGAAGCATAGTCACCGGCTCTGCGGGGCTGCTTCCCTCTGACATTCCCAACAACAGGCTGCATAAGAAAGAGTCCCTACTTGCCGTAGATTGAGGGAGATAGCAAGAAGACAATACAGCTCAGGACAGGTTATTACACACAGAGAAGATAAGGCGCTAGGGATGCATGGGCTGGCCCTCCCCACCCTCCCAGGCACATAGAAAAAGCATCCTATCTTGTCACGACATGCTGCATGGCACACTACTATCTCAACCATTTAAGATGCTCTTCTGAAAAATTAAAACCTTGTGTTATCGCTAGGAATATTTTTTCTCCTATATTAAAATGAGGTTTTCAGCTTCTCTGTTTACTGGGAGACACAAAGGGGGCCTGCTTCCTCATTAGGAAGCACTGGTCCAATTTATAATAAAGGGGAGAGACACGTGACTAAGCAAGACAACAAGCAGCACGTAATAAAATGGCAAAGACATTTTGATCTACAAGCCTCTCTTTTTATGAAAGCCGGTGCGGCTTCCCAGTTTTTGGACTGTGGTCTCTGGAGAGATGGGGCCCCGGCTTTAGGACCTTTTACTTCAGTGTTTTCTAAGAGAAAAAGGAATTATCCAAATGCTGGAACAATTCTGCAACGGAAAACTCTGAAGACAGTACTGTGTCTGGGTGACAAGTGGACAAACGAAGAAGGCAGATTAAGTGTCACACTGCAGTGAGACAGCGGAAAGTCTGCATAAGCTGAGAAGCACTAGAACAGGACTCTCTCCCAGCGTGTCACCGTGAACGGGGATATCCGGCCAACCAGAACTACCAGACGCATCTCTTTCAGATGGTCAAAGTCAGGCGGTCAGGAGAGAAAGTGACATCACACCGGATGTCCAGCTCCGGAGTGCTGCAAGACCGCTCCAGGTGTGAAAGGTAAAAAATACAAGGAAAACACCGTCGTCTCCTGGGAAATCGCTCTTGGGCAGATATCAGACCTGCCCGCCTCGCCCAGAGCATCACACTGGCCTTTAAAGCTGGGTGAGTAGATCCCCAAAACTAACCAATCTCACTGCCATCCAGTTGAGGCTGCCTCACCCTACAGGACAGGGTAGAACTGCCCCTGTGCGTTTCCAAGACTGTAACTCTTGATGAAAGTAGAAAGCCCCGTCTGAGGAGGGAGTGAATTAGAAAATAACAATGTTGGAATCCCCATGGGGCACCATCTTGGTGTTTCAAACCTAAGGGGAAAAGAACGTAGCAAATTCTGTATTGGTGTGGAAAAAGCTACTTTCAGATGGAACTTCCTGTATTTATAAGCATCTGTCTGGTTATCAATATATATCCTCGATGGAGAATTATTAATGCATTCATTTTTTTATTGGTTGGGATTTAATATGTACATCATATCATTTGTTATTTCAGTCCCATCAGTGGGCAGGTCCTGAAGAATGTGATGCTTTCCTGAGTCCACACCAGGATGTTACAAGTTCAACTAGCAAGGGGAAACCAGGCTTTGAGAGGGATTTCTCCTAAGATATCCCCTACCCTAACCAACCCAAATCAAATTAGACCAACTCAGTGATGGTATCGAAGGTTTCTGAGAGTGTAAATCTTTGTGGGAGCAGGCCGCCTCATCTTTCTCCCATGGAGTGGCTGGAGGGCTTGAACCACCAACCCTGTGGTTAGCAGATGAATGCCTCACAATGCCATCATATCCACGGCCGTGAATCCAATTCTGACTCAAAGAGGAAAGTACAGAACAAGTACAGAAGCCACTGCTTCTGCTGTGGCTGTAATTTTTATTATTCTTCTAATTAAAAATCATTTTATTGGGGGCTCTTACAGCTCTTATAACAGCCTATACATCAATGATATCAAGCATATTTGTACATATGTTACCATCATTATTTTCTCAACATTTACTTTCTATTGAGCCCTTAGTGTCAGCTCCTCTTTTATCCCTCCCTTCCCCCCAACCTTTGTGACCCCTTGATAAATTATAAACTATTATTATTTTCATATCTTACGCTGACCGCTGTCTCCCTTCCCCCCTGGTTTATGTTGTTCGTGCCCCTGGGAGTGGGGGTAGGGGTTATGTGTCGACCATTGTGATCGGTTCCCTCTTCCTCCCCACCTCTCCCCACCTTCCCCCTATCCTCCTGGTATCCCTACTCCCATTCCTGTTCCTGGATTCCGTGGGTCATGAGCTCCTATCTCTTATCTGTACCTGTGCACATGCTCCGGTATAGCCCGCCATGAAGGGCAGGACTGGGGTCATGATAGTGGGGGGTGAGGAAGCCTCAAGGAACCAGG
>NW_022107432.1:19352212-19353117 GCF_000313985.2 Echinops telfairi | reverse complement strand
CTTTTACCTTCCTCCTGTCCCACCGTCATGCTCGCCTTTTCCCCACCCCTTAGTAATTCCTCTCAACTAGACTGCTGTTGCTCTAAGACCTCCTCATTGTTGATTTTAATTCCCTAGTTGTTCCCCTGTGTACGGCGCTGTTTGCTCACCACTTCCTTCCTCCCCCCGCCTCCTTCTCCCCTCAAGTCCCTCTGGAGCCATCGGTCCCACTGCTTTGTCCTCGAGCTTGCCTCCCATGCCTGTCTTATCTAAGTAGGCAACCCAACAATCATATGGACCAAGCAAAAAGAAAACAAAGATTGTGTAGAGCATCTGGTGGCTTTGAATTGCTGGCTTTTGGGTTAGCAGCACAAAGAATAACCCATAACCATATCAGGGATCCCAGATCCATCATAGCCTCTAACATCTCCATATTAGATCCATGGTGTCATGCTATAATAGTAGCACGGAGGTGATTTTTTTTTCTTTTTCTAGTACAATAACTGGACTTGTTGATAGTTCTGCCATAGTGCCCTTGGCTTTTACAACTGGGTGACTTTTTACTACTGGCAACATTTGGGGCAAAATGTGGTGCAAATAGACAAGAGTTTATTGCAGAATAACTTTGCTATCAGCCATTGAGCCCATACAGGCTGCAGAGGGGTCCTAAAAATGAGCTTCTGCAATGACCTGGATGGATGCAGGCTTAGAATATGACATCACATATTCTCCAAGGATGCTATTACTGGTCGGCAAGGCATCCAAGTGGAGAACTGGTGCATACAAATGATAATATGGGCAAGGCTGAAATAATAACTGAAAATGTTTAAATGTGAGAAATGAAATCTCTAGACCCAATTAACAAAATACAGATGTTATTTTAGGACTTTGCCTTCCGCACCAGAGGATCAGACATTCCGGTATCG
>NW_022107432.1:19349068-19350895 GCF_000313985.2 Echinops telfairi | reverse complement strand
ACCCATCTGAGGAGATGGCACTCAAGTCCCTCGGTTCTCATCGCAGAGTCCCTGGACAGAGAGCCCTCCCCTAGAACTGCAGCCGTGGACTGGAACCCCCCGCCTCCTAAACCCTAATAAATGTTCCCTGTGTCGTGCTTGCTACAGCAGCACTGTGACACTAAGACACAAACAAGTCGCTGGTTGTTCCTTTTACGTCAGAACACCTTATTTGGTTATACTAAGGCTTTAACAAGCTTCAACTCCCCAAACAGTCCAAATGATGAAGATTAAAACAACTCCCTGAGCCATTTCTGTTAAAGCTCCTTTCTGCTTTTCAAGAAATGCCAAATGGAGAGCCCACATCTAGACTCAACAGTGCAGAGTTCTTACCTCCAGCTCCTAAACCCACACATTTCAAACAACTGTACGTTCAACCATTCTTTTTGGCGGCAAACTTTTATCTGAACGCTCCATTACATTGGGAGCGCTAGGGAGCACATGGAATACATACATCGTTGCTTATTTAAAATCTGAAAGATCTGAATTCCCAAACAGATTTGCTCCTAAGTTTCATAAGCATCTGGAATTGCAGCTCAACTGAGGTAAGGGGCTTATTAGAAATGAAGAAGAAGAAGAAGAAACCCTTCTGGATCAGTATGTAAATTTAGGCATCAGAGTGAAGGGAATTGGATTTAATGACTTCTGAAATCCTTGACCATTATTAAATGCTAGGATTCCGCCTGGTTGATTTCGACCCTGAAGCACATAACAAATTATGCTGAAGTCTGAATTATGTTAAATTCCTATAGACGCATGGGTATTCAGGGAGCTGGACGTGACAGGCACCCATTCTTACAAGTGTCTTGAAGGACGTGGTTTGGTTCAGGACTAATAATACCTGCTGGGCCAAGCACAGAAACCATGTCTTCCATAATAGTCTTGTGGACCTCGGGATGCGACAGGATGAACGCCAATGTCCAAAAGGCAATCTTTAAAAAGAGGAAGACGTATGTCAGTGTGTGAATTTTTATGAAAAACTTTTATGAGCAAAAATGCATATCTAGTATTGACCCGTGAACTCCTGCCCGCTCATCAATTCTGACTCCCAGCAAGACGTGAGCAGCCATGGAGAGCTGTGCTCCACAGGGTCCCGCAGGCTGTGAGTCCACTCCTCTCAGATCAGGTCCTCCTTCACAGAGACTGCGGGGCTGGGTTCGAACTCCCAACCCTTTGGTTAACAGTCAAGTGCTTAAACATTTGTGGCACCCAGGAACTCCTGAATTTTGTATTAGCCAGAACATTTCAGAGAAACACAGACAATGTTTAAATCCATTTTAAAAGAATGGTACTAAAAGGCACCTGTGTAAATTTAAATTTTATAAATGAGAAAGATGTTAGTGACCACTGATTTGGAGTTCCAGTGCAGGGCCCTGGTTCTGGGGGGAGGCTCTCTCTCCAGAGGCTCTGGAAAAAGATCCTTGGAATGTGTCACATTTGTAATTCTATTCTGTTATCACGAGGGGGCTTCAAAAAGTTCACGGGAAAATTCCAATATCTTGTGGCTCTCTCCCTCAGGAAATTTCTTTTACAGATTTATTGACATATAATTTGCCTATCATTGCAATTTAATAGTTCAATCATATTAAGAAGAGTTGTGCAATCATTACCACAATCAATTTTAGAAGACTTTCTTTCTTCTTCTCACTGTTGTTAGCTCCCCACTCCCCACCATAACCCTGGGAAATAACTAATCTAGTTATGTCTCTACTGATTTACCTATTCTGGATGTCACATATATAAAAACATATCAAATTAAGCATAAAAAACAATGACAAAATAAAACAG
>NW_022107432.1:19346929-19348014 GCF_000313985.2 Echinops telfairi | reverse complement strand
ACACAACCCATTATGCCACCAGGGTTCCTTCCAAGAAACTATGCTTTTAACAAAAGTCATAAATTATGACAGTACTCAATAATGATATAGGGTCATCTCAGGCCTGGATATGATCAAATATAATGTACTTGAGAGTCCTATCTCTTGCCCAAGCAAAATTTGTTCATGCAATTCTCCATTGTGGTATTACAGGATAAAAGTATACTGTGATACACATTAAAAATTAACCTTTTATTATTTTATAAGAAAGGAAACGTATAAAAAGCACTATAAGGAGCTCGGATTTCCCTTCCATTTACCCTATCGACATTTATTTACTAAACAATTTAGGACATCCGGTAAAATGACAGAGGAAACCTTGCCAAATTTAGTCTGCTTCTGGTGTGAGAAAACATTGAGTACCTTTACGTAGTCCCACTACTCCCCTCTGTGGTCAAGAGAGGGAGAGCACTACTCACAAAGGAAATGCCCCAGTGGGACTGCTCCTTGCTCCCCCTGCCTTTTGTGACCTTAGATGAATAGTGCAAGAATAACTATGGAGCTGTTTCCATCAGCAAGGGAGCCATGGTGGCATACAGGGTGATCCTCGGTCAGAAAGGCCGGCAGGTGGAAAGTACCAGGCACTCCACGGCAGAGATTTGAGGCTTTCTGCCCCTGGGAAGATTTACAGCCTGGAGAACCCCAAAGGGTTGATTTTACTCAGTCCTGTAAGGCCATTACAGCACAGAATGGACTTGCTGGCAGTGGGCTTGGGTTGGGTTTTTACGTAAACAACGTGAATGAGAGAGACCCTCTTTCTGTGAAGCCATGCAGATTATAAAGGCTTTCCCCGGAAGTCGCCTCGTTCACTTCTGAGAGCTACCACTGCTACATGCTCTCTTCCCTGTCTCCCCATTCAGGCCTTTTCTGTGCGTATCTAGAGATGGGAATGTGGAGTCACTTGAAATAACTGGTACCACTCCTATGCGTATCTAGAGATGGGAATGTGGAGTCACTTGAAATAACTGGTACCACTCCATTCTCAAGTCACCCCGTGGGAGAGTCAGAGTTCACAGGGGTGGGGGTCGGATCTTAGTGTTAGCACC
>NW_022107432.1:19344505-19346204 GCF_000313985.2 Echinops telfairi | reverse complement strand
TAATATAGTCATTCGGAGTAGGGGCTCTTGGAGCTCAACTGCCTTCCTGCCTCGGTTCAAATCCTAGCTCCGAAAGTTCAATACTTTATTATGTGCGATAGCGTCAAGTGGATCCCGACTCATCGAAACCCCCTTAGAGCAGGGTAGACCTGCCCCTGAGGGTTCCTGAGGCCGCAAGTGTTTGCTGGAGCATAAAAGCCTCATCTTTGTCCTACAGAGGGTCTTCCAGTTTCGAACAGCTGACCTTTCGGTGTGTAGCCCAACACGTGATCCATTACGTCACTGAGCTCTTTGTGATATATATAGACATTGTTGGGGAAAAGAAGCAGAAAACAGCAAAACCAAAAAGTCTACCCTGCTTTCCTGCTTAACTAGGTCTACTCACCCATTAAAAAATAAAATGTAAGAATAGGGATGTAAAAATACACGCTCGGTATGAAACTGCTAGAGAAAAACAGAAAAGCACAACATAAACATGTTTTTAAGTTAAACTGCTCATGAATTAAATTCCTTTCCAAAGTCTTAAATACTGGATTAGCTTTAGCAAAACTCAAATTTTAGCTCTAGTCCAAGTCATATCATGTGACTATGATGTTTGAAAATACCTCATTTCTTCACAATAACAGAATGATGGTTTCCCAGAAAGCAGCGTGGGATGGGAGTTTTAGTAGTTGGGCTCTGCAGCGTGTATACCCTGCTGACTACGTTCAAAAGTCACAGGTCTATCGAGACGCCCTTTTCGCAGGCATGCAAGCTTGTGCCTGCATTTGAAAAAAAATCACTGCAGACAGAAAAATGTGTGTTTGCTGGAGTGGGCTTGCAAAGCTGAGACAGCAGCTGAAACATGGGACGGGGGTCCAAAAATTCATGGGAAAATTCCATTTTCTTTTCATTCCACTATCCCCCACACTCTGTGGAACCATCTTGTAGTTTGTCATTGAGTGGAACTGCAGTCCATTCAGAAGGTAGATGCCTAATTCTTCTGCACACACTGTAGTAGAGATGACGTCAACCAGCACTCCTGGGGAAGAGTAGGGGTGGAGCTCACTCTATCCATTGGGTCTCAGCCTGATGGCCCCTCCTTGGTGTCATCAGCATTTTTGTAGAAGGCAGAGAGACTGGGCTGAGTGGGATCCTCTTTGGCCCTTCGCCTTCGGCCGGAGCTGGATCTTGAGTCTGGTTCCTTGATCACCCGTCCCAGGAACTGTCATCAGACTCCTGACAGTGGATTCCTTCTGCTGACTTCAGACCCCTGCATCCACCAACCTGCGTCCCCTGCTGCCTTGGCTTCTGCATGCTGCTTCTTGTTCATCAGTTTCCATGGGTCCGGAGAAACGAGTTGAACCAGACTAGGCTTACCTATTTCTATAACTGTGTCAGCCATTTCTTGATATAAATCTCTTTCTAGAGGCAACACAGACAAGCCTCACTGATTTTGCTTCTCTGGAGAACCCAACCTAGTACAGCTCATACTTTCTGATTCAAAAAGATTTGATCTTTTTTAATGATAGTAACAATGATAAACCCTTAAATGTAGTCCTTTCTCTGTACTCCCCCCACTCCCAACCCAACATACATACACCAGTGGTACAAATGGTTAATGCGTTCAGCTGCTAATTAAAAAGTTGTATTCTGGAGTATAGTCAGAGATCCTACGAATGAAAGGATTGGCCGTTTGCTTCTGAAACATCAGTTACTG
>NW_022107432.1:19341642-19343181 GCF_000313985.2 Echinops telfairi | reverse complement strand
GAGACTAACCCCTGTCAAAGCATACCATATTACCTCCTTGCACTTGAAAAAAGAAATGCCAAGGGATTGGTGCAGGCATCAAGAAGAGTCACTTGGTAGAGCATCATTGCCCTTTCTGGTTGGCTACTAATGCCCATCCATCACTGTTGGCAGAATCAATTGGGAAAGCCACGGACATCTATTTTCTTATTTGTAACTTCTGTTTTATCTTATGGAGAGTACTTATGAGACCAGCTAGGTAGACAAGCGCACTCCTTAAGCGCAGCATGCCCAGAATGGCTGAGGACTCAGTCTCCCGACCTCATCACTATCTTCACCATCAGCTGCATATGGGTGTGTAGCAAGATGTGTAGTGAACCTTCCCTTATTTTATTTTTCTGGTCCTAAATTGTTTTTCAGGGATTTGGCCCCAGTCACAGTCAACTTGAACAGGCACAGGGAAGCCAATGAAAACCTGGGGATTTCTCAATTACTGAATATAATCACTGAATGTATATCAATTGGAGTCCATGATTTCTTGTTGGATTAGCATCTTAAAAAAAATGGCGGGAGCCTGTTCTACCCTTTTCCTTCTTAAATGTGCATAGTCGTCCCTGCCTCTTGCACAGGTGTGTAAGACACTGGACATAAGAGCTCTTCAGTCCTGTCTTCCAAGAGAGGGTGTTTTGAGAATTATCTCCTGTCTCCTCACTTTTGCTGAACCCGTTGAGTTTGGTACCATGAATTGTTGTGAAAATAATAAAGGGATAGATGTACACATGCCCAGTGTGATGCTTAGCATAAAAATAGTATCTAATGAATCTCCTAGTTTTTAGCAAAAAAATATAATTTTAGCAATCCTATTTTATTACTAATTTCATCTCATCTATTTTAGCAAAAACAACCAAAGAATACTCACCATGGGATTATCTTTGGTGGGTTTGTAAAGTCTTGTTTCTGGGAGGTTTTCCTCGAGCAGTGCTAGGAGCCACTTTTTGGACTGTGACCAGCTTCTAAAGCGAGGGGGAAGTATTTGCGCCACAGTTAGTGTGGGAGCCCAGGAAGCGCAGGAGGGGCTTGCATGAGATGGGGAGTGTCTAGAAGGTTACAGAGTTTCCTGAGCGGCCTAGCTGCAGACTTAGCCCTCAAATACGATCGAGAAGGTGAAAGAGTGCCGTGTTACTACGCTCTGTGAATAAATGTTTAAGTCCCAATAGGACAGACACCAAACGCAAAAGCAGGGCCCCCAACTTGCTGTGCCTGCTTTTCCTGCAGCTGTTGCCTGTGATGGAGACTGAAAACAGCAGGACCAAAGGCCGGCAGGGTCCGCCAGGCAAAGAAGACTGATCTTGAACCCTTTTCTGTGGTTCCCATTTTAGACTCACTGTCAAGCAACTGAAACAACAAAACAATTATTCAGTTACTTTGCACGTGAACCCTCTGATTCACAGTCATCTGAGCACACAAAGAGATTGCGTTGGCCTCAGAGTCCACCTGGACGGCCATGTCCAATTCTGAGACCAGTCACACTGGGCAATTTAGCCTGAAGCCAAACTAGAG
>NW_022107432.1:19335262-19341077 GCF_000313985.2 Echinops telfairi | reverse complement strand
TAGGGAGACACGATGACTAAGAAATAGCTTAGGGACAGATTCTTTGGGGGGAAAGTCACTTTGAAGGAGTGTTAATATTTGCTTACTGTGGTCAAGATAATTTGGGTCACAGAAATTGTGATCTTATTTACCCAAAAACTTTAAAATGCTTTCTAAGTAAGCTTCATCAGAGCTCAACAAATATGAAATAATAACCAGAAATTAATGAACTCGACAGTTCAACAAGTATTTATTTAATTATAGCCTACCCACTGCCTTGGTTTTGGTGAATATAGCCAACCATAAAAAGATAACCAAAGAAAACATGAAAGTACAAAGACTATTTGCCCTAAAAATTCCAAATATTTCACAGAACGCTACAAATTTGATGTGCATAATATTTAAACAAAGTAGCCCTCCATTAGTTCTGCTTTATAATAAAATAAGTACACCCATATGCTTTACCAAAAAGAATATAAAAAAATATGAACATGCCTAACTATGTCAACACAGAATTCATGGCCACCAGAAATTTTTCAATCTTCCTCCCCTCAAGGTTCAAAGATCCTCCCTGAATATTTGCTTTGTTTTGCCACAGCTTCTCAGCACTCTAAATGTTCAGTTAATCATTTCTGTTTCTGCTTTTGCTCATTCGTTCTGGATGGCTAATAAAACGTCCAGTGCCACTCTGTTGGATGGTCAGAACCATTGCATCTTGCCTTCCACTGAGATGCAAGAGTGTGCTGGGTAACTTCAGTCAAGCCAATCTCCACATGGACGGATGTGCAGACTTTTCCTCCGGACCCCATATTAGCTCCTTATGCAGCCCGAGTGAGCTGGACAGTCTAAAGTCCCATCCGCTACTAATCTGTTCTGTCTCGTAATACTTCCCTGCCTAGAGGGAAGGCATTGACCTTGCCTCAGCTGCCTTAGATGTCTCACAAACATAGGTTCTCAACCTTCCCAATGCTGGCACTCTTTCATACAGTTCCTCATGTTGTGGTGACCCCCCAACCATAAAATTATTTTCACTGCTACTTCATCACTGTCATTTTGCTACTGTTAAGAACCAGGCAACCCCTGTGAAAGGGTCATTCGACCGGTCGTGACCCACAGGTTGAGAACCGCTGTGACCTAGATCTTTGTCATCAACTTCTTGATTCTATTGTCCCCTGTCCTCCCAATGGCCTCTTGATCCAATGATCACAAACTGCACTGATGGCTTATCAAATACTCGATAATCATGAGATCAATCCATGAAACATGTACAAGGTCACACTGGGTCATTTTACAAATGCTAAACTGAAAACTACTCCCATTTGGTTACTCAGTGGGGCTGCTAACCACAAGGTTTGTGATTCAAACCCACCCCTGCTCCTGGAAAGGGTTACAGCTTCAGACACCCACAGGGGCAGTTCTACACTGTCATGCAGGGTTGCTATGAATTGGAATCGACTCAGTGGCAGTGAATCAGGCACTTCATTTATTTACTTTTCCACAGTTTTCTTGGCGTATATGTCACCTATCATAAAATCCAATCATTCAGTCACATCAAGAAGAGTTTTGTACAATCACCACCACAATCAGATTTAGAACACTTCCATCATGCTTGTACTTATTGACAAGGCTCTTGTGAGCCTAGTCAGGTAGATTTCATTTACCAGATTATGTCAAAAGTGCGACTTTTAGGCTTCTTATTGCTTAATCTAAAAGGCAATAATAGAACATCAATTTACCTTACTAAGTTGTTCAGATCCGTCGTCCCATGACTGCCTAACTTCTCCAGTTGTCTGTGTAACTCTTCAGTCAGTTGTTCATTGAAATGATAGAGGTTTAAAGCCCCCATTTTTCCTTTCATCATAATATAGAGTTTTTCATGGAGCGCAAAAAATATATTACCTGGAACTGATACTATAAAGAGAAACAAAAGTATTTTCAAAATAAGCATTAAGAATACAGTCAGTGCATCTGTACGATCACTTGATCAAGCAGAGCCCAGTGACAATGGGCTAAGGGATCAAACCACCTCCTCCAAATAGAACTTGAAAGATCCAGTCCAGGAGAAAGTAAATGTCCGAGGAGTAATTCAGATTCAGGGATCGTCCATATATAGGCAATTGGAAGTCCTTCTGGGGAAAATAAATCTGATTTTATTTCCATGTGTAAAACCTTTCATTGGCATTCAATTCCTTAAAAAGGCCTAGATGGGCCTTCCACCACCTCCTACCTCTCCAGCAGAATTGAGCGTCTTCCCTTCAGTACTTTATAGCCTATGTATATTATAAGTGACTCCTCTTATGCATGTTGTTGCTGTTTCCAGGTGTCCTCCAATAGGTTCTGACTCATAGTGGCTCCACGTGGAACAGAACAAGACACTATCTGATCTGAGCCATTCTCACAGTCCTTGACGTGCCTCAGCCCATTGTTGCAGCCACTGTGACAATCCGTCTTGTCCAGGGTCATCTCCTTTCCACTGGCCTTCTACTTTAGCAAACATGGTTCCCTTCCCCAGGCACTGGCTGCCCCTGATCACATGTCCAAAGTAAAGAGGGTGATGTCTTACCCACCTCACATCTGAGGAGCACTCAGAATGTACTGCCTCTGAAAATCCATGCTACTTTCAGTAATCTTCACCAACGCCATTCAAATGCATACATCCTTCTCCAGTTTGTGAAATAGATGTCCAATGTCCACACGCGTGTGAGGTGACCAAAAACACTATGGTTTCGGGGAGGCACACTTTGTTCCTCAAAGTGACGTGTTTGCTCTTAGACAGTTTAAACCGGTCTCCTGCTGCTGATTTTCCCAAAGCAATGTGTTGCTTCATTTCTTGACTGCTGCTTCTAGGAGTGTTGATTATGGATCCAAGTAAGATGAAATCCTTGACAACTTTAATCTTTTCTCCTCTGATCACGATGTTGTCTCTTGGTCCAGTTGGGAGGAACTTTTGTTTTCCTAATATTGAGATGTAATCCATAATGAAGTCTTTGATCTCTCGTCAAGTCCTGCTTGATGAAAGTTGTATCACTCGTACATCGAAGGTTACAAATGAGCTTTCTCCCACTCCTGATGCTGTATTATTCTTCACACAGTCCAGCTTCTCAGGTTATTTACTCAGCAAAATAATGGAACAAATAGGGTGAAAGAACGCACCTCTGATGTACACCTTTCCTGTTTTCAAACCATGCAGGACCTTTTGCATTGTATCAGGTGCTGCATGAGCACATCTACGTGTTCTAGAATTTATATTCTTCACAATGTTAACCACATTTTGTTATAATCCACATGGATGGATACCTTTGCCAAGGCAATAAAACATAGATAAGCATCTTTCTGGTAGTCTAAGCTTTCAGCCAATTTCCATCTGACATCAGCAATGATCCTTATTCAACATGCTCTTCAAAATTCACTTTGAATTTCGGGCAGTTCTCTGTAAATATTTGCCACAACCTTTAAAAAAAATCATCTCCAATAAGTTTTACTTGCACATGATGTGATATTAATGAGATTGCATGCTAACTTCTGTATTCTTTTGGTAACCTTTCTTTGGAATGGGCATGCATGGATCTCTTCCAGTCAGCTGGCCAAGTTAGCTGACGTCAAAATGCCTTCTTGCAGATGAGGGAGCATCTTCAAGGCTGCATCTATTTGTTGAAACATTTCAATTGACATTCCATCCATTCAAGAAGTTCCCTCACCCCCACCCCCCGCTTTTTTCACCCATGCCTCCAGTTCAGTTTGGATATCTTCCTTTAAAACCACTAATTCTTGATTATACGTTATCTCAGGAAATGTTTGAACACCGACTTATTCTTTTTGGAGATGTGATTCTGTGTTCTTTTATCGTATTTTGATGCTTTGGACACAGTTCAATATTTTGTCTATAGAACTGTTCAATATTGCAACTCGAGGCTAACTGTTTCCCTTCAATTCTTTCCACTTGAGAAAGGCGGACTTTGCTCATCCCTTTTACCTTTCTGGCTCCAGGCCTCTCTGCTCATTTCTTCCAGCTGCTTTGGTTTTCCCTCCGTTCTAGAGCGAGTTACAGATTATCTTCTGGTATCTCTTTTGGTCTTTTCTTCCCCTCCCTCATCCCTGAGCCAGGCGGGCTTGATGGCACCGCACGTCACCAGCTCGGTCCTTATTCGTGTGTGCGCTGGCACGGCCCTGGTGCTGGAGTAAAGGCACAACTGCCCTGTATATCAGGAGCGCCTGTAATTGGCCAGGCCTGCTCTCTGTCTCTTTAATGACCTTTTGGTCTCTTCAGGTAGGATGCCCTTTGTGTCATTCAACCAGGTGTCTGGTCTTCCGTCATTACTGTTCAATGCAATACGTTTTTCTTGATATCTCTAAATTCAGGTAGGATGCGCTCAAGATTCTATTCTGACTCGAGTGGACTTCTTTGATTTTCTGCAGCTTCTACTTGAGCTTCCAGATAAATAACTGCTGGTTGATTATGAAGTCAGCCCCCGGCCTGGTTCTGACTGATGATACTGAGCTTCTCCGTCCGTCATTCTCCAACTGCACAGACGCAGTTGATTTTGACTCCTGCGTCTTTTATCTGCAATGTTCACATGTAGAATGACCATTTCTATTGTTGGTTTTTAAAAAAAGCGTTTCCAATGAATTGGTTATTCATCTTGAAAATTCTATCATGTCAGCTTTGGTATCATTTCTGTCACTAAGGCCATATAACCCAATACTGAACGTAAACTAAAACAATTCCATAACCTGTTCCAGCTACTCCAAATAGTCTCTACTTTATCACGTCCATTCACACCAGCAAGCCCCAATTACCCCTGCTAATTTCTAATCTCCTTCAAGTGTTCCTTGGGATATTACTTCTTCCAAGAGATCCTTTCTGATCCCACAAACAGCTTGCCTCCCACTGTTCAACATTCAAAACAGCACACTTCTGTAGTTTTGCCCTTCTTTTTAGCTGGTCTGCATTCTTTGGTCCAAGGAACATGACATACTGCTTACTCCTCAGTAACTCCTTCATGAGGATTTGGTAGAACCATTCAATGAATGAGTGCATCATGCACATTAACTTCCAGGATAGTGGGTTCTCAATATTATTTTCTTCACGTGCATACTTATTAGTAATACATACTGATAAGACAAGTCTAGCCTACTGATTGATGTGTATACTCAGTCCTTTTCTCAATCTCAGTCTTCACACCAGGCTTCAGCGTCTTTAAGTACAAAATTTGGGTTGTACCATCAGGCCCATTTGACCTAAGTTTGATGAACCGAATGAAGAAAATTACAGCATAATCAACTGCATTTGGTTCCTGTATGTAGAGAGAACTTACCTACTCAACAGTGTCTACATAAAGTGTTGGGTGCTTGTTTGTTTGTTTACTTTAGGTAGAGATTACTCTGGCCACATGAAAAATGGATTGAGCCTACCACACCTTATCTCTCACAGTGATTGTATCTATTGTAATATCCTGCTTTCTCATGCAGGTGGGGAGAAGAAAAGGAAATACTGCACACTCACACTTCTGAATCACAAATAGCTCTCTGCACACTCACTCTTCCTGATCACAAATAGCTCTCTGCACACTCACACTTCTAGATCACAAATAACTCTCTGCACACTCACACTTCTTAATCACAACTAGCTCTCTGCACACTCACACTTCTGGATCACAAATAGCTCTCTGCACACTCACACTTCTGCATCACAAATAGATCTCTGCACACTCACACTTCTGGATCACAAATAGGTCTCTGCACACTCACTCTTCTGGATTACAACTAGCTCTCTGCACACTCACTCTTCTCGATCACAAATAACTCTCTGCACACTCACTCTTCTGGATCACAAATA
>NW_022107432.1:19325124-19334691 GCF_000313985.2 Echinops telfairi | reverse complement strand
CTTCTGGATCACAACTAGCTCTCTGCACACTCACTTTTCCTGATCACAAATAGCTCTTGAAGAATTTTCTTTTTTGGTCTTAATGGCAAGAAAGGCACAGGAAGCTACATGAAAAAGCAAGCGAGAGAGAGAAACAAAACATAGCAGGAAACTGGAGAGAAAGACGTTGTCAACAGCGGCAATGAGCAAGCAATTGCGAAAGCCTAGAAAGGCCACAGGCCCAAAATGAACCAGCTCTGCATGGGGAGTGCCAAATGCTTCTAGCCTCCACTCGCACGCTGATAGACTGAGAAGATGGACGGATAGCCACACTGGACACATGCTGGCTGGGACAACCCAGCAGTCTCTGAAGACGGAGAACTGTGAAGGGCAAGCCAGTGTCACTCACCTTCATGACCCCGCGGGACATGCCAGGAAATGCCAACAGTCATCAGCTTATTAAGCAGTGGAATTCTACTTTCAGGAAGCAGAGGAGCAACATGCAATGAAGCCAAGAGCTGTAGCCAGTAGAATGGTGTATGTACAAGCAGCAGGTGACAGTTAACGTTATCGTGGGAGCTGTAACATGATATAGATTGCAAATGTTCGGTAATGAAAAAAAATCAGAGTGTTCTCATCTTTCACAAATGGCTAATTGAAATTTAAAGACAGCATGCTGTCATTAATATATTTTTCTAAGTCTAGATAAACTTATTGTATATGCTTTCACCTTCTATCCCACCCTTAAGAATAAAATAAAGAGCCCCTGTTTTTCTTAGTACAGGTATGACAATATTATACTTGTTATATGAACAATTCTTGGATTCCACTGTTGTATTTCCAATGAACTCTATGAAAAATTCTTTTACCTGTACGATAGATGGGAGTTTGTACTGCTAGTTCAAAATCTACTTTTTTGGATCTTAGAAACACATCAATTCCCACTTCTTCAGTAACAAAAGTCATTCGTTTTCCCATAATAAACACCGTAAATATTGGTCCATACTGAAATAAAATACACAAACACAGATAATGTTAGTAAATAGTTCTGCAAACTACTGTGGCATGGTTATATTTAAAATCCTCCTTTTCAGGAGTCACCAGGATAGATTCATAAACCCAACAACTCTTTGACTTACAAAAAGACATGCAAACTAAGTAAAAATAAGACACAAAGAACAACCTCCGATCCCAGAACATCAACTGCGGAGTTGGAGAAACAGAATGAGCAAGGATTAGGAGGTGAGTTAGAAGATGGCCAGTGGGGAAACTGCAGTTCACAAACCACCAGCAAAGAGAAGTTACCACACTGATGCACTAACTTACTAACTCATTGCCACTGAGTCTGCTCTAAGTCATAGTGACCCAGCAGGACAGGGTAGAACCGTCTCATGGGTTTCGGAGGCTGCAAATCTTTATGAGAGCAAAACGTCTATTTTTTTCTCTCTCCTGAAGAGTGCCTCATGGGTTCGAAGTGCTACTGCATGACCCCTTCACCACCAGAGTTCCTGCACAGACAGCATAGCACAGTGATTTGGGGATGGCATTGAACAATCACCCAGATTTAGGGACTCAGGGAAGCAAACGCAAAAAGAGCCCAGCTGGTGGCAGAGATTCCATGCAAACAAGCCAGGGAAGAAAGGAGCAGGCAGGCATGGGCAGGAAATAGTTAGAGATGGGACATTTGTGGGGGTGGATGGGGACAGGGTACTTGGAAGCCAGGGAACTACAGGGACGTGCCTCCTGAGTACAAAGTGGATTTGAGTTCTTGGAGTTACAAAGAAAGAGAAACATATAGACAGGGAGTGCATGATGGGGGAGACTCAGAGAGAGGAATAAGGAGTCTAGTAAGAGATCTACCCCTTTGGTGAGGGGGAGAGGGAGAAGAACTGGGACTTGGTACAGGGATTGCTTTTTAGTCGGGGGTCCCTGGCCGTTTATAAAAGTGAAAAGTCAATACCCAGCCTTGAGGTGCAGGAGGCCTGTACTGACACAACAAAGTTTGGGCACACCTTTCCTCCCTCCCAGAAGTGCAAGGAGCCTATGCCATTGACCTGGCCATGCCACTGCCCTTCCCTGAGGAACAGACTCTATGCAAACAAGAGCAGGCTCCACTTCAACCAGGACTCATCCCAGTTGTTCAGCTTTATGCCCCTTCTCCCTCTAACCCACACACCCCTCCCAGGGAAGTAAGACACTGCTCCCTGCCCATCCAAACTACAGCATACGTGCACAGAGTGTGTGCAAATGCCCACCCTTGGGAGAAGAAAAGAGTCCCAAACTCATACCAGGTATCTGGCAGGTACATATTCATATATACACCAATACTACATAATTATACCAAATAAAATTTAGAGAGGAAGGCAAACATGATAATAAAAAAGAAAGAGAAGAAGCTAATCTTCAGCTGTATTAAAACGAAAAGCATAAAAGTACAAAAAATCATAAATACAACATCAATAAAGAAATATATAAACAATTATAAAATTACTGCTGCAAAGACAGATTGCAACATGTAGATTGGTTGATTAACAATGATATGAAGAAATTAGACACAATGGCATAGGAAAATGTTCAAAATTAAAAGATAGAAATTGTTGATGAGGGAGAACTGATAATAGAACCTGAAAAAAATATTAAAAAGACTAATATTTAGGTTCCTCAAAGACATTGAGGAAATCACAGGAAAAAGCCCAAAATAGTTTGGGCAAACTGTAGAAGAACAAAATTATATATTCAATTAAAAAAATCACTTTAAAACCATTAGAATTCCAGAAGATTAATGGTAAAATATCAGAAACAGATAACTCAGTGGAAGGATACAGAAGTGTAATTGGATGAATAAGAAAAAGAATCAGCAAAATAGAGGACATATGCCTTGATTCAAATTTGTTTAAGGAACAACCAGAAAAAAGATAAACAAAATAAAGAAATCCTAAGTGTTATGTGAGATCAAGAGGAACAATTTACATGTAATAGGAATCCCAGCAGAGAAGGAAAAATACAGAAAGAAAATTTGAAGATATATTGGCCAAAATGTCCCAAATATATTGACAAAAGTGTCCCAAATGCCATAAAAGGTGTGAAGATTTCCACTCAGGAAGCTCTAAGAAGTCCATACAAGATAAACTCCAAAATAAATTCAAACAGGACATATCATAATCAAAATTCCCAAGACAAGTACATCAATTAATAATCAAAATGTATATATAATATATGAATCTAGGAAAATTTGCAGTTGTCAAAATTGAAATGAAATGCATAAAGATTGATATCCTATGCATTAGTGAGCTGAGATGGATTGATATTGGGCATTTTGAAAATCAAATGGTTTACTATGTTGGGAATGATAGATTCAAGAGGAAAGGTATTTCATTCATTATCAAAAAAAGACATTTCACAATCCATCTTGAAGTATGCCTATGATAGGATAATATTTATCCTCTGTGTTGGACCGGGTTGACTAGAGAAACAAATCCAGAGACACTCGTATGTGTTTAAGAAGAGCTTTATATCAAAGAGTAATTGTATATTAAAAAAAACAGCCCAGTCAGTCCAGATCAAGTCCATAAGTCTGATTAGCCCCTAATTCCCATACTAGTCTGTATATTCTTCAGACTCACACAGCACATGTAATGATGCAACATGCAGGAAGATCATAAGCCAGTGTGAGCAAAGGCGTGTGGATCCGGGGCGCTGGAAGCATCTCCAGGGCTCTGGCAGGTCTCAGCGTGGCTCCATGTGGCTTGTCAACCAGACGGGGAAAGCAGAGAGAAAGAGGAAGTTCCTAGAATCCTCATGAGAAGGCCACGCCCACAAGGAGGCATCATCAGGCTGTGACCTAATTGACAGGCTAGACTCCACCCCTACATTTATTTATTATGTTGACATGAAATTATGTAACTACCACATCCTCATACAACGAAGTCCTGGCAATACAATTATTATTCAAATTGATGTACCAATCTCTAAAAGTAATGATTAAGCACGCAAGATGACTGAGGGTGTTCTGGTAGGTGTGGGCTGCTGCCTCTCAATGGCCCGGTGGCGCAGGAAGCCACAAAATATCACTTGCTGGATGGGTGGGATGGCGAGTGGGGATGTGATGGGCAATAAGTGGTGTGTGCATACACACTGCTGCTCACTGGGTGGGAAGGGTCTCAGGAAGAGGGTGTGGTAGACAGGAGTGTATGGGGGCAACTAGTAGGGTAGATGCATCCACTGCTGCACACTGGGTGGGTGTAGCAGCCAACATGGGGTTTTACTGGTAACCAGGTCTCCAAGAAAACCCTGTCACTCGCTTTGTGGACAGGGTGGCAGGAGGAGTGTACAGCGGGAGGGAGGTGTGGCTCGCTTTTGTTCACTGGGTGGGCAAAGCAGGAGGGTGTTGAAGGTGACTGGGGTACGTGATCACTCTCTGCCCCTCATTGCGTGGGGGGAGTGAGTGACCATAGTATCCTGATCTTGGGTGTAATAAGGATGGGGATGTGGCAGGTGACTGGCAGGTGGCAGCACTCGCTGACACTGGCTGGGAGGGGTGCAATGAGGAGGAAACTACTTTCTAGATAGTAGACATTTGTTAGTTTGGGTGAGGGATAAGGAAATAGTGAATAAGTGAAGTCAGCACAAATGAACCACATTATAAATGATGACACTAAAAGCTACACAAGACTAAAAGACAATTGTTATGAAGCCCACAGTACATACACATTTTCAACAACCGGAACAACAAGACAAATGTGTGAGTGGTTACATAGGGAGAGATCTATGCTTATCCATAAGCACTTCTGGATATATAACACATGCATACACGTGCAGCTGTTTCTGTAGGCAAATATGTTCATATACTCATGTGTGTTGCATACATGAGTACAGGGAAGTTTCACACATTCATAGAAAAAATCCGTTATCCTTTCATTCCATTCTCCCATGATCATTTTGAAGCTCCCTTTACATTCATATGTAAAACAAATCGCACAGGGCACAGAAGTATGACTAGTTCCCAGATATAACCAAAGACCTCCTGGAAATGGGTTACTGAATTTGAGAGCTGAGGACCAGGGTCTTAGGAGGCAATGCAGTCAATTTACCACAACTCCGCTCACAAATTCATGTTTGACGTCGTAGTTTGGTGAGTGGCTTCTGTGGTCTTGGAAGTTAGTGAGTGGCCATCAAAGATACAACTATTATTCTCGATGTATCTGGAGCAAACGTGAAAGAAAACCAACGACTCGAAGAAGAAACTAGTCCACAGACTAATAGTCTACACAAGCCACAGCCTTACCGACCTCAAGATCAGAATAACTAGACATGCCCGGCTAGACTACCAACAGTTCCAAGCAGGGACACAACTGACCGTCCCGATAGAATGGGAGAACAGGGGAAAACATAACTTATGGTCCTAAAAATGGTAGGCTTTCTGGGCCAAGAGAGCCTGGAGAAGCCCTGAGACTATCTCCCTGGGATATCCTTTCAACATGGAACTCAAACCACTTCCAGTGACCACCTGTCAGCCAAAACGACAGGAGTGGCTCATAAAACAAGTACTATCATCCATGAATTCTGTGCTCCTCTAAACCATCATCTAAATGAGACCTATAGGTCAACGGTTACCCTAGACCAATGACAATACGGTCCTCCAGACAAGACAAAGAAACGAGATGAATGGAAATGGCACTACAAGGCTGGGGTATTGAAAATGCTGACACATTGTTAGAAGTGTGACCAAGGTCATTAAATCATAAATATAGAAATTGTTCAGCAAGAATCTAATTGACGATGTATATAATTTCAGAAACACAATAAAGGGTATTTTAAAAAAGAATACCAATGATGAAATTATAGTCCAGATCTTTTTAACTGATTCTGCTAAATGCCGCTGAAGATGCTCATTGAGATACCTTGATCTTTTCGGGTTACCGTCTACTAAACTTCAAGCACCTCCACATCACCAAGAGAGGCACTAATAATTGCTAGATCACCTAAAGCTAAATGATAGAAACCCTGATTTATTATGTCTTAGTATTTAATTTTGGTTTTAAAAAATTGTGCTGTCATACCGCCATTGTGGAAAGTGATGAGGTGCTTCCTGCAACAACAGGGAATAGAAGTATCATATGAGCCAGCAATACCACTGCCAGGTGTAACACCCCAAAGAAATAAGAGAAAGAACAAGAACAGATACTCTCCCATGTTCATTGCATCACAGTTCACAGTAGCAAGAAGCTGGAGACGGCCCCAATGCCCATAAGAATAGATGAAGAAACTCTGGTACATACACACAATGCATCCCTAAAATACAGTGGAGAAACCACGAAACATTTCATGACACGAATGGCTCCGGAAACCATTGTGCTGAGTGAACGTAGTCAATCACGAAAGGGTACATATCATATGAACCCACTATTATAAGGAGAGAAACCAAGACAAGGACAGTCTTCAGTTCCCAGGCCCTGTAATCCTCGAATCTGCTCCCCTAGGTGGAGAGGTAGTATGCCTACTTAGTTGCCATAAACCATGTATTATCCCCTTATTAGGTTATCTTAAAAATCACCTCAATAGAGTGCTGGTGGGTATTGGTTATGCTTTGGGCCGTGGTCCACAAGGTGAGCAGTTTGAAACCACCAGCTCGCTTCCCCGGAGAAAGATGGGGCTTTCTCCTCCCCTAAATACTCACAGTCTTGGAACCCCAGAGGGGCAGTTCTACCCTGTCTTATAGGGTTGCTATAGTTGTCATCACCACGGTGACAGTGAGTCAGTACAGATGGGATTAGTTTTACCATGTTATGGAGAGGAGAAGACCAATTAATCCCTGCCATATGGTCATCCCAAATCAACAGACAACCCCACATGAGCACGGTAATGAATGGACTTTACCGGAAAACTGGATAACAAGTAGGGGGAAGGGGAAATATGTCTGTAATGGAGAAAGCAATTACACTTCTGATGGTGGGTAAAACATTTAACATTACTTATAGAATCCCCAAAGGGAGAATACACCTAGCATTATGTTCCCAACTGGACACTTGATCTACTTTGCAACTAATCCCTGATGACCTGGGCAGCATCCTATAGACAGACAATTGGGACATGGAACTCTGTCCTTTTGAGGGGCACATCATCCTTCATAGACCACACGAGAAGGACCCAAATTGGAAATCCCACTGGGCAAACTAGACTCTGAATCATTATAGAACCAGAGAACTGAACTATTCCCTTAAGCTCTAGGCTGGAATACGCTGTTGGGAGAAGCAGGTGATCATGAAAAAGAGTGTCTTGAATCTTAAAGGCTTATCTAAAAATAAGCAGCTATCTAATTGAGGAGTCAGCTAAGTCCAAACAGAAGAAGCACACCATTATGCATGATTCAAGGATCATAAACAGTAAGATCCAAACCCAGAGGAGCAAATGGTACCAGTGGGTAAATTCTAAACATCCGGTTTGGGGGATGCTATGAATGATAGTGGGAGCCTGAAATCCCTTTGCAATGTCCTCAAATGGGTTGAGTCCCTGGGGAATCCCACTGCCCACAGACTAGGAATGTGACCAGCCCTAATGCCAAACAAAGAGCTCGGTAAAGAGATTCTTAGCAACTGTACTTAGACTGGAACATAACACCTACACAATAGATCTTCCTTTGGACCCACTTTCGACTTATCTTAAAATTTTAATATCGTTTGCTTTTTCTTAGATTGAAGTCCTTCACCATTGTATATGATCGTTGTTGCTAGGTCCTTTTTGTTTTGTTTGTTCCTGCCCTTGTTTCATGCTTTTCTATGTAGGGAATGCAGGGTTTATGAAGACAGTAACTGCAATAAGAATTACCGAGGGTCTGGGGGCATCAAAGGTGAGGGTGGGGAAAGGGGAAGTCAACATAATGGGTTCTGGAAAGAAGGAAATATTCCAAGTTGATTGAGGTGATGATTGCACAACCCTTCTCAATATGATGGAACACTTGAATTATATGATGTGTCAATTACAGCAAGATAAAACTAATATGAAAATGGAAACAGCAATAATTATTTGCACGATGCAATCCAATGTTCCTTTTAGTCCTGTTATCATTCATAGAATAATACATAATTGTACATCATTACATTTGAATATTATTTCCAGTAGGTTTGTAAGCCATAAACAGATCAGCTTTGCTCAAGAAAGATACAAAATTGTCAACTACTTTCATCTTGAATGTATGGCTACTCATCAATGTCTTGCAATTATCACTTCTCTACAGACTAATATTTCTTATGGATGAAGATCCCAAACTCCTCAACAAGATGTTATCAACCCAAATCCATCGACATCTTAAAAAGTGATTATATACCATGAACAAGTGAAATTCATTGCAGGACTGCAAGCCTGGTTCGATAGTAGAGAAGCAAAAATACAATACACTATATTAATAGAATAGAAAAGGCCACCCAATCATCTCAATTGACAATGAAAAACTTTTTAACAAAAATCGCAAATATTTTCCTGATAAACATACTAAACAAACTAGGAATAAAAGGGAAATTCTGCAATATGATAGAGGCCACTTATGAAACACCCACAAAGCATATCATACTCAATATAGACATATTAATGGGCTTTCACTTTAAGATCAAGAACAAGACTAGGAGGAGTACCCTTAGCACTGTTGTACTGGGAATCCTAGTGAGAATGATTAGGCAAGATAGGAAATGTATCCAAAGCAGGAAAAGAAAAGTAAAAGCTTACCTATTTTCAGGTCATGGGAGCAATTCTGTCCTGGTGGATTGCTTTGAATAGGAACCAACTCGATGGTAGTGAATTGAACATTACATATACAATCCTTCAATAATACTAATAATCATCTATGGGTGAATGCATAGACTATTCAAGCTATATAAGTTGGGAAGGGAAACGGAGCAACCAACCAAACACTTCCAGTTGCTATTGGACCTGGGGGCTTAGAATCATCATCTCAGGGCCACCACGGTCAATTGGCATAACATAATCCACAAAGACAATGTCTGATTTCCACTTTGGTGAGTGACCTGGGGTCTTAAAAGCTCATGAATGCAAGTATTGGTGTCTACCCATCTGAAGCCCATTCTTCAACCCCTGGAAAGACTGTGGCTATGTTTGAAGGACTTTCTCTGATTCCTTGTGAAAAACCTATTGTCTATACATCAAAAACCAAACTTACTGTCATCAAGCTGATTCCAAATTATGACTGGGCTCAGTGCTGGGTTTTTCATTCTATTTCATTAAGTGTATGTGTCTATCATTAAACCAATGCCAAGCTATACTGATTACACTGGGTGTGCTTTGTTATCAGGGAGTGTAAGACCTCCTGCTTTGTTCTTTTTCTTCAATATTGCTTTGACTATTCAGGATTTCTTTACACCCTATAGGCCTATGGTCTTTAGCTTTTTCATTTCAGTAAATATTTGTATTTGTATTACCTTGTATCTTCAGCTCATCATAAGGAAAATTGAAATGTTCACTATATATTAGGATTTCTGATTCATGAAACATCCCCAAATGAGAAGTCGCTCCACTTTAGTAAGTCTCCTTCAGTCTCCTGTAACTGTATTATATCTGTGCGGGGCTTATTTTTGGTGG
>NW_022107432.1:19322890-19324173 GCF_000313985.2 Echinops telfairi | reverse complement strand
TGAGGTCTGCACTTTCCCACCGGCTTGTAGAGTCTCTGGAAGGCAAGCACGCTCGCCCCCAAGTCCCACCCCCAAACTTCACCCCAAGTTATATCAATTCCCTTTAGATCCAGTGGGGGGAAAAAAAATAAAACAAGAAAACATTACCTTCTCCAGAGAAACCAAGGGCCCCCGATCACATACCTTGATTCTTGCTTTCTCTATAAATTCTAGAGGGGCCTTTCCAAATTCAAATGCAGCTCCGATCCAAGGAATCCAGCCCCCGATGCACGGGGGTCCACGGAAATTCTTCCACTGGAGCAGTAATAAAAGAGCAACGCAACCTAGGATTATACTCATTGTTGGGAAAAACAGTTCCATCTTTTTGTCCGGCGCTTTCCGAATCAGAACCGGTCAAGTGCTATGGCGCTGGTCTTTGCTCCTCCCACTAAATTAGCGCACGGGCTCAATTTTCTGCTGCAACTTCTGCAACTTGTTCTCCGGAACTCCGTTCTCCCTAATTCGCCCTTTAAAGGATGCCTCCTTTTCTAAACCCGGCCTACCTCGCTGGCACAAACCCCCGCTGGGTACCCGCTGGGGACTCCGGGGAGACTCTGTTGCCATGGAGACTGGGGGTGCCAGCGCGCCCAGCCAATCCCAGGACGCGGCCCGGGAGGCGTGGCGCCCGCGAACTACAAGTCCCAGAAGCCTCGCGGGCGCCCGCTTTGTTTTCCCGCTGTGGGCTGCGGGGGCGCTGTCCACTGGAGCCTGGGGCAGCTGGGCAGAGCTGCAGGTTCCCGGGTTCCGGCCGAGCGCACCGTGGGCAGTGGTCCTCGCCTGGCCACTCGCCGGTTGAAGACGGACCGCCCTGGCAGATTGGCAGGGTGGCAAGCCATCAGGGCGCCAGCAAGAAGGGGTGCATTGTCGTCCTGCTCTGCTGCTGAATGTCCCCGCGGGAGGATGAGGAGAAGCGTTTGCCGCTCGCCCAGAGATGGCCTCGAGCGAGCAAATTCCTCCTGTCGGGCTGCGCAGCTACCGTGGCCGAGCTAGGTACCCGGCTGTTCCCCCCACCCCGCCCCCTCCCCCCTGGGCCTCCTCTGCTAGTCACCAAGGGCCGAGCGGGATGGGCAGTAGGGCGGTTTCTTCCCAGGGTGTGTGTGGCCAGGGGGCTGCACCCTCTCTTTCCTCCCCAACCTGCCTGGCAGTTGTGGCAGGGTGGGCACGAGGCCAGCTTGGTGAGGTGGAGGGATTGGAGGACACCGAGGTCTTTTCCTTCCAGTGTCGTCTAATGGCTCCCCCAGCGG
>NW_022107432.1:19308387-19321548 GCF_000313985.2 Echinops telfairi | reverse complement strand
TGTCAATCCATTGCATTGAGGGTCTTCCTCTTTTCCATCAACTCTGCATTCCCAACAAAGTCTCTCCTATCATTGCTTTTAATGAGGGTCCTGCATGTACTCTTCTAATACAGCTTTGTTTGTTCTGTAGACAGCTCTTTAACTTCATTCTGTTCCAAGGTTAAAGGACCTCTTTTTTAATTCAAAATGTACATAGCAGGTAAACATGGTATATTCAGTACTGTTTTCAGTATTCATAACTCAAATGCACCCAATCTTCAACCTTGAGCCTTCCTTATGCCTTGTAAAGCTTTCACAAGCATATGAGGTGACTGAAAATACCCTGGCTTGAGTCAGGCACACCTTAAGTCCTCAAAGCGATGTCATTGCTGTTTAATACTTTACTGAAGGCACCATTACATATCTTAAGAGTTTAGAGAAAAGACCGTTATATCTGCCTGCAGGAGCAACAGAAAACCTAAGAGACCGTTTGACTCTTCCCTCAGGCATCCAGAATCGACTTCTGATGACTTTGCACAGGTAGATAGTTTTATTCCAAAGGCTTGGCATCAGATTTTCCCAACACAATATAATTCTTCAACTGTATTGCTTGACTGCTGATCCAAGCAAAATGAATTATGTGGCAACAATCTCTTCTCCTTGTATCATGATATTGCTTATTGGCCCAGGGGTGATCATCTTTTTAATTTTATTTTATGTGGAGGTGGACTCTGTACTAAAGGCTATCGTTTGCGATCTTCGCCATCGGTGCTTCTAGGGCTCTGGCTTTCTCTAAGCAAGGTTGTATCAAGCACATCTCACCGGTTTTTACGGAGCCTCTCTCCAACCTGGTGCCATACTTGTCTTCATACAGTCTCACTTCTAGGATGATGTGCACATCATCATACAGTCTCACTTCTAGGATGATGTGCACATCATCATACAGTCTCACTTCTAGGATGATGTGGTCAGTATACAGACCGAATACATATGGTGAAAGGATACAACTTGACTTACACTTTCCCTGATAATAAACCATGATGTTCTCTCTGTATTTGGAATGAACAAGGCCTCTTGGCCTCTGTATTGGTTACACAGTGGCACCACTGAATGGGCTGGAATTGCCATTCTTCTCAATGCTATCCTTAATGTTTTCTGATAAACGCAGCTGACTACATAGTAAAACACTCAGGCCCCTAAGTCTTAGGACTTTCCAGGTTTCACATGTCAATAAGTCATTTAAATTATTTATATACCATTTGCTTCTTAGCGAAATGGACAGCAGGATAGTGAGGTTTTGCCAAAGCCCACGAAGAAGATTGAATATTCATAGCCTTCCAATCTTGGAAAAGGTACAACTAGGGTTTTGTACTGAAAAAGCCCAGATAGTATCAATATTGTTGATAGACTCATCAGAATGTGGTTATTTTGCTATTTTGAATACTGTGTGTATAAAATTCTTAATTTGATCTACTTTGTGTGAGCAACTTGTTAACTTCATTCTGTTCCAAGGTTAAAGGATCTCTTTTCATTACAAATGTACACAGCAGGAAAAAATAGTCAGTATGAGAGAGCCTATGAGAATACCATATATAAAACTTTGGTGCTGGAAAACAACTTAACGTATGCCTTAAGAGAAGGAATACTGAGCATGCCACTTCTGTAGAAACGAAAACACTCTGCACTCAATCTTGCACTTTCTCCAGGCTGGTGGTGATTCATTTGCATATGAAAGTCCATAAAATTATAAAATTCCAGGTTGTCTGTTTGTTTATTCACATTTACATCAATGCTATTACCAATACAAAAAACAGTGTTTAAAAAATACTATATGCATCTTTTTTAATGGTGCAATTAGTGGGCTATCACTAATAATGGGAATTCTTTAAACTGTTTCCCACTGGAAAAGCAAAAATTCAGAACTAAAGCAGATGCTACACTAAATTTCCTATGGAAAGAAACCAAGACTTATGAACAGCCCCACCATCACCACCCTCCTGTGAATTAGATCTGTAGACATGAAGCCAGGAAATGTCTTTATTGTTAACCCTCTCCTTAACCTATCTTAGATGTCATCCACAGTTGGGACCCACTAATCTCACGGAGGAAAATAGTACAGCTACGATTTGAGGATTTCGTGTGTGTGCACTTCTCTGAATATTGTGGGGTTTCCCCCCTCTTGCTTTGTGTTTTCTTAGCAACCTTCCCTCTGGATCTCACAAAAACTCGACTCCAAATGCAAGGGGAAGCTGCCCTTGCTAGGTTGGGAGAAGGTGCCAGAGCCTCTGCCCCCTACAGGGGCATGATGCGCACTGCCCTAGGGATTGTCCGCGAGGAAGGCTTTCTGAAGCTTTGGCAAGGAGTGACCCCGGCCATTTACAGACACGTAGGTATTTATCTTGATTTTCGCTGGTAAGTTTGTTAGAAGTTCTGTGTTTCTATCCTGTAGGGTTTGTTCATTTTACTTTTGTGTCCCCAAACCATCTTGTTTTTACCGATTTCTATTCAGGGAATATCAGGAGGAGATAATACCATGAGAAAATGTTTATTACCTAGGAAGGATTGGCTTTGATTTTCAGAAAGGCACAATGAAGTATTTCGGGATAAACTGTCTTGATGGGCTTTTAAGTGGTTAAGAAAAAGAAAAGACACACACATGGCTTAAATACTAGCTACTGATAAATTTCAATGAGCAGTATAAACCCATTTTGGTGAAATTGCTCCCAACTCAGGAAGACCCCATGGGTTACAGACTAGGATGTCTCCATAGGGGTGTTTTGGGTTGCTTTTTGTTTTTCTGTAGCACAACTGGGTGGGTTCAAACTACCAATGATGGGGCTAGAAACTGAATGTAAACCATGTGTGTCACCCAATGATAAACATAAAAGCAAAAATATCAAACTCACGGCCATCGAGTTGATTCCAACTCACAGTGACTCTACAGGACAGGGTAGACATGGCCCAGAGTTTCCAAGTCTGGAACTCTTTCAGGAGCAGAAAGCCTCATCTTAGCCCCAAGAAGCAACTGGGGGTTTGAACTTCTGACCTTGCGGCTAGCAACCCAATGTGTAAGGACTACACCACCACCAGGACTCTTTGATAAATATACAGAGGGTTAGATATGATTCTACTTCTCTGTATGTTGGCGATTTCTCCTAATTAGAAGTTTACATTAAGAAAAAGGATGGACAATTAATAACATTTAGTTCTTTAAATATCAGATTTAAAATTGTATGTTCCTTGGAAGTTAAAGTATATTTAACTCATAATCATGAAACTATCTCTTAAATCAGAGACCCGTCTACACCTGCTTCTCATGTGTAATTTCACATTTATAACAATAGTGAAAGATCTGTCCAACTACATTACATGATAATAATATACATCTGGTTATTAACAAACCTGGAGATGACAGGCAAGATTAACATTGAATGTGATACTTGAGGTTATGTGTCAATTTTGCTGGACCATGATTCCCAGTGATTTGACAGTTATGCAATGATGTAATCCGGCAGTCACGCAGTGAAGTCATCTTCCATTTTGTGGTTTGATGTAGTCATCCTCCACTTTCACATAACCCTGATGTTCCTATGACTTGGAATTTGGAACCAAACCATCTGGATAACTGAGGAATGGTTGTACTACTAAGGCAAACACGGCTAACTGATTAATTCACCTCTGGCAATAGAGTGAATGCAATATAAGTTCTCCAGACTACTCAGCTAAGTAGGTGGCCAGTACTCACTCATAAAGGAAAACAGTGGTAATCCTGGAACAAACTGAGAACATTTTCCTGTTCTGCTTCCAAAGTGATATTCACAGGGCTGGAATTTTTAGATTATGAGACTCTTGATCATAAAAGGGCCCCATACTAATCTCCATCAACTTAATATGTTTAAAGCTCCAGTTACTCAGATGAGTAGCTTAGAGTATACTCTTTAAGAACTACCCAGAAAGATACAGCGTTGTGGGTGCTTTGTATATATTTTATTATCTTACTCAGGCATCCAGAAATTTCCAAGGACTCTCCCTGTATGAATACCATGTGCTGATTTTAAAGTTTATTTTTCTCGTCTGTTTTATGTATTTTCTCTTTGGCTTCTCATTATTGTTTTGCGTTTCACTGACCATTATGAATCGGTTTACAGTTCAGATACACTCCTTATGCTTGACACTTGACTGGAAAGTTGCACCTGTAACCTCTTCAGCGAAGTGATACTTATTTATTCAGCACGATGCCTGCTGTGCAACAAGCTCTGTGCTTTAGGGTGGATAACGACAGGACAGGGAAGCTGCCTCTGATGGAAAGAGAAACAAGAAAATCAAGTTAATTTGTAAACAAATGATAACACTTCCAAACAAATATGTTCTTTGAGTGGAGTGTTGGAGGACCAGGAAGAGATAGCCAAGCAGAGGAGGGAGGATCTGTCATAGAAAATGGGATGGTGAGCAGTGAGCTTTAAAAGACAGGGCCCATTTCAGTCAATGCCAAACAGCAGCACAGAGAGGGGCTTGAGAGAGAAAGACAGACACAGCGAGACTGGGCCAAAGCAGGAAGTCTTTTCTATTCTGTTAAACGTAACACTGAGTCCGCCTTTCTCGTGGTGTGTTTATACAGTGTATTCTGGAGGTCGGATGGTCACGTATGAACATCTACGTGAGGTTGTGTTTGGCAAAAGCGAAGATAAGCATTATCCCCTGTGGTAAGTTTTGTTTTGAAGATAACGCACTATTGCCCCCCAAACTTCAATGTTTACCTACTCGATGTTTGTAAAATTGTACATTTGTACCGAAAGTACCTCAAGTTATAGGCTTAAGAGTCAAATAGCGGGGCAGATACTGTGCTGTATCTATCAACTGCATGTATATGGTATGTATTTAATATTCTCATATTAAAAGAAGCCTGAAAGACATCTTCCTTGTTCCTCTTCCTACGGAGAAACGTTGTGTCCAGAAATGGCCTCAACCTCCGGCTCTTCTATTGGACAGCCTGGGAAAGCGGTTTTAGCTTTTAGGTCTTTAGTCTTTTCAGCGATAAAAGAAATATTTACCATCAAGCTTTTGTTTTTTGTAGGGCTGGATAAGATGATGAAAGCAAGTACATGTCACGTATAAAGTGTGTAACAGTGCGCCAGTTTCTGGCAAAAACAGCGTGCCTCTCTTGCCCCACGCACCTTAGTCATCTGACCTCGCTCCATGCGACTTCTTTTTGTTTCTGCGAATGAGGAGGGACATGACTGATGTAGAAGAGATGAAGAAGAAAAAAGAAATGCAAGGGAAGTGATGTCAGCCCTCCAAACAGATGAGTTTGAAAAATGTTTCCAAGAACGGAATCGCAGATTTGACAACTGCGTTAAGTGTAATGGAGAGTACTTTGAAGGTGATACGGTTGTTTTGTAAAAATAATTTAAACACATAGCTTTGAAAAAATAATTCCAGTTTTGGAGGGTACCCCCTCGTATAGCCTTGGTAACCATCTGGAGAATATTCTACTTTGTTCCTGTAGGGTGGTTATCAGCCAGAATCAACTCAAGGGCAATGAGTAAATAAACCGTGGCATATAGAACTAGTAAACACGGTAGGCTGCACCTGATGCAGTGGCAGGGATCAGTTTTAAGATGCACACAAACTATCAAATGTAATTTAGCGGCACCGAGTGTGATTGCAGGACTCAGACTGCCTGGATGTCTATCTTGGCAATACAATGCACTAGTTGTGTGATTTGGGCTGTACTGGTACTACGCTATGCCTCAGTTTCCTGATCTGCAAGGAGGGTACCAAAGGGTGGACATGAAGATGAAATGACATTTTAAAAACACAGCAAGGTGTGATACATAAGCATTCAGTGAACGCATTTGCATACCTGTAAGGGGGTAGGGAAATTAGCCAGAGTAGCTCCTTCAGAGCAGGGTAACTGGAGCTAGGGGTCAGGGATACACTTCAGAGGTGCTCTTTCCCATATTATATGAAAAGGAAATAATGTCCCATAACCCAAGAGATTATTGCAATAATTGAGGTAATCAATTATTGGAGCCTGGCCTGAAGCAAGAATAGAAGGCAAGAATGGAGAGAAGACGGATTCAAAAGCCACTTACTAGTCCAAATTTGGTCCCTATTGAATCAGGAGCCTTGGTGTCCTAGTGACCCAAGGTCAGAAGTTCGAAACCAAGAGCTGCTCTGTGGGGTACAGAGTTGGAATGGCCTGGATGCAGTAAGTTGGGAGCTTCTGTAGTCACTATTGGCTCTAGGGGATGAGGAGAAGAGAAGTCTAGAAACAGGGTTTCTTCAGAGAAAGGAAAGTTTCCTACCTCTTTACTTTGGGAAACTACTAAAGTGGTGGTTTTTAAAACTCAACTTAGCAGTGTTGGTCGATGAAGCTAATTCCAACTTTGCTGTTTTTACTCTCCTGGTATCAGAATTAAGGCATCCTGGTGACATCATGGGTTAGACTAATGAAAAGGCCTGTGGTTCAAGCCCACCAACTGCTTTTCAGCAGATGAGGCTGTCAGCCCCCAGGAGGATGTTCAGGCCCAGAAACCCTAAGGAACCCTTCTACCCTGTCCCATTGGGTCTTATAAGTCAGACTCATCTCAAGGGCAGCGGTTGGGTGGTTGGTGGTCCAAATCAAATTGCAATTAAATTATCAGTTCAAAAGTTTATTTCAACTCTGCGTGGTCTGTTAGCCCTCCTGCCAGAACCATCTGCTTTCTCTGTGACTTACTGAGTTCTAGCCTCGTCTTCACTTTGTCGTACATCTCTTACCAGGGTCTGCATTGTTCTGTCTCTTGTCCAGATCAGTATTGCTTCACTACTACATTTATGAAATGAATGGTAACTTACATATCTCTTTTAAAATGTGATTCCTTTTATGATCAGGAAATCAGTCATTGGCGGGATGATGGCTGGTGTTATTGGCCAATTTTTAGCCAACCCCACAGACCTAGTGAAGGTTCAGATGCAAATGGAAGGGAAGAGGAAGCTTGAAGGAAAACCAGTGAGGTAAGCTCCGACTCAGTTGATCCCAGCAGGTGTTGAGTGTTTGCCTAGCAGAGCCTGTTTTTAAGAGTTTTATAGTTCATATGCCAGCCAATTCAATAGTTGTCATATTAAAGAGTTGTACAGTCATCTCCGCAATCAATCTCACAACATTTTCTTCTTTCTTGTACTTTTTAGTATCGCCTCCTCCTTTTCCCTCAACACCCCCAGCCATGTACCACAAGAAACCACCGGAGCAGTTACTGTCTCGATAGCTTTACCGAATTTACCTAGATTACATACACAGAAAACAAAAACGTAACCATACCGCATTAAAACAGAGAAAAACTCAAGTCGAAAAGAAAGCAGAAAATCTTAAATACTAGGCCAAATTTGAAATGGTTCAAAAGTGGGTCTCATATGATAAAGCGTTAGTTTTTAACCTGCCTCTGCAATAATCCACTTTCGACTGCACTTTGGTAACAAGGCTGTTTACATCCCTGGTCCGTGGTCAGAGGGATTCACCAGAGGCTTAATCCATTTGTACTCACTGCAAAAGGATTTGGGGCTTCCACTGTCGTCCATAGCCTTCTGTAAACCAGGTGTTTAACTGTAAGCTCTGATACTGTCCCTTCCTTTGGAATTGGCATGCATTGTTTACAATCCTTGGATTACACGGGCTGGTGTGCTTCTTCCTGTGGGCTTAGTTGACGCCTTACTTAGATAGCTGATGTTTTAAGACAAACCTTAAAGACCAGATCCTGTTTCTTCAATAGCTGGGTCCCATTTAGTTTATTCACCACCCAAATCTTCAGTGATCTCTTCATGAGACAAGCATCAAGCAGGGCCACGTCATAAGACCAAATTGTTCTTAGATTGAGGCTAGGATTGTGACCCTCAAATCCAATCAGACTTTCAAAATCCGATATTTGGTAAGAAAACCCTTCTGAGTCTTCTAATTTTGAATTTATGTTTGGTAAAGAGAGAAGAGCTAGAGCTATCCTATATGTAATATGGTATGTGTGTTCTCTTCCACACAAATTATCCATGCATCTAGCTTTTTTCGCAGCTAGACCCATGGCCTGCTGCAGCCTGATGTATAGAGTGTGATCACCAACTCTCTCCTGAGTAGGATTCCTGATTTGCCTTAGTGGCTCAGCACTGTAGAAGTCACCTGACTTAGCTGGGTCTGTGTTTCTTCTTTAAAAGCAGCTGTCTCAAAAGGTTTTCATGAGTGGTAAAGTACCTGGCTTTGTAAGGTGCCAGAAACCTTGTTTTCCCCTTCCCTTTCGCCCATGCTAATTGTTCCCACCTCCTCCTCGGGCTCCATACCTCCTATGTCTTGAGTTGCTCTCTTTCCCCCATGGTCATGGAATTGTTTCCATTGTGTCTTTTGTGGTATAAAATCCTCTCGTTGTGGTATAAAATCCTCCTATTACTAAAGCCTGCCTTACTGCAAAGAGCTTCAGGTTCAGACTCGGCTTTCTCAGGCAAAAGATGGAATCCTTCTGCCCTTTTCCCTGGGATGTCTCCTAGGAGAGAAGAAATGCAGGACAACTTGAGTTGAGTACTAAGGGGTCCCGCTCCTCGGAACACCCCAGGAGAATGGCTGAGCCAGAGGTGAAGGAGGGTCCGGGGGCCTCCTGCTGGAGCGCAGGTTTCCCTTCAGCCATCAAAGAAGGGAGGACACACACACAGCAGAGGTGGAGCAGGCACCATGCTGCCTTCACCAAGTGAATCCCAGACCCCTAGGGCCCATTTTGTCATCTTGTAGCACTTGTAATGATTAAGTCGCAGGGAAAAGTGTTGCTCGACTTGGACACAAGAGGAGAAATGGCCACTGGGACACCGGATCTAGAAATGTCTAATTTTCTAACCTATCCTCCCTTTCTTTTTTCTTATCTGTTTGTTTTTCTCTCCTGGTCCCTAATGCCAAAATTTCTCAGTTAAAAAGAGAGATTGATTTAATGTAATAGTAAAGAATGTGAACTCTGGGGACAAAATAGCTTGTAATTCATATCCAAGCTTTCCCACATTAGCTGTCTCACGTTCACTGCCATCCAGTCAATGCAGAGCCCCTGTGGGTTTCTGACTCTGTAACTGTTTACACGAGTAGACAGCCAGTCTCTCTCCCCTAGCGTAACTAGTGGATTTGAACTGCCAGCCTTATAATTAACCCATTGCATTATCAGGACTTCTTGTTGCTAGGCACCCTGGAGTTGGTGCTCCCAGCAGCCCTGTGGATAGCAGACGAAACACAGCCCTGTCCTGCGCCAGCCTCACAGTTGTGCTTATGTTTGAGCCCATTGCTGCAGCCTCTGTGCCCGTCCACTTCACCTGGGGTTTCCTCCAGCAGGGTTCGTTCGTAATTGATGCATAAGGCATTTAACGCTAGGTATTTCTGATGATGGAAAGCCCAGGCTTTTCACTCATACCAGAGATTTCCATTGTTTAGCACGACTTTTATCTATCTGTAGCAAAATGAGGTCAAGTAGTACATTTTCATAAAACCCAAATCACCCAATTATGACACTTTTTATGATAATGCTTTTCCTAATTTTTGGTCTACAAATACCATTCTTTTCAAATGAGATGATATAAGAGTCAGCATGTGCGTATTTTTATTGTCCTTATTCAGCCAAGTCAAAAACTTTACAAATCTTCCAATTACAAATGAAATGAATCCAGAAGTCTTACAACCACTTTCCATCCCGTATTAAGGTGTCTCTTCATCCTATGAAATGTGGCTTATAATCTGGTTAGTGACAGAAGATAGGAGGTGATACAGCTTATAAGATTTACATGAAAAGTGTCAAGATCAACCAGTGGCCTTTTTCTAAAGAAAAGCTGAAATCATAACTGAATGGACTGTATGCTTGTCATTCCTAGGAATTCGGGATACATCAGGTGCTTTCCCACTCCTACGTGGAACCAACTATAAGCTTAGCTGACCTAATGGCATGCCATCCACAGGAGAACTTTTGAGTTTTCACTTAATTGAAACAGTTCATGATTGTTTTCCTTAGATTCCGTGGTGTGCATCATGCATTTTCCAAAATCTTAGCAGAAGGAGGAATACGTGGACTTTGGGCAGGATGGGTGCCCAACGTACAGAGAGCTGCGTTGGTGAACATGGGAGGTAATGGGGAGTCTGGAATTCTGTTAAGTCCGACTTGCCTTAGTGGTTATAATTCTAAAGGCTGACATTAGGGAGACACGGCACTCTTCACTTTTTATTTTGATAGTTTTTCACAACATCTGTTGGTGATAAGCCTCACGGACTTATGTTCGTTTGCCCGGGACACCATCTCTCTGCTCCTTGCAAGATTTGTTTGCTCATACTTTCTCCAAGTCTCTGCTCAAATACCACCTTAGCAGAGTACTTAATAACTTAAATACGGAAAAGTCTGGAGATGGCACTGGCCTTAAGTGCAGCTAGATTTGGTGTCCAATTGATAGAATTGAATGTCTGTCTCTCTTCTATGCCGTGCTCCTCCCTCCACCTGTAGCTCTGTTCTCCTCTGCGTGAAAACAAAGGGTGCGGTCTTTCATTCGTCAAGCCTAGCATAGTTCTTGGCCTAAAAGACAACCATTATTAAATGAGCTAATATTTAAGCCTTCTTCTTCTTCCTTTTTTTTTTTCTATCCCCAGATTTAACCACTTACGACACAGTGAAACACTACTTGGTACTGAATACGCCACTGGAGGACAATATAATGACTCATGGCTTATCAAGGTGGGGATTGTTGTAAACTGGACTCTTTCTGATTTTTTATTTTGTCTCCATCACCTTTTCTTGGAAGAAATACAATCTTTTGGGCTCTTTTGATCTAGAATAGTGATGTCACCTTTAGAAAAAGATGATGGAACACTGATTGGGGACATTTTTCTTGGAGTTGATTGCAGGTAAAGTGGGGACGAGATAGAACTGCTGGACATTTCAGACTGAACCTCCCGAGACAGCTGCATCTTCATGGAGTCGTGCCAGGATTGGGTTCTAATGATCAACTCTCTAACTCAATTCAATGGACCAACTTGAGTACTTTTATGTTAAAGGCCTTGTGCAAGGCCATACAGCATGTACAAAAGCAATACAGCTAGCTCCTTTGGGGGAGCTTTCCAATGGGGAGAATAAGACAGTGCCGTAGAGTAAATAAGAACCCTGTTGCATGGTGGATCACGAGTTGGAATACTAACAAGGTCAGCGGTTTGAAACCACCAGCCACTTCTCAGGAGAGGGATGAGGCTTTCTACTCTGGTAAAGAACTAGTCTTATAAATCCACAGGCGCAGTTGTGCTCTGCCCTCTAGGGGTGTGAGGAGTCAGCACTGACTTGATTGCAGAGGTTTGGTGTGGTTTGGTTTGGGTATCTAACAATGCCACACAAAGTGACTCCTTCCTATTCAGTTCAGAGTGAGCCACGGTTATCAACTCTAGCAGTGGTGCCACGAGGGAGACAGAGTAGGATAGAATTCCGAGGGACTCTGGAGGGTGTTGCCCCTTGGTGGGCTGAGTCAGGAAAGAGGGCATTGCAAGAAGGGGCACTAGTCCCTTGATCTAATTTGCAACAAAGTGTCAAGGTATCATGAGGGAGTGACTTTCTAGATAAATGGGCATTAACATGATGATGTTTTATTTAGCTTCTGATCTCATTTCCAAATTTCAGAACTCCCTATGATAATTATACAAGCAGAAAAAGTAGTATTAGTCATGTCAAGTAAGTGTCACCCCTAGTGCTGCGTGGGGTCACCTTTCCCTTCTGTCCTTGACCCCATAAACCTGTTTATCTCTTTACCCACTCTTTCCTTCCTCCCTCCCCTGGTCTTTCCTCGCGATGCACACTCTGCTTGTGAGACTCTTTCCTCTAACTTTACTCAGACTCATCTTTTTCCATTTGTCACCTTTCCAGACAATTCTGTTCCCGTGTTATGATATACACTGCCAGTGGGATGTCCAAGTCTGTCCTACAGCCCCACAGTAATATTACCTCTCTTTCTTTTACATCAGTGGTTCTCAACCTTCCTCATGCCGTGACCCTTTCATACAGTACCTCATGTGGTGATGACCCCCCCCAACCATGACATTATTTTCATTGCTACTTCATCACTGTCATTTTGCTACTGTTATGAATCGGGTGACACCTGTGAAAGGGCTGTTCAACCCCTGCAGGGGTCACGACCCACAGGTTGAGAACCACTGTTTTACATGGTCTTTTGTAATCAGTTGATCTTTAAAATAAAGCACCTCTAGCCTAAGATTCATAGATATCTTGGAAGTTATAAATCTGCCTAACATGCCCTACTCTGCCTACCAGTCCTATCTATTTCAGACAGATAGAAGATTTCCTATTAACGTGTTCTAGCCCTAAATCTGAAACAACCAAGTTGTTTGAAAAGAAAAAAAAAAGTTCCAAATTGATCTATTGGTTCATGTTTGAGCTCCAGCCACTAGTTGGGGTTTTGTATGAGTAGGTGTGGTTAGGTCCAAGGCAGCACGGTGGGCAAGCAGTGTGCTGTGATCAGGAAGCTCTGGATGCTGTGCCATTGGATGGACAGAGTGCTTGTGGGGGCTGAGAAGGAGAGCAGCCAGACCACGGAGAGCTGTGGACAAGCCAGCAACATCTGAAGGCAGAGGAGGAGTCAGAGATGAAGGGAAAATGGGAAAACGGTGTAAGGAAGATGAGGTGTGGCCAGGATTTCATTGGCAGAGAGGAAGATGTGCTAGTTAATTAGAGGAGCAGAGGAAAGGTGTGAGCTCAATTAGTGGTCTGGAAACTAGGAGGAGAAAGAACAAACCAAACTCTCCCATTTTCCTTTGGAAATCATGGGGCTATTGCCATGCAAAGCAACCATGGAAAGGGGCCGGTTAGAGCGTCTAAAGGTTATACTTGCGCCAGACTGTGTAGTTTATCTCAAAGAGGATTAATTAATGCTGATGGACTATATTTAACTAATCTTGTACTTCACCTGGGGAGAACAGGAGACTTGCCCCATCACTCTCGGGCCATGATCACCTTAACTATTTTTAACCTACATTTTGAGTCCTCCTAAGATGGGGTAATAGCACAAAGCATGCTGCTTACTACAGTACAAGGAGCTTGGCAGAAACCAAACTTGCCTTTATTGCTCTGCCATCTCTCTTGGATTCTGGCTACCTCTACCCTGAGACTTCTTTAATACATTGTTCTTTTAATTGTATTCTAAAGA
>NW_022107432.1:19306614-19307978 GCF_000313985.2 Echinops telfairi | reverse complement strand
CCCCCTGCCACTCTCATGATACCAATTCTACCTTACAAATCTGGCTAGACCAGAGGATGTACACTGGTACAAATAGAACTGGAAACACAGGGAATCCAGGACAGATAACCCCTCTGGACCAGTGGTGAGAGTGGCGATACAGGGAGGGTGGATGGAAAGTGGGGTAGAAAGGGGGAACCGATCACAAGGATCTACATATAACCCCCTCCCTGGGGGACGGACAACAGAAAAGTGAGTGAAGGGATACATTGGACAGTGTAAGTCATGACAAAATAATAACAGTTTATAAATTACCAAGGGTTTGTGAGGAAGGGGGGTGGGGTGGGAGGGGGAAAATGAGCTGATACCAAGGGCTCAAGTAGAAAGCAAATGTTTTGAGAATGATGGCAACAAATGTCCAAATGTGCTTGACACAATAGATGGATGTACGGATTGTGATAAGAGTTGTAAGAACCTCCGATAAAATGATAAAAAAAAATAGTCTAGCCAGATCACACTTTATGCTCAATGTTTAAGAAGTGGATGGGGCCAGTATGATTTGCATCTTTAAGCTCCTGTGTCCCAGATGGGGGTCCATCATTGCTGAAGGATGCTTCACCTGGCCAGAACACAAATAAAAGCATCCCCTCATAATTGATGACAGGAGCTCTCCACACGGTGTTAAGCACATTAGCACTCTGGTAGAAGTCATTTCCGTTTGGAGACTGGCATGAGAAGCTGAGCTGGCATCCGGTCTTTCTGAAGTGCATGACCAGTGAAGATGAAGTGTTTCCTTAACAATCTTCTCAGCAACGAGCACACCAGGTGTCCACCTCTGTCCCGTTCCTTTGTTCTTCCTTACCTCTTGGTATGGTAAACCATACCGTGGGCATGTTGTTCACGGGAGTTTGAGAAGTTAGGTGAATTTCTTAGTTGGTTGAAATACTTCTAAGTGAAATATGAAGGTTTATTAAAATCAACGGACGTCAACTTTGACTTTCGAATAATATGATGTAACAGTAAAGAATGAAAATGATAAGTCACCTGCACTTACTAGAATACATTTGGCAGAACACTAAGTTCCTTCTATATACGCAACACCTGTTCTGAGGACAGAGCTATCCAGGAAAATGTACATACTCTGTATGTGTGTGTGTGTGTTTTAAAACTACATGAGTAAAAACACTGCAGCGGGTTCAGTTGGTATAGGTAGATAGGTCGTAGGGGTTCCTTCTCTCGTACTGGAGTACCTCTAAAGCACTTTTTTTTTTTCTTTTTTGAGTATCAAGCCACAATGGAAAAGAGGTAGAAAGAGTGTGGGCACCTTTTAAAGCCGGTCAGAGTAAGGAGAGATGTGGAGACTGGTAATGCAGCTTCAGCTTTGC
>NW_022107432.1:19301543-19305583 GCF_000313985.2 Echinops telfairi | reverse complement strand
CAGACTCATGGGTGCACACACAGGGCCTAACCTAGCTTTTATGGACGCTTTGCAAGAATCAGAAAAGGTAGACCCTCTGGGTAGATGGGGAACCACACCAGGGACCCATGGTTTGACAAGTGGAGGCCAGGCTTCTTTCAGTCTTGACTGAGCAAGGTGCTCTTGGGCAAGGTGAAAACTAAATGGCTCTATCTTATTGCCTTTGAGGCGATGCCTACTCAAAGTGACCCTTTAGGACAGGGTAGAACTGCCCCCGTGAGTTTCTGAGACTGTTTATGGGAGTAGAAAGCCTGTCTTTCTCCTGCAGAGCAGCTGGCTCTCTCTTCCAGATCCTCCCCATGCACACGAAGTCTACATGGCAGGGATCACTCAGTCCTTGCTAGTTATTTGCTTTGAGACAGTGGCCAGAGGGAGGGCTGGGAGTCTGGGCAGGGAAGAGAAATACTGTAGTTGTTTAGCACTGCTCAGTCCCTCAGATACAAGCCCCCCAAACTGCAATCAGTCCTCATCCATGTTTACATCAGAGAGCCCAGGGCACGCCCTGCTGGCAGCCTGGGTGTTAGGAGCTTTTGGCTCACAGCCTGATTGGATAGACATCTCAGATTTGGGAAAGGGTGGAGAGGAGGAAGCAGAACAACATGTCCTGTTTACTTAGAGAGCATGGTGGTCTCTAGAGTAAGGTGACCAGACGTCCCCCTTTTGGCGGGACAGGCCCGATTTTTAACAATTTGTCCTGCGTCCTGCGGTGTTTTAAAAAAGTCCCAAGTTTTGGAAAGAATGCACGACAAGCTAGGGTATGTGGTTTTCGGCTGCCAGGTGGCTATTTAGCCAGGATATGAGTTTTATCAATGGTGTCCCACTTGACCAATGTTACAATCTGGTCACCTTACTCTAGAGTGACCAGACGCAAGGTCACCTGGCTTCAGGGTAACACCCCTCCTTACCAGGAGCCACATGTGCTGGGGGACTCCAGGTCTTGGAGCTGGAAGGGGTCTTACCTTGGTTTCGCTAACTTCCAGCACTTTCCATGGATTTACCTCCAACTGAGGGGCGCCCCATGGGTGTCAGCCTAGAGCTGTGCTCCAGAGGGTGTTCAACGTCTGGTTTGTGAAGCAGAGCATCAGACCTTTCTTTCAAGGCACCTCCAGGTGGCCTCACAAGCCTTCCACAGTTAGATTAGCAGGCAAGTGTGTCAACTGCTTGTGACAGGTCACTAGATTAGGGACAAAGGGGAGTTATCTTCCCGAAGACCTGCCTTAGCAGAAATCGGCTGGCAGGGCCACAATAAAGGGGTTGGAAGGAATCAGGCACACTAATTATAGACACCTATGGGAAAATCCAAACTGAGCATGCTCAGACCCAAGCCACCTGGGCCCAGGTAGAAGCCAACCTGTACACATCCATCCTAGGCACCAGCAATATGACATGATACAGGTGCACCTAAACTCAGTCGATAAGGCCGACCAATACCCTCAAGCAAGCCTCCCCAGCCAGGGGGGCTGGGAGGGGACACAAGCAGGCCCTGGGCCCTTTTCTCTCTCTTTCAGTCGTGCTCTTACAAGCTAAGGGTGAAATTCCTCCCGTGTGTCCGCTAGCTGCTCACTCACTCTCTCGGGATTTCCTGCTCCTGGCTCCACACTAGGCAGGTTGCAAGCTTTTTTTCTGGTACTCCTTCCACGTTTTTCCATACTCCCCTGAAGTGGCCATCTTCAGTTGCACACTCCCGCACAGTCCCCGTGTGGCCTTGTATGCTTTCCAGGAACGGCGTGCACTTTTTTGGAGACCGTAAAACTGAAACTTCCCTTTCCCTCATAAAAGTCCTTGGATTTACAAAAGTGCTTCTGCCGCATGAATTCCTGCAAAGCACGGAGGTAAAACCACTCCAGAAGCCTGACATTTGCATCACCCAGCCCTCTTCTCTGGCTTTAGCTAGGGAAAATGGGATCATCCCATTTTATAGATAAGGAAACCAGATTCTAGTATTTCAGATACCACATATCATTCAGCTAGAAAATAGTGAGGAGGGAGGGCAGGTAAAGACATACGCTCTGGCCTAGCGTGCTCAGACCGCGGGTGCCTCTGGGTGATATCCAGGTGACTGACAGCCCGTCTGGGTCAGTGGGAGCAACAGGGTGGACTGAATGTTCGCCTTCCCATTCTCTCTTACTTCCTCACCACCACTTCCTTGTCCAGCATTTCCGGTGTCTAAGGAGTCTCGTTGCAAAGACCCATTGTGTGGCCGCTATCATTTCCTGGTCGTCATCCCCACAAATGCTTATGTAATCAGGAAGGCTTCCAAGGGAAGGCGAATTTGATCCAGGCTATAAGGTCTCCGAAGGATTTGGAAACATGGACAAGAGGGCATTCCAGGGAGCTACAATGATTTCTAAGGGGGGAAGCATTGATTAGATGCTAGTTATCAGCTAAGCACTCTGCATCCTTTATTCCATGAATTGGCATAGCAATCCTATGCAGTAGGCAACATTAGCTCTAGGCTTCTGGGTGCCTCTGGGAGGTGAAATAGCTTGTCCAACATCACCAAGTTGGCTAAAAGGAATTAGATTCAAACCCCGAAGTTGTCTTGGGGAGCTCTTGTTCTTAACCTCTACACTGTACTGCTTCTTATGGTGTCTGGGAGACAAGAGGGTGTTCTGAGAATCTGTCCTTGAGTAGAGGTAAATTACTCTCAACAAAACGAATCCTAGAGAGACTTCATTTCAAGTCAAGTGTCTGTTGTTTATAAATATCGTATGTAAAGTGGGGGCTGGGGGTGGCTGGAGAAGAAAGGGAGGATGGAGTTCCATGGGCAGAGAAAGTTTAATTTGCAAAAATTGTCTGTGGTCAGACACGGGTTAGGTGCTAAGCACTCCATTGGGCATCTGCTGGTCTAACCCTCAGTCATGATATTGGTGTTGTAGAGATTGCAGTGGGAACTCCTGGGATGCAGAGTCCCATTGAGAATGTCTACTGCCTAGCTCAAGGCCTACTTATTAACTGACCGATTCTATGTCAGTTAATGTTTTTATTTTTTATACCTCTCCAATGAATTTAATTTAACATTAATTTTAAGGTAAAAGAGTCTTATAATAGACTATTGAAATAATATATGTAGTATTCCATTATTTCCCAAGATCAAATTCTCTTCTTTAAAGTTTAGCAAGTGTTACACATTATCCTCAATTTAACTTATTTGTGTCTGTAGTTTATGTTCTGGACTGGTCGCTTCTGTCCTGGGGACGCCAGCCGACGTCATCAAAAGCCGGATCATGAACCAACCCCGAGATAAACAAGGAAGGTAGATAGAACAACTTCAGTGTCCATGCCTCTCATTGTTATTTAAAGATTTTCTATTGTCATTTAAAGGTTTTCTATATTTATGCTGGCTAGAAATGTGTTTGTGTATATGTGTTCAACCAGGTAATCGTTCTTAGGGAATGACTCACCCTTTTGTTTTTTGGAAATGCACTCCATGCATTTGAGTAAACGAATTGATTTACGATCATATATAGATCTACACCTAAGGCATGACCTGTGATTTTGTTTTCAACGCGTTTTTAAAAGACGGTTCTGCCGAGGCTTTCCAGAAAACACTCGTCCGGAAGCTTCTGGTTTCTAGGGAGTGTGGAGCATTTGATTTGATCCGAAACAGCTTAAGGTGTCGCACAAACCAAGAAAAACCCCAAGGATGGGATGGATGAAGAGTCAACCATGACCATATCCTTAAGGAAGTTCAAAGGACGTGATCTGTATCTGTAGATCACAAATAATATTTGTTGTAAATTTGCAGGAAATAATTACTTAAGGGATGAGGACTTTCCCATTTATAGGAATTTTCCCCTGATAGGGAAAGGGGTACATTGACGTAAAATTACTTTTATCTTTTTGTACAGTGTGATCAATTATCCCTATTTTATGTCCATTTACAAAGAGGAGATTTCCTAAAACTGCCTCCTTTCTTTTCCAGGGGCCTGTTGTACAAGTCGTCCACTGATTGCTTGATTCAGGCAGTTCAAGGTGAAGGATTCAGGAGCCTCTACAAA
>NW_022107432.1:19276025-19300659 GCF_000313985.2 Echinops telfairi | reverse complement strand
GGAGGCTGAGAGAGGTTGAAAGGTTCCAGAGAACAGACTTTTGCCCTGAGATTCGAAGAATGAGTAGGACTTACCAGGTATGAAAGACAGAAGCATTCTGGGTAGAGGGAATAATGTGGACAATGAACACAAGAAGCCAGAAAAGGGCCAGCAGGTAGAGGCAGACAGCACATCCTGCCGGGCTGAGTAAATCCTAAGAGTGAGGAAAAGCTGCTTAAGAGCACAAACAAGACACCGGCTTGATGGAATCTGTATTTTCAGAATGATCACCCCGGTTGCCAAGTTGGTTGGAAAAAGGCAGTCGTCATTGTAGCTGAGAGATAATGAGAGTGGGGACAGAAGGAAAAGATGAAATGTATGTAGAAGGTGGAAGATCCAACTGATTGGATAAGGCTGGAGTACTGACTGGGATGGAAGAGGAAGTCAGTTTAACACCCAGATTCCTGCTCTGAGCAACTGATGATGCAATTTCCTAAAATGGAGATCATTTGAGAGAAAGAATTTGGAGTCAAACAACAGATTCAGCTTTGGCTGTGTGGTTTTGGATGCCCATAGACACAAAACCCACTGTCAGCTAGTTGAGTCTTGACTCATCGCAGCCCTATATAACGTTTCCAAGACTGTAAATCTTTACAGCAGTAGATACTCTCATCTTTTTTCCAAATAGAACATCCAAAATGCCTACACAAATACCTTCATGTATAGGTCTGGCTCTTTGTCAAGAGAACAAAGGCCATATCGATAGCATTATCTAGAGATGACAATTAAAGCTATGATATTAGATTATATTGCTTAGGACTCTCACTCACTGCCATTGAGTTGATGCCGACTCACAGCGACCCAATAGGTCAGGGTTGCGCTGCCCCTGGGAGTTTCCAAGACCTTAACTCTTCCCAAGAGTAGAAAGCCTTGTCTTTCGCCTATAGTGGAGTGGCTGGTGGTTTTGAACTGCTGACCTTGCAGTTAACAGCCCAATGCTTAAACCACTAAACTCCCATGGCTCCTGTGCCATGCACTAGTTAGTGTTTTTTTAGCAACATGAAATTAATAGTCAAAGCACTGGAGAAGATCTGATAAAATGTGTACCATATTTGAAAAACATCGTTTCGATGGTATTAATTATACCTTGTGATTATATCAAAACTGGATATTTCCTACCAGAAGGGAAGATCTGTCCTGCACGAACCAGACACTTTTCTCAGTGCTGGTAAGAACAAGGAATACGGCAGCGTCTTGCACTCCCTTGCACAGGAGGGGCTTACAATGTGATGGGGAAGATACTCACGTATATAGTTAAAATAACAAGCAATAAGGCTAATATTACTATATCTCTGGCCAACATTTTTATGGTTTAACTCAGTGATTTCTCCCAACAACGTGTGGTTACCTAATCCTTCTTTTATACCGGAGGAAAGAAAAGCTTGGTCTAAATTTTAAAAGCTTAGTCTAGTTTTAAGAAAGAAACACAAAAACACAGCCCATTGGCAAGAAAGTCAAGTATTAAATGATGGAGTCAGGGTATCGAACCCAGACGTCAAGCTGATGCCCAAGGACACAGTCCTAATGAGAAGGCTGTGATCGTGCACCTCGCCTGCCATCTGTACCAGTGATTCTGAAGATGGTGCCGAGGAACTGGGCTGTGTTCCCTGCTGCTGTGCACACGGTCATCGTGAGTCAGTGCCCACTGCACAGCAGCCAGCAATAGCGTGACTGGTTCCAAAAGCATCCATACCGCTGAGAAATTTCCCAGAGGTGATTTGGGAGACATTTATCAAGACGCATACAAGGGAGCAATTAGAGCCAAGGCCTCAGGTCATGGGTGAGCCTGATCCTCGCAAAGAACTGCAGAAAAGTCAGTGTGGCGAGGACATGGGTTTTCAGAGGAAGATGGTATAAAGTTAGGCTAGAGAAGCAGGGAGGGGCCAAACCAAGTAGTAGAAGGGGGCTCCAGAAAGTACAGGGAGAAAGTCCCTTAACTTTCTATTTCATTTTGCATGAATTTCTGAAGCCCCCTCCTAGAGGTCAGCCAGCAACTGTTTATAAAGGGGACCCATGTGCCCAGCTTTGTTCAGGGACAGGAGTACTTTGAAAGGAGCACAGAAGATGCCCTGAGAGCTAAGACCACAGACAGGCAGTCCTGCCAGCATTCTTGCCAGTAGATAACAAAACAAAACAAAATTAGGAGATGGAGGACAGGAGCATCCGTGGTTTTACGTCACAAGATTTCGTCCCCAGCTGTGTGTGAAAGGCGAGGGAGAGAACAAAAGGCAAGGGAACTTTGTTATTTCTCATGTTGGAGACCAAGAGGCTGAGTAAGACCATAGATGAAAAGAGACCAAATGTCAGGAAGGAATGAGGGGCAGGGAGCATACCCCAGGACACACAAATGCTGGGGTGATTGAATCTGGCCCCTTCTCTTTACACATGACATGTAGGCATTACACATGACACACACAAAACTTAATAGATGATAATAGCTCTGCTAAGCTCTTTACGTATTTTTGTAACCTAAGAACAGCTTGTGAAATAGATGAAGCAACTCTTACTTTTCAGATGAGAAAACAGGACTCAAAAAGTTAAGTTTGCTCAAAATTTTAACTAGAATGTGGCAGTCCCTTCATCTCTGAACCCCATGCTTCAGACTAATACAAATATAATGAATTGCTCAAGGCCCTGAAGCTAGTCACAGAAGCTATAAAAGAGAGACAGGGCATGGTGACAGGGAGGGAGGCTGACTTACCAAGACATATGACCAGGGCAGCCTGTCGGTATTGATTTTCACAGGGGCTAGCTCTGAACTAGATAAACTGACCTAGCACATCCCAGTAAATCATCTTTGCAAGCACTGACTCACCTTACCTAAACTCACTGGAACGGAAGGTTGTAGTTACAATGGGGGAGAGAGAGGACTGCAGGACATTTCAGACTCAATCTTTTGCTGATTTACTCTGAAAAACTCACATGCCAAGTGACCTAGACCCAAAAGCCCACGCTATATTGGAAGCCAGGTTGTAAAAAAAACACTGGACTGCTCAGGAACTGCACAGTCAGCCGTTCAAGCCCACCAGCTATTCCACACGTGTAAAATGAGGCTGCCTGCTCCTGCAGAGATTCAGTCTCAGGCAGTCTGAGGAGCAATTCTATTCTAGGGTCACTTGGGGTCTGAATCAACTTAATCATTGTGGTTTATTGTTGAGTAAACCCGATCCCTTTAGAATTCCTTTCGATAGAGTCACACCATCATTCAGGTTAATGTCAAGTGGGTCTGTCCTGGAAACCCGTTCCTTCCTCAATGGGGACTTCCGTCTTTCTATGGTGACACAGCTTCCTCAGCTGCGAGCTCCAGGTGCAAACTGTGCACAGGCACTCGGCCCAGTCTATCCACCTTCCTGAAGCCCGGCCCTCGAGCCAGTGTGATTCACTGGTCAGAACCCTGGTGGGGGTGGCGGGGAGCCAGAAGCGCTTGCTCTGGCTGACCACACGCTAACAGGCATTTGACCAATAAGCCTGCGTTCTCATCTATAAAATAGAGACGTCCATGCTTTCCTTTCTATTTTAAATTGATTTGAGAAGTCGAGGAGATACCCGGTGTGGAAAGGCTTGGTCAATTGCGAAGTGCTCCATCAAGTTGAAGTAGAAAATTATCTATTTTCAGCTCAAGTTGATTCTCAATGACTGTTATTCAAAGGTTGTGTCTGTGTGTGCGCTCATGCACGTGCGTGTGTGTTTGTGTGTGTGTTCATGCATACATGTACAGAGAGATAACAATTTATTACTGCTTTGAAATATGCACTAACCTTTTTGGTTGATCTTTCAGACCCCTTGGTCACTGGTGTTCTGGCTGACTTATGAAAAAATCAGAGAGATGAGCGGAGTCAGTCCATTTTAAGTCCCTAAAAATGCAGAGCAGGAATATAATATTCAGTATCACTGACGTGTGGGCATCAGCAACACACCCCTATTATTTCTACCTCTTTAGAAAGACACTTTATATCTCCCAAAGACTGTGATTCATAAGAGACAGCATTTTCCTTTTCTCTGGATATCTATGTGTTCTTTACCACCACCTATTGCCCAGAAATGATCTGGCCCTGTGGTTGGAGCTCACAAGGCCACCCAGAGTCCCAGCACAGCATTTTCTAAAGAAGAAGGACGCTGGCCACTTTGACCTTTGGCAAGAAGGTCTGACCTTCGGGATGCTATTCTATGTTGAAGATTCTGCTTAGAGGAGGAGAGGAGGAGGGAGACAGCCTCTCAGATGACCAAAAGCAGACAATTAGGGATGTGGGAGATTATATACAAGTGTTTAAGAACTATATTTAACCTGCTATGTCAGTCCTTACAAGTGAAGTCTGAATATTCTTTTGTTCAAGTGCACATATTGTAACTTAAAGAGAGGTGACTGAAACCTCTTGAATAGACATCTTGAGTTTCCCTAGTATGGAAGGAAGTTCACCCTCATCTTATCTTGCCAAGAAGATGAACAAAAAATGTCAAAGTTGAGATGGTGCTTGGATTTCAAGAGGGTATTTTCTGCCAGTGCCCCATCATTAGACCTGTGTTCATTGGTTCACATTCCACTCTGCATCTAAGGACTTCCCCTGACTGCCACGATCTGAACCCTGATGAAGAAAGAGCAGGGCATTTGCTTTCTTTCCTAGTTCACCTTGGACTTGCCAGTAGCTCTCAAGAATCTCAATGTATACGAACTGTAATTTATCTGATTAAGACTCAGCCGTGTGGGCCCTGTGCATAAAGTCGTTTCTGTTACCCTCAGTCGTTTAGTGGCATTTTAAACCCAAGGCTAATATAATGTCAACCAACTCTGGTACGTGTCCTTTCTTACCTACCCTTCCCTAAAGCAAAGGACTTGTCAGAGAATGCAGAAATTGCACTAAAGCTGCCGCTAGCCTGAATCTTCTCCTGTTTGACAAAGCTTCCTAGCCCCAAAAGTCAAGGGTATAAGTTGTCTGCAGAAGACGGCTATGTTCCTGATCACGGAATCAAATCCCTTATTTTAAAAAGTGAAAGATTTCTTTGAGGCCACCTGCACATCACCTGGCCCTCCAACCCCAGAGCGTGGGCATTTTGGGATGGGATTCGTGGCGATGACCGCTGAAACCACTGACAGCTAGCCAAAGTTTGTTGTGCTGGACATTGATGATTTTGAACAAACAAAACTATGTTTACAAGTGCTCTGTGGGGGCACTAATATGTGATCACTGCCATTTGGGGGGTGGGTGAGGGACAGCAGTAAACCTGTAAACTTTCCAATATAATGTGATATATATTGTATTAATATGCAGTGGATTCTTGTTTTTCTAGCTATAGAATGTCAACTTTAACTCTTAAAACCTTTAGGTGGTCTACTTTTCCACTGCATTTGTCAGTCTGTAATGAATTATTAAACATACTTAAAATGTATCATGTGCTTCAATTCCCAAGTGTCTGCACTGGAACTAAGTGGGGAAAACAAAATTTAATGTTTTTATATAATCTTCAAGTAAAGATTGGATCAGAATAATTACATGAACTGAATCATGACCAAATTTATTTAGCTTAGCTCTGTGGCAGGGTAGGGGCTTGGGGTAAAACCCTGTTTAAGTACTGAGACAACCCCTGGATATAGATATCAACGTGAATGACTCTGGACTGATCATCCTGGAATGACTCATTGGGATCATCTGATTGAACTGTCTCATTCACATGCTAGGAAATTGAAAGCGAGCAAACAGGCTTCACACAGTATGCCGAGCCAGGATAGAAGCACAGGTATCTTATTATCCAGCTTTTTACAACATCAACTATTGTCCATCATGTAATTGCCTAACACCTCTTCACAGCAACCCAATCTATTCCTCTGGAGTGTCTTCAAAAACAAGATTTTTTTTTGTTTTTGTATTTCTTGTGTCAGACATTTTAAATGATTCAAAATTACCTAAATCAACTTCTAGAGTGGAGTCACCATATTTTAGTTTAGACATGAACACTTTCCATAAATGGTTTCTATCCTGTGTATTCCAGTATAGTAATTCTTTTCTAATGAAACCATATTTATTAATGCACCTTAAATATTTGCTTTAGTTTTTCAATTATCAGTCATTTTGCTCTTCTCTGAAATAATTCACAGTAACTGAAAAGAAGTAAGATATCAATAATTAAAAAAAAAAGATATCAATAATTTTGGTCCATCCTTGTAGACTTAGTGGCCTGCTACTTTATGATGGCTTGTGTGTTTCTGTGATGCTAGAACCAGACACCCATGCACTGGTAATTCCAAAACCAGCAGGGTCACCCAGAGTGGACACGTTGCAGCACAGCTTCCAGACTAGACTCTAGACACACTGGGAAGACTTAGCCGTTTACTTCGGGGGGGGGGGGGGGGGGGGCCGGGAAAACCCCCCGAAAGGGTTGAAAAAATTTTTTGATAAAGTGCCAAAAAGTATCCTGCTCAGGTTGAAAGGTACTAAAAATCTGACTGGAATAGAATTCCCTCCTCAAAGTAGAGTCAACATTATTGACATGGATGGAGTAAATCTGAGATCTTCATTTGCTGATGTTTAAGATTTACTGAACATGTGCTGAACACCTGAGATACATCCCGAGGTGCAATGTTGTAATCGGGTAATATTCATATGAACATAAGGAAATCCAGTTAATATGATGATTACTCAGTCACTAACACCAAATATGAAGAAATTAGGGATTTTTACAAATATCTGCAGTATGAAATTAACCAAACGTAGAATCAAGATACATTGACAATTGCTAGTAATTGGACTGGTTAGTTGGAAATGAAAGATCAGCAACTGGAAATTATGGCTTGGGTGATAGAAAAGATTCCATAGGTCACAAGATAGAATTCTGCAAAACCAAGGACTAAGTCATTGCAAATTCCTTTTTTCACCAATATAAGCAGGGACTACACAGGAATCAAGTGGATTACATCTTTGAAAAGAAGGTAGAGAAGCTCAATATTACCCTTAAGAATACAGCCAGGGACCAACTGCTGAACAGACCATCAGTTTCTCATGTTGAAGCCGAAGAAAGCAAAAGTCCACTCAAGCCAAAACATGAGCATCTCCCACTTGAATTTAAATGCCATGAGACACATAGATTTGAACCCGTGAACACTGGTGATCGGAAGTGTGGGTGGACATCCAGGTGATGACCCATGAAAAAAATGGTCATGGAAAAGCCAGCTACGAAAGAGACGACCAAAATGACATCGGGAGAGACACTGACACGCGCTCTGGCGTAGAGAAGCTAAAGCACACGGAAGACGCGGGGAAGTAAAGAAGCTGAACACAGATCTGAACGAGTGGCTCCAGCAAACAAAATAACGTCTTGTGATCAACAGTGCAGAGACCTGGGGTTAGACACCAAAAGCGAGGGATATGCTCCGCATTTGTCAAGCTGTGAGAAGTGCGGGAAAATATTCGAGCTTCAGGTTGCCATCAGGAAGGGTTCCAGGGGCAAAATATTGGAGGATGACGGAAGCATCAAAGGAAGATGAAAAGAAGCATCAAAGGAAGTCACTGTTCCAAAAAGAATTTGTTCGTGTTCAGTCATTTCAGGAAGGGGCATATGATTAAAAATCCATGCTGATGAAAGAAGAACTCCATCCAAACTGCACTGAACGCTTCGGTGAAAATCAAAGTCCCAGGATTTGATGGACTGCCAGTGGAAATGGCTCAATAAAAGGCTACAAGGCTGGAGGTGTTCCGTCTTCCAAGAAATTTTAAGACAGTGGCCTGACCATCTTACAGGAAAATATCCATAGCTGTGCCCCTTCTAAGGAAAGGTGATCCAACAGAATATGGAAATAAACAGTATCATTAAGAACACACACACTTGTGCTGAAACTAATTTTTAAAATGAATGTACATCAAGAGGGAACTGTCAGAAATTCAAGCCATGTGAAGAAGAGGATGTGGAATATCCTTGATGTCAGATGTACCTTGTTTAGAAGCAGAAAATACCAGAAAGGTGTTTATTTGTGTTTCATTGAGTATAGAAAGGTATTCACATATGACTGGGTGGGTCATTGAAAAAAATAAAAAATACGGTTATCATTGCCAAGATGGAAACTCAAGAACAATTACTTATTTGTACTCAGGAGGATCCTGTACAAGAGGCAGTCAATTAAACAGAACAAGGGGAAACTCATTGCCATTGAGTCGATTTCGATTTATAGTGACCTTATAGGGCAGGGTAGAGCTGCCTCTGTGAGTTTCTGAAACTCTAACTCCTTATGGGAGTAGAAAGTCCCATCTTTATTCCTCAGAGCTGGTTGATGGTTTTGAACTGCTGACCCTGTGGTTAGCAGCCCAACACATAACCACTATGCTACCAGGGTAAGAGGGTAAGAGGTGGTTTCATATCAGGAAAGGTGTACACCAGAGTCGTCTTTTCACCATGGTTACTCAGTGAGTGTGCTGTGCAGATAACCCCAGAAGCTGGCCTATATGAAGCAGGAAGCACTGTCAGGATGGCGGAAGAATCATTATTGACCTAGATTAGGCAGATGGCAGTCTCCCTGGCTGAAAGTGAAGACTTGAAGCACTTGCTGATGAAAGCAGACTCAAGTCTGAATTACAACTCAACTTGGGGGGAAAAAAATCCTCACAGCTGAAGCAACATAGCAAAATTATCAAGGATTTCATTTTACTTAGACACAATATCCATGGAAGAATCAGTCAAGAAATCAAACAGCATATTACCTTGGGCAAACCTGTTACCATTCCCTTCCCCACCCTAAGGCCTCGCTTGCTTTGCCCCACCTTGGGCTCTGCCTCCATCGGGCGCCGGGTCCAGTTCCCTCTTCCGACTCCCATTGTTCCTCAGATTCCTTCTGGAATGACCCAGCCCCTTGGCCCTGCCTCACCTGCTCACTCTGGGCCTCGGACGCCCTCTCCTTTTCCCTCGCTCCTTACCGGCGGGCAAGTCTTTCCTTGGGGCATTTATTGAGCACCTACTCTGACTCGACCCCCAGGATTCCGGCAGGGAACAAAACAGACCCACACCCCTGCCCTCACAGAGGTTCTGCTTGTGCAGAGGCAGAGAACACAGAGGCAAATGAATATGCACGAGGGGCGGCTTCAAAACGCTCCTGCAAACTCTCTCCATTGTCTTTCGATTCCATTTCCCCACAGGCTCTCCAAAGGTGAGCGGACTTTACATGTACTACACCGGAGCCAAAGAACCGGGTCTCTGCCCTTGGCTCCTGAGATGTGACCTCAAAAACCAAGCCTGCCCTTCCCCAAGGACTGGTGCCTTTGTTACCCCTGAGGGGTCCAGCATGAATGAGGTGGGGGCTGGCAGGGTGAGGGAGGGGGTCCAATGGAAGTCACTGGAGGCGCCCACCATGGGGCAGGGGTGGGGAGTGACTAGGTTTTTAAACACTGGTTTGACTGCTGACAACATGGGCGATGATTGGGCCCAGTCAACTGTCCCAAGCCCCACAGAGACCTCTGGCCCAAAAAAAAACTGAGGGAGGAGAGCCATGATGGATGCCTGGGGGAGGGTGGTGTGTCTTAGGGGGCCTGGAAGCTGCAGGTTGGGTTGAGAACCCTCCCAAGGGCCTCTCTGTATATTTCTGTTCTGCCAGAATAAAGAATGCGATCACGGTTTAAAAACACAAAAAAACCTCCTTCAAGTGTTAAAGAACAAAGATGTAACTTTGAAGAATAAAGTGTGCCTTCCCCAAGCCACCGTATTTCAGTTGCCTCACACACATGCGAAAGCTAAACAATAAAGAAGGTAAACTGGAGAACTGATGCGTTTGAATTGTGGTGTTGAGAGTAAAAATGGAATATGCCATGGACTTCCAGAAGAATAAACAAACCTGGCTTAGAAGAAGTGCAGCGGAAATGCTTCGTAGGCAACGGGATGGTGAGACTTTGACTCAGGTGTGAACCACAGGGACCGATCTCTAGAAAAGGACATTATTTTTGGTAAGTTGGAGGGTCAGTGAAAAAGAGCAAGACCCTCCTCCGTCAAATGGAGTCGGCACAGCAGCTACAACAATGGGCTTAAACATACCAACACTTGTCAGAGGATGGAGCAGGGCCTGGCAGTGCTTCCTGTTGTTGGGCCCACCTAACCACAACTCCTAGGCTTATCAATTTCAGTCTCATGGTCTTATTATAGCACCACTGTATGTGCTATTTCTCTACTCTCTTAAGCTCGGTGTTGATATTACTTAATACTAGGCTACTCTTGGTGAGTTCTCGTATACTCTCATTTTCTCATTACATAGAGAGTTCTGTTCTTTATGTGGGCAAATGAATTAGCATAGACAAGTAGAGAGCATTTCTTAAAGCTACTTTTAGCATAAGGGCCTAAGTCTGTCTAACTATAAGCTACTGGTGGAGAGGACAGAGTTTTCTATTTTTATATGATTTTGTACCCTCATTAGAAGCTTTGTGTTGCTGTAAAATACTCAACAAATTGACTATGAGTTGATTAATTGTACTGTCATTATTTTAAGAGCCTGACTATTATGTAAGACATTTCCCTTTTCCTTGGCTATGCCTAAAGAGGAAATACATCCAAGATTTTAAATGTAAAATAATTTGTTATTCAGGCTTCTTCAAAAGTTCAAGCACCCTTTATTCACAATTGATAAGAGTTGTGCGTGTACCCTATTCATAAAAGCAAATTCCCTCAGGACCTGTAAGTAGGGATAATGGTTAATTTGAACACATGATAGCTAAAAAAAAATCTTGAAAGTATGAATTCTATTATCTCCAATGGTGCCAAGATTTATTAGAGATGTTTAGCAAATATATATACATAACGTATCATATAATGTGGAGGAAAGACTGAACCTAAGTACTGTCCTTTCTTACTTTGATTCCATGTTTAATAATAATATGACTAGGAACAAGTCCCCTCACGGCTCTGAACTGCTGTTCCTTTATAAGGTGTTGTTGGGGACGATATCAAGTCATTTCTCATGACCTATGTGGCAGAGAAGAGCCCCATAGGGTATGGAAAGCTACATCTCTTCCATGGAGACACTGGGTAGGTTTGAACTGCCAACCTTCTAGTTTTCAGCTGAACCCTTAATTTTTATGTCTATAAGATAGAGGGGCAGAACTGTAGAACCATATTTTTTATGTTATGCATTAGTTGTGATCCACACGGCAGTTCAATACCGGCAGCTCTGCAGGACTGGGCTTTCGACTCCTAGACACAGTTAGTCTTGGAAACCCACAGGGCGTCGCTGCGAGTCAGTATTCGCTTGATGGCAGGGAGTGAGAAAGGAGGCAGTGATATTAAAGTCACAGTAAACACCTGGATTTTTATTAAGATCTGGATTTTTCCCCCTTTATTTAATTTCATGTATTTTAGGATCGGGACAGATCTGTCCAGGCCTTAAAGATTAAGATAAACTTGTCTCAGGATGGAACCGTAGCACCTTGATCATTCTTGTCAGAATCACAGCACCATCTTCCTTCAGGTAACTATGGGTATATGCACCTCCTCTTTTTACCTCAAATTGTTCCCTCGTGCACATGCAGTGCAAGTGAGATCTCTAATGCCATAGCAAAGGCCTTCTCAATCTGACTCCAACCTGGTATGCGAGCCTTTATCTTACCCTGCTTACGCACCCCTACTTCCATGTACCTGCACACCTCTGAGTTCCCCAGCGGTGCTCTCCAGGTGACGGCCTCTCCTGGCAGTTCAGTGCGCTGTGCTCCACGCTCCAGAGGACTTCCCTTCCACCACCACCACCTGACCCTCTCTGCCCTCGCTGGTCAAGTCCTCCGTGAGTATCTGGAAAGAGCACTTGGAGAGTGAGTCAAAGAGTACTGCTACAAAATCACACAGGCCTTTATTAATTAAAAACATCAAAAGGCGACACCACTGCTTTTTGCCTTGGCTGCCACCTCGGTGTGTTCCCTTCTGGAGATAGTGTTCCCATCTCTCTAGCCACCTTCAAAGAATGCGATACCCGTTTTACACCAGGGGTCCTCTCCAACGACTCCAGTTGTGTACCTTTTAAATGTTTTTTCAAGTTTGGGGAACAACAGAGAAGACCAAAATGAAGGATCAGGGCTGTCTGGTAGATAAGGTAAAGTTTTCCCCCCCAAATCTCATACGACAGCACCTGTTTCCCTGAAAGAGTGATTTCATTGTCGTGATGGAGGGAGGGCAGAGAGGGGGTGAAATGCTGACCTTTCCCAACCAATATAGATTTCGATTTTCTTAAAACTTTTTTCAAAATAATTGCCCACATTTGTCCTGTATCCTCCAAGAAAATCTATTGAGCTTACCTCTTGGGAGTCCCCCCAAAACAGTTGCCATAACCTGAGTGAACCTCTCTGCTTTGAATGTACCTGAACCAGCAGATGCCCTTAGGGGCCTCTGTTTTAATTGGACTTTTGTTCCCTGGAGCATATTGGGAAATCCAAAACTTGTCCCCCATTATGACTCTTCCATAAAAGCAACTTCATTAGTTTTACTCCCCGCTTAAAACACTGATAGGTAGGCTCTGTGAGCTAGCTGCTCGTCACACAATGCTTTGACACACTTCCAGCCGAAAACGCCAAGGCCAAGATGTTTACTTAAAATTGTAAATGCTGAACCATGTGAGACGCCAGCAGTTTCCAGACTTCCCCCACAGGCTCTTCATTTGTCAAGGCTGACAGCCTTCTCTCTCTTCATCATCCTTGAATCTTCTTCACCTTCCTTAAAACATTCGAGCCTCTGTCCTCTAGGGCAAAGCATTCCTATAAACTTGTTGCAGTGACTCAATGACCTGGGAAGATGGTCACTTGAGATTTGTTAACAAAAAATTTATCAGCCCTGATTTCAAAATACTGTGCCTTTTGTTTATATAACACCCTTATGAAACCAGGACAAGTGTATTACTGAGAGAATTTGTCTACAGGTATCCACGGTTTCAAGGCACATGCTTCCACACACGCTGTTTGCAGTAAACCTTTTCGTGTGTCAACTGGAATCCCAGTGGCAATACTTTCTGCCCCACTCTGCTCCATGAACCGCTCAACACTTCTGTATTTCTGGAGTCCTACGATGCATTTAACACCTGCTGTTGTTGTTAGGTGCCTCTGACTGCTCTGGAGGGGAGAAAGAAAAACATTTACGTATCCAATTAAGTTGGATATTGTTTTCCTCTTACCTTTAATGAGGCTGGATCAGAAACACTAATGATTTCATAAGAACCTTTACCATAGTATGCGCTTACCTACATTTTAAATATGTGTTTTAACACATGCTATCACGATAATTTTAAGAAACACTTTCATTATCAGTTTAATTGCTATTCTGCAAAAAAAATTTAATTTGGTAGTTTAAAATAATACAAAATTCACACAGTCCAAGTACAAAAATCGGTGGATTTGTAATAACTAAATGAGTTATGTGCTTACACTCTTCATTTTCGATGTTGTGTGGAATTGATATCCCTATTTTGGCCTGAACTGATACCTTACGAATGCACACAGTACCCACTCACCCATTCACTCCCATGAATCAATTGCAACTTAACACAATCCTATAGGAGAGAGTTGAACTAGCCTGGTGGGTCGCCAGCTCTGTAACTCCTTATGGAAGTCGAAAGCCTCATTTTCCTACTGGTGGGTTTGAACTGCTCTTGTGGTTAGCACCCTAACGTGTCACCCACCATGCCACCAGAGTTCCTAGGAGCCAGATCAGGTGCTTCATTATTTCTGAGTTTTGAGGAGTATTTGATGATTTCTCCCTCCCTGATTTACCTCCAGCCATCTGCTGTGATTACCCAGCAGCCGGAGACTCTTTGAAGGCTTGAAAAAAGCAGGTGAAAATACATCAAGATGTCTGTCTGCTGAGACTATCTGCTAACAAACAGGAACGGATGTGAGTAAATGATAATGCATTATCCTGATTTTTAAATAAACATTTTAAAGTGCCCAATTGATTGTTGAGGGTTTTGTTTTGTCCCAGTAGGATCCTGAGTGGAAATGTTAACCACAAATTGAGAGATTATTTTATGAAACCTTAATAGTTACTTGTCAGGGCTGGTATTTTCAGACAGTCAAAACTCAGAAAACATACCAGGCTTAGTCATGCCCTGAAATAATTCTAGAATGTATATGTAGTGAAAAGAAAAATTAATCTAATCAAAAATTAGTAAGATGGGAGATTGTTTTTATTAATTTAGTAAAACTATTGAAATAAATATAAGCTATTGAAGCATCAATCATCAAGCACTAAATTTCAATTAGTATTTTGGGGAGGCATATGGAAAGAATGGAGCAAAGTAAAGGTATATAGCTAGAAGACCTAAGTGCACATTAACTACATGTTGTTAAAACAGGAAGAAGTATGTTTAAGTACCCATGTGAAGTTGTTTAGGGGCTATCATAGGCACAGAAAGAAGATGCATAAATTTCAAAGTTAGAAAGGAAAAAAATCAGATAGAAACGTGAGCAGAAAGAGTAAGGCAAAGACACCACTGGAAAGCACGATGTAGTAGTTAACCCCAAATACACAGCAGGGGTCAAATCCAAACACTTTACTTCCTGACGATGGCAATCTCATCTATCTGGAAACTCCAAGAAAAGGTGTGGATGGTCTGCTATGAGACCAGCCAGCAAACTGTCATCTTTCCTATAGACCATAAATAACCAATTAGAAAATATACTCAAACTAGCATTAAAAGCATACAAAACACATCAAGCCTAGTAGAAAATGTGTCATATGTTTATAGAAAATGGAGGAAAATACAAGTATGACGCCAGTACAATAGTTCCTATATTCTCTCCCACCACCCCTCTGTCGGTTTTTCTTTCTTTTTTTTTTTTTAATCATTTTTTTAGGGACTCATACAACTCCTATCACAATCCATACATACATCAATTGTGTAAAGCGCATTTGTACATTCATTGCCCTCATCATTCTCAATACATTTCCTCTCCACTTAAACTCCCGGCATTAGGTCCTCATTTCGGGCCCCCCCCCCCACTCCCCCCTCCATCATGAGCCCTTAATAATTTATAAATTGCTATTCTGTCATATCTCGGTGGCTTTCATGTGACTGTGATGCTAGAGACTGGCCAACAGTATTTAAATACCGTGGTGGATAGGATTCGATGGAGCTTCCACACTAAGACGCGCTATGAAGAAAGGCTGGGTGATCTACCCCAAACATTAGTTAAGAAAAGTCTCATGGATCCAAGCAGATTTCAAGATAGACTGTTTTCAGCTTGGGAGTAAATTAGTAAATTAGAGGGTAACCACCTCAAAAAGAAATAATACACCTTCCCATCAAAATAAGAGGGAAATCATAAAGATTATATAAAAACTAAAACACTGTCATGCTCAGCCTTCATTTGGGTTTCAGTAATTCCTCTGGGTTACATTGCTCTTGATCAAGCCCTACCAGGGCTCCTGCACCCTCTTCGCCACTGATTTTGGATCACTTGCTGTTCCCTTGTCCCTGGGTTTGTTAAAACCCACTTCCTTTTCCCTGACTCCCCTTCTCCCATGTGCCTCCCCACCCCACACCCCCTGGAACCCTCTGTCCCCTTGTTTTCTCCTCCAGATTGTTTATCCCATCTCTTCTCTAAATAGATCTGCAGAGATAATAACATGCACAAAACCAAGACAGAGCAAAACAAAGCAACAAAAGAAAACACCACCACCAATAACAAAAAGCAATGACAAAAAAAAAGAAAAGCCTGTAAATAGTTCAAGGTCTGTGTGTTGACCTTCAGGAGTGTTTTGCGATTGAGTCTGCTGGGTGCTACGCCCTGGCCCCAAAGTATATTTTTGGTACTCCCTCGGGACTTCTTTGCTCTGCTCCCCTTGCTTTTCTGTTGCACACCCTTAGTGTTTTGCCTCAGTGTGGTGGGGGCAAATTGGGCACAATTCCCACATTGTGTCTCCATTGTCCCCCATAGGGCAATGGGTCAGTGAGGGATGTCCAGTCCCAGCCATATGGTCCTCTCTGTGGATTGGCTGCTCTGGGATATCATCCTCAAGGGTTGGTGAGGCAGGATGTGCTCCACTCTCTCTTCCTCCCCCTTCATTTGCTCCCGTGTGCTCTACTCAGACGTGTCCCTCTCTGAGCTGTAGCTTCAGTGCTGTCCTCTGAAGTAAATTGTTCTGGGGGGAGGGGTGGCTGTCCACATAGTTGGGATTGGAGCTGGCCCCTCAGACCTCCCTGCTCACTCCCTGCTTCATGCTGGTATGTTGCATTCACATCTTGGAGCACCGAGTTGAAGTCTGGGGAGCTGATACCAAGGGCTCAAGTAGAATGAAAATGTTTTGAGAGTGATGATGGCAACAAATGTACAAATGTGCTTGACACAATGGATGGATTGTGATAAGAGTTGTAATGTTTTAAAATGATAAATGTTTTTTTTTTAAAACTAAAACAACAGCAAATGACAAGGAAATCTAAAAACAAAATGAACAGCACAGAAAAAGAAACCAACAGCACCACATAAACACACATGGCAAAATGACAGCAATTAATATGCATCCATTGCTAATTATGTTGAATGTAAATGAATTAAATGTACTGGTCAAGAAAGTAACTGGCTGAGTAAGCAAATAGGACATGTCAATATTCTGTCTACAAGAGACACACCTTACACACAAAGACAAAAGTAGACTAAAACTCAAAGGTTGGAAAAACTACATCAGGTTAATGGCAATCAAAAATGAACAGTAGGGGCAGCATATGAGACCAACAAGGGCATATATAATTACCGAGCAAAAAGGCATAGCTTAGTAAAAATCGGTGTACCCAATAAAAGAACCACTACTGTATATACATATGTATATGAATGTATATGTATATAATTCTATAACCACTATACATATGTATACGAATGTATACGTATATAATTCTATCAGGCTTGAAGAGTGAAAAACATAACTGTGCATTAATAGTATGAGGCTTTAATATCTACTTCAATACACCAAGTTTAAGAATCATAAGGGAAAAAGAGAAATTAAAGGCATCCAACTTGACAAGAAAGAAGTAAAACTTTCTCTATTGACAGATGTGTTCGTATACATAGAAAATCCTAGCGTCAGCAAGAAAATTATTGGAACTAATCGAATGATTCATCAAAGTGTCAGGGTACAAGATTAACATACAAAAATCAGCTGGATTCCTGTACATGGAAAAAAGAGGACTCTGGAAAGGATATCAGGAAAACAATATCATTTACAATCACCACCCAAACGATGAAATATTTAGGAATAAATCTAACTAAGAAACAAAAAGCCAATACAAAGAAATCTACAAAAATGGAAGAATATACCATGTGAATGGATAGGAAGACAATATTGAGAAAATGTCAGTATGACTCACAGCAAGCTATAGATATAAATCAATCCCAATTGAAATTCCAACATCCCTCTTTAAAGAACTGAAAAAGGAATTATCCACTTTATATAGAACAGGGAAAAGACCTGCGATAAACACGAGAGGCCTCCCACTTCCCAGCTGCACAGCCACCATAGTCAGAACAGCCTGGCATTGGCACAGGCGCAGAGACCGATGGAGCAGACTTGGGAACACAAATATAAATCCATCTACCTATGGACGGCTGGTCTTGGACAAAGGACAAACATGCAATAAATGGGGAAGAGGAAGTCTCTTTAACAAATGGTGCTGACAAACTGGATATCCATTCACTGAAGAATGAAACAGGACTCCTATCTCACACTCTATACAAAACCAAACTCAAGCTGGATCAAAGGCCTAACTGTGAAATCTAAAACAATAAAGATCATTAATGAAAAGATAAGGTCAAACTAAGGGGCCGTAATATATGGCATTAAACACACTATCAAATATACCTGAAAAAACACACAAACAGCAGAAGACAAACTAGGTATCTAGGACCTCCTAAAAATCCGATACTAATGTGCATCAAGAGATTTTACCAAAACAGTAAAAAGAGAACCCACAGACTGGGACAATTGTTTGGGGCAATGACATATTGAACAAGGAATTCATCTTTCAAATTTATAGAAAACATCAACCCTTCAACCTTTGAATCCCTCTCCGGTCCAATTAACAGGGCACTAAATTAGATGGTTTATGAATCCACAAGCCCGTGGTCTAAAAATAGTGGAGGTGCGTCCAGGTCCAGGGGTCGAGTCAGTTGGTTACTGTTGGCCCTCACCCTCCTCCCATCAGGAGAGAGTGATTTCTGAGAGACAAAATAAGGGTAAAGCCGGTCTGTGAGTAACATCCAGACACCCCTTTATACCAAACAGCAGCCCGTGTAGTGATCCTTTGACACGGATCCCCGAGAGACAGGGATCTTTGTCTTTTTGAGTTTCTGTTCCAGCTGAAACCAGTTTTCTCTGCAAGATCCCCTAGAACACCTGTTGGGGGGTTTCTAAAGCAACCCGAGGGGGGTGTCAGTGGCTCTGTGAGCTTTGCAGTAAATGACTTTTGTAGGCATTTCTCAGCAAGGGTTCATGAGAAGCCTTCCCTGCTGCTGAGCTCATTTGGAAAGTTATCAGCTCACGCTGAGAGGCTCAGTACTCTGCCAATGTTGAGTTTTACTCTGATTTTGAGAGAAGCTCTGGGCTTCTGAAACTACAGAGTACATGATAATAGGTCACCAATTAAGGAAATCCTGGGGAAGGGAACACCCAGTTAGGGGCTTGTTAAGTCTTTCTATGGCCAGGTGACCTCTTATCTAGATTTAACCCACTCCACTTAAGAGTATTTTGAAGAAGCTAAGAGATGCCCTTTACATTCAAGCTCAAGTTTTGCCGCCGTTCAAGGGAACTGGCTGTGGAGAAGGGGTGAAGGGTGCCAGGGCCAGGCTGATCTGTACCCAGTTGCTCCTGCCAGGGGCCAAGAGGGCCCCACCTGGAGAAGGGCTTCAGCCCTCTCCTATTGAGAAGGAGGCTTATCAGGGGACACCCTTAAATACCCTGAAAAGTTGTAATTTGTAATAGAATCTGCTCATTGGGATGCTAATGCCATCGATATCCAATCCCTTCTGATTGTTATCTTTAGCAGCGATGCCCTTCCAGTGATGCACTGGAAGAGACCAGAGTTGTCTTAGGATAGCCCAAAGCACAAGTAAATGATTTTCTTTTGTCATATTTGGCCCTTACTTAGATCAACGTGGAGGTTCTGAAGCATGGCCAGCCAATGGATCTCTATCATCTTTAGATTTGTTTCGTTGAAATGAGGGTAAATACCTTATGGACAGGCACTCATGCTTCTCAAAATGTACAGAGACCTGTGCAAAACGTCTTCCCTAACATAAGGTGACCAGATTTTAACACTGGTAAAGTGGGACACCATTGATAAACCTCATATCCTGACAAAATAGTCACAAGGCAGCCGAAAACCGTATACCCTAGCCTGTCGTGCATTCTTTCCAAAAATCAGGACTTTTTAAAAACGCCACGGGACGTGGGAAAAATTGTTAAAAATCAGGACTGCCCCGCCAAGAGGGATGTCTGGTCACCTTACCCTAACAGTATCTGCTGACAACCCCCAACCCCCCACCCAGTGGACTCCCCTGAGAAACTTCCTCCCCCCAGCATATCTGCAGGACCCAAGGGCTCCCACTGATGATAAGGCAGCAAGGGTCCTAGCTTTAGTGCCAGGAGTGTGGGGGGCGGGGTGGTGGTGGGGGGGAGTGGTGGGTGGGTGACCCTATATCCTGCAATATGCCCCTATAAGAAGTGGTACAAGGTTATAGGAATATCATAGGAATACAGGTTCCTTTTGGTATGGGAAACCTGAAAACTTACAAAGATAAAATGGGCAGTTTTTCTGATGACCCTGGGTGACATCGTGCTGAAGAATTTCAGCACACAGTGACTCTCTGGATTGACCTGGAAGGATCTCATGGTCCTATCTTCTCGATCCCTGCATCACTCATGAGAAACAACACATTATCAGGCTGCTAGGCACAGAGCTGATCAAGCGCATACCACAGATGTACACTTCATTGAGGGGACCAGAGCTATCCCAAAACAGAACCCACACTGGGATTATCAGGAGGGCCCAACAGGGGCAGAGGGAAAGGCAAACCTGTCTCATAGAAGAAATGAAAGAAATTCAGATGGAACCAGTGAATTATTCAAAATCAGCTGACGTTATCCAGGGCAAGGATGGGAGCCCAGCGGTGTTCAGAAGCCACCTAGCAGAGGCAATTCAGAGATTTACCAATATAGATCCAGAGACCGAAGAGATTTGCTGAATACCCATTTTATTAATCAGCCTGCTGCAGACATTCACAGGCACCTTAAAGCTACGAGACCTCAGACCAACCCAGAGGAACCCCAAATCGCAGCAACCTGAGCGTAGAACAACCGGGCTTTTTGAGGAGGAAATGAAAGAACACCAAAAACAAAAATGACCGGAGCTGCGGTTGTGGCCAATGTCAGCTCCGGGTCTCCACAGCGTGAGGGCTCAGCCCGTCCCGCACAACCCCGATACCAGGTATTGTTACGGCTGTGGGAAGCCAGGCCAGGTCCAGTGTGAGTATTCTAGAGGAGGTCCGCCCATCTCCCCCAGCCCCTGAAACAGGGGTGGGAGGGAAGCCTGCCTCCACCTGTTTGCAGTGTGGAACTCCAGGACACCGAGCTCATGAGTGTCCCAAGCGAGTCTTAGTGTCAACAGATCCTTTGGGGCCCTGGCTCCGTAACTCCTTCTGACACTACCACTGACATCAAACTCGAGGGGCCATGGGTGTGTGTGGACGTTGAGGGCAAGTCCATCTGCTTCTTGCTGGGCCCTGGAGCTGCATATTCGGTAGTAACATTTTTGGGTGTGGTTTTTTTGTTTTGTTTTAACTTCCTCCTACCACCATGTTGTTGGCATGAGTGGGCTGCTAACTAAGAGGTCTCTCACACCTCCTCTGCCCAGCACCCGGGAAGGCGCTTTATTCTCACATTAGTTTTTAATGACTCCTGAGTCCCTCGCTCTGCTTCACTTTTAGGAAGAGATTTCTTCTTCAAACTAAGAATTCAGATGACACTCACACCTGTTTCTATTGCTCATATAAGAATTAAAGCCTCTTTAGATTCTGTCTCACAGATATCACCATTTGAGTTCATGTGTACCTGGCCCCGTTGCCTATACATAAATTCAGAGTCCTGACTGGGCAGGGAAAGTCCATGGAGTTAAACTATGAGTCCACCTGTCCCAAGTCAAGCCAATTCAAGCTCCAGGAAACAGCAGCACTAAACAGAAAGGTATTTTCTAGTGTGTGCCTACCTAAAGCTTAAGACTTCTCTTTAAAAAGCAAAAAACCTGAGCAGAGAGGCTGAAGAGATTTAACCCCTATAGGTAGAGGAGGCACCTGCCTCTCCCCGCCTCCAAAGCAGCTGCTTTAGCATTTGAACTTGGTGCTTGTACATAAAAAACATAAGAATGAAATCCCTCTAAAGACAACTAAACTCTTTGCGAGAGCTTAGTAAAAAGTGACGGAATTTCCATATTCAGTGGTTGCTTATTTGGTCAGGTAAAAGTTAGCAAAAGAAAAGAATTTAGATGGATATAGTAAGTCACAGAGAGTCAGAGCAAGTTGCATATAATTCAGAGAAGGTGCTGAATAGTATTTGTCTTGTAATAAAGTGTCTGGTTGCCCCAAAAATATGACAGAGAAACCTGGAAGTACGCATGCCGTTGTGTGGAGAGAAGTTGGTGAGAAAGATGAAGTGAATCCGTTTGCTATGAGAAGGATGATAAGAAATATCAAAGTCTGTGAGAACCGATTCTCACTGACTGCCATAACCTGTCCTATCTTAAAATCGACCAAGGGGAATGCAGGAAAAGAAATGAACCCTATAGTTTCAGTTGATTCATAAAAAGCCTTCAAGCCGTTCTCTCAGAAACCGTGAAGCCAATCCATTCAGACCTTAAAGATGGCATCTGAAGTCTCGTAGTTGCAATTAGCAGAAAGAATAAATACCAAGAGCTTCAAGAACTTCAGGGGGCAACTCAGCTCAGCTCCTGCACCAAAGATGACTGCAGCCCCACATCATTCGCATCCCCTTCTCTTCTCCACTGGCCGTCCTAAGATGAGTTGTTATCCTGGCTCATGAAAGAAAGTCATCCCTTTCTCTCCTACAACTTTCTCAGGTCCCTGGCGTCTGAGCACAGCATGTGGAACAGATCTGTCTCCATGTAAACAGGCTCTGTGAATCCGCATGTCCTGAGCTGGCTCTTGCCCCCTTTAGAGTCCTTGTTTATGATAATCCTACTGCTAATTTCTTGGCCTGTTCCCATTTAACACTTCCAGGCTCCGACTGCTCCACATACAGATAATGATTTTGACTGAGCATCGGCCAATTCCTTTATGGAGCATCTATCAGGATGCAGCCAGCATCCTTCAAGGACAGCGATCCACTGTTGGATGGCTGATTTCCCCAGCAGATGTGGGGATAAAGAATAGGGTCAGGAAGAGAGCAGACTCGTAGGGTAGCAAAGTCCCCTACCAGCTTGAAGCAGCTATATAGGTCTTTGTCTATTTCCCCCAAATAATTTTGGGTCCTGCTTTCTTCAAAAAGGACTGACAGGTCAGAGCAGGGACTTCTGCCGTGTCTGCTAAGGGGGTGCACAAAGGGCGCTGTGAAATAAGTCATGAACAAAACACGGAGAGCTGCCTTGGTAAACCCCTTAACCCTGAAGCCAGGCCCCAGGAACAGTCTGACATAGGCCTGTACTCAAAGATAATTCTGAGACATGCTCACCGAGAGCAGCAGCCCTAATACCACCGAAAGAAATGATGTTATGAGACCCAAGGACACACTGAGTAAGTAATCAGGAAGTTGCCTGACCATCTAGAGCAGCAGCATCCCCCCTCCCCCCGCCCTTTTAAAGTGCCACATCAAAACTAAAAGCCTTCCCCTCTAGACAGTATCCTCAGCTCAACTCACAAGGGAGGAGGCCTGCTTCCTTCTCAGGGTGAAGCCTATCTCAGCAACGCTTAAGGTGACCCTTCTCACCTCAACAGAGGACTGGCTTCATTTCTTTTGCAGTGACTCTCTGCTTTCAATAGTGTGAGGTTTAACTGGTCACCGCCACCGCTGCTGTGTGTGTGTGTGTGTGTGAGACAGATTGGGGGGAGGGGGGGAGGCTTGTCTCTAGACCCTAACAACCCACACAGGTTCAGAGCTTGCTAGTTCCCCTGTGGACGACAGCCCAGGAACTGAACTTCACAAAAAAAGCCCAAGCTTACTGATCAGATAGAGACTGGTACAGCCCCCAAACTACGGCCCTTTGCCAACCTTGAAGTCTGGAAATGAGCTCCCCTCCATAGCGCAAAAGGCCCATAAGGGAAACACAAGCACTAGGGGAGATAAGGACACCTTGGAACAATCAGCCCTTTGAGTTCAAAAGGGCATCATTTCTTCAAGGTCAAAGCAAAATGAAGAAAGGTTGGGAGGAATGGAGACTGGAAACAAAGAAAGTGGGGTAAGTGATGTTACATTGTGGGGTTGCCATCTATGGCATCAGACATTATGTGCATGGGCTGTTGAGTGTAAAAGCGACCTATTCTGTAAATCTTCCCTCATTTCACACACACACAAAAAGTTCTCAAGAAAAAAAACAAACCCACAATCTCATTGATCACATCAGATGACCCTCCCTCCAGTCTGCTCACATTAGACAAATCATCGGGAGGGGCAACTGCTGGAGAAGGGCATTGTGTTTGGTGAAGTGGGGGGTGAGCAAGGCTGAGGGTTCCTTTCAGTTAAACGAACTGGCACAATACCTGCAATGAACTTAACACATGAGGACGTCTCAGGAGCCAGTGAAATGTCGTCCATACTGCAGTCATGAGTTGGCATCTATTGGGTGACAGCTCTCCATCTAGTCTCATTCTTTTTTCACCCTCATAATAGCTGTATCAAGAAGGCCTGGTGGCATAGCGGGTTGCTCATAGGGCTGCTAAACACAAGGTGAGCAGTTCGAATCCACCAGCTGCTCTGAGGGAGAAAGACGAGACTGTGATTCTGCATCGACAATCATGAGTTACTGCACTTATCATAGTACCAGCTCGGGGCTTCACAGACTAGAGGTACGGATCTTGATTAGATCTGCAGACTCAGAAACCCACAGGGGCAATGCTACTCTGTCTCATAGGATCACTATGAACCAGTATCAACTTGATTGGCAGTGAATCTTGCCTCTGAACTTGGTTAGTTTATACATGCGCGGAGTAAGCAAAAGCAGCCCACTCTAGTCCCCCTAGGGATTGCGCTAGCCCACCTCCCCAGGGTGGCAGGTCAGCAGTTTTACAGTCTCCCTGCCCTCCATGCCACCCCCTCCCATGAGTTTAGGCCCTAAAGCGCTCGCACCCCCATTTCTTCTTCGCTGTTTGAGAACTACGATGCCTGCCTAGCACGCAGTAGTAGTTGCACAGGCAAAAGGAAACAGCTCTTTGTTCCATAACACAGGAGAGCCCCCAAACCAGGCCCTGCCGCTGCGTCGGAAGTGCTCTAAAGAGAAGAGCATGGGGCTCGAACCCTCACCACCGCATGCCTCCCCGCCCCCCACCCAGAGAAACGTCCTCCAAAGAGCGCTCAGCCAGTCGCCAAATTCCTGGCCCCATTCGTTGGGCTCGGCCCATTCCTGGGCGGTTCCCCGACGCCCGCGGACCGACCACGCGCCCCA
>NW_022107432.1:19263843-19275229 GCF_000313985.2 Echinops telfairi | reverse complement strand
CTGGCCCCCCGGCGCCGTGCACTTCCTCAACAACCTGCAAGGCAAGGAAGTGCACGGCCAGGTCCTGGACGTGCTGCTTCCGCACCGCCTGATCCTGCTGGAGGTGCCCGATCTCTTCCAGCAGATGCTGCAGCTCGGCCTGGCCCGCCAGGTGCCCGAGAGCCTCTTCCGCTCCCTGCTCAAGCGCTACCTTGCGGCGGCCATCACGGGCTTGGGGCCCGGGGCTGTGGTTCTCCCGCGAGCCCTGCCTAAGCAAGAGCCGCCTGGCCTGGATTACTTCTATCCCCAGCTACAGCTGGGCGTGACCGAGCCCGTAGTGGTCACCCAAGTGTGCCACCCGCACCGCATTCACTGCCAGCTGCGGAGCCTCTCGCAGGAGATCCACCGCCTCTCAGACAGCATGGCCCAGGTATACCACCAGGGCTCCCTAGGGACTGGCGATGAGAACTCTCTCAGTGCCACCTGGGAGGAGAGGGAGGCCGAGGAGAACCCTGACAAGCCTGGCGCCCCGTGTGCTTCCTGTGGGTTAGATGGGCATTGGTACAGGGCCCTCTTGCTTGAAATGTTTCGGCCGCAGCGCTGTGCCCAGGTGCTTCACGTCGATTATGGCAGGAAGGAGCTAGTGAGTTGTAGTAGTCTTAGGTACTTGCTGCCGGAATATTTCCGGATGCCAGTAGTCACCTACCCTTGTGCTTTGTACGGACTCTGGGACGGTGGGAGGGGCTGGACCAGGTCACAAGTCGGTGACCTCAAAGCACTGATTTTGGGCCAGGCCGTGAATGCAAAGATTGAATTCTATTGTGCTTTCGAGCATGTGTACTACGTCACACTATATGGAGAAGATGGGATTAACCTTAACTGTGTGTTTGGCGTGCGGTCCTGTTGCTTGGCGGACAGATTCCTTCAGAACCAGGGAGTCGAGGAGGAGGAGGAGGAGGAAGAGGCAGAGGCCGCTCTTCACCCTCAATCTCCTTGGGAGGAAATGGACGAGGAGCTCTCGCTCCCGGCCTTAAGATCGATCAGATTAAAGATGAACGCCTTCTACGACGCCCAGGTAGAGTTTGTGAAAAGCCCTTCTGAGTTTTGGATTCGGTTGAGGAAGCACAGTGGCACCTTCAGCAAGTTGATGCGGAGGATGTGCAGTTTCTATTCCTCCGCCACTAAGCTGGACGGCGTAGTTTTGAAACCTGAGCCCGATGACCTTTGCTGTGTCAAGTGGAAAGAAAACGGCTATTTCCGGGCCATTGTCACCAGACTCAATGACACAAGTGTCGATCTGTTCTTGGTGGACCGAGGCAATTCCGAAAATGTGGACTGGTCTGAAGTCCGGATGTTGCTTCCTCAGTTTCGGCGGCTCCCGATATTGGCCCTGAAATGCACGCTAGCCGATATTTGGCCTCTGGGGAAAAGTTGGAGCCAGGAGGCAATCTCTTTCTTCAAAAAGACCGTGCTTCACAAAGAATTAGTTATCCATATCCTTGACAGGCAGAATCATCAATATGTTATTGAGATCCTGGATGAATCCAGGACGGGGGAAGAAAACATCAGTAAGGTCATTGCTCAGGCTGGCTATGCCAAGTATCAGGAATTTGAGATGAAGGATAAGCCCCCTGTTGGAGCCTATTCCCCATGGCCTGTTTCAAGCCATTGTACCACAGACAATAACAACGTGTCTTTTCTCGGGAAGGCAGAAAAAGACCAGAAAGCAAAGAGAGAGCAGGAAGCCCCATCTGTTTCAGAAGCTCTGGCTGGCCCAACAGTTGTTACAAATGTTTCAGCTGGGCCTGGTTTGCAGGAGAAAGGGACGAAAACACCTGCTTGTACTCCCCCTGCATGCACTCCCCTTGCCCAGAGCAAGTGGCAAATGAACGCAGGCCCTTCTTGTAAAGAAGAGCTGGAGGTGGGAAGTACAGTGGAAGTCAAAGTGTCGCACGTTGAGAACCCTGGCTACTTTTGGTGCCAGCTAACGAGGAACATACAAGGCTTTAGAACGCTAATGAGTGACATTCAGGACTACTGCAAAAACACAGCCACCCCTTACCAGGGACTCTCCCCAGCCTGTTTGGCCAAACGGACAGTAAGTGGGAAGTGGGCCCGAGCTGTGATTGACGGGGCACCATCTGCAGAGCAGATCAAAGTCACCTTTATAGATTATGGAGACAAAGATACGGTGCCAGTGAAGAATGTTTACTCAACCAGGGAGGAGTTTCTGACAGTCAAAGCGCAGGCTTTTCAGTGTAGCCTTTATAATTTAATTCAGCCCAGCGGCCCGAACCCCTTGGCTTGGGATGAAGAGGCAATACAAACTTTCAACAAGTTTATAGATAACGCATGGGAAGGCAACCTAGAATTAAAATGCACAATATTTGCCTTGGCGTCCATCCACGACGCGGAGTACTTTCATGTGGTGGATTTGCTAACCCCGTTCCAGAGTGCTTGCTGTACTTTGGTGGAAAAGGGACTGGCAAAACCAGTGAACCTCCAGAAACCTCTGGAACCCTCTGTCCGCCTACACTCCTACTACTATTCTACACACGATGTGAAAATTGGAAGCGAGGAAGCCGTATACATAACTCATGTAGACCAATCTTGGACGTTTTACTGCCAACTGGCAAGAAACGCAAAGATCTTTGAGCAGTTGTCATGCCATATTGCACAGTTACGCAAAGCGTCGCTCCACTTAGAAGCAGCTCCCTTGGGCCGTGGCACCTTGTGCCTTGCCAAGTATATAGATGAGAACTGGTACAGGGGGATAGTGATGGAAAAAGAGCCAAGTAAAATCTTCTTTGTTGATTTCGGGAATGTTTACACAGTCGCAAACGACGATCTGCTTCCCATACCCGGTGACGCATACGATGTCTTACTGTCACCCATGCAAGCTGTGAAGTGTACCTTGTCTGATATCCCCGATCGGATCCCAGAAGAAGTTACCACCTGGTTTCAGGACACGATTTTAGATAAGTCACTGAAGGCCTTGGTGGTAGCAAAAGATTCAGATGGGAGGCTCATCGTAGAACTGTATGATGGCAGTGTTCAAATTAATGCCGCCGTCACTGAGAAGTTGGGGCTCCTTGGTTACAAAGGCAAGGCCAGGCAAAAGGAAGCCCCCCGCCTCTGTGCGGCTCACACCCTGGAAGAACCAGGTGAAAACAGGAACTTGTCACTGACGACGGAATATTTGAGTAAACCCGAGGAGGACAAGTTACACAGTGTGGAGTTTGCGGGAGATTCGTGCACACCTACGGTCAGCTCAGCCTGCAGAGAACTCACGGTTTTACAAAGTCCAACCAAGACAAACGCGGCCATGAAATACCAGAACCCCTTGGGCCACCAGAACCGCCCAGCATCTCCGTTAGCAAAACAAACGAAGGAAGGAGCTGTGGCTAAGTCACCTTTGAAGGCGGCAAAACTAGAAACCGTTGCCTTGGAGAAAAAACCCGGAGACTGTAATCAAGATGCGCCTCTCAAATATTCCGAGTTCCCTCGGAAGACTGTAAAGCCTGGCTTTAAAACAACCGTGTATGTTTCTCACATAAATGACCTTTCAGACTTTTACGTTCAGCTCCTGGAAGATGAAGCCGTAATCAATCATCTCTCGGAGAGCTTAAATGATAGCAGGAGACCCCCTGACCACTATGCAGGTCCACCTTTGCAAACAGGAGACGTCGTATGTGCCATGTTCCCAGAAGACAATTTATGGTATCGGGCTGTGGTTGTGGACCGACAACCAAATGACCTTTTCTCCGTACAGTTCATAGATTATGGCAACGTTTCTGTGGTTTGTGTTAACAAAATAGGGAGGCTTGACATGATGCACGCAACATTACCAGGACTGTGCATTCATTGCTCCTTAGAGGGACCTTGGGCTCTGGAGAGGACAAACCAGAAGGAAATGATGCACTACTTTTCCCAAAGGACAGATGGGGTGCAAATCAGATGTGAATTTGTTCAGTTTCAAGGAAGGTGGGAAGTGATTCTTGCTGATGAATGTGGGATCATAGCAGAATACATGATTAGCAGGTACGATTTCAACGAAAAATCTGAAGGAGAACTTACTGCCCAAGCAAAGAAAGGCACCGTTCTAAAGTCTGCTGACAAACCAGACATTGATACGTCAGTCTTCCTTAACTGGTACGATCCGGAGATGAAGGTGCTAAGAGTTTATGCATCAGTGATAGATGGACCTGAGTACTTTTGGTGTCAGTTTGCCAATACAGAGAAGCTTCAGTTCTTAGAAATAGAAGTACAGGCTGCTGGGCATCTGTTGGCAACATGGAGAAATTGTATCACATACCCTCACATTGGAGATCCGTGCATAGTGAGGTACAGGGAGGATGGGCAATACTACAGGGCACTCGTCACGAGAATTTGCGAAGATGATCTTATCTCTGTCAGGCTTGTGGACTTTGGCAACACCGAAGACTGTGTGGATCCCAAAGCAATCTGGAATCTACCTGCTGAGCTCCTGTTGGTTCCCATGCAAGCCTTTCCCTGCTGCCTCTCGGGATTTAACGTTTCAGAAGGAGCGTGCCCTCCTGAGGGCAATGACTATTTTTTCGAAATAGTAACCGAAGATGTCTTGGAGCTAACCATACTTGACATCAAAAGGGATATTTGTGGCATTCCTTTAGCAATTGTTGACTTAAGGAGCAAGGGTGAAAGTATTAATGAGAAAATGAAGAAATACTCCAGGAGGGGAATGACTAACTGTGATCCAGCCCATGACAAATGTCTAGAGACAAAGGGAGCCCTGGGGTACTCCAGTCCTGATGTTGGATTTCAGATACAGAGCGGTAGAACTGGACAGAAGACCTTATATTCAGAGCCACTCGCAGACGAGCTCTCCAAAAAACCAGAAAAGGGCTTCAACATTATGGAAGCCAACTCCTGTAAGGCCCGTGACCAGGAGACGAAGAAGACTATTTTTGAAGCATTTGAAAGCCCCCACAAAGACACAGTTGGTCCTGGGGTGCTGGATGGTAAAGCAGAGTGCCATGTAGTTGACCAAACAAAGGTTGATGAATACTTAAATCCAGGTCAAAACAAAGTAGTGCCGCGTGCCTGTGAAGCAAGGGCGCTATTGAAACTGAATGCCCTTGAGCTGCCACTCGGTCTGGAGGGCACATCAAAGGAATTCTTAGAACTGGAATCTGAGTTAGAGCTTTCTCGAGTTGGGATGGGAGATCAAGAGCTCACTGTCGTGCCCCCGATGGTCCCCCTTACTCAGTGCTGTGATAGAGTAGGGGTCTGGGAAGCCGAGAAACAGCCAGAACTGGAACTGCCCACGGAGCAGCCCTCCCGAGATGGCATAATGCCTCCGTTGCCTTTAAAATTGAGTCGGAAAGCCCAAGAGCCCGTGTGTGTTGAGGACACCAGGAAGCCAAGCTGTGCCGATGGCTTTGATGACCCCCCCGGGACCCCACTACAACGATGGGGACAGAGTCGCAGTCCCCAAACTCAGATGGAGAGGAAGGCCTTTGAAGGCGAATTGACCGACTGTAAGAAGAGGGGTGCCCTTTCACCGTTGACATCGTTGACGCCCCTGTTCCCCGAGAAGGAACCCAGGGAGGGATGGAAGCACAGTCACACTGTCCCAGCTCGTGCCTCAGGTATGTAGTTTCTTGGTTATTTTTAATTACAAGTTCATTGTAATGCTTCTCAAAATGTTTGTTTTGTGTTTTTTTTAATCATTTTTACATGGGGTTGTTTTTAATGCAGGGTAGGGGAATTTTTTTTTCCTGTTTCTTTTTTTTTTTCTTTTTTGTGGTGGTGGTGAGGAATAAAACATGGGAGGTGACCCAGATTGGAGTTTTATGAAGGGTTTTTTAAATGTGGGGGGAAATCACTTCTGAAAGCAGTGTGAAATACTTTCTACGTCGCCTTTTTTTTTTTCATTTAGTGCTTGAAAGTAGAATACTTCCAATCCTTAAATCTCCAAAGATAATCACCTTGGAAATATAAATACATCAGATTTTAAATGCATCTGATTTAAAATCAGAAGATTTTTTTTTTGGGGGGGGGTTGTCCATCAAAAACTGTCCCTTTGCCAAGCACTGGTTAGGCATGGATTTAAGATATGGGTTATTTTAGCATCGAATTGTTTTGTTTCATTTAGAAACTTTAATAGAGGTTTGGGGGAGACTGTTAATGCACTCAAGTTGATAGTCAGGAGTAAAGCTTGGAGCCCGTCACCATTAACATCAGAGGTTGAAGTCAAACAGTTTCTCTGCCAAATCATAGAAAACTTTATTTCTCTTTTTTAAAGCTTTTTTGTTGTTGTTAAGTTTTATTTTCTTTTATTGGGGGCTCTTCCAGCTTTTATCACAGTGCATACACATGTGTCAAGCACATCTTTACGTATGTTGTCATCATCTTTTAAGAGACATTTTCTTTTACTTGAGCCCCTGGCATAGCTTCTGATCCCACCCCCCACCCCCTCTAGAACACATCATTAAACAAAACATCCCACGGTGAAGGTAGGGTTTCCACACATCCTCCTCCTGGGTCCCAAGGCTTCCGACAGAAGGCAGTCTCACTAACTCTTCCCCCAAAGACTCCCGTGCTGTGTGGTTTACCCCTGGTCACAAAGCGCGTCCTCGTTGACATCCTTGAGGGGCTCAAAGCTCGCTCCTTTTAAATATGCTTTGAGTTTGGGGAATGAGAACAGGCCTGTGGAGGCACAATGAGGGTGGGGGGGGGGGTAAGGCTTCTCAGTGAAATTCTGCAGGGCCAGCCTTTGCTGCCCTCTCAGAATGAACGGGCAGGTGCATTCTAATGAGGAAAGTCCCCGGTACAATGTTCCTGCCTTTCCCTCACGAACCCAGTTTTCTTAGAACTTCTTCTGAAGAACGCATGCGATTGTCCTGTGTCCTTCCCGGGGAGATGACTCCCTTGTCACCCAACCCCTTAACTCCTTGGGGCAGCTTTGCTCTGGCCTGAAGGCTGTTGTGAGTTAGAATTGATGATTGGTTGGCAACACCCAGTCCTGTTGACATACCATAAATTTATTTACTGTTAACCTTAGCATTAGGTGCCTGGTTCTCATTGTCACATTCGAATAATAAGTTCTGACGTTGCCTTAAGGCTCTACTCCACAGCTGTTTCATGATAGGAATGGTGATTCTAACACTGGATCTGCAGTATCAGCTTCCAGTGATTTTCAGTGTTAGAAATGGGGTTCACCTCTTTATGGTGGTGGTGGTGGTGAGGGAAAGCAGCAAGGGATTCGGGGTGCTGGCGGCACTGGCTGGAAGAATTGAAATGAAGCCCAGGAAAAAGAACCTATTGATTTTGACTACATAAGAAGACTAGGGGCAGATGGGAAAATGTGCGTTGCTTGTGTGGGCGCCGTCAGTGACCTGAGAGTTCTGAATCGAGTCTCCACTTGGTTCCATCTAGCAGCTCAACCAGAGAACACCTATACGCTGAAGGGATTTACTGTGGGGTCCAAATGTGTCGTCTGGTCCACTCTGAGACACACCTGGTCTATGTGTGAGATCATGGAAATAGCCGAGGAAGGCACCAGGGTAAGTGAATTGAAGTACTTAATCTCAAAGCGCACTTGCAGGTGGCTCAGGAAGCTTCTAACCAAGACCCAGCCACTTCGCTCTTCATTGATAAAAAGCCCCTTTTATCCCACTGGCTTCCTCTGAACCCTTGGTCCGGTCCTCCTTGAGCTGATTCTCCCACCTGCCAGGGGTAAAGGTTTTCAAATGCAAATCAGATGCCCTTGCTAGAACTTTTCCAGAGACCCCCCCCCAACTGTGTTGTTTCCCCTGGGCCCCTAAAACCAGAATTACCAGGCATGTTCCTTACATTACAGATCCCTTGGGCCTTACCCTAATGGCTGACTTAGCATGTCTGGGGGTAGGATCCAGGGATGTGCATTAAAAAAAAATAGTTACTTGTTTTTAAAAATTGATCATTTTATTGGGGGCTCTTAGAGATATAACAATTACATCTAATGAAATTGTACAGATGCTGCCATCATTTTCAAAACATTTTCTTTCTACTTGAGCACCTTGATATCAGCTCCTTTTTATTCCTTGCCTCCCCAACCCTACCACCCTCGTGAACCCTTAATAAATTTTGTATCATTATTATTATTTCATATTTTACACTATCTGATGTATACCTTCATTGTTATTTGTCCCACTCGAGGGGGGGGCCTTATACATCCATCATTGCTATCAGTTCCCCCTTGCCCCCACTCATCCCTTCCCGTAGCCACATGGAATCCTTATTCCCATTACTCTTTCTGAGGGGCTTAGCTATCCTGGATTCCGTGCTCTTATCTGTACCAATGTACACATACCAGTCTAGCACGATTTGAGGTCGAACTGGGGCCATGATAGTGGAGGGAGGGAGCATTAAAGAACTAGAGGAATATTGTGCTGCACTGCACCCTGGATGAGTCTTTCCTTCCACGTGTCCCTTCTGTGAGGGAGTTTCCAATTATCAACTGATGGGCTTAGGATCTCCACTCTGACCCCTCTCCTTCACCATAACTTGATTGTTTGTGATCTTTTGATAACCTGATCCCATCAAAGGAATGTGCATTTTTTATTTTGTTGTTTTAAATAATTTTATTAGGGGCTCTGTCGACTCATCAATTCATACAACTTTTATCACAATCCATACATACATCCATTGTGTCAAGCACATTTGTACATTTGTTGCCTTTATCATTCTCAAAACATTTGCTTTCTACTTGAGCCCTTGGTATCAGCTCCTCATTTTTCCCCTCCATCCCCACTCCCTGCTCCCTCATGAACCCTTGATAATTTGTAAATTATTATTATTTTGTCATATCTTACACTGTTCAATGTCTCCCTTTACCCACTTTTCTGTTGTCTGTCCCCCAGAGAGGAGGGTATTATATGTAGATCCTTATAATCGGTTCCCCCTTTCTACCCCACCTGACCTCCATGAATGTGCATTTTTAATGCCATTTTTTATGCCCCAAATCTGAGAACCTCTTGTCCACCATATAAAAACAAGTCAATGTTCATGAACATGATAACCAAAGTAGGACCTGTAGGGTGGAGCTTCTGGTACCTCTCCAATCTTTACAACTTCCTCTGTTGTATTTGAACTTTATATGAGATGGACGATCACACTTCCTCAGTTTCTTTCATATATGTCCGCTCACCATTCTGTTTGCTTGCTTCAGTGTCTTTAAGCAGCTCCATTTGCTGCTCTGTCCACAACCGTGCTAACTCCCACTTATCTTTAAAGCCCCTCATCTCCACCCGCCGCCAAAAGAGCTTTATTGCTATAACATATTTTACCTCCTCAGCAGAAGTCTGTACTTCCTACCTTGTATATGATCTGCTTTGAGGTCTGTCAGTCCACTAGATGTTGAATTTCTTGAGGTAAGATCCAAGGTAAGATCTTCACCTTTGATCTCCAGGTGCAGCTACTCTCTCTCTGCACGTGTTCAACTGAAGCACCACGCAGTGAAAACAAAAGGTTGGAGTTTAATGAATCCTTTTAAAAGCACCAGCGAGGGCTTTCAGAACAGTGGACGATAACTTTGGAAGTCCCCTCGTATCTCACTTCTAACAGGATTGTTCGTACATAAATCAGGTGCAGATGTTGGAACCTGCCCATTTTTAGGAAGTGTTCTCTTTTCTCTTGAAGGTTTTGAACCTTTCGAATGGTCTGGAGGAGACAGTGGACCCTGACAATGTCTGGGACGGCATCCCCGACCTGGCTAAGGGCCCGTCTGAGGTATCCCACCGTGCAATCCAAAATGAATGAGAACATTGCCCTTCACGTTGAAAGGTTCCTTAAGAAAACAATCCCAAAGTCCTTGTGGTAGGAAAAGGAGACACAGCAATTCCAAAGAGCAATTAAAAAAAAAAAAATCAAGGGTTTCTGGCCTTCAGAGAAAATGAAGGATTATTGTTTGGTTACTTGATTTTCACCTTGGGATTTAAAAAATAAAAATTGTTGGGCATCATGACTTTTGAAAAACTAACTCTTGGTGTAAAAAACTTGGGAAATATGGCATAATTAAGGAGTGGAAAGCCACAGTCGCATGTAGTATGCACACACCGGGGGTTAGCAGGCATTTTTATCTCATGTTGAAATTTTACATGGCACGTAAGTGTGTCATCTGTGTAGTTAGGAGCCCCGCTGGGCCAATGGTGAAGCATGGGGCTGCTCATGGACATGGGGCTCTGCTTCTGCAAAGTTACACCAGGAAGTCCTTTGGGGGCAGTTCTGCTGTGCCACACAGGGCCACTATGAGTTGGAAGCAACTTCGTGACATGCAGTGATGTCTACATAATTTGATCATAATTGATTTCATTCGACATATATTTGGAATGATGTTTTTTTTGTTTAAAACTACGGTGAGTAATTTTTCATGCCATTATTTAGCCAGTTTGGAAATTGCTGAACTTTTTATTTTTAAATAGGTTTGTCTGATGGTTCTACTCCACGGTCTTGTCAGGTATTGCATCTGTTGGTGGCTTTTCCCCTTCAGGAATATGATAGGTTTTCCTGGTCCTTTGTACTCTGAGTAAAGGTAGATCTTTATCCTGAATGTTTCAAATAATATAAGATTCGAGGTTCTCTGAATCCTGTGGGGAAAGAAAAAATTAGTGAGATTGTTGTTTTATCAGGCAGTCGTGCACGTTAGATTGGTCCTCCAAGTTCTACCGCTTCTTAAGTGACTGATGGCACCAATGTCCGTTTAGTTTTCAAAGCGCTCACCGTGTGGATTGGGCCTTTCTATTAGTACAACTCGGGGACTTGGGCAGTGACTTATATTACAGTTGCGGTTATTGGGTCTCTGCGATGCTTCCTTGGTTGTGTTGGGCACATGTACACAGCTCAGGTCTCGGCGGTACGGTGGCTGCTGGCGCAAACATTTGAGGTGTGAGTCTACCCAGAGGCACCTTGGCCGAAAGGCCTGGCTCTGTGCTTTCACCACGGTCCTCTAGCTACTGAAAGCCCTATGGTGCGGAGTCCTGCTCTGACACTCCTGGGGTGACTCTGAACTAGACAGAACTGACTTAAGTCTTTCATGAGAGGGGCCTTCAGAAAGTGTGTGGGGAAATGCTCTGGAAAGACATTGGGGCTCTTTCCACACACTTTTTGAAGCCCTTTCATAACGGCATTTGTGGCCCATCACAGATAATATTATTCAACAGCTGCCCCTTGTCAGGAGCTTGAGTGTTAAGCTGGGTTAAAGGGTACTTTCCTCTCTGGAAGGGGTGGTCCGGTGGGGAACGTGCCAGAGAAAGCGCATGGAGCCATGGAAACTGTGTGTAAGGTGATTCTTACCCACAAAATCAGATTGTCATCATTTTACTTGGAATATAATTTTGTTGTTGGCCCCTCCCTTTTATTTCCCCCCTTGAATCACCCATGATCT
>NW_022107432.1:19260707-19262188 GCF_000313985.2 Echinops telfairi | reverse complement strand
GAAACTGCCATGTGCCTACAGCAAGATCGGCTCAGGCTGACGGTGCGGGGATCCTTGTACTGCCATGGCTGCATAGGCAGTCTGGAACATTTCCTCACCTTTCATGGCTTTGTGTGTCGCATCTTCTGCAGAACAATGTGTTAACGCATCTATTTACGTTTCAAAAATGTATTTTGCTATCTTTTGGTCGTCCTGTTTAGAATAACATAGAAAAACATAGATTATGGCCAGTACTCCATGCTACTTAGATAGATAGCTGACTTTATTGGGAGAAACTTCCTGCAGAAATTTTTGTTTTGTTCTTAAAGCTTGGACTCATCTGTCTAGTTAAATATGCGACTACGTAATACCTATTTGGGTTTATGTTTCATGTGTGAAGATTGAAATAAAAAGTTTCTCCTTCAAAGTGTGGTGGTCTCATTTCATGATTAAAGAAGGTTCAGTTCTAGAATATGTGTCTGCATAGCTCTTCCTGTGTAATCGGGGAAAGCATGGAACTATGGTAGCTCTAATATCTTAAATACTCCCTGGGTCCCTTAAACATAGGGTTTTATTTGATCCTCAGCCATGAGGTAGCTTATTAGTCATACTTCATCTCATGTGCTTGGAGCATGCTGTCAGAAGGACATCATGCTTGGTAAACGGGAAGCCCACAACAAGCTGGATGGACACACTGGCTGCAACAATGGGCTCAAATAAAAGAACAATTGTGGGGCCGGCACAGGACCAGGCAGGGTTTCATTCTGTTGTGCATAGATAGGGTCACTATGGGTTGGGACTGACTCACCATGCCTACCACCACCACTGAATTTTTATAGGTGAGAGAAACATCACATTTTAGAGAAGTTAAATTACTTTCCCCAGGTCAAGTACCTACAGTGTGGGAATTGTGCCCGATCTGACCCCACCACACTAAGGCAAAACACTAAGGGGGTGCAACGGAGTAGCAAGGGGAGCACAGCAAGGAAGTCCCGAGATAATACCAAAAATAGACTGAGGCCAGGGCATAGCACCCCATCAGACTCAAAAACACTCCTAAAGGTCAACAAATAGACCTTGAACTATTTTCTTTTTCTTGTCATTGGTTTTTTTGTTATTTTCTTTATCACTTTATTTTGCTCTGGCTTGTTTTTTTGTGTGTGCATATTATCTCTGCAGATCTATCTAGATAAGATAGGCTGGACAAACAATCTGGAGGAGAAAACAATGGACTGATGGTTCCAGGGGGACATGGGAGAGGGGGAGGTTGGGGAAAGGAAGTGGTGTTAACCAACCCAGGGACAAGGGAACAACAAGTGATCCAAAATTAGTGGCAAGCAGGGTAGAAGAGGGCTGGTAGGGATTGATCAAGGGCAATGTAACTAAGAGGAATTACTGAAACCCAACTTAGGGCTGAGCACGATAGTGGGACAAGAGGAAAGTAAAGGGAAATAAAGGAGTAGGAGGCAAAGGGCATTTATAGAAGTCTAAATACAGGCATG
>NW_022107432.1:19252960-19259332 GCF_000313985.2 Echinops telfairi | reverse complement strand
TTTTTTAATGTGCTGAAAAACTCGGCTTGTACACAAGTATATACGGTAAGTAGAAAGAGTTTTGCAACAAAAAAACCATTGAGGTAAGTGAAGGTATTGTTCGTTCTTGGGAAAATGAATAAATGCTCCTTCCTGTAAGAGAAATAGCTGTGACTTACCAGAAGAAAAAGCTAGCCAGGATGTGTAATTGGACTCGTGGCTATCTAGTTGATACTGTTAGCAACCAGTAGGACAGGGTGGAGCTGTGCCTGTGGGTTTCTGAAATTTCCATCCTTTGTTGTGGGCCTAGGAAGCCTCATCTTTCTCCTGAGGGACAGCCGGTGAGTTTAAACTGCTGACCTCGTGGCTAGCAGCCCAGCACATAACCATTATGCCACCAAGCTGAGGGACCTTAATATTACTCCCTATGTAAAAAACAATAATCCGAATGCTTAAGTCAAATTTCTCAAGGTGATTTTAATCCTTAGAATACCCCTGAGGTACCAACTCAGAATGGATAAAAGGACCAGGAACAAGGACATATATAAAACAGCTAACCACATGTACTTCATAGGTACTGACGATTCATGTGTTAGACCTACTGCTTTTGAGTTGATTCTCAAAGTACCAAGCAAGTACACTGTCCTATGGGGTCTCCAGGCTGCAAATCTGTATGGAAGCAACTGCCTCGCTTTCTCCCATAGAGTGGTTAATGGGTTTGAGCTGCTGATCTTTGGGTTAGCAGCCTACTGCATCACCCCTTACCTCTCCAGGGACCATTCCTTTTGTCAGAGGTTTAATTATAGTGAATTCATAGGAACAAGGCCACGCAATACTTAGCCTCCAAATAATGCAATGCCAACAATTTTTATACCCCTGGCTGTGTAAGTGTAAATATCTTTGAACCTCCCTTTATTATCTCACTCTGCTTCCACTGCCACGAAAAGACCTGAAAAGAATCCATTCAATCCAATTCATTAGAAAATGAGGGCTCTGAATGTTTTCTCTATTACTCTGTCATTGTTGAGTACATAACTAATCTAGTAAGTGTGATCGCTAGAACCCTGGCCAGTTTTTCATAGGCACCGTACCAATGGTTCCAGTCTTTTGTAAGAAATGTGCATCACAGAGAGAACATTAGAATAACGTACATACATGATCTACTCTCTACCTTTAAGCGGCTGCCTGTGCCCTGCCTCCAACAGTCTTGCCTTTGCCCAGTGCCCATTTAACCTTTGTATTGAAACTACTAGTATGACTAATCCTATGAAAAAAATAGCAGTTTTATTTTCAGTTTGATCTCCTTTTTCTTGCCAGGACAAAAAGTCACAGGGAAGTGCTGTCCAATAAAATTCTACAGAGAGAGCTATGCTGCATGAAAACCTGTTTTTATTGCCTTTGCGGGATGCTTCCATTGGCATTGTGCCTGCTTCAATATACTTTCCCATTAAAATATATAATGTAAAAGCAATTTTTAATGTGATCCTGAAAACTTTCATCTTAGTAAAATGAAAAGTTAGGCTGGTATGATTTTTGAATGGTATAGATTGTCTTTACAGTTAAAGGGGGGAAAAGTCCCAGTTACTAGCTCAACTGGGATAGCCTACATTTTAAATGTTATTCGGGAAAATATAGTTCAAGTCATCTATCTCTACATACACACAAACACAAGTATATGCATACATTTATTAGACAGTCTTAAAACTTTTAGATAGTTTTAAAACATGACATTTGTGGAAAGTGCTCTGAATTCTAGTTTCCTGTGGCTGTAGACTTATGTGTCCTGTTGGTTGGCTACGTTAACGTTGGTCCCAGGAATAAGATTTTCATCTTCCCCTTCAATCAAGTGGTCCCACTGGTCAAAATCTTTCTGAAGTCCTGTAAAATATAAATTTCCATGAGCATGGCACCGTTTTGAGCGCTCTGTACAGTTGGATGCCTCTAGGTGGCAGTAGATATACACAGATTACACAGACGTTCAGTGACTGCCCAGGTAGGTGCGGGATGTCAATTTTCGTATCTATATCTGAGTACAGAGAGGCTAACGCCCTCTGGAGTCAGTATGCCCTGAAGGCCACTCTAGTCTTCACGATAGACTTAGTATCAGCAAGTGAACTTTCACCCTGATTTATAAACCCAAACCAAACTCACTGCCAATGAGTTTACTATGACTCACAGTGTCCGCAGTGACCCTATTGGACAGGGTATAGTTGCCCCTTTTGGTTCCTGAGGTTGTAAATCTTTACGGAGCAGAAAGCCTCTTCTTTCTCCCTGAGAGAAGCTGGTGCTTTTGAACTGCGGACTTGCAGTTAGTAGCCCAACACAGGACTCAGTACACTGCCAGGACTCCTTTTATGATATAGGAAGTGTGCTGTTACTGTCCCCTTGAGTTGATTTCTGACTCAGTGACCACATGTTCAGAGAAGCACTGCTCCACTGTGGGATAAGTAGTGGAATGCTAACTCCAAGGTCAGTGGTTCAAATCCATCAACCACCCCTCTGGAAAGAGATGAGTCTTGGAAATCCTATTTTGTAGGGTGCTGATGAGTCAGAATCTACGTGGACTCAGACAGAGGGTGATCTTTGCGGAAGCAGATTGCTGGGTCCTGCTCCGTTGGAGCTACTGGGTGGGTTCCAGCCTTCCACCTCTTGGTTGGCAGTCAAGAGTGTGCGCCAGCCAGACTCCTTATAAAGTAGTACACAAGAATATCCCAAAGCTGCCAACCTGACGGACAAAAGTGGAGACAGCTGAAAGCGAAGCATATTGCATGGAGATAGGCAGTTCGGTCCTGACCACCATCTGATTCATGTCCCGAAGGCGTCTTAGTGCCTTACCTAAATGCTTTTGTAAGAATGCTAGGGAGGCTTTGTTGTTAAGATCAAGAGCGACATTCGAATCTATATCTCCTTTTAATTGGAGGATTTTCCCCAGGACCTTGCCAACGACGAAAGTGAGGTCATCGAAATTCTGATGGACCGTACCCCTGGAAGAGAAATGAGACATGTACAAAATCCCTTTGCAATGGTTTTTTGCATAGTGAGGCGGCAGAAAAGATCCTGGCCTGGATGACTAACTGAACTGAAGACTTAGAAGTCTTCAAAAGTTGTGGATTTGATCAAAGGAGACATTATTTCAGGGTCATAGCCTGCTCAGTTAGCACACATTCATCGTCTCTGCAGGGAAACAGCTCTGGGAGAGACAGTTCCGGTTTGCACTGAGCTGGAATACTTCCCATGCGAAGAGACTGGATGTGTTTGAAGGGGCCCCGATACCGAGCCACAGCTGCCACCTCACCACTGTCACTGACTCAGGGTCTAGGGGAAGCTGGACACATCAATCACTTTGGACGGTAGCCTTGGATTTAACATAGTTCGAAATCAAATAAAGCACCAACAAAACATTGTCCTTGTATTATTTAAACAGTGGTGGGGGGGGCGAAGAACCCCACAAAACCTAAACCACTGCCATCTAGTCAATTGCAACTCATGAATGAAAACAAAACAACAAAAAAGAAAACTCGCTGCTTTCAAGTCAATTCCAACTCACGGTGACCCTATCGGGTTCCCAAGACTGTACATCTTCCTGGGCGTAGAAACCCTCACCTTTCTCCTACAGAGCAGCTGGTGGTTTCCAACTGCTGACCTTGAAGTTGGAAGCCCAATGTCTCACCCACCACACCACCAGGTCTTCCTTTAAGTGTCCTTTAGATGGGTGAGCACCTTATAAACACCACTCACACTGCTCTCTCAACTCACGATCAACAACATGCTAACACTGGCATGGTTAAGGGCTCATTTTCTACAAATGCTCAGACGTGTGACAAGAGATGACTTTCTTGTCTGTCTTTCTGTTTCCTTGACATGGGCCCTTCTATCAGATGCCAAATACTCTGCTCATCACTGGCTCTGCACTCTCTCCCTTCAGCCAAAGGCAGACAGCGCACACCATTTTATACTCAGAGCAATCTTGCAAGGTCATCTACCTCAAAGGTGTCATGTCTGGCATCGTAGCAAATCTGAACATCTCCATTCTATAGCTAGACGCTTCTACCTGGATTTCCTGGTCTCCAGCTCCAAAATCCCAATGTTAAAACACTCTTGCCCTAGCTCTACCAAATACAACTCTCCCTCTTTATTTTTCTGCTTTTAATAAACAACCCACAATTCCATTAGTCACCAAAGTTCAAAACAGCCAGTCCCCTGACGCCCTCTCCCCCTCTTCCCTACATTCCAAACAAAACTTGTGTGCAGACAGAAAGAAAGTAAATAGAGAGAGGGTCCTGGGAGAGCCAGCAGCAGCAGGAGCTAGGGCCACTAACAGTCAAAGGATGGCCTGAGGAGGAGCAGGTGTTGGGGGAAGGGCAGGAACAATGCGCAGGATGCAGGAAGCAAGAGTAGGGTCCTGCTAGCCAAGAAAGGAGGAAGCGTGGTATCCACAAAGTCCATTGACTGTGAAGAGGAAGGCTCAGATTCCAAAGATGGTCTTGGGTGTGGTGTGGAACATCTTGGGGCCCTTGAAAGGGGCTGTTTCAGCAGACCAGTTGGGGTTACAGGTGCTAGATGGCAGGGATGTGAAATATTAAATATCTGCTATCATATCATGGGAAGAAACAGATAAAGAGCCTACCAAGAAATTAGTGGAAAGATGGTGAGTTCTGAATTCTCTGTGTTGGAGAATCCGATGAGCTTGCACATACAAACAAGAGCAATGAAAGCCTTTATCGGAAATACCCCGACCAGTGGTTCTCAACCTTCCGAACACTGCGACCCTTTCATACAGGTCCTCATGTTGTGGTGAGCCCGCAACCATAACAATTATTTTCTTTGTTACTTCATAGCTGTCATTTTGCTACTGTTATGAATCAGGTGACCCCTGTGAAAAGGTCATTCAACCCCCCAAAAGGGTCATGACCCACAGATTGAGAACCACTGCCCTAGACCATCCCTTACCATCTATCTACACTCACTCCATCCTTCAAGACCCAGGGCTAGCCTCATCTCTCCCAAGAAGCCTGGACATCTCCATTGTTGGCATGGCCCCCCCATTCTCTGTCCTCATTCCACTGCTGGCGGAAGCTTGATACCCTTCCTCCCTGCGGTCCCTTTCCCCCAATTCTGAGCCAACTAGATTTCAGATCAAGGAGGAATGAACTCGAACTTTGTTTTTTGGAATCTCACTGTGGGATTCAAACCCTGAAGAGGCTGTTTACATGTCGTGGATATAGGCACATTACCGACACTCGAGGGACTCCCCACCCCCCACGCATTTAGCTTTTGAGAATCTATAAACCCATACTTTTCTCAACAAGTAATTTTACATCTCAATCGTTGATATTTCCCTTTAAAGAATTCCTACGCTAGGCTACTGATGGAATTGTTTCTTCCCCTTATAAGCCCCTCTCCCCAAATATGTAGGCATGTTATTATAATTAGATAAAAGTAGCAGGCATCCTAAGACAAATTTAATTAACAGTATATCTTCTATTTACAGTAACACTACTCAAAACATTTTCAGTTTCTGAAAAGTCTCAATGCCCTTAGAAGCTGTGATGCTCTATCATTCTCCTCTATTGAAAGCCTAAATGGTTGACCTTACCATCATGTCTACCAAATGATGTCCGTTTATGTTTATCCCAGTTTAAAATTTCTGTCCCCATGACGGTGAAGCCATACTCACTTGATGGTAATCATTTTTCTTTCTCTATCAGGTAAGAATAATTTTTTCATTTTTGTGATACTCTCAGGAGATTGGAATTTTTCTGAGTTGATTAAAAAGAGGGGCTGAGGAATTCTGGAGTATACTTCATCGCCCAGTGGAAACATCCAGGCATCCAAGGCGATGCCGCATCTGTAGGTATTTGTTGGCAAAGATAAAAGAAGGCTGGTTAAACAGGGAGTGCCACACACACACCAAGACCAAACTCAGTCGCCTTGAGCAGACTCCATCTCCTACAGCTCCAACAGGGCAGTCGGATGGATCCATGGTGTTCCCAGAAGCAGATGGCGGTGTCTTTCTCTGACGGGCCTCTTACCACGAGGCTACAGGGATTCTGCTCCGGTTACAGGTATGGATGATACCCGTTTGTTATGGGTTACCTCACTGGAGTTTAAAAGCCATTACACCTGAGTGTGTAGAAGGGGATATAACTAGCTTTATAAAATAGCAGACTGGGATTACATCATCATTTTCTTTAGGAGGAATTTAGAACATATAGCTGTTTCCACCGAATCACTTCCGACTTATGGCAACCTCATGCTATAGAACAGAACCCCCCCTCGCACGGTCAGCGAAAAAGAGGAAGATGGAGCGGCCCAGGGGCCTGGAGCATAACAACAATTCTGAGCACGGTGCGGGGCCAAGGGGTGTTTTGTCTGTGGTGCCCAGGTTTGCTA
>NW_022107432.1:19236318-19252640 GCF_000313985.2 Echinops telfairi | reverse complement strand
TTAATGGCCTCTTGGGGGTACGGCAGGGGAGACTGGGGAAAACTGGAGGAGCTAATAACAAGGAGTGTAAGAGAAAGAAGATGCTCTCATATTGATCATCCAACTCTTCATGACATGGCGGAACTATGGAATTGTACGGTATGTGGCTTATGTCCCAATAAAACTATTTCTTAAAGATATGTGTATGATTTGTTATTATTCATTTCTTATATGGTTTTCAAAATAAAATGTAAAAGCAATAATGTCTTCAAATCTGGGGGGTACAGAGACTAGGAAAACCAATGCTCCTATGGCTCCAGATTTCTCAGGTATGTCTGGCACATGTATTGTGCCTCTTCGAAGGACCATCTGGGCCCACCGCTGACACGTGGAGGTATTTCACCTGAGAAAGGATGCAGCGACTGAAGAAAAACAGGTTGAGCAGCTCCCTGGAAGACATAGCTCTCTGTTTGAAAGTAAGTTTATCGTTTGCTTCCTGATCTGTTGGATCTTTTGAATTTACATGCCACATGTATGAGAGAGAAAAGTTCCCTTTTACAGAAATTTAAGATTTTAAGAAAGGCGAGGGGATATTTCACTAATGATCTACAGGATAACTCAACATGATCCCAGCAGCCAAGAACAAGTTGATTGAAGATAAAAAACAATTCCTATAAGTTAGGAGACTGAGGTATCTGGTCGCAATTCCCAATTCCTAATGTAAATTTCAGAATCAACTCTACATAAATGATATATATATATATATACATATAGTAAATTACCTATTATGGGTAAAGTCCTAGAAGTGAAGTAAGATGGCAATATTATTACTGTAATTATTATTAGGAAAAAAATCAAGATAAATATCAGGAAAAAAATTAGACCCTTCAAATAGACCAATGAGAACGAGGAGGGGGCATGGGGAGGAGGGGGCTCATCACATGGGAAGCAGATAGTTTCTGCCCATAAAGACGGTCTCTTTATGTAAAGTACCAATGGAGGCAAAGACAGAGACTGATCGAAACCATAATCCTTTCCCACTTAGAATCTGATTATAGACTATGTCTATACAAGGGGGATTCCAGAAATCCATGGAAGCATTATATTATCTTTTACTCCTGTTTTCCTACAGACTTTTGGGAAGCCTCCCTCAGAGATCTCATGGGTGTAGTTATGCTCCCTTCTCTCCTGAGCCACCGGGAGTCGACTGTTCTCACTTCCCCGTGGCCTCACCCTCTTACCTGAATCTCTGGTCTTCACCCAGAGTCTGAATGACTGTAGCTCCACCAAAAGAATGCCCCATTATCGCTATTTTATTCCTATCGATGGAGCCCTGAATGAGAAAGCACAATATGCATTCATACATATATCACAGGGTGCTAGAAGAACAGAGTAAATGCTTTTGCAATTCATGCACTTGTTATTTACTTCATGGGCACGCATGGAAAATACATGTCTATGTGTGTGTGTGTGTGTGTGTATGTGTGCGTGTGTGCATGTATGTGTGTGTGTGTGTGTGTTGAGAGCTTATAAAAATGCAGAAGTGAATGGAATCATTCCTCTAGCCACCCACACTTGAAAGGTCAACATCAATGCTGACTTTGGCACCTGGCACTCTGGGTTTGGGGGTATGCTCCGTCTCTGAGTAGTTAGTGGGCACCTGCTCTGGGCCAGGCCACTGTCCTGGCGTTTTCAATGAGTTCACAGTCTACTGCGGAAGAAAGAGATCCGAAAGCCACACAGGGTGACAAGGAACAAAGACGATACATATCTCGTGTAGTCCAGGGTGAGCCTGTGGGTGTTGTTCGGCACGATGCCTGAGGTGAATCTGGGATGTTAAGCAGGACTTAAAAACATGGGGAAGGCATATAGGGTGACAATTCATGGAGAGAGGAGAGAGTGCTCAGCAGAACAGGCCATCACCTTACACCCTGACCAAAGTACTTCTAGTTCCGTCTCCTTCCGGCTCTCCTCCCAGGCTCCCCTCCACCCCCCCAACACATTTCAGATGATCTCCTAATGATAATCTAGCGATTCTGTTTGATGTTCTCCCACATTTTCTCCCAACCTTTTCACAGATTTGTCACGATCAAGCTGAAAAACATTCAGACCCCTTAGTGGGGATTAGTCGTATTATGGCTGCATGGTGTTGAATGAAATATTAATTAATATGATCATGTAAGATGTATTAAGTTGAATCTATTGAAAGAGTCACTTTGGTGGGCTAAAACCAATGAACTATTGTCCACGTCACACGTATGACAAGGTCCCCGTGATCGTAAGATGTTTTTATCTGTGCACCTTGGTATTTGCAGCCCTTCATCATGCTGTCCCTTGTATTACAGACGAAGAACAGACGCTAAGGAACTAGAGCGAAAAGGGAAACAGGCTTTACAAGGCTCACCTTCAGTTGTTTGAAATCAAACTCTGAATCGATGGCGTTCTCCACTGGTTTTCCATTCTCAAGGTCAAGAATCAAATCGAGAGCTTGAGAGCATTCCTTCGCTCTCTGCCGCACCTGAACACGATTAGGAGGAGGAGGAAGTGACCCAGTTGAGAAGGGGCTGCTCTTACGTTAAAGTCCGTGTGGAGACTGCATGCGGGGAAATCAGTAGGCTGATGATGACCTCCACCTTGAAGAGGGACTTGGGTCCTCCGTGCGAATCCTGACAGACCTCAGATAACTCACCTAACCTCTCTGAGCTTCCATGAGCGTTTGCTAATGCTGCCCTCAATGAAACGTCACCCACGGCCATCAGGGCAATTTCAACCCAGGACTGAGTAGACGTGCCCCTGTGGGTTTCTGGAGGCTGTACAGCTTGATAAGAGTAGAAAGCCTCTTCTTGCTCCCGAGGAGGGGCCGGTGGTTTCCAGCTGCTGACCTTGCAGTTAGCAGCCCAATGTGTAACTCCAGGGTCTAGACCCCCAGGGTTTCCCAAAGAACTGTGGGTAGGATTCAATCTGACAACATACATGAAGTACCCACTACAGGGCTGAACACCAAAGGGGCAATCAGTGAACTTCCTTTCACTTAATCGTCCCCAATAATCCCCAGGACAGACACTTCCTAGTTATTATTTTATAACAGTAAACGGAGGAGGCACAACAAGACTGATGAACTTGTTCAAAGATCACTGTTAAATGATGGCCTGGAGTTCAGCCTGAGACACCTGAAGACTGAAGTCTGTCCCAGGCAACCTCTCTGAAAGGAAGGCTTTTTAAACATTGCTTTGGTGAACAGTCTAAAAAAAAGGATTTTCTTTGTGGGTCACCAGACTGCCTCTCCTCCCATGGAGTGTACCTGGTTGTTCCGTATAGCTGCGTCATCCTCGCTGCTGTTGATGGTTCTAATATAGAGCCAAGACTTGTCCCCTTCGGCTGCAGCAGACTCGTCCTTGAAATAGTATGTTGCTGATGCAGATTCATCTCTATAATCCAAACAGAATCGATGACTAGGGACTCTCTCTGTCCCTTCCCCATCTCCCTGTTCCTCATCTGCATCCTTGACTCCACTGCCCTCTGATCTTTCTGACTTCCCTTTCTTCTTCTCTTCGTGTGTGTGTGTGTGTGTGTGTGTGTGTGTGTGTGTGTGTGTATTCCAAGATATGCCTAAAGGAGACCTAGAGAGAAAAACAAACAAGCAAGCAAGCAAACAAACAAAAAACCCCAAACCTTAATGTGATGGGTAATCCAGTCAATATGTACTGTTATGGAAGGTGCTACCAGTCATGTTGGAAGGTCACCTTGAAATCTCAATGCCTCCACTTGTTAGCAGCGACACCCTGAGCCCATCATTGACCTCCTTTCTACTCCAATCCCACCTCTTCCAAACAGAGATGATCTTCATTAACATTACTGTGTTTACAAAGCTAAGGGGCAATGTTATGGGAAGATACTCAGCACAGTACCTGGCCCACAAATCTGCGTGTCAGAAAGATAGCTGTTTTGGCTTTTTATAAATTCTATCTATTTCCCCTTGTTCTCCCGTCTGCCTAGTCAACAAGGCTGTCACTGTTTTCATACAGCTTTCTGAAATGTAGGCATGTGGACACACACAGCCCCTTTATTTGTCTCAAGACCCCAGCTCCATTCCAGGGGACATACCTGTGTTCCACAACAGCAACTACGAGTCCGTGAGATGCCAGGTCAATGGCGACAGCGGAATAAATTGTCCTTCGAAGCAAAGAGAGGGCAGCATTCAACCACCAGCCAGACGGAATGAGAAAACGTGACCACAAGGCTAGATGCATAACACAGCTAGGACCTTGGAGACGATCCCACCCTGTAATAACGCCTTAGAGGGGTGAGGTGTTCGAAAAGGAGGGGGGCTACTTTGACCCCGAGAGGAGATTCGCAATGTGGGAGGCATTTTCCTTATCGGGACTGGGGAGAGAAAACTACTAACAAGTCGTGGCTAGAGGAAGGCTTTGAAGCAGCCTGCAATCAATGGGACAAGTCTCAACTGTGAAAAACGCTGGTTCAAAATGTCAATCATATTGAAGTTGTACCTTTGACAGCTCTGAGTTTTAACCTTAGCTCTGCCACTTACCAGCTAGGACTATAGATAATCGTCACCTCATGCTGTCAAGTAAATGCTGGACTTCTAACCTCACGGTCAAAGAGTTCAAACATACCAGTCCCTCCTCAAGACAAAGATGAGACTCTGCTCCCATAAAGATTGAGTCTTGGAAACCCTAAATAGGCTCACTATGAGTTGGAATCTACTAGATGACTGTGGTGGGTAGGAGTTAATTATACTATTTTCTGAGTTTTGTCTGCAGCTTTAAAATGGGGCTAATAAAGGCATTGGGTTAGGGTAGTGGCAAGGTTGTGATAAGCTCATGTCTGTAGGGGGTCCTGCAGTCTGGTGGTGAGGAGATTGGGACCTACAGTGTCAACACCTAGTTTCAATCCTAGACCCATCTCTTACTCACAGGGCCACTTGTCAGTTTGTTCCCAGCTCTGGTTATCTGCCTGCTAACGAGTCCTACCATAATAGGCTGGTCCTTCACAGGATTATTGTCAAAGATCAAGTGACTTAATCTCTATGTCTGAAACACATGAGCTGTCATGGAAGTGATTGGGCCGGATGAGAAATCAGAGCCGAGTTCGATGAAACGACTTCTATAAACTGATTCACTCTGCTGTAGCTCAAATGCACCTGCAGATAATGCAAACCGTGAAGGGGTGGCTGCGTTCCCATAAAACCTCATTTATAGAAACGGGCAGCAGGCTAGATTTGGCCCTTGGGCTATAACTTGGCAATCACTAGTCAAGTATAAATCAAATAACGAGCTGGGCTACTACAGTTAGAGGCCTGAATATAATTCCTTATGACAGGTGATACGCAGCTTCTTCGCACCTAAAACCACCATGTATTTTCTAGAAGTCTTCGGATCCTCGCAGGGGGAGGCAAGGGAAGCAAGGGGAGAGAGTGGAGGAGATGTGGTGGTCAAGGCAACGTACCTCTCAGACAAGCTGCTGGCCGCAGAAAACCCATTTGACTTAAGACCCAATTCAGCTCTTGCTCCTCAAAACTGACTACCACACAAGCTGAAGCCAAGCTTCCTGCGGGCGGCTCCCAGCTAATGCCTACGGGTGGTGCTAAGGCATGTCCATTTCTGTAAGATGCAGGATTCATGTGAGGAGTGTCTTGGGCTCAATATTTCCTCCATTCGTCTGGCCCAAACGTTCATAAAACTGGGTTACAGTCTAAGGCCCTTCTTCGTCAGTCTCCTCCCTCCCCCACGTCCCTCCCAGGTATACAACCTATATCATGGTCCAAGCTATGGTGCTGTAGCGATGATGGGCTGGGCTGGAATCCGCATCGCTGGCAGTACAAAACCACCCACAGCTTCTCGAGAGAAAGACCGGGCTTCCCGACAAATGTGCTACTTTTCATGAACCCTAGGACACTGTCAGTAGTTGACTGCTCATGAGCCACAAAACTGTAATCTCACATAATCTTTCCCTAGAAATGTTCCGGCAGTCTCTACTAAATGAAGACACTCCTCTATCCACGGCAGTATCCTCCTTGATTAAAGCTTCATCTCCTTCTATATGTGTTCTCTACAGAAAACGCAGGTAGTCATAGTACCTACGTTGTTGGTTTAGTGGGAGGATGAAATGATTTCTTATACCCAAGCCTTAGTAGAGTGACTAGCCCAGAGTAAGTGTCTCATCACTGGCAGTTATTTTCTCTGGTATCGTTGGTGTAGTGGTTACACGTTGGGCTACAATCCACATGGTCAGCTGTTCAAAACCACCAGCAGCTCCGTGGGAGAAAGACTGGGCTTGCTACTCTCATAAATGGTTATAGTCTCAGACACCCACAGGAGGTCTTGGCTAAGAGTCAGCAATGACTCGATGGTAGTGTGTTTTTGAGTGCGATCATGGTCTACAGTCTCTCCCTGCCTTCCCTGGCTCCCTTCCCTTTGTGCTTCACGGGCATTCTGCTCAATAGTTATCTTGCAGAGTTCGTCCAGCCTTGGTGTCTGCTCCTTGAAAGAAGAGAACAAGCATGAAGGATGATTCTGGGAATGTGAATACTATCACATCAAAAATATCCACTACCGGAGAGCCTATTTTGAAATTATCCAGACCCTAATATGGAGGGAGGTGATCCTCTGTCGGGAAGCTAATCATCGGGAGCTGAAGGACGAGAGCCAACCACATGTACCTTGACTGGATCAGTGGACCACAGCCAATTCTTTGGGATCCCCAACTCCTCTGTGGTGTGTGTGTGTGTGTGTGTGTGTGTGTGTGTGTGTATTCGGTCATGGATCCCAAAGAATAACAATCGTTCAGCTTCTCATATAATTACCTGAAGGTGGCGAGACCAGAAGAGAAAACAACAAGGGGGTACTTTTCACCAGTCCTCAGAGGGGCATTCAACTTTGCTGGAATTGTCACGGAACCTACAGCATGAGAGATGACCGTGAGTCTTTCCCCTGCCTTGAACATTGCTAGTCATTTTAACATACATCTGTAGCGCACCAATGCCTGACTCATGGAATGCATGTGTTTTTCTAGATTAATAATGAATTTTAATTAAATTTTTTATTTTAAATATATATATGTTTTAAATTAATCGTTTAACTGAAGGGCTCTTAAAAATCTTATAACAATCCATCATTCAATCATATTAAGCACCCTTGTACCTATGTTGCCATGAGCCCTTGGTATCAGCTCCTTGAATTTTTTTTTTTTAAGTCAGCTACTGGGTACCCCTCAACCCAAGATTTGAATCGTATGTTCTTCCCTAAGACCATCCTCCCTTTGAGCCATTGAGCCCATCCCAATGCACAGTCCCCTACAGGCCAGATTCGAGGCTCCGCACAGTTTTCTAGGCTGCAATCTTTCCACCAGCAGACTGACACATTGTTCGCCCGCAGAGGGGCAGCAGGGCCAAACCACTGCCCGTTCAGTTAGTGACCCAGCACGTAACCACTACACTCCCAGGGCTCCTGCCTGAGACCATGCGATCATTATCTGGTCAGTTAGTTCTCAATGTATACCGGCGGCTTGCTCCTCCCTAGAAGGCTGCTCCTGATGGCCGTTCCCAAAACTTGACAACCCTGTAGAGTGAATGTTCCAAAGCTGAACTTACCCTGTTGCCTTTGTTTTCTATGCTGCTACAGCAGGACTATCGCGTGTAAAATTCATTTTCTCACCGTTTAGGAGGCAACAAGTATATATCCACGGCACTCGCTCTAAGGAAAGGAGCTTATTGGGTAAGCACTGGACGGTTAACCTCAAGGCCATCAGTTCAAATCCACTAGCCATGGGGAAAGCTGAGGTTGTCTGTTCGAGTAAAGATTGACAGCCTGGAGCCCCTTCTACAGGGTTGCTTTGAGGCAAGATTGACTTCATGGGAGTGGGTTTGGTTTGGGGGACGGACTGTAGGGAGAAGCCTTCTTATCTATTTTAGTTTCCAGTAGCCTACAACCCCTGGAGTCCCCAGGCTTATAGACTCTTCAGCTTCCACTGTCTTCAGCTAGTCTATACCTTCACCACCTACATGCACTTGCCAAGGCGTTGAGGTTGCTGCTGGACAACGCTGAATGGATTCCAACTCATAACAACCCTCCATAGGGTTTCCTCAGCTGCCATTTTTACAGGAGCAAATTCCCATGCCCTTCTCCCTTGGAGCCGCTCGGTGGGTTTGAACTGAAGAAAGGCCTTTTAGTTAGCAGCAGGGTACTCGGTCACTGCCCCATCAAGATGCACCTCCTATCCTGCAGCAGGGATTAGGTGTAGGGCATAAACCACACCCATGAGACCTAATCCACAGAACCAAAAAAAACCCCTTTCCAAGTAGAATGAGGTCCACATGTGTAAGGGTAGGATTCCAGCACATATTTTAGGGGACATAATTCAAGTCATACCACCAGGAAGTTCAGGAATATTCCACTGAGAAACAGAACCTGGGGACTGGAGACGTTGCTCAGTCAGCCTGGTCACAGCCCAGTCAAAGGTAGAATGAGCAGGGACCTCCTGACTCATCTTTTGCTGCGTACTGGCAATTGGCCTCAGACAAGTGACGGGGACTCTGCATTCCAGATTCCTCTCTTACACAGTGGGAGAAAACAGCATCTCTCTCACAGAAGTGTTGCGAGACTAATATTTAATTATAGTATAGTATAATAATATTTAATTCCCTTATAAGGAAAGCCTCCAGTCACACAGGAAACCATGTTAAAAGGACGGGAGGGATGGTCTTCCCTTGTCTTGGTACCGCTGTCATTGCTCTCAGCGAACCCTTCCTCAGAAATAGAGAAGTCTTCATAAAGGCGGTGGAGATGGCTAGGAACAGTGATTCCAGCTGTGTGGTTGCTGCTCTTGAGGCGGACGGGACTCACAGTGGCCCCGCGTGACCGAGCAGAACAGCAACAAAGGGTTTTCTGGATGCAGATGGGGAGGTCTTTCCCTCGTGGATGGGTTCAAACGGCCAACCCTTTGGTTAACAGCCAAGTGCCTACTCACTGTGCCACTACAGCTTCTCTTAGAAGATAGAGAAGATACCTCAAAGCAAGCAGTTATAACCTTATCATTTTTATTATAAAATGTTAAATTAAGTGCTAAATTAAACCTTATCATTTTTATTATAAAATGTTAAATTAAAAAAAAACACAGGGATGTTTAAAATGAATCTAAAATATTGCAGATAGTTTTGAGGATGTTATTAACATGGGTTAAACAGTGGCATCTGGTCAAACCCGTCAGGAAGGAGAAGTCTGTGATGGGGTGAAGTAGGTAAGTGTAGTGAAGGATACACACAAGATTATCGGGGTGGTAGTGCGATCTTAGTGAGGGAGACTGGTCCTGCAGGAGGTGGGGACTGGCATGAGAGTCTAGTCTCTCTCATTTATGACATTGATTAAGGTGACCAGATGTCCCGCTTTTGGCGTGACAGTCCCGATTTTTAACAATTTTCCCCACGTCCCTCAATGTTTGAAAAAAGTCCCGATTTTTGGAAAGAATGCACGACAAGATAGGTTATACGGTTTTCGGCTGCCATGTGGCTATTTCGCCAGGCTATGAGTTTTATCCACGGTGTCCCGCTTTTGTCTCACTTTACCAATGTTAAAATCTGGTCACCTTAACATTGATGGAACATTTCTTTTAGATCTTGAGCATCATAGTTTTGTTTTTTGCTTTCTCTCTCTCCCTTCTGCCTTCATTCCCTCCCTCCTGCCCTTCCTTGTTCCCTCCTTCCCTCCCTCTGCTATTCTCTCTTTTCCACCTCCCTTCTCTTCCTCGCCTTCTTTTCCTGGCTTTAGAACAGTGGTTCGCAACCTTCCTAATGCTCCTCCCCTTTAATACAGTTCCACATGTGGTGGTGACCCCCCAACCATAAAATTATTTTCATCATCATCACTGTCATTTTGCTACTGTTATGAATTGGGCAACCCCTGTGAAAGGGTCAACCCCCAAAGTTGTCATGACCCCCAGGTTGAGAGCCGCTGCTCTAGAAGGATCCTAGCATACCAGCCCATGTGCTCCTCTCCTGGCATTGGAGGAAGGGCATGGAAGAGCAGTCCTGGCGGATGTTAGCGCCAGTCTGCTCCTCTCACGCTCTCACACATCAGATTCAGAAAGAATCCTTGCTGTTCATACAGTGGCCTGGGCTTTTCAGAAGCATTTTCTTTGCCATCTTAGGGGAAGTTTAGGTAGGGAGAGATTGACCTGGTCTTTAACTGCCTGCAGGGCTTGCTTGCTGTTTCCCAGGTGTGTTGTGCTTGTTTAACTTCCAGAGAGTACAAAGTAAGAGCAACAGAAACCTTACCAAAGATTATGTCCAAAACCTTGGCCATCAAATCGTGTGTTCCCAGAAATTTACTAATCCCCTTAAAGTATTCTTTGTTCGGGATCCAAAGAGCATCCCCACGGTCCTCGTCTTGGGATGGATAGTACAGACGCAAGAAGCTGCCCTGTTGAGACAGAAAACGTAGAAGCACCTGCAACGTTGCTCCTCAAACAGATCCCAACAGGTCTTTTGCACATGTAGCTCGCGAGGGCCCTAAACATTTGAAGCCGCTGTGACGGTGACTGAAAACCGCTAGGACCTGAAGAAGGGATACAGAGCAATCTACTTATGAAGAGAAAAGAAATGATAAGCAGCGTGGCTTTCGCCACCAAGGAGAAGGCACACAGACAGGCTGCGGATGAGTCCAGCAGCGGACAGCAAAGAACTAGGGAACGGCTGAGCTCGCCGAAGCCTTCTGACGCTGCCGCACACATGGCCAAGTTCTCAGTGTCCATTGCCAACAGCCCCTAGTGGGGCATCACACGAGGCAGCAGGCAAAGCACGTACAGAGAAGTTGTTGTAGTCATCGAGCGTTACCTTGTTAGTGTGGTCGAACATCAAGTCTGCACAACCCACAGGATAATCTCCTTTTCCCCTGGGAATTTTATTGTGGTTTAAAGAGGCCATCAAACCTTGCAGGTTATCCAGTTGCGTTAAAACAAAAGAACAAAAGACATCAAAACAACAGGTCAATATCGGCTCATTTGTCATCAACTCCAGCCCTGACTCGATTATGCAAAAGAATTCCAAGGGCAGCAAGGTAACAGGCCTGCTTTCTGGTCCCCCTGTTTCCAGCACATACAATGATTGAGGCCCTGGTGTGTGCAAGGCAATGGGGTGGGGTGGGTGGGTAAGGAGGCAGTAAAGGTTGGAGGCAGATATATCCTTTCTGGCAAGGCACGGAGGACATCGACCCCAAAATACAGAAAACCTTATTCGATGCTGATCCAGGTCATGTGGGCAATGCCTTGCCCTATCTGCTTCCATAAACATAACCACTACCCCACAGTTTAGATTTGTGCTTCTAACTTTTCATTGGTCAGATGTGCTTCACATAGGAGCACCAAGGCCCAAGGCCCAACGGGAAATGAAAGGACTCTTCCCCACCCTTCTTCCCTTGCCCCTACACAGTGAAGCCTGAAACTCCTTAAGCCCAATCATACCCATCTCAAGCCAGAATCTGGGAGTCATCCTATTCTCCCACCACATTCTTATTAACCCGAATATCCAACCAAGCCTCAATTTCTTGGATTTGTCTTTGTCTTAGAATTACTTGTTCTAATATATCCTGACCCTCTGGCTCAATTTCTTCTGACTCAACATGCTCACGGTCTTTGGGCCCATCCCTGCTCACCGTCTTATGCACCTTTGATCTACCCATCGCCATATGCATCCTCACACAGCTCCCGTAGTGAGGGCAAGCTCACAAGGCAATTAGCCAATGATTTTTGAGTTATCCTAGAAGCAGGAATGTATCGACATCTTTGGTTGAAGGCAGTCTGCTGTGGGATTCCTATCTGCCAGGCCCTTCTAAGCAAATATATTGGTGACAGAGAGTGGATGCCGTCAGTGGTTGCTGATGCTCTGGCGAGCCCAGGTGTGTCAGAGTAGAATGGTTCCAAAGAATTTTTGTGGCGGTGACCTGTCAGAAGCTGATCACCAGACTTTTTTGCCAAGGTGCCTCCTGGCGGGTTCCCAATGACCCACCTTTCGCTTAATGGTCTAGCTTTCAACGGCGACACCTTCTAGTGTGCTGGGATTGAAGGGCGTGGAGATGCATAGATGTACAAGGTGAATCTCAAGTCCACGGGCAGGCCCTGGGTCTATTGGAGAGAGGTTGCTCACTCTCCCTACCCAAATAATGCACGGTGAACCTTTACGATGCATTTCAGCAGAGAGAGACTGGAGCGGAATATTTTCCCTGGGATTGGATTCTGAACTCTGACCTGTCTAGACAGCTACCCAGGGATTTTTTTAAACAGCTTTACCTGTGAGGCTATCATTTAAGAGTGTACTTAGAACTGTCAGAGGGCCCCCCTATCCTGTGAAAGACCGTCTCCTGTGCCATGCTTCATGGTGTGCCAGGGAGACATCAGACGGAGGATGGCAGGGCTTGTATCTACCTTCCCTTCCAGTTAGGAGCAGCCCATGAGCCAATGTGCCCTGCTCTGCAGACAGCCCTGGCATGGTTAATGAAGGGGTTGCTAGAAGACCTCTACAAGACCGCTGGTGGTATAGTGGTTATGAGTTAAGCTGCCATCCTCGAGGTCAGCAGTTCAAAACCACCAGCTGCTAGGAGGGAGAAAAATAGGGCTTGTTACTCCCATAACAAGTTAGTCTAGGAAACCCACAGGAGCAGTTCTACCTTTTCCTATAGGGCAGGAGGGTCAAACTCAATTAAGATGCAGGCCACCTGGTGCCACAGGCAAGATTCACGCAGGCCACATCACGTCTACAAATTTTGTTAAATTTATATTTTGAAGTGAAGATTCAGGAATATGGATAGGATAATTAAAACACTGTATATATAATTGCTTTTATTTAAACATTTATTTTATTTAAGGTATTTCTAAAACTAAAACTATTCTTTTTTGCCCGAAACTTGCCAGCGCTTTCCTCCTACTAGTTTTCCATTATCTGGATTCAAAGACTGAGAACAGACAATCTTCATTAAGGCAGATAGGTGTTTGTTAGTTGATCTTGATCTGTATGCCATTTTTATTTAATTTAATGGACAAAAAGAGTTGCTCACACAATGGCTGCCCTCTAAAAATGTTAAGTAGCGCCACCGCTAGGTATGATTCATAACAGCACAACTCAGAGGGCTCTTTGTAACATTTTCGCTATTGGGATCTGTTGACATTACGTGACAGTGAGAGTGGCAGACATATCACTTCCAAACATCCCTGGAACTGAGTCAGCACATTTATACACGTCCACAGTCCCACAGGAAAGGCACTGGGTATACTGGGCCACATGTATACTTGTCTTCAGTAGTTAAAAGGTTAATAAGGGAATTGTGTGTACGGTATTTTTTTCTATTTTCATTTTATTTCAGAGCATCACGAGTCACAAAAAATTACCCGAGGGGCCGCATGTGGCCCACGGGCCACCAGTTTGACACCCCTGCTATAGGGTCACTAAGAAATGGCATTGCCTTGATGGCAGTAAGCTGGTTTTTGGTACACATCCCCAGAGAAGGGAACTCGGAGGCTCTGAGTTCCCAGCTTGAACAAGGTTCCTTGTGTGTGAGCTCAGTTGCATCTGGGCCCTGACAACCTTTCCCCACAATCCAGAAAGGCCCTGGTTCCCCCACATCTGCTCAATCTAAGGGGGGCCCTCCACAAATAAAATTAAGGCTCTAGGTTTGTCCATTTCCAATAGGTCTCAGGAAGCTTTAAGTTCACTTAAATGTGAACATGGGTTTTCTGAATTCCCTAGTTGGCCAGAGCCAAGGCATCTGCAGAAAGCGCTCAGCCACATGCAGTTGGCTCAGCTGTGGTCTCGAATCTCTGTACCTATCAGGAGTCATCCTAAAAGAGGATGCTTGTTCAGCGCAATGGCCACACTCCAGATGACAGAGATCTGGGGTCATGGTAGTTACATAATATTTTGTCAATTTGAGGATTAAGAGGGAAGGGGTGGAGTCTAGCCTGTCTATCATTGTATAGCCAATGGGGCCTTTGTGGGGCATGGCCTTCCCCTGGGGATTCTGGGAATTCCTGTATTTTCCTCCTTGGAGGCCAGAGACACTCTCTCTTGGCTCACTCCCTGAAAGACATCCCTGTGGAGAAGACACATGGAGAAAGGCTGATGAAGCCAGATCTCTGGACCTGGAGAAGCCATGTGGAGACCCCTGCCAGCGCTGAGATGCTTACACTGCCACTGGATTCACAAGACTTCCCCCACTGGCCTGTGATTTTCCTGCATTTGGCATCATTGCATGTGTTTCCTGAATCAGAAGAAGAGTTTATAGATTGGTATATATGGGCTAATATCAGACTTATGGACTTGATCTGGACTGGGCTGGAATGTTTTCTCCACATTCAACTGCTTTTATATATAAATCTCTTTCTTATCCACAGTATGAGTCTCCCTAGATTTGTTTCTCTCGTCTACCCAAACTAACATATCTGCTTTCTTTCACTTGTTTATCTAGCTTTTTAGTCTCAACTGGGTGAAGGTTTGCAGAGCCGAGCAGTATTCCCTGTAACAATTCTCACACAGTTAGTTTCAGCTCATGGAATAGAATCCCACCATGAAACACCACTTATCCCACTTTTCTGTGGATCTTGTCTGCATTTGCCTTCTTTTCCTGGACCTGCTGAACTTTGTCCTTCGCTAAATGCTGCCCTTCTGATCCCAGTGTTTGATTCGGCTAAGCTGCTCATATAGATCTACTGCTTAGTAAAATATTGAGCCACGAGGTAAATTCATTTCCAGACCTGCATGGTGACTAGTGGCCACAGTCTCAAGAATTCCGTTAGTTTCTATCCAACCGGCAAGCCAGGTCTTTTTCATGATTTTGAATGTCGTTCTACATTCTTCTACTCTACTCAAAACCACATCAAACCAAAGTCACTTGCATTGAGTCGATGCTGGCTCATAGCGAGCCTGCAGGACAGGGCAGAATTACCCTTGTGAGTTTCCGAGGCTGTACCCGTTGACAGGAGTAGAAATCCCAGTCTTTCTCTGGAGGAGTGACTGGTGGTTTCAAACTGGTGGTCTGTGGATCACAGCCCAATACATAACCACTGCACCACCAGGGCTCCCTAACTCTATCCAGGATCTTCTAATGTGTTCCTTCCTTGCTTTGTTTTACCCTAATGGTATATGATTCTTCCTAACTGTATGCAAGCCAAGAAAAGTACCTTTTCTTGGATGGTTTTATGTCCTCCATTAGCAAATAAGATCTGTTGCGCATATTTAACGGGTGCTGTCGAGTAAGCATTAGACTACCAACCACAAGGTTGGTAGTTCAAACCCACCAGCTGCTCTGCAAGAGAAAGATGAAGCTTTCTAATCCCATAAAGATTTACAGCCTTGCTAGGCTTTTTTTAACCCATATGTATAAGCCTTTTACCAACAGAGTCCTATTTTCTATCTACCCATTTGTGGTAGCTATATAATCTGGTGTCAATTTGAGGATTAAAAGTGAAGAGGTGGAGTTTATCCTTTCAATCAGGTGATTTCTTTCTCTAGTCTACCCGCACTAACACACCATTTAATAAAAATATAATAAACAATGATGCATTATTTTAATCTTTTACTTAATAAACCTTGCCCACTAATTTTGAAAAAAAATAATTATGCATTCATTTGATTAAAAAAAAACTTACAGTGTATGAGGAGGGGGCATTGGCTCACTGTTGGAAATACATACCCGAAAAAAGCCATGTCCCTGTCCTCAGATTTCTACAGTCCCATACCAATTTCCCAAATAATTCTAAACATGAGGGGACATACAACTCTGTACCAAGAAAAAGTGAAACGTGTCATTTTATCCTAGGGGGTCATTTGCCAATTGTGTAAAAAGGCTCTGGACAAAATGAACTTAACCTCAACTAGTCTGTAAAGCTCCTGCAGCTGGACTGCAAGCTTTCTGCCTGAGTCACTGGTGCCCCGAGCTTCTTGGTAAATGCTACTAATGGGATAGACCTAGGAGAGATTATACCAATTAGGCAAATGAAGGTATAAGATACAGCCCTTCTCCTGCAAATGCATTCATTTCCTCAACTAGGGCAGAACTTATTCATGAACCACAGGGTTATGAAAGGTCTTCTGTAAATGTCACACTCAGGAGTCACCTGCCAAGCCTGAACATCTGGATCCAGGTGCACAGGTCTGTAGGCAGCGATTATGTGATGCCATTCAGAGGCCACCCCCGCTGCTCCAATTAGGAGACTAGATAGGGCCTACAGCACCTTCTGAGAATAGCAACAATAGAGGCCCTTCTGTCCAGAGATCACTACCCAGCTCTGGCCAACCTTCCTAGGCTTGCCTAAGCCTTCCTCTATCGCTTCTTCCCTCCCAC
>NW_022107432.1:19230987-19235695 GCF_000313985.2 Echinops telfairi | reverse complement strand
ATAAATCTCTTACCTGATGAGGCAATATAGGAAGCAGGATTGAGGTCTTGCCATTCAAAAGGATAGACCAGCACAAGGCAGCTGCAGAGGCAGACAAGGACATGCAATTTGGACGGCACCATCTTGGTGGCCTAGTGGCGGTTGCAGCTTACTGTTCTTCCAAGCGGATCTGAGAGAAAAGAGCAAAGAAACGTGCAAGAGGACTGACGAAGGCTGACAGGGAGAATGAGGTGCTAATAACAGGACTTTATATGTTATAAAGGAAAGAGATATGGGGCGGGGGGTGGGGGGCATGGAACATGCGTGTTCCTGGGCTGGGTTTTAGATGGGTATAGGGCAGGGAGACACATTAGTAATGCTGAGTTGCAGATGGACTCCAAGGTGGTTATATGTTGCAGCAGGCACTAGTGTGGGTATACAGAATAGCATGACACTATGGTAGTACATAGCAATCGCATATGATAGCCCTGATAATACCCATGCGTGTCAAAGCTGGCATGCGGTAAACATCCACACTGTTTTCGTTATAATTATAAAGTGATTATATCGCCACTGCTGTTGGTGATGAGGATGATGAAGACACACAATCTTTGTAATCCTGGTATACTACCAGCTTCCTAAAGGCAGAGGTCAGATCTTGCTTGTTATCCCCAGTGCCTAACAGAGGATCTGCTATCAAACTGAAGTTCAGTAAATGTCTGCTGAATGGCTGGCTGAAGCAATTTGATTGCCAAGCTCCAGGCTATCTACAATTAGGTGCTATAGCTAACACAGTCCCCGGAAATCACTCTCAGGTGCGTGTGCATTCCATTTCCCTTGAAGTTTTCTCCCTCTGATTTTCTGCTGTGATGGGACACTTCTAAGCCACTGGCATCTCTAACTTGGATGATGACAAGAACCTCTTACCTGGCTTCCAGGATTTTTCCCCATGCCCTTATCTATTCCTAAGGCAGCAGCCCAGGGCCATTCCCGATTCAGCCATAGAATCCCTGCCCTTCCCATTGGAAGGAAGCCCGGATGGAATTCCTACCCATTGCACATCATGCACTGTCACCACGCGCCTGTCCATGGAGGCTTGCAGGTGGCCAGGAGGCTGCATTTCAGCAGAGGGTCAGCAGAGGCTTGAGTGGAGCTTTCCAGGATTAAGAAAGATTAGGGAGAAAGGCCTGAGGATCTACTTTGGAAAATCAGCCGATGCAATGCTATGGTTCACCATGGATATGGTTGTCTCTTAGGATGGGGCTGGCTCAGGCCTGGACAGCATCTCTTTCCACTGTGCCTGGGGTCACTGGGCTGACTGGACCGCAGCTCACCGGAGCAACACAGAATAAGAGATGCAACTGTACCACCTCCATCTTTCACTTCCATGGATGAAGGAAGAAGCAATGGAATACAGAAAGCTCTGCGAACGGCCTCAGGCCTCCCACCTTTGACTCCAAGGGATAGACATGCTCCACGGGACCCCAGTGCTTTGCTTCAGTTGCCCAGGGCCACAAAGTGCAGTGCATAGTTCCCCACCACTGCCCCTGTCTGGTGTGTTGGGATTGAAGTTATGCTCAACTCTTGCTAAACTGTACCCGCAAAAGTGGGCAGCCCTCATGGAAGGGCCAGGAAAGAAGTCTTCCCTGGACTTGACTCCCCGTGGATTTCACCAGGGAAGGCTTATCCCTATGGAGGGGCACAGTCAGGCGGACAAGCACAGTCAGGCCGCAGGCTCCCTCCTCTTAGCTCTCAGAGCAATCTGTGAAAGACGCTGTTCTAGCCAGTTAGGGTTTCTCTTGTACTCTTTAGTTGACAAAACTGCTTAGTCAAAGCCAGGGAACTTCTGGGGGACTGGTCTCCCTGGGGGCAGGGACGATTCTCATTTGTCTTTGTATTTCTATTGGTGAGCAAAGCCCCTGGTGGAGTGGGTTCTGGCTCCTGATTACCCTGTAGGACAGAGTAGAACTGCCCCACAGGGTGTCCAAGACTGTACATCTTGACGGAAGTAGACAGCCACATCTTTCCCCACTGAGACACCAGTGGGTGGGAACCACCCTCCTTTCAGTTAGTAGTGGAGTGCTTAACCACTGTACCACCAGAGCTCTGGATACAAATATGAGCATCCATGGGTTACCATCCTGGCATCACCCATCGCTACGGGTAAGTACTGCTGCGGTTAGGTGCCATCGAGCCCCGGTAACTCAGACCCACCCTGTGTCCAACACTGCCTGGTCCTGTGCCACCCTCACAATGAGTGTTATGTCTGAGCCCATGGCTGCCCGCCGGGTCAGTCCATCTCATTGAGGGTCATCCCTTCATTCACTGACCTTCTCCTTGACCGGGGACTGATTTCTCCGGATAACATGTCCTATGTACCTAAGGCCAAGCCTCCCTTCCTCCCCTCTAAGGAGCATTCGGGCTGCACTTCTTTTCCAAGGGAGCTAAGTAGTTGTGCAATATGCATTCACAAAGTGAAAGCAAAGCCATAAACCAACCTCGTGGTAGGGACAGGAAGCCCTCGTCTTTGCTAACTGAAATCACTCCTTGGCCATCCTCCCCTTGCTCCACTGACGCTGTGGTGAAATCGATTTCTAGGGTTTTCTTAAGGGCTCCAAGTTTCCCGAGAAATTGTCATTGCTATTGCCCCTGCACTTCTTGGTTCACTTTGTGCTCACTGACCTTCTGTCTGTCCACAGGCTATTAGTGCCCCTGCACTGCCCAGGCCCCTCCCAGTGGACTCCTGCAGTGACCTGCCTTGGTTACAGTGTAACCTTAAAATTACTACACCCTTGACTTCTGGCCCTACTTTGCAAGTTGTAAATTCCCGACAGTAAGCAAGCTGCTGAGAGGCTGTGGTGGTCTGTTGCCATCCAGCAAGCTCAGACACACAGTGGACTTCTGTGGAACAGAGTGAAATGTGGCCACCTCCTGCACCATCTTTGGGATCGGTGGCTCCTCAGAGTCGTGTTGCCACCACTGTGTGGTTCTAGTGAGTGCCTTCCAACCTGTGGAGCTCCTCTCCCAGCTTCTTCTTAGAAAGTATTGTGTTGTGATCCGAGCATTTGCATTGGCTAAATTCTAGAGGTAGATGGCCAGGCCTTTCTTCCTAGTCTCTCTCCGTCTGGCAGCTTTACTCCAATGGCTTATCATGTGTGACCCTGCCAGTAGCTGGAATACTGGTGGCATAGCTTCCAACATCAGAGCAACACAAAGTCAACATGGTAAGAAAAAGGTGTATTCATTAATCAAAAAAACCATTTTTTTTCAATTTCTAACCAAGGACTTCTGTTAAAACATCATTTTAACACCCTGAAGTTTATTCCCAAAGAAAGTGTTGTGGGCCACTGGAGAGAGATGTGAGAGATGTTTTAGAGACCAGAGGACTTTGCAATGTTCCCCAAACCAGATCCTCAAAACTGTCATCCATTCTGGCTCACACAGCAACAAATGCCTGGCAGTTTCAGACAGAAGGAAGTCAGTTGTTCTCTACTGCCAAGCTCTGCTAAGGACAACAGCCATCAAAGTCAGTGTTAAATTATTATAAGAGGTCAAACTTCTGCGTTTGGAGGAGAGGGACAGACAACGCTCACAGAGGAAACCTCACAGCAAGCACTTCTGTTCCTGGAAGACCACCTCTTCTCAGGTGTTCAGTTCCACTCCTAGCGACCCCACAGGACAGAGTGGAAGGGTCGCTGTGGGCTTCTGAGGCTGTAAATATTTACAGGAACAGAAAACCTCATCTAGCTCCTGTAGAACTTCTCAGGGTCTTGAACTGCCAACCATGCAGGTAACAGCCCAATATACAACCTACTGCACAACCAGGACTTCTTTCTCTTCCTATAGTGTACCAGCAAACAAAATCAGGCCTTTTTTTCCTTCTGTAAACACAAACGGTTCCCTTGATCGGGAAGTTTTACCCTAATGGCTAATCACAGGTGAGCTTGCCAGACCTCTCTCAGGAGCTTCAGCCGTGAAACGCAGTTCTGGACACATCTTTTTCAAATGAAACTATGGCTAGGGCAGACAAAGGCCTTGCACGGTCACAAGAAAGAATCTGATAGCATTTCTTTCATCACCGTTACCTTTTGTGTTTTAAAGAGGAACAGGAATCCCTCGGGTCAGGGAGAGGGCATGATGAAGCAAGATCCTGGAAGTATCCACAAGCGCTCCTGACAACTTATCACAAGCCGCTGGGGGGAGGCGCGGGACTAGGTTCCCCGCCTCTCAGCTCGTTCACCTCACTGTGTCTTGCAGCAGGCACCAGCAGGTGCTCCTTAGGACAAGCAGGGGCAAAGTTTAACTTCAACTCAGACCTTCAGAGCAGCCCACAGTGCGCTGGTTTACTTAAGAAGAAGGAAAAAAAGAGGTGAGGTAGACCAGTTCCCATCAAGTTGACGGGCTCATGGTGACTCTATGTATGTCAGAGTACAACTGCGCTCTGTGGGGGTTTCAGTGGCTGATTTGGGGTGCGGGGGGAGCGGGGAGAGAGAAGGAGGTGGATTGCCAGGTCTGTCTTCTGAGAGGACTCGAACCTTCCATGTTTCAGTGATTAGTCACGCTTGTTAACTATTTGCACCACCCCGGACTCTCAAGGCCGACACAGCTGTCACTGACTGATTAGGATAGGCCAACCCTTCCTCGCCCTGCACTTCAAGTTATCAGCCCTCGTGGAAAACCACTGAGCAGGCTGACGAGGTGGATCGGGAGAAGAAGGCAGGCCCTTCAG
>NW_022107432.1:19229516-19230452 GCF_000313985.2 Echinops telfairi | reverse complement strand
TTGATTCTGATTCACAGCAGAGCAGAACTGGTCCCAGGGTCTCTGTGGTGCACAATGAATGGGACCGGGCTGCCACCTGGTGGTCCTGCAGAGCAGCTCGTTCACTGTGTGCATCACCAGGGACTCTTGCGGCAGACACAGCTGTCACTGACTGACGGATGGGCTACGAGTGGCCCACCCTTCCTAGCCCTGCCCTTCATGTTGGCACCCCAGCTGAAACCCACTGAGCAGACATCTGGATTATAATCCCGTGTGAAGCCCATCCTTCATTTCACTGCTGATTCAGGTCTACTGGTCCTTATCAAGGTGTTAGACATTGTAGGTTTTTAAAAACGGGGCCCCCAAATTTCCACGGTAGTAAAGCAAAAACAGCACTTCTTGCTTTGCAGAACAAAAGTCCGGCCTCATGTGGCCGCCAAGTCCCCAGTTCCCTAAGAAACTGGCTTCTTTTCTCTTCTGATGATCAGTAAGCTCTCTGAGAGGCTGACCCCAGAACAACAGGGGGACATGTCCTAACAAGCCTCTCCACTTTCAAAGTTCTCACACCACACAGAAGTTCTTATGAAACCGCAGGATGTGAGTGTGCTAAAATGTACTTACATGTGAGAACGCTGGTTACAGCGGGGACACCCCCTGGACACCAGGATGGGACATGGCCTGGTCCTGCACCATTCTCTCAGCCCTGGCTCTACTGGAAAAACAGGACCTTGGAAAGTCCCCTGCTGCCTTTCAACATGTTTTAGAACTAGTGAATCTACGCTGACTACATGAAAACCCTTGATCAGCCATGAACCACGATGGGTGAAAACCCACTTCCTTGAAGGCCCCTGGAGAGCCCCTCGCAGAGGGGTCTCAGGGAGGAGACGGGCCAGACAGGGTGTGATGTAGCAACATGAAAAATACAACTTTCCTCTAGTTCCTAAATGCTTCCTCCCC
>NW_022107432.1:19221586-19227631 GCF_000313985.2 Echinops telfairi | reverse complement strand
GAATTACTTGTGATCCCACATACAAAAAGCTTTGTGAAAAATCTCCGTGATCTTTTAATGCCATTTGTCCCCGAGCTTTCTGTAGCCCTCCTACATAAAACCGAAAGGAAGAGGAGAGGGCGAGACAATAGCAAATGTTTACCGTGGATAATTGAAAACTACCAGTGATTTCAAAACAATTTTCTCTTTTGTACTTTTCCATTTTCTAATGGTTTAGACCAATGACAATATTCACTTTGAAGAAAAAGAAATACTTTTAAGAATTTTACTCCATTTGGACCCTTTTGACCATTAGAGGAAATTTTTTCCTGAAAAATCAAAACCATTGCTGCGAGCTCTCAGATACCACACTCTATTCATGGCCGTCTAAACTTGGCATCACCTTTCCCCCTTTCTTCTGAGGACCTCATGCGCTCAGTAGGGTTTCCAATCTCTGTCCTCCTCAAGACTCAGCTAAGATCTACAGAAACTAGCCTCGCTGACGCACTCCTATTTTAACACAATTATTAAGTTCTCAGCAGACACCATTTCCTTTCTTCAGAAGACAAGCCAAAATAACTCTTAATCCATCTGTTATTGTAAAACAGGTCCAGAGCATCAACATCAAGAACAGACAAAGTATGAGCTGTCCGATCACACCTAGTCCTGCCAAAAATGAGAGTATGTCTGCTCTCATGCTTCAATTACCATTAAAGATCCAGAAATGAAAACATCTTTCAGTGTCAGGCCTCCCTTTGCTAGATTTGTTATGATTGGTTTCCAGGATGAGACCACAAAGTGGCAGAATACTTGCTCCTCCTTTAAAAGGTTCACATTGTTATTTCCAAGACCTGTGAGTATGCTTGCAACAAGGCAAAGGAGAAGTGGGTTGCAGATGAAACAAAGGTTCCTTAATCAGTTGACCTTAAAACAAAGAAATGATCATGGAGTATCTGGGTATTGCTCAATGTAATTGTAAAGCAGTGGCCATATTGCTAATTCCAACTCATGACATTTCCATGAGGGTCAGAGCAAAACCGAGTTCCTGGGGATGTTTGATCATGGTTGATTTCTCGGCATTGGGACATCAATCTCTTTATTCCAAGGCAAATCTGGGTGAACAGGCTCTTCCAATTGTTCAGTGACCAGCCAAGCACATTCATCCATTGCCCCATTCAGGGACCTCAATGTAACCACAAACAATTTTCTTTAACGGTAAACTGAGGAGGAGGTCACCACCATGCAATGTGAGAAAACTCAACCTGTCATGGTTAACTTTGAAGATGGAGGGAGTGCACCATGAGCTAAGGAATGTGGGCAGCCTCTAGGAGCTGGATAAGGCAAGGAGACGGGTTCTCTTCTAGAGACTCCGGGAAGGAATGTACTCTTGGTTTTAGCTCAGTGTCAGATTTCTGACCTGTAGAACCGTAAAAGAACACGCATGCTGATGTAAGCCAATAAATCTGCAGTGATTTTTCACACTTCAAAGATAATGACTACAGGAGGGGTGAGACCAGAGAGCCAATGTTGTCCACTAGAGTAAAAAAAAAATTGCTTTAAAAATGACAAAATACACCCAAATCCACACTGAATGATTGAGGGAAAAGACAAACTTGTCTGCTTGGGATCTTTCAGAACAAGATGAAGAGAGGCAATTATCCATCTTCTAGCACTCATCTCTAAGCAAATTATTGTAATGTCTTTTGCTGTTGTCTTGCATAGTATTGCATATCATTTGTTGAAAAGGTTAAATATTGCAGAAAAGTGGAAACTTTGAAGGCACACACACACACACACACACCCCACAAACTCCCTGCCATTGTGTTGATGTCAACTCATAGTGACCTTATAGGACAGTGGTTCTCAGCCTTCCTAATGCCACAACCCTTCAATACAGTTCCTCACATTGTGGTGACCCCGCGACCATAAAATTATTTTTGTTGCTACTTCCTAACTGTAACTTTGCTACTGTTATGAATCGGGTGACCCCTGTCTGTTACTTCCCTAATAAACCCCATCATCTGAGCATAGTGTATGAATTCGGCATCACCATTGCAATGCATTTTGGAACCTAGCCGAGAAGTAGAGTGCTGTGGGCAGGACCACGGGTATCAGAGTTTGGTAAAAAGCTCCGGAAATAGGTGTGTCTGACCTCTGCTTCATAGGAATTGACTTTGGGCTGTTGATCTTGATTCTCCTCCCCAACTGTGAGGTTGGAGGCGGGCAAATGCCCCGCCCCGCCTCCCACCACACCATTTTTACAGGGTCTTATTTCAATGCTGTGTCTTCAGAGAAAACTCTCCTCTAAACTCAATCAACCCAAGAAGCCTGCCCCTTCCACCTATCCTTCCAAGACACAGGGCCTTCACAGCATGCTCCCACAGCCCTGCCTCGCTGACTGCACTTACTTTGCTCAGTCCACAGCTACTAGTGTGACCTCCGCTGCAGCAGTGTCTCTATTGTACTCACTGACCTATAAACAGTGTCTGGCAAACAGCAGAGGCTCAATCAATATTTACTGAATTGAAGAATAAACTAAGCGTGTGCTAGAAATTGCATAGCCAATGAAATCTGGACTTATTTTTATAGTAGACTTTCCCCCCCTTTTTTTTTTTAAAATCATTGGGGGGGGGGGGTCTCTTACAGCTCTTATAACACTCCATGCATCAATTGTATCAAGCGTATCTGTACATATGTTGCCATCATCATTTCCAAAACATTTTCTACTTGAGCCCTTGGTATAAGCTCCTCTTGGCGGATGATTCCTTCAGGACCAGTGGTGCGAGTGGCAATACTGGGAGGGTAGAGGGAGAGTGGGTTGGAAAGAGGGAACCGATTACAAGGATCTATATGTGACCTCCTCCCTGGGGGACGGACAACAGAAAAGGGGGTGAAGGGAGACATCGGACAGGGCAAGATATGACAAAATAATAATTTATAAATTATCAAGGGCTCATGAGGAAGTGGGGCGGGGAGGGAGGGGGAAAAATGAGGACCTGATGCCGGGGGCTTAAGTGGAGAGCAAATGTTTTGAGAATGACGGGGGCAATGAATGTACAAATGTGCTTTACACAATTGATGTATGTATGGATTGTGATAAGAGTCGTATGAGCCCCTAATAAAATGATTTAAAAAAAAAGGTTCCTCTTTATTCCCCTCCCTCCCCCACCTTCCCACCCTCCTGAATCCTTGATCAATTATATATTGTTATTATTATTTCGTATCTTACACTGTCCGTTGTCTCCCTTCACCCACATTTCTGTTAATCATCCCCTCGGGGGGTGCTATATAGCCAACCTTGTGATGGGTTCCCCCTTTCTCCCCCTCCCTCCTATGCCATCACTACTCCCACTCCTGTTCCTGAGGGGGTTATCTATCCTGAATGCCATGTGCCGAGAGCTCGGGTCTGTACCAATGTTCTCTGGTCCAGCCAGATTTGCAAGGTAGACTGGGTCCTGGTAGTGGGAGAAGGAAGCCTTCCAGAACTAAAGAAATGATGCGTGTTTCATCGGTGCTATACTGCACCTGTTGTTTTTAAAAAAGCAAACTCCTAGGCCTCTATTCATGAGCCTGCTTGTATCTGTGTGCTACGAGTCACACATGCATAGGAGCAAATGGCTGTCGGGGCCAGAACTAGTGGCTGGCATCACGAGTTGCCAGGAGAACTGCTGCGTATCACCTCAAACCACAAAGCTGCCCGAGATCCCGAACAGTATAGCTTTTTAAGTGAATGAGCCTCTTTTATTTCTATTTATGCAGTACTTTCGCTGCAGGGGCTTTAGTGCTAGATACATTTTTCATCATTTTAAGGGGTCCATAGGGCTCATTTTTCTTGGGGTCTTTTAAAGAAAGATCAGGTTTAAGACGTATAAAGACAGAAATAGCTTCCTTTCCAAGAAATATCCGTCTTCTAGGTTCCGGGGTGGTGCCAACAGTTTGTACTCAGCTAAGTAAGTATTAGACTGTAAACACAAGGTCAGTGGTTCAAGCCCACCGGCCAGTTACTCTGGAGAAAGATGAAGTTATCTGCTGCTGTAAAGATTTAGAGCAGCGGTTCTCAACCTGTGGGTCACAACCCCTTTGCGGGTCAAACGACCCTTTCACAGGGGTTGCCTGATTCATAAGAGTAGCAAAATGACAGTGATGAAGTAGCAACAAAAATAATTTGATGGTTGGGGGTCCCCACAACATGAGGAACTGTATAAAAGGGTCGAGGCTTTAAGAAGGTTAAGAACCACTGATGTAGAGCCTTGAAAACCCTATGTAGGTGTAGGGTCTGTATCTATGTGTTGGGACTCACTGGATGGCAGGCAGCTTGCGCTTTGTTTTTAGTTTTGGTTTACCTCCTCAAAAGGCACCTGAGAGGACAATGCTCATGATGGGCTTCTGAAAGGTCTCATTCTTGGTCATTCTATAGAAGAGTTAGACTCTGCAGGTATGTTAGGCACCAGGACTTGGAAATGACTCAACAGGAGCTAACACCAGGAACCCAAAGGTTGGTGGTAGAACTCACCCAGGTAAGCTGTTTCTGTCGAAGTGACAGCCCAGAGCCCCCTGTGGAGCTGCGCTGCTCCGGAACATGTCAGGGGTGCCAGGAGTCTGAATTGGCACAATGTCTACTGGTTTGGTGCTTTGGGTTGTGGTACGTGTGTGTGTGGAGGGGGGTCACTTTAGGGAAGAGACCATGAATTAAAGGTGACCCCTAAATTCTAACTGATATTCTCAGGCCTCCCATTCCCGTTTCTCAAGGAGCTGGCTGGCACTTTGCTGAAAGCTCTAGGCAGAGAGAGCCTGAAAAGGGAGGGTAATTTGCATCCCTCGGCACACATAACTGGGTGAAAGCCCAAAAACCAAGCTCACTGCCACTGAGTCGATACGGACTCATAGTGACTCTATTGCACTGGCTAGAACTGCCCTGTGAGTTTCTGAGACTGTAACTCTTGAAGGGAGTAAAGAGCCCCGTCTGTCTCCAGAGGAGAGCTGGGGGTTTTGAAATGCTGACCTTAAACTGGGTAAAGGAGTATGGTTCGGGGTGGGCAGCCTCCCCGCTGTCAAGGTGCAAAGAGCCCAGATATCCAGTAGAAAGGAATCAGCTGCCCAGGGTGCTGTTTAGAGCATTGGTTCTCAACCTCTGGGTCACGACCCCTTTGCGGGTTTAAACGACCCTTTCACAGGGGTTGCCTGATTTATAATAGTAGCAAAACGACAGTGATGAAGTAGCAATGAAAATAATTTTACGGTTGGGGGGTGGGTCACCACCGCATGAGGAACTGTATGAAAGGGCCACAGCATTAGGGAGGTTGAGAACCACTTTGTTAGAGGGGCACGCCCTAGGGAGCAGGCGAGCCCATTCATACCTCAGACCAGATTCCGCACCTGTAAAATGAGTGGCTGAACCGGATCAACATCCTTTCACACGCTTCGGCTGCTTCATTCTCAGTGGCTCCCCTGCCAGCGACATCTGTGGTGCACGCTCTGACTAGCGAGGTCCTGATTCAATGTGGAGTGTCACCACACCGACCCTAGAAGTCCCTCCAACACAGATGTCTGCCGGGCAGGGACCCTCAGTGAGGGGGCACAGGAAACCGCACGCCAGCGGACTCTGGCAGCTCAGAGCTGGACGGGCACCTCCGTGCTTCTGGTGGGTCAGGCCCACCAGGGCACAATACTGGGCGGCCTGATCCCTAAATGAGTCCAAGATTTGGTCCTGAGCAGCTTGCTCTCTTTGCAGGCCAGCCCTGCCATGGAGAGACACACTCAGCTGCCGTGGAGTTGACAGACACTCGGTGACCCCACATACAACGGAAGGAAGCCCCCGTCTCAGGTCAGAGGGACAGCATGCCCTTGTCACCTGCGGGGGTCTTCTCCAGAAAACCTTTAGCTGATTTTCACAAGTAGATCACCAGGCCTTTCTTCCTAGTCTGCTTTTGGTCTGCAACCTCTCCACCAGGTATGATCCAGCTGATAACTGAATTGCCAATGACACAGGGTATCATTAAAGCACAAAAGCCACCCCAGAACAGGTGGTGGAAAAACACTTGAGGGCAGATATTCTCTGGGTCTTAC
>NW_022107432.1:19182596-19220779 GCF_000313985.2 Echinops telfairi | reverse complement strand
TTTTTTTAAAGGACTTGGGAAAACTGGGTCCCAGTTCCCTCCTCCCTCAAAGATTTTTGAACTATTCCCCAGGGCCGCAGGGTCTGCAAAGCCCAGGATCAGCCTGATACCCTCCCCACCGCGTCTTCGCTCCAGTGTGGTGGCAATTCTCCGGGAGCCCACCAGCCCCTTCCCAGGGTCTGCTGGCTCGCCCAGGGTCCCTCCTTACCCGAGCACTGCCGTGCGCTGCTTGCGGGATGCCGGGTCTCTGGGGCACCTTCGGCTGTGCACCAACGCCACCCCAGCGCACCAAAGCCCACTGCTTCTCGCTGGCCCCACTCAGTCGCCGTCGCCGCAGGTGTCAGGCAGCTGGGATTGCAGCGGGCGGCTGCGCTGCAGGATGGGTTTCCGCTCCGCCGGCCCCCATCGGTCTTATCAGCCCGACCTTGTCCCCGGGCGCTGCGGGAGGAGGGGCCGGGGAGGAGCCTGCGGCCGCCCGCCGCCCACTGGCAGCGCAGTCCGCACGCGCGAAGGTTCTCCGCCCGGCCCGGCGCCCTAGCCGCGTGGGTGGCCGCGGGATCGAACCTGCGCCCCGGGGGCGGGGGGCGCGGGGGGCGCGGATAATGCCTGCATCTGGCCTTGTGCCTTTTGCAGCCCGGGACCTGCTCTCACACCAAAAGATCTGCGCCCCTCCGAACTCAGCCCAAGTGCCCTTTGGCGCCTTGCTGGGTCTCTGTGTTGCCAGGTAACGCCGCTCACATTCGCAGTGGGAAAAGGCCACGCACCGCGCGCATTTCGGGCTATGTGGACGTTGCCCGCCAATGCAGGTACTGGGTGGACTATGCTCGCTGGGGGTCGACCCCCGCACCCAGCAGGCTCCGAGTCGGGGGCTCATTTCTCTTGTGGAATCCACGGAGAAGGACCAGCAGGAAGAGGCTGTCTACAGGGTTAGGACAGGAAAAGATGCCAAGAAGCGTCCACCCCAGGGCAAGATATGACAAAATAATAATTTATAAATTATCAAGGGAGCGGGGAGCGGGAGGGAAGGGAAACAATGAGGAACTGATGCCAGGGGCTTAGGTGGAGAGCAAATGTTTTGAGAATAATGAGGGCAATGAATGTACAAATGTGCTTTACACAATTGATGTATGTGTGGACTGTGATAACAGTCGTATGAACCCCTAATAAGACGATTTAAAAAAAGATTGAGAGCAAAAAAGAAAAGAAGCGTCCACCTCCGGGTTCAGTGTAAACCAGTTCAACTGAAGTCCCCCTACGTTTCCAAAGGCTTCCCCATGAATCCACTTTCTCATGAACTTTTAAAAACTGTCAGAGCCTTTCAAAGGAGAGGCACTTTTGTGTCCAAAGAGCGGTCTGAAAGGGCAGCCCAAACTCCATTTTTGGACTTGATGTGAGTCAAGAGTTCTTGTTGAATTTTAAAAGCCTCCTTTTCTAACAGCGAGGCGCGCCTGGTGGCACAGTGGGTTAAGCGTTGGGCTGCTTGCTAAGTAAGGAAAGGTCTCTGGTTCAAACCTCCCAGCGGCTCCACGGAAGACGTATGAAATAGCCTGCTCCCATCAAGATCGACAGGCTTAAAAACGCTGTAAACCCCAAACCAAACCGGACTCCCTGCCATCAATGATGCCTACTCATTGCGACCCTGTAGGACAGGGTAGAACTGCCCCCGTGGGTTTGCGAGACTGTAACCCTTTACAGGAGTAGAAACGTTCCTTGTCTGATCTAGAGTTGCCCTGAGTCAGAACTGACAGTAGGAATTTCTCCCCCCACCTCACCGCCCCCGCCCCCTTGACAACCATTTCTCTCATTTTGATGCTGACCTAGCCAGACCCCTGAGGTCGGCCAGGTGCGGGAAATCACAATCTGTACGCAGAGGATCAAATTATGTGCCTTGAAGATGGGGTAGAAAGGGGGAACCCATTACAAGGATCTACATATAACCTCTTCTCTTGGGGAGGGACAACAGAAAAGTGGGGTGAAGGAAGACGTCGCACAGTGTAAGGTATGACGAAATAATAATAATTTTTAAATTATCAAGGGCTCATGGGGAAGGAAGGGTAAAAATGAGGAGTTGATACCAAGAGCTCAAGTAGAAAACAAATGATGGCAACAAATGTACAAATGTGCTTGACACAATGGATGGATGGATGGCTTATGATAAGAGGTACGAGCCCCCAATAAAATGATTTTTTTTAAAATTATGTGCCTTGACTCAATTATGCAATTCCACAGAGATGACGGGGCTTTCAAAAAAGTATGGGGTGGGGGGCAGAATCCATTATTTGAAATCCTATGTTCTCCAAATTTTTGAAGCCCGCTTGTATGCATCCACTTATCCCTGTTATACTATTATACGTCATCATGTCTGCTGTGCCTGCTGTTAGAGTTAGATATGTCGCCTTTGACTCCCCGGATTGTCTTTCAGCCAATCAGGATTTTGTGACATTCAATTCTGTTCCAGCCACACCAACCCTTTTCCTCCTCACTGCCCAAAGGTCATGGGCCCTCTGTTTCTATAGAGGTCTTTCTTCTCTGGACTGGCTCTCTGCCGAAATAAACCTCTTTTGCTTCATTTTAAGCAGCCTCCATGATGTTGCTCGATGAAACATGTATTGGTTTAGACCAGTGGTTCTGAACCTTCCTAATGCCAGTGACCCTTTAATATAGTTCTTCATGTTGTAGTGACCCCCCAACCATAACATTATTTTCATTGCTACTTCATCACTCTCATTTTGCTACTGTTATGAATGGGGAGACCCCTGTGAAAGGCTTATTCCACCCCTTTCCAGGTCTCAACCCACAGGTTGAGACCCGCTGGTTTAGAGTTTGAGCTAGAGACTCAGGAAAAATGGTACAGAAATCCTTTGTGGAGGTGTTCACATTTAGGAACTCAGCTGTGAGTTGAAAGGCAGAGGGGAAAGGTCAAATATCTGCCCCCATAAAGATTCAGGGCTTGGAAACCCTCTGGGGCAGTTCAACGCTGTCCTGTAAGGTCACCATAGGCTGGAATCACCTCTGTGGTAGTGGGTTTGGGATTATTAGTCTTACTTTTTTTGAGACCTAGATTCATCTTGTGGAGGTGAAGAAAATGCAGGTCAAATGTTATTTTATCTTATTTCTTTCTTTCTCTGCTTAGGCCTGGGGCCTCTGCAATCAGAGGACCTGGATGCAATCGTGGTTCTCCCATTTATTGGTGGTATGACCTTGAATGAGGTCTTTAGCTTATGCTTCGCAGTTTCCTCATCTGTAAAGTAGAGAAATGCCAAATATCAGAAATGCCTTGTGAGGATGAAGTGGGAGGTAGTCTGAACCGCGTAGGACAGTCGAGCAAATGGAAGAAACGTCCGCGATGTCCTCTAATAACTCTTGGTAGGAACTCTCAAGTCAGTGCCAACCCGGAACCACCCTGCACAACACAATGAAACACTGCCCAGTCCTATGCAGCCTCGCAGCCAATGTGTCAGTCCAGCTCCTGGAATATCTTCTTCTCTTTCTCTGACCTTCTGTTGTCCTTCTCCACGGTTGGTCCTTACTGATCACCTGTCCAAAGCGCGTGAGATGAAGTCTTGCCATCCTCACGTCTAAGGCGCATACTTCCTCCAAGACTTAAAGAAGCAGTAATTTTTCTAAAATAAATATTAGAAGCAATCTTAAAATAAAAGCTCTTTTGGTAGTATTTCCTAAGCCCTTTGTGAAATAAATTTCCCAAAAATATTAATAAAAGTTAATATTAATATAATCAACCAAACCATAGTCTGTGCCCTGGAAGATAAGAAACAGCAACATAAAATTCTATTCTATATAGGTAAACAGTGAGGAATAGGGGAGCTCAGAGAAGTGATTTTTTTTTTCAGAATTCAAACTGCTTTATTAGAATGTTCTAGTCTTGTTATAAAATGGTGCAATGTCTCTCCACCTGTACAGGTAAAAACTCCTAACAGAAAATATTCTTTTTAAAAAAATCATTTTATTAGGGGCTCATACAACTCTTATTTCAATCCATACACACATCAATTGTGTAAAGCGCATTTGTACATCATTCTCAAAACATTTTCTCTCCACCTAACCCCCTCCCCCCCAATTAGGTCCTCATTTTTCCCCTCCCTCCCCCTCATGAGCCCTTGATAGTTTATAAATTGTTATTTTGTCATTTCTTGCCCTGTCCGAAGTCCCCCCCCCCCCCTTTTCGGCTGTCCGTCCCCCAGGGAGGAGGTCACATATAGTTCCTTGTAATCGGTTCCCTCTTTCCTACCCACTCTCCCTCTATCCTCCCCGTTTCGCCACTCACACCACTGGTCCTGCAGGGCTCATCCGCCCTGGATTCCCTGTACTTTCAGTTCCCATCTGTACCAGTGTACCATCCTCTGGTCTAGCCAGACTTGCAAGGTCGAATTCGAGTCATGGTAGTGGGAGTGGGGAGGAAACATTTAGGAACTAGAAGAAAGTTGTATTTTTCATCATTGTTACATCGCACCCTGACTGGCTCATCTTCTCCCCGAGACCACTCTGCAAGGGAATCTTCAGTGACCTACTAATTCTTATAAGATAATTAACATGAATTATCCATTAAGTTCTGTATATTAAAATGAGTTCTGAAATGATTTTTTTCTCATTTTATTTTCCACTCTCTTCTCTATTTGTTTATTTTTCTTTTTAAAATCATTTTATTGGGGGCTCATACAACTCTTATCACAATCCATACATCTATTGTGTCAAGTACATTTGTACATTTGTTGCCATCATCATTCTCAAAATATTTTATATTTGAACCCTTAGTATTCTCCTGTTTCCCCCTCCCTCCCCTACCCCCAAGTGATTTATTGCTGATTCGAGGAAAAGGGTGGGAGTCAAGGATGTCCAAACTCCAAAGAACAGTGGTTCCAGCTGAGATGAGCAGAGAGAAACCCCAGGATGAGAGCTGTGTGTAGACCAGGAAAGAGCCCATCCTGCTTGTAGGAGGAGGCAGACTGGAGGAAAAAATGGGAATCAGTAAAGCAGTATGTCATTGGGTTGTTGAAAAAGTTTGAGGTGGGTAGAAAATGCATGGTGCAGATGGTCAATGCACTCAGTTACAGGTGCCTCAGAAGAAAGTCCTCGTCGTCTGCTTCCAGACAATTCGCCCTTGAAAACTCTGCGAGCACAGTTTTATGCTGACTCACACGGTCACCATGAGTCAGCATCAACTTGGTAGCAACTGGTTCAAAAGTGACACAAAGCAAGAAAACGCTGAAAAGATGAAATCGTCTAAATTACAATAAAATAAAAACTCAAATCAAAACTGAAAAGGAAAGGGATGTCCAAGAAATAACATGATACAAGTGTCAGGCAATTTAAAATAAATTCACTTGGAGTATCTAGAGGCATTTAAGGAGCCTGGATAGTTCTGCAAAAGTCCTGGTTTTCTCTTAGGGGTTACGAGTTGAACTGGTAACTGCAAGGTAAGCTGTTCAAAACCACCTGCCTACATTATGAGAGAAAGATAAGAGTTTCTACTCCCACAAAGGCAGTTTCACCCTGTCCTAGAGCATCCCTAAGAGTCAGAAGACTCTATGGTAGTGAGTTGTGTTTTGTTTTGCCGTTATTGGGAAATATGCTTTGGGCCGCTGCCTACAAAGTTGGTTCAAATCCACCAGCCACTCCACAGGAGAAAGATGAGGCTATCTACATAAAGATCTACAGTCCCACAAACTCAGAGGGCAGTTCTACCCTGTCCTATGGGGTTTCTATGAGTTGGAAATGACTTCATGGTGGTGAACTTGGTTTTTGATTGAGTTGGAATTCACTTGATGGCAATGAGTTTTGGTCTGGGGTGCAGTCACAAAATAGGAGACTCCATTAAAACTGAAAGCTCCCCCAAATATTATCTGAATGGCACACAGGACAAAGAAGTCTGGTCAGAGAACCCCACTGGATAATATGCACATGCTCATAATATTGATAACCCTGCTATTGGTCTACAACTTTAATTTTTATACTTAAGTTAAACTGCTTTTAAAAATACAGAGGAGAAGAGGCTAGGTTGTTAAGTTTCTCTTGTAGTGAGTGGAGAATCAAGGGGTGATCCTGAAGGTTGGTAGAAGAGGAAATAGCGGTGTGGTGCATAGTAACATTACACACACACACACACACACACACACACACACACACACACACACAGCAGTGACAGCCCAGAGTATAGTGATTAATTCTTAGGAAGGGCAGACAGGAGAAAAAATTACAACCAGCACATGAGCTCAATTCTCATCTCTTTTTGCCAAAAGTGGATTGGTCATGCATGAGTCAGCATCAACTCCATGACAGTGACAGGATACACCGAGCTAGAATGCTATATCACACTACTTTGAAAACACAGCCACCAATAAACTAAAAACAGAAACCATGAAAAGTCATTATATTGGATGGGGGTGCGGGGGTGGGGCATGGTTGTCCTGTTTTGTTTTTAGCTCGACAATATTATTTCGTAATTTGAACTATGTACAATTGCATTGATGAAGCATTTTGAAGTTTTTTTAAGATTCGAAAATTGTAGAAGGCAGAGACATCACCAAGACAGTAGCCTTGACGAGTACGCAGAGTTCGTCTGGCAGAAAGGGGAGAAAGCCCGTTCTACAGATCATAGACAGGCGTGAGCAGAAGCACAGGGGCCTAGACACGAAGGCTACAGCTGGGCAATGTTAGTGCTCCATTGTGTCCAAAGCATCAGGCGCTGTATCGCATGGCACAGAGAAAGGGATAGCAAGAGAAGCTGGGTTTCGGAGTACTGCTAAGGAATATGAGTATGAGTTTTTGAAGATAGGAACTACACTGTTGTGTTAGCCTGGGTGGACTAGAGAAACACATCCAGAGACATTCATATGTGTATAAGAAAGAGTTTTATAGACAAGAGCAATTGAATATTGAGAAAACATCCCAGCCCAGTCCAGATCAAGTCCACAAATCTGATATTAGCCCATATGTCTGATATCCATCTATAAAGTCCTCTTCAGACTCACAAAACACATGCAATGACACTGACTGCAGGAAGATCACAGGCCAATCCAGTGGCGGTAGAAGCATCTCAGTGCTTGCGTTGGTCTCCACGTAGCTCCTCCAGCTCCAGGACTCTGGCTGCATCAGCGTAGCTCCAATCAGGCTCATCGTCAGTAATGTCTCACAGGGAATTAGTGTATCTGGCCTCCAGTGAGCTGTTTATCTCCGTGGCACCTCCCAATGAGGTCATCACGTTGTGACCTGATTGACAGGCTAGACTCCACCCCTTCACAAATTGACACCAGCTTATGTAACTACCACAGTTGTTTTTATTTTCCTGTATCTAGTACAGATAAACTCGCGGGCACAAAGTGTTTTCTGGATGGATGAATTAATGAGCGAAAGAAAAATATTTTGTGGGTAATAGGGAGCCATTAATGTTTTTGAAGCAGAGGAGTAGTATTGCTTATTTTTAGAAAACCTAATTTCATACTGTATAAAAAATGGATTGTGATGGGAGACGCCAGAAATCAGGCATAACCTAGGAGGCTGTTGTCATAGTTCAAGTTAAGACGATTATGCACAGCGGAATGGTGCTATCGGGAATGAAACTGGAAGATCCATCGGGGGTATTTCCAAGATAGAATGGAGAGGCAACGAAAAGGGCTGAGTCCCCAAGCCCCAAGATTTTCAGGTGGGAAACAGCTAGAGATAACAGAGACATTAATTGGGAGGCAAAATAAGGACCGGAACGGCTGTAGAAGTAAGAGAAACAGAATTCTACATGCATTGAGCTAGAAAGGTGTCTGAGAATGGTGCTTTAAAACTGTGAGACTTGACCAAGAGTGGCTTGTGAAATCAATTTGCTGAATTAAATATTTCTTAATGAAACAAAACACGATACATCTCACAGTACGTCACATGGGATAAGGCTAAATAGTGTCTCATAAAGCTTTTATTTCCATTGCATATATGTATGTCATTAACATAAAATGTACTTCCTCTTGTTACCTCTCATAAGGGTTTGTTCCCTGGATCCAACCTCACTGCCATGAAGTCAACTCTGACTCATAGCAACCCTACTGAACAAAGTAGAACCGCCCCTGGGGGTTCTGAGGCTGTAAGTCTACAGGGGTAGAAAGTCTCACACAGCCAATGCACTAACTCCAAGCTAGAAAAAGGGACGTTGATTAGAAAGTGACACCAGCAGGGAGACTGACAGCAACACAGGCTGACTTGATGGGGTCTCACTTGAACTCAGAATCCAGTTTATCCCCTTGTACCATGGATTGCCCATATGGGGGAGCTATGTCCTTCCTTTGACTCAAGTCACAAGAGGTGAAATATCCATTATAACAACCAGATAAAACAAGAAGAATAACATTTGTGATGCACAAGTAATCTCCTTTCATATCTTAATGGACCTCAAGGCAGGTCAAATCACCCAAAGGATTCACATACTATGTATTTGTCTTTGAACAATACAGAGAGTTGTGAAAACTCCATGGAGGCTGGAATGACGAGGCAAACATAATTGTGAGTCCAGCTAACTACAAAACAGCTAACCACAAACAGGGAGCAAGTCTACCATGGGTCCAAAGAAAGATGTCTTGGGGACACCTTGCCTTTGGCTACTTAGGTGGAATCAGGGTTGTCTGGAGCGGCTTGTATCTGCTCACGAAAGCTCGCTGCACACATCTCGTTTCAACTCTGTTTTCTGGGATTTTGCTCTGATAGCTTGACATCTGCTGTGGTGGAACTCTTCAAAACACAAAACTTGGCAACCACTCCAAAACGGAACGTCAAACAAGCCAATACGCCTCTGGATGGAACCGTGCCTTAGAGGTAGCTACTTATGCAGGTCTGGCGCTCAGCATGAATACCTGGGCCAAAACCCCACAGCCTCCTGCTGACACCGAATCGATTCCAAGTCATGGTGATTTTGTGTTACCAAGTAGTATTGCGCCACACAGGGGGTTGTTTGTTTAATTGTTTTAATGGCACCTACTTCACATGTCATACAATTTAATCTTTCAATCTTCTTAAGACGTATGCCATTATCACATAACCAATTTCAGAACACTTTGTTCTCATACTCACTGTGGTTGGCTCCCCATTTCCCCCCATCCTCCCCTGTCATGTCCCTAGGCAATTTATCAATCCAGTTGCCATCTCTATAGATCTACCTATACCGGGTTTCATATACTGTATATACTCGTGTATAGGCTAAGTTTTTCGGCACATTTTTTTTAATGCTGAAAAAGCCCCTCTCGGCTTATACTCGAGTGAGGGGGTCCCACTTGTTCTCCAGTGCAGTGTGGGTGTTCTCCGTCTCTCCCGCTCATCTTTGGGCGCGTTCAGCCTCTGTGGGTCGTCCAATGATATTACCCCTCACCTTTTCTCCTGCACGCTGACAGCTTCTGTGTTGGTCAGTGCTGTACAGGGCGAGAACCTGTCCGCTTCTGTGCTGATACCTGGGCGCAGCGCATTCTTGTCAGGTGAATGTCGGTTGCAGCCCCTCTTCTCCCGCTCTTCCCCAGGGCTGTGACCAATGACGTAGCCTTTACAGTCTTACCTGTGCTTGGTCATGTCCCCTTGCACCCTCCAAACATTGCTGAATACAAGTACCAGTGTATCTCTGGTCTTGGATATACAGTACGTTTATTTACAGTACTTTTGTCTATGTTATTTTTTATTTTCTTATTAACCCCTATCTGGATCCAGTGTTGACCATGCTTGCATAGACCAACCTGTATTAGGGCTCATAATATCCATGCTGCGTTGTGTGTGCACTGTTACTGCATGTATTGCAATAACACAGAGTGTATAGTTATTGTTGATACCATATTGTTTTTGTTGACCTTTTTTCCACTTACAGAACTAGTTTACTGTTTTTCTTTGAAATAAATGTTATAAAACATTTAACCTACTGATGCCTTAATTAATGTAATTTTATTGGTATCTATTTTTATTTTGAAATTTACCAGTAGCTGCTGCATTTCCCACCCTAGGCTTATACTGAAGTCAATAAGTTTCCCCAGTTTTTTATGGTAAAATTAGGTGCCTCAACTTATATTCGGGTTGGCTAATACTCTAGTACATATGGTACTTACAATCACACAAAACACAACCAGGAAGCAAACAAAAAGTCAACAACAACGACAAGATGAAACATAAGGGAACCTCAATCAAAAAAACATAAAGGAACCTCAATCAAAAAGTAGAAAATATTGAAAATGGGAACAACTTTACATGGATCAGAAGGGAGATCAAATGATAAGGTCTTACATTTTCCCCTAATTTGCCATCATCGGTTAGTGAGGACTCACATACCATGCATTTGTCTTTGAGCAATACAGAGCATTGGAATGGTCTTTGTCTGATAGCCAGACTCTCCACATTCCTGGACTATGGTTAAAGGGGGTTTGCTGGAGTCTTAATCCGTGTGTGAACTCCGTCGTGGCTTTTGGGCTTCCACTGCCTTCTACAAAGCAGGTGTTCACAATTTAAGCTCTGATACCATCTCCTTCAGATTTGGATTTGATTATCTATAATTCTTGGCTCACACAGCTGGTGTGCTTCTTCCATGTGGACATAGCTGATGCCTCACTTTTCTTGGCTATAATCTATATGAAGCAGATCACCTGGCCTTTCATCCACAACACTACTAAATGGATTCCAAAATTTTCATTGGTGGCCAACTGCCATGCACTGCTCAAAGACCTTACCAAACGACCTGGTCTGAAGACATTTATTTGAAAGTTAAAAAATCTAGAATGCATGGCCAGTAACAGTGACAGCGCTCTATCACTAGCTGAAAGGTTGGCAGTTCAGCCCCACCAGAGGCAGCTTGGAAGACAGGTCAGGCAGTCTCCTTGAAAGGTTACATCTTTGAAAACCCAGTTTGTTGTACAAATGGATGGGAGGCAGTATCTGACCTCCTTCTTTAACTTTACAAGGGGAAGAAGAATCATTATCAGCAACATCTACTCATGGCTGATTCTTATGAAGTAGAGGTTAGGCATGCCTCCACCCTCCAACATTTTCACAAATTCTGACACCAACTGTCCTGCCTACTGAATGCTTTACTTCTCTAGTGAATTAAATAATGTTTGCAATGACCGCACCATACTCATGTACCCTACTTACAATCATGGGGTCTATTAGGGAAGTAGCAGGTTATAATTTAGGACCAGGAAAGACTTGGGATATAGTTCTTTAGTAAAGACAGCTTCTTCTCAGCTATATCACCAGCAGACATCTCTCTGATCCTCTGCTCCTAAGCCCCTCCGGCCGCTTGCACTGCCAAAGCTTCTCCTTTGCTTGGGTATATGTTATAAAACTCCAGAATTCTGCCAATGAGTACCCAGAGGCTCCCGAATCCACCAGCAAACCTCCAGCCCTAGGTGCTCCGCTTTCTCAATCTGTGGGCCAGAAATCCCACTGTGTATCTCTCCCCCATCTCCTGGTTCCGATGCTTCTCTGCCATCATTTCCCTACCCATCATTTCCCTACTTCAGCTTCTCAGTGTCGCTCTCCATTTCCGGTGTTACAGGAAGTTCCCGGTGCATTGGTCCCAGGTCCAAAGCACATGCGTGTTGCACTCTTGTCTATTGACTTGGTGACCCACAAGCACTATGGATCAGAACTGGCTTGATGCCAGTGAGTTACAATCTTTGGGTGGGAGTTACAATACCATCGCTAGAGAGGCCATAGAAAAGCAATCTATTGCACAACACCTGCAGAGTAAGTTCTACTTTGAATTCTACGTGAGCTTACCACATGAGTTAGAATAGATTCGTTGGCCTTCAACAACAACAACAACAACCCTCTAAAGGCATTTTATGGAAGAGAAAATGAAAGGAGGACCAGGAGCTCGAGTGAGAGAAAGCTTGACGAAAGTGAAAAATCTAGTGGTAATATGCGGATAGTAACAGGATATTTGAGGCATCTAAGCACTGCCCAGTCCTGCTTGTGATTCCCTCCTTTGTCATTGAGTTGGTCTACATATGTGGTGGGTGATGTTTGCCAGGATGGGAACAAGAGCAGAGGGGTTACCTGAACCTGGGACATTAAAGAAAATGAGGGAGCTGGTAAGAACCAGAAAAGATACCATTTTCTTATATCTTCAGTTAAAACTAATATTCATGTTGTTATAAATTGAAACAAAAAGAAGAAAACATTTTAAAGGCTAAAATAGGAATGACCCTCTTGGTAGATATTTAGCAATTAAGTTACTATTGCCCGGACAGCTTTCTAGACCTCCTTATAATGATGAAGAGGGAAGAGTCAGTCAGACCGGGGTTTGAATCCAGTTCGACCTGTACTCTGGGGCCTTGGGAAAATTCTGAAGTCTTTCTAATCCCTCCATTTACCAATCTATGAAATGATGTACTCATGGCTCCTGTACCATAGGTTCTCACGAGGGATAATGCATATAAAGTATTTAGAAGGATGCCTGCCTGGGGTAGGGTGGGTACTTAGGTGTTAGCTGTGGTCAGAGTGTGACTGTGTGTGTGCACTTCATTGCATGTATGTGATATGAGAAGGAAAATGTCTACACTGAGGGTACTAGCAGTGTGATCTTGAGTGAGTTGGAAGAACCTCCCGTGAGAGAAAGTGAGAGAAGTAGGATCAGAAGGTGCTGGGGTCAGAGAATGGAGTTTGAAGCCTAAGACTTCCAGGGAATGGCATGCCAGGATGACCATGCCTTTAGGTTTCTGAAGTACAGAGAAGATGAAGAATCTTTTATTCAACATTGTTAGCCAATCCCAAAATCCATGATTCTGTTATGCCAGGGCTGGCCTTCCTTTCCAGTTGGCTGAGTCTCTCGGACCTTTCGGACTCAGGTTACTTAGGAATCCTGGAACCTGGGATGTCATCATTGACTTGCTTGAATGTATTCAGTAACAAGACTCTATGTTCGACTTGCCAAATCAGTCTTCAAAGTATTGTATCCGGCCTGAGTCATTGATGCCAAAAACCGTATGCCCTAGCTTGTGCATTCTTTCCAAAAATCATGACTTTTAAAAAACGCTGCAGGATGCAGGAAAAATTGTTAAAAATCGGGACTGTACCACCAAAAGTGGGACGTCTGGTCACCTTAGTGTGCCTACTGCATTCCTTGGGCTTCAGGGAAGATACAGGAAGCAAAGAAATTAAATGAAATAAAAGAAGACAGGGGGCAAAAGAAGGTAGAGGAGGCAGGCATTGTGCTACACGGCAGACTTCGCGACCTCAATCAGTGACAGCATGATTCAGGCACTCAGCTCCCCTGTTCAGTCACCACGTCACTGGATTCTGGATTCCCAATGCCATTCATTTCCTCCACTGGGTTCTTTGTCCACATGCTACCCACTTCTTCTTCTCCATTCCCACTGTGACCGCACTCAGCAAGGCTGGCGGAAGTCCTACCTCTGACCATCTCGAACTGTGTCACTGGTTTACACAGTTCGACATGTTCATTATGCCAAAAGGCTGCATAGTACAATCAGGTGCTAGAAGAAAAGTTGAATCTCTGTGTGATCTCACCATCCAAAGAGAACTACGGTTACCATTTCTATGTATATCCTTCTAAGTTTTTCTCCATATATGCCAATACACACGGGCACACAGAAATGATCGGTTATAAGATTCTGCACGCATTTAGCAGCACCATGCTAATGCTTTACCAAGACAATAAAAGGATGTCTACCACGGCAGTTCACAAGGGTGTCATGTTTAATTCTTAAAATGGCACTGCAAAAATAATGGCACTACAGCTGAGTTTTTTGCAGTTAAATCCTCATGCGTGTTAAAAACCATTGTGAATGTGTGCGCAAAGCTTTATAAATGGATGTTCTAAGCAAAAGCACATTGTATTTTCATTACCTTCTCACTCCTGTCCCTGCTCACTGACGGACCCCTCACCCTAGCATACATGCTAAGTTCTTGTGGTCAAATGACTTCTCTAAAAATGAGGGACTTGTGATCCTATTACTTCCTCATTCAGAAATGTCAGTGTTTTTCATAGTACACAGGGTGACGTGAAGTCCAGATTTTCTGATAAGGCACTTGTGGCATCGAGGATCTGACTTCTGCCTCATGTAGGCCGTAAAACTCAGTTGACCTTCAACCATTCTGGACTCCATGTTGCTTAGATGCTTTGTTGGCAGAATGCCTGCTTAATTGATCCACAGCATGACGGGTAGCATATGGCACACTTAAACCAGATCACTAGATGAGTGTTTTAAGAAGGGACTGCTCACGTCGGCGAGAGTTGAATTTAGGGAGCCCAGCCAGACATAGTCCCCTACCTCCAGGCGAACAGAGGCAGCGCACGCTTATCACCTGTGGGCTGGATGGAGGAAGTGTAGAAGGAAGTGATTGACATCTAGAGATGGCAACTCTATGGAGGAGACCATATGGCAGGAGACTGAATGACAGAAGCTGTGACCTTTGCAGTTGACGCGTGGCAACCAGGTCGGAGGGAAGCCAAGGACTAAACAGTCCAACCACACTCTCCTTCCACCCTCCGATCTTCTGCTGGAGATTGGCCAGATCCAGCCACAAGGCAGTGAGCACTCCTTACTATTGGAGCAGATCAGCCTCTCTAGGTGGAGAGCACCGAGAGTGGATCAAATGGAACTAGTGGAAGACATCCCATATACCCGTTTATCCTGTGGGGCTCCTACATGCTGCCTCCTCTATAATTCCCTATAATCCCGAAAGCTCTTAGAGTGCCTCTCTAGGGACAATTACATTTGTTTCTGTGCAATTATCCTCCAACTAGATGAATACTCCTATACAGAGAGAGACACTTTTTTGTATGTATGATCAGATCTTCCGAAAATATTTGCTGTGACTTTATCCTCCCAAAGACCCCCTGAAGGCAGTTTACCCAGGGACAATAGATCCACAGAAAGTGCTAGAAGAGATGAAGTGTCTGAGCATGAGCCCAAGACCTGCAAGGTAGAAGTAGAACCCAAAGTCCAGACAATAATACCCAACACTGTCTAAGCTCCACTCAGGAATCAGCACATGGGGAGGCTACACGGACACGCATCCGGGTTGCATAGGGCCCTACAGACCCTGACAGGAGAGTCACAACTCTGTTTTTGAAAGTGTCATTTGAGACACAGAAAAGTAAAATAACACATAAGAGCAAACATGGCTGATCAGGAAAATCTACCTCCCCAGCACAAGGTCCCATAAGCCTCATGCCTAATTGGCATACCCTTTCCCCATGTGTTGATCAGTGGCTGTGCTGGAGTCTACGTCCAGCAGAGCCCCTTCCTTCACCCTGCTTCAAGAATGTGCCAAGGTGTCAGGCAAAGCCCTCCTCCCTGACTAGGAAGCCCCAGAAGCACCTGAAAGATGGACAGAGACCAAAAGCAGCAGGCAATCAGGAAGCTCTCCATGGAACCAGAGCCCCTCGCCTTCTCAGTCCTAGCCTCAGGACCCCGGGACCTTCCCGAGAGCTGGACTGTAACATCAGCAGTGAACTTGGCTCTCTCACAGTTCTCAACAGGATGTAGAGACCTGGTCTGGATAGACCCAAATCCTTTTCTTTTGCCTGCAACTTTCACTCTACATTTTTGTATATCAGACTCGGTGTCTGGGTTGATGAGGATACACCCGTGAAGCACCGAGCACACGTTCTGAAACAAAGGTATTGAAGACGATTTGCTTTCCTTCCGGTCACTTCCCGTCCCTAGTTCTCCATTCTGTCCACCTCACTGCATTGCCTTTTCCACAAGTAGGGGTTTGAAATGGAGCTACATCGCTTCCCAGGATGGGAGCTCCCAGCTTCCATAACTTTGGCATATACCCTTTTACTAAGGTGACCAGATTTAAAGCGGAACACCATTGACCGGGGACGGGAGGGGGGTGTTCTTGGTTAAAATTTTGGTCTATATGAACCAAATAGATCGTTCCCTAGCTTGTCGTGAATTCTTTCCAAAAATCGGGACTTTTTGAAATGCCAAAAACTGGGACTGTCCCACCCAAAGCAGGACGTCTGGTCACCTTACCTTGTATCTACCATCTCAGGAAACCAAGGAGCTTATCAGATGAGAATGTGAATGCTGCAACCACGCATGGACCTTACACTGTGTGGCCTTCGGTAAGTTACATGCCTTCTATGCACCTCCGCTTTCTCTTCTGTGTAGTAGGGATAATATTTGTACTTGTTCCATACACTGACATTTCTTAATGTGTACTAAAGCACTTAGAATAAAGCTTGTCAACTCAATTTAACTCATGGCTATTGAGTCAGGGCCAACACATAACAACCCTATAGTGTTGCGGGTTCAAATAAATAATGGCCACTATAATGTCTTGATAATTTAGAAGAGTCTTTCTTCAGTTATAACCAGATGGCTGGAATCTAAAACCAATTCTTTTGATTGCAGTCCTGAGTGGACATCTCAGGGAGTTCATAAGGCAAAAACTCATTTATCAGGGACTTAAGCAAGCAGATGACAAAAGTAGAAAGAAAATTAATGTTAACATGCTTTAGAGTTAGTGAGCATTACAGGTTACAGGATTGGTTATAACATCCTGGTTAAGAAAATGAGAATAGTAATGTCCTGGTTACACCATAAAAAGGAACAATCTTACTAATTACAATGTTCTGATCTTGGGAACATAGGAGTACACTGTAAAATCAATCACTAGCAGGACTTTCTGAGATGAGAGGAGGGAGGAAGCAGGTCATTCAGCAGTCAACAAAATGGTGTTACAGTGGCTAGTGCTAATCTGTCTCAATAGGATAGGGTAGAATTGCCCCTGTGAGTTCCCGAGATGGAAACTGTTCATAGGAATAGAAAGTCCCATCTTGTTTCTCCCATAGAGCAGCTGGTGGTTTCAGACTGTTGACCTTGTGGCGTGCAGCTCAATGCTTAACCACTATATCACCATGACTCTTAGAACGGAGCCTATGTAAATGTATTAGTGTGGGTGCTTTAGAGAAACAAATCCACAGAAACAGATGTATAAGAGAGAGTTTTATATAAAGGGTAAGTGCGCATCAAGAAACCATCGCAACCCAGTGCTGCCCAAGCCTACAAGTCCAACATTAACCCATATGTCCCAACACCAGTCCACAAAGTCCTCCATCTCACAAAACAGAGGCAATGATGCCGACTGCAGGAGGAAAGCCGAGTCAGTGAATGTGTAAGCATCTCACACTGGCAAGGGTCTCCACACGGCTGCTCCAGCACCGAGGGCTGCATCAGGGTAAATGGCTTCTCCTTGGGGATGTCTTGTAGGAAGTCAGTCTTGCCAGCGGAAGCAGGGAACTGCTAAGGCAGCTGCACCCTGGTCCCACCATGAGAAAGCAAGAGACCCTAGAACTTGAAAGGCGAGGCTCACCGAGCCATTTATCCCTCTAGCCTCCAATTAATCGCACATGTGTTTATTGGCCAGGTTGGCACAATAAACTAACTCAGTAAACTACTACTATTATTATTATTATTTAGTATTTGAGGGAGATAGAAGGCAACCACATAATTGGCCCGAGCAGAATTCAACAGCAGCCAGCAAAGACAGGGGCAAAGCTGCGCAGTCCACACGCAGTCATTCTCTGCATTTGCTGTGCTAACTCCACAGGAGAAGGTAAGCATTGAATTAAAATACAGAGCAACGTGTTTTTATCTAGTTCTAGCAAGGCTAGAGGAGCCTTGCTAGTGTAGTGGGGTATTTGGTGGACTGCTAACCACAGGTCAGCAGTTCAATCCCACCTGCCACTCCAGGGGAGAAAGATGAGGTTTTCTGCTCCTCTAAAGAGTTTCAACTTCAGAAATCCAAAGGGGCAGTTCTACTCTGCGCTCTAGGGTCAATGAATCAGAAAAGACTTATGGCATGGAGCTTTTTTGTTGTTGTTTATCAGTGTGAATTTAGGTAAATAATTTAGTGCCAGTGGATCACAGTGTCCTCATCGGTAGAATCAGCTTTGGGCTAATGAGTTCCAGAGTCTCTTCTTGGTTTAAAACCATCTGTAATCCCATGGAAAGAGGTCTCATTGACGGCACAGCGGCCAGCAATTTCCTTCTGCGTTTCTCCTTCAGCCAAGGGGCCTAGGAGTGATAGCCGCCCCAGAGGTCCTGCCCCACGTGGCCCTTGGGAGAAAAGAGAGGTTTTTGAGTGTTGTTTTTCTGTTTTGTTTTGTTTTAAATCATTTTATTGGGGGCTTGTACAAGAGTGTTGGTTTTTTGACATTAAGCCCAGATGAAGTTATTCATACAATCACAAGTGTCACATGACAACAGTGAAAAAAACATTAATCACACCCACTATCACATGACTCGATTGGCTACTTGAAATGTGCAAGGGATCACTTATTTTTATAAGATCAGGATATATGTTGTCTTATTTTTATATGTTGGGTATTATTTGAATTCTATGTCAAGAAATAATTCATTTTAGAGATCCTCACTATATCACAATAGTTTGAACCATTTTGGGGGGGGGGCAATGAATTTGTTTTCTAATGGAATTGTCCCAACTCACGCCTGAACTCTGAAGTCCTGGCCATCTCCCTTGGGTGGCCCCACCCCCTGGCCAGCTCATGGTTTGTCAGAAACCTGCTATCAGGGAAAGGAATCGTGTAGGAGGGGGTGGGACACCAGAGGAGTGTGACGTGCTGATGTCAACAGCTGAAACTTCTCACAAATTACCTTAGATTTGCTCCTTGAGCACAAAGCCTATTAGATCACTCAACACATACTAGGCACACATTCAATACGAAGGGGATTCAAAAATTCACGAAAAAATAATCCTATCTCTAAGGCCATTTTCCACAAACATTTTGAAGCCTGCTCATCATCTGTCCAATCAAATCAAGCTGAATTGAAACTATTAAGAAGCTACAAAACAAGATGAGGCACTTTTGATGAGGGTAAGGATGGGGTCATATACAGGAGTACGTTGTTTCTGGCCTGTAACTAAAACTCAAACAAGCACACCACTAAAACCAGTTGTTGTTTAGTAAATTGACTCAGGAGGGGGCCTGTGCCCCCCCAGGAGAGTTTTCTATGGTGGATTTTTAAACGGCAAATCATCCGGCTTTTCTTGTAAGGTGCCTCTGATGGACTTGAACTAGCAGTAGAGTATGTTCACCATTTACGACCCCTTGGGACTCTGTGTTCCGGCAAAGACATTGAGAGCTGTGTTCTGTGACTCGGCATGACACCTTCTGATCACACTGCTCTCCCTGGGCTTCTTTCTAAACATTTTACTGTGCCCTACCTAATTATCCATTTATTCTATGATTAGAGTTCCAGAATTATTATCTGCATCTATTTCTTTTGGCTTCTTGGGTCTTCGCTGTAAAGGAATGGCATGGTGTGTTTCCCTGAGCCACCATCTGGGTCTGTGTTAACCTCTCCCTAGACTTTTGTGAGTCTATAGCCTCCTCGTTTTCCTCCTACCTCTCTGGAAGGACTTCCTAATTGTCCGTCTGTCCTGTTGCTCTCTGATTTTTCATCGCTATCTGATCTTAGAGCGATCAAAGACTTCAGAATGTGGGTTGGGGTCTCATCTCTCTTCTTAGGCTATCTTTTATAATCCCATACCTTTAAATCACCGTGAAATCCCAAAGTTACTTTCAAAATATATAGACTGAACAATCTTGGACTACATTGTGAGCTCCAAGGCACAGGAGTGCAGTTTCTTGTTTATGACCTTGAACGACTTTTCCTTGAACTTGGGGTGAAACTGAGACTCCTGATCGGGACCTGAAGGTCCTGCTCTGTCTTCAGTTCATTTTGTTTCACTTGGTCCATACCCCATGGATCAGCAGCTCTTGCTTCTTTGGTTATTTGCACAAGTTAAGCTGCTGTTTCCCTTTCTCTGTCTCAAAGACTGGGGTTCAAAGAGGGAGACACTTAAAAGTTGAGAGACTGAAATGCTGATCCGGGGCCAATGTAAGAGACATTGTTTATTTACAGTAGGGAGCTGAAGGACTGGGAACGCGGTACAGCGGCAGCTGGCTGGACAAGAAAGGATCTACTGAGTGGTAGATCACTTTTAAAAAACCAGTTAGTGAGTTGGGTTACTGGAACCAGGGCATTAGTCCTGGAAACTTGTTGCTATGATAGTTTGGTGATAAGGGGGAAGGAGGAAACAGTCACTCAGCATTTGGCTGTGTTCTATCTTGGTAGGGGTGGTGGTGGTGGTGGTGGAGGTGCTGGTGGAGATGGTGCTGGTGGAGGTGTGGTGGTGGTGGTGGTGGAGGTGGTGGCTGTGGTGGTGGTGGTGGTCATGGTGGTGGTGGTGGTGTGGGGGCATGGGGTGGTGTCCTTCCAGAGGACACACTGGGAATGCCTGCTTAGCTGAAATGTGAATGTTTGGGAGCAGGAATCAACACCTGTACAAATACCTTCCTGAGCTCTCCAGATGCCGGCTTTTTGTCCTATTCCAGGCTGTCCCTGGTACTTCCTGCCGTTTCATGGCCTTTGCCCATGGCACTTACAGGAGTTGTGCATTTACACGAAGCATTTGTTGTTGTTGTTTTCTCCTTTATTGTCTGCATACCCACACCCACACCCACCCCCGAATTCTAAGCTCCAGGAGGACAGGGGCGAGGACTGCCTTGTGATCGCAGGCCTCAGTGCAGGGGCTCCCAGAGGCAGCTGCTCAATGAACCTGTGGGAAGGAAAGAGAGGAGGAGGGGAAGGAAAAATAGAGCAAAGACAGAAAGAGAGAGGCCCTTTGGGTCCTCCTCCTCATAGACATAGTCAATGCCTACCCCGAGGAAGCCAACAGAGGTGAGGAGAGAGCATCTGAATGCGTGTTTGGGGTTTGGGGGGCTGAGATTTTGTTTAGCTTTTCTCTAAGTATTTATCTTGTGCCAGGTGCCTTAAACATTCTTTTAGCTTAATCATCTGAATAGTCCTGAGAAGAGTATTACACACTCATTTTCTTGGGGAGAACATAGAGGCTCGGCTAAATTAAGGACTTTGCCAAGGTGGGGAGTGTGGGGGGTCCATGCTGTCTGTACAGCTCCACACAAGCCGGGCATCTCCGACATACCAACAGCTACTGACCGGCTCCACAGTCTCTTGTGTTGGCTGCTTTCAAAGTCTTTAGAATTGATATTCCCTTCTGGTCAGAAACACATCTGAATTAAGGAAGCTGACTCGAGTAGCCAAAGGGTTTCTGAGCCATGCAGAGGAGCCGTGTCCACACCGCCCTGACCTCTAAAGAGGCTGCACCAGATTGGAGGGCTGTCACCAGGAAGGAGGGGTCCGTTTCCACGGTGTAAACACAACAAGCTTAAGCCAGCCTGCCAGCACGGAGCGCCTCAGATTTCCAGTCAGACAGTAAGTCTCTCTATATAGAATCTGTCCTCGGATGTTCCCTAAAGTTCATTTGGATCATTCCTACTGTTCACACCGGACAGTTGCTGTCTCGTTTGTAAGTTGGGAAAACCTCTTCCAGAAAGAAAGAAAATCAGGCATTTCACTTACATGGACTCTTAAACAGTGCTTTAATCATCCGTGAGTAGTTGGTGAATTGTATACCTTCTCTGCAATCAACTTTGATGCTTCTAATGAATACTCTCAATTCGTTTTAAAACTGCCTTATGAAGATACCAGTGTGGGTCATAAAATTGATCCATTTGAAATGTACAATTCAGAGCGTTGTAGTTTATTCAGACGTGTGAACTCTCACTCCCCACAACCTAATTTTAGAATACTTCAGCACCCCCAGAAAGAAATGCTTCCATCCCACTCCAATCCCAGTCCTTCAAACTCCCTGCAGTCAAGTCAATCCTAGTTCGCAGTAACTGTATAGGACAGGGTGAAACCACCGCTGTGGCTCCAGAGGCTGTACGTGAGTAGAAAGCCTTTCTTCCTCAGAGCAAAGGGTGGTTTCGAACTGCTGACTTTCAGTTAGTTGCCCAAGGCACAACCTTGATGTATTTATAAAGCAGCTGCTGTCTGGATTGTGATTTCTGGTGATCCTTTGCTCATGTTTACATTTGATTAGTTGTATTTTCATGGTCCAGTTGTAAGAGCTCTGCTTGTATTATGGATCCACGTTCATGATCAGTTATGTGATTCGCACATGTCTTCTCCCATCCCATAGGTTGCATTTTCTACTTTTTTCTCAGTATCATTTACAGCACGAGTTTGCAATTTTGATGAAGTTCAATTTATCTATTATTTTTTTAGTTGCCTTGTGCTTTTGACATATCCTATCTTAGAATCCATTTCCTACCTCAAGATCATGAGGATGTATTCCTATGTTTTCTTCCCAGAGCTGTATAGTTAGGGGGTTTCTTTTCAGGTATTGGAGTATATTTGTGCATATGGTGTGAGATAGAGGATCCATGTTAGTAATTTACATGTCGATATCAAGTTGTCCCAGAAGTTTTTGACTCTTTTCTTTCCCGATTGAAATACCCTGCTACACTTGTCAAAATTTAATTGACCATAAATATAAAGGTTTATTTCTGGACTCTCAAATCTAGTCCCTTGTTCTACATGTCTATCCATATGCCAGGACCACCCACCTTACTGAATGTAGCTTAGTAGGATGTTTTCAAATCACAGTGCCTTGATCACTACAGCTCTTTAGTAACTTTTGAAATCGGTATTTCTGAGATCACCTTGAAGTCAAATGAGGAAAAACTGGGATTGATGAAATGTTAACCTGGTTAAAGACTTGCGTGAGAAGTAAGTGAAAGGCTTGCAGACATTCATTCTAAAAATGGTTGAGATTTTGTGACACCTTCAGATGACAAACGTGAATTTTTTTTACCAGTTTATCATTGACCAAACACTCTCACGTGCTTTCTTATACAACAAACAAAAATTACCTTTACGTCCACGTTCAGCATCTGCCTTCCTGTCCCTCACTGTTGCCCCGTGCCTCGCTGGCCACCACCTAGACCCCGAGGTCTCCTGATCGGCATCTGCTTCCCTTGATTTGAACAAAATGTAGTTTCTTAACGGTTCATTGCTGTGTGAAATATGAAGCAATACACTTTCCATACTCTATTCCATTAAAATCCATGCTCTAGCTTGAATGAATCTCTTTAACCATGCATGATTGCATACCATCATATACCTGGCATTATGAAAAAATGTTATTTTGCCAAATTATGTAGATTTTTTCCAAAAGCTGACCCATTTCACAGTACAATTTATTTTAAAAATTACATTTATTAAGTCACGTAATCATGGGTCAGAATTTCATTTTAAAGTAAATCTTAATGTCTATCCTTCGTGATCTAGTAATGCTATGACAGAAATTCCACAAGGGGAGAGCTTTAACACAGAGAAGTGCATTCTTTCTCTCACAGGTTAGGAACCTAGAAGTTCCAATTCAGGATATCAGTTTTCAGGGCAGGCGTTCTTGCTCTGGGCGAAGTACCTCGTCTCCCTGTGATACCCGTGGGCCGGGTGTTTCTTGGAGATCTCCACGTGTTCTGACCTTCCCCTGAGTCTAGGAGGTTCCCCGCACAGTGAACCCAGACTGGAAGGATCCACTCTATTCTTTGTTCCTTTTTTCCCCTTTAAACCTGGTAGTACGGAGGTCCCTCTTGTCTCCGTTCCATTGTCTGATATCTTTTATATTTCAAAAGAGATGGACTCAAGACACAACCCAGTCCTGTAGTTTGTTACCTGCCTCATTGATAGCACAGAGGTTAAGATTAACGACAGGTCATTACATTAAGTCACAAAGTCTGGGGTAAATACGTAACACTGAGAATCATGGTCTAGGCAAGCTGACACATATTCTTTGGGGAATACAATTCAGAAAGCATTATTATATTCCTTTGGAACCTGCCTATTGGATCGACTTTTACTGAGGGGCGTGGTGGTGTGAGAAGGATACCGTGACTAGCAATCCAAGATGGTGTTAGTTCTTAACTAACAGTTTCTGCATCATTGTTTTTAAAACATCAGGGCAGCTGTCAACACAGTGAACATCTTAATGTAATATAAGTAGTTTTGAACTTATGGTCTTCATGTATGGGCCTCAGGGATCCCCAATCTCTATAAACTGTAACTTTAAAACTGCTGAGGTCTAGCAGACAATTGATTTTAAAATAGCCATTGTATTTGTATGTTTCTGTCTTGTTCCTCTCCATTATGGATGCCACAATAGTATGAGAGTTTCTTGGAGCCCCTGCTCTGTGTCTAGTAAAAACATTTCATGTAGATGGACATTTTATCTTTCCAGTCGCCGGGAAGACTTGACAGATAAGGAAGCAAAGACACAGAATTACCCGTCGCATGAGACAGCACTGAAAGGTGGTTTGAGATGAAATGGCAGGGGCAGTCTACTCCCGTTACCATCTCAGAAGCCCGCAAGGGGTGGCTATGAGTCGGGAGTGGCCCCGTGGCAGGGTGTGTGGTTTGGGGTTTATGAAATGTTAATTCCAGGGCTTAGGTACCATTGTGTAGGCAGTGGAGAGCCACTGATGGTATTGGGTTGGGAGCTAGGATGCACCGTCCACTGTACCTAAGACCTAAAGACACGCTCAGCAGAGCATACAGCCAAAGCAGAGCTGGGTGCAAACTCATGAGGCAAAAAGAGAGTCAATGATATAGAAAGAAATCTTCGGGATCACTTACTAAGGAATAACAAATTGTAGAGAATTCCCTAACTTGTATGTCTCGCCCACAGGTTTTCTGTCCCCCCCCCCCTTTTTTTTTTGACATGGAATTAACCAAAATGTCAGACATGACAAAGCTCCATCAAGCTGTGGCCATGGGGGACTACAATTCAGTGAAAAAGATTTTGAAGAAAGGTCTCTGTGATCCAAATTACAAGGATGTGGACTGGAATGACCGGACTCCCCTTCACTGGGCTGCAATCAAAGGTGAGTGGACAATGCCTAGGTAAGGTCCAGCTCCTGGATTCCACCATTCATGAGGTTAGTGATCGGTCAGTAGACTGGATGGTGGTAGGTCTGAAACATTTCTTTGGAGCCATATGGGTCTGTACTCCAATCCTATCACTACCATGTACTAGTCTTAGCACCTGAAGCTAATTTTTTTAATTCTCTGGGCCTTCGTGTGCTGAACTGTAACATGGGAACAGTGACGCTACCATATAGTCCTGGGGTCAGGGCTCATTAAGATCATGGCTGTACTACCCCAAGCAATGGTCTGCCTTCCCCTCCACTAACAGGACTGGAACATCCAGTAGGATGAGGACTTTGTCCGGATCATCATTATATGCTCACATATTAGATGTGTGCCTATCCTAGCTGGAGTGGAGAAGAGGGGTGGAAAACCACAGCCTCCTGAGCTTGTCCAGGGCTTTGGCAATAGAATACCATCCAAGTAAGGAAGTCTGGCTTTCTTAAATTTGAAGCATTTGCTTTGGCTCCTGGGTGGAAAATCAAGATGGGCTAAAGAGAGAGTTGTGTAGATCTCTAAGTACAACATCTTCTAACGGAGCATGTGCTATGTACTGGACATTGTGACTTTGAACTTCACACTAACTCAGTGAGGTGATAATAATCTTAACCTACAAACCAGGAAATGAAGTCCCCAAGGGTGATGATAGGCTTCCCAAAAGTTTGTGAAAAAAACAGAATTAAAATTTGTGACATTTCCCCACAAAGTTCTCAAAGCCTGTTTGTGTTTCTTGGTTCAGGTGGCACAATGTCTACAGGATTGCTCGGCCATGCACCCGTGCGCCCCATGGGAAGGGCTTGCGGGCTCCCGTAAGCAGAATTAACATTATATGTATATAATTAAATATATAAATATCTGTTTTTAAAACCATCGCTGAGGCTGCTCCGAGCTGACTGAGCCTTAACCAGAAAAGAGGTGTCCCTGCGTCTGACTCACGGCAGCCCACGTGTGTTCAGATGGACTGAGCTCCACGGGTGCTCAATGGCTGACTTTTGAGAAGTAGATTCGCAGCCTGTTCTTGGGAGGCGTCTCTTGGTGGATTCAAACCTCCAACCTTTCTGTTAGCAGCCAGAGGACAGGAAAGATGAGGACATGTCCAGGGAGGAGTCCAGGGAAGGCACAAAGAGCCCCAGGCCCCAGGTGGAGGCCAGGTTCTCGGAAGTGAAAAGAGGAAGACTGAGTGCGTGGTCAGGAGAAGAGGGGAAGAGTCGGGTGAGGATGACTGGAAACCGGAATGACCTTAAAGGCGGATTGTTGCCCTCTTTTGTGTTACCCAGAGGAACCCTGGGGGCCAAGTATTTATACCTTGGGCTGCTCACTCAACATCAGTTCTTCATGGGGCTTTCTACTCCCATGAAGAGTCACAGTCTTGGAGACTCACAGGGGCAGTTCTACCCTGTCCTATAGGGTCACTATGAGTCAACATCAACTCGATGGCAGTGTGTTTGACTTTGTTTATTCTCTGTTACCTAAGGGATCCTTCCTTGGTGGTGCTGTTGGGTAAGCTTTCAGCTAACCTCAGGGTCAGTGGTTCAAGCTCATCGTTACTCTTTTATTTGCTCCTGTGATAGGCTCAGAAGCCTAGACGGGCATCGACTCAATGGCAGTGGCTTTGGTGGGTCCTGTGTTATCTAGGTCCCTGGGTGGTGCAAATAGTTTGGACTCAATTACTAATGCCAGGCTAGTGGAACAACACCCCCTGCCCCCCAGTGGTGCCACAGAGGGAAGGCAGTGAATTTAGTAAGCTTCCATTAAGATTACCAAGGAACATTCCATGCTGTAACACATGTGGTCCCCGTGAGTTGGAATTGACTTGCAAATAGCAATATACTGTTTGAATTGGGGGGTGGGGGGTGGTTCTGTGTTATCTAGGCTGGCTCCAGCCTTAGGCTATCAGAGATAATTTCCTCTTAAGTTCATTCTATTTCTTCTTGGTACATCCAAGGGCAGATGGAGGTCGTGCATCTCCTGGTAGAACACGGAGCCAGGCCCTGCCTGGTGACTGATGTGGGCTGGACCCCAGCTCACTTTGCGGCTGAGTCTGGCCACCTGAACGTGCTCAAAACTCTGCATGCCTTGCACGCGGCTATCGACGCCCCTGACTTCTTCGGAGACACCCCCAAGAGGATCGCAGAGATCTATGGGCAGAAAACTTGTGTGGCATTCCTGGAGAAGTAAGTTTGGTTTCTCTGCAACCTAGAAAAGGCTGAGACACAGGCACCTGTGGGGAAGGTTCAGAGCTGGGAAAATGTACGGGGCGGATTCCGACAGGTTGCTCTTTTGATTAATTTCATTAAATGACTCATCTGGAAGAGACTCTATGGATCACATGACACCAATCCAATGTTTTAGATGGTACCACAATTACCTCAGTGAAGGGAGGTGGGTAATGTGTTGAGCTGCTAACTGCAGAGTTGACAGTTCAAAATCACGAGCTGCTCCCAGGAAAAGAGATGAGGTTTTCTACTCCGGCACAAACGTAGAGTCTTGGAAACCCCCAGGGGCCATTCTACACTGGCCTGTGAATCGCCATGAGGTGGAATTGACTCAACATCGGTGAGAAGGGAGGTAGGGCACCAAGTTTGAAGATAGAACATGGCCCAAGATTTATGAGCCCTCCCCTCTTTCGACTCTTTCCCCACCCACCCCCCATCAGTTTTATTGGCATATAAGTCACATATCACAGAACTCAATAGTTCGATCACATCAAGAAGAGTTGTACAATCATCACCACCATCAGTTGCAGAACATTTTCTTCACTCTTGTACACATCATTATTAGCTTTTTAAAATGTGTGTGTGTTGTTTGTGTGTTAGAGAGAGAGAGTTGGGTGAACGTTTACAGAGCAAACAGTTCTACAATGTATGTACCTTTTGTTTCACATGTGCTATTACAGTCCCCAAAATGTAACCTTACTAATCCCACTTTTCCCCCCCGTGTTTCCTTCTTCCTTCTTTCCTAATCCTTCTGAACTTTGTCTTTGAGCACATGCTTCCCTTTTGTTCTCACAGGATGGATTGTTCTAGGGTGCAGATCCCCACTAGTGTTACTGTTCCCCTTAGGGCTATCGGTTTCCTGGAAATGGAGCCGTGGGAGTGTTCCAGACTTGCATTCCCAGACCTGCAAGGTGATAAGAACGAAAACCTTAGGGGTTCCATCGGTCTCTATTTGACCAGGAAACCTGACCTTTTTTTATCCTTCTTCAGGTTCCTTGACAGGTTCAGTCCAGCTGCCTGACCTATGGCAAGTCTCCTTTCTGACCCTCAGTTTTATTCAGCTTTAAACTGAGGTCGTGAATTTAACTAGCATCCTCAAGGACCTTCCCATCTATTAAAACATTTATTCATCTATGAATCACACACACACACACACACCAGAGATGAAATTTTTTCTACCATTTGTTCATTTATGCATTCAGCTAAGTATACAAACAGAGATAATAACCCAGTTATGCACAGGACAGTGACAGGTCTAATGGGGATCTCGGCATTCATCATCTGGTGAGGTCAATCAGTGATTCAATAAGTTACTGAGCAAGGATAACATTGCTTGGTGACCCAAAGAAACCAGTTGATAAACAGTAAATATTAAAGGCAAGATATTCAAGACGATAGTGAAATGTCCTCATAAGAACTTGAAAATAAGGGATTTTCAGAAAGTTAAACTAGCAAATTCCCTACCTGTTAGTGGTTGGGAGGAGTAAGAGAATGTCTCACATTGCAAGTAGCTATTTGGGAGCAGAGAGTCCTAGCAGACTCTTCACCCCAGTTCCTACACTCAATTCCTGGCACACACTGTGGCCCTGAGCACCAGCATGCATTGTTCATTGCGCTCTCAAACTCTTACCGGGCCTTTATGTGGCCATGACTCTTCAATTCATTAGGTCTTAGATGAGCGGTTCTCAAGCTGCAGAAGGTTGAGAACCCCTGTCTTAGATCATCACCCAGGGTGTCTGAATGCATCAAGGCCATTCTTCTTTCAATGTATTATTTCCTTCCAATCTATCAGCTGCCTGGAGGTTTTCCCCTGCTGTCTCTAGAGTCCACGCTGTGCTGTGGCTTCTACTTTATTTCCACCAGCCTTCACTTTCTAACCTTTTGTCTTCCGGTAGCATCTATCCGAAACTTTCCCCGCATGGGGCAGTCTTCTGTTTTCTCTGCTCCTATGCTTGTTCTGCTAGAAAAACTCCACGGACACGTAGATGGGCATCGATAGAGGTCCAATCATTTCCAACTTCAGCTGAAATATAGGACAGGTGGCAATTGCTCCCTCTCTTCCTTCCTCATCTTTGGGGTTACTAAATCAATGGAGTTCCAAGGCTCCACCAATGCAGCCCTGCCCTTCAGAGGGAGACCTTCTGCATCATAGAGAAAATGAGAGCCGCAGGGACATGTGTTCCATGTCCTACACCCACACACTTTACGTACATTTGTGTCTCATCCCCTTTGGCCTTCCGGTCCCCCCTTCTGTGAAAAGTGCCATCCTTTCCCACGGACCCTGGATCCAATCCTTTATACCTTCTGCAAGGCTGCCTTCCTTTCCTCGGCATGGAATCTTCCATGTTCTCTCCTGTATTTTGCTTCGATTCCTCCCCTCTGTTTTTAGTGGGTGGGTGGGGGTGTCACTTATGAACAAGTTCAAATAGTTCTTATTAAACAACACTGAAAAAAAATCCCTTCTTCTACCTCGAGGGCTTTCTAATTCCTGTTGTTTTGTATTCCCTGCACATCCAACGACTTGAGGGTCAAGTTAGATAATTCCTCTACTTCCTCACCTACCACCCGCTCTTCCACTTCTTCATCAGGGTGCTGACTCCCCTAGACCTACTGCCATGGAGCCAATTCTACTCGTAGTGATCCTACAGGATGATCTACTTGTAGTGATCATCAGGGGGCCGAATCCCCTAGACCCACTGCCACCGAGCCAATTCTATTCGTAGTGATCCTACAGGACAGAATGGTACTGACCCATAGGGTTTCCAAGGTTCTAATCTTTATAGAAGCACATTGCCTTATTTTTCTTCCATGGTGTGGCTGGTAGCCTTGAGCTGCCAACGTTTCGGTTCACAGCTGACCCCTGTAACACCAGGACTCCTTTGTACTAAATCAATTCTCACTAAAGTTACCAGTGAGCTTTAGGTGACCAAACCAACGGCTCCTTCTCGTCCCACATCGCAGCTCCCACCTTCTCCAGCGTTTGCCATTCCTGAAGCCCTTTCCCTGCTCTCTCTGGTGCTTCTCTTCTAGTTTGTTATCTCTCTGGCCATGTCTTCCCACTATTCTCCAGAAGCGCCAATTCCTCCAGTCTTTTCCAGTCCTGAGAACCCTCTGACCTTCGGCGTGGGCTCTCGTCAAATAACTTCTGGTGGAATCTTGTCTCCACCCTTGTGACCAGGGGGTGGATGACTGATAGGCGACCCCAGCGTAACTGAGTGGAGAAGTGGTTTCCGCAAAGAGTAGGGAGGGCTGTTGCCAAGAAAAGAAGGAAGGTGGAGCGCGCACGCACACACACACACACACACACACACACACACACACACACAACCAACCAAATGTCAAGCACATCACGTGCAAGTCATTTCTATTGATCGGCATTTCTCATGAGAAACTTCCCTTCTGGGAAGTTAGAGCAAACCAATGTGGTGGAGTCCGTTCTAACTCCGTGACCCTATGTAGGGCGTCTGAGGCTGCAAACCTTCCCAGGATCGGATTTCTTCATCTTGCTCCTGTGGAGTGGCTGATGGGCTTGAACGGCTGATCTTGGGGTTCGCAGGCCAACACTTTCCTGAAAGAGCCTCCAGGGCTTCTTCTTAAGTTTTCAAGAAGGAATCCCAAATTACATGGCACCAAGTGAAATCCTGAAAAGGATGTAAGGTAAATCAGAGCATGGGAGAAAAACGATTTCCTGTCTGGGGGGAAAATGGAAAAGAACGTCCAATTCTCATGGAAGCCATGTTTTCTGGAGCCATGGACGCTTCATACGTCCCTCCTGCCCAAACTATTGCCCTGAGTTAATCCTTAACTCTTCAATAAAAATTAGACTCTAAAGCCCATGGCCACCAAGTTGATTCGGATTCATAGTGACACTATCGGACAGACTAGAACGGCTCCCTGTAGTTTCTGACACAGTGATCTTTACCAGAGTAAACAGCCTCATCTTTTCCCCCATGGAGTGACAAATGATTTTGAACCACCAGCCTTGTGGTTAGCAGTCACGTGCTTACTGACAATGCCACCAGAGCTCCTTGATAAGATGCTTCGGGAGCAGAAAGTTGAACTTCATTTAGAAAAGATGACAAGAAAGGGCCATAGCTTAACAAATATTATCAGTATCTGTTGAATTGAAGTATGTTTCGCTGAGCACTTTTTTACCATAAAAAAGTGAAAATAAGCCTAAAGAAGATGTTCCCTGCCTGATACCGGGTATACCTTTCAAAGAACGAATCCTCGCACAAAAAGGAAAGGGCCAGAGAGGAGGGCAGACAAACGCGAGACCCGCAGACTGGAAAGGCATTTCCAGTTAGCGGTGGGGCAGTAGGAAGGGAGGCATATTAGGAGCGAGGTGGGCAGGTGTGCTTTCCTCTGAATATAGTGAGCTTTTTATAAAACTTTGTATTTAAAATAATGTTTGCTTTGCCTGTTCCTTAAGGAGTACCGAGGGCGCAGTGGCTACATGTTGCGCTGTTCTGCGGCAGAAGGGCAAGGCTTTCTACTCCCATAAAGAATTACAGTCTGTGAAACTCACAGGGGCAGTTCTACCCTGTCCTTTCAGGCCGCTAGGAGTCACCATGGACTCAAATGGCAGTGAGAATGCTGCCAGTGTTTTGGAGCCCGTGTGGCACAGTTTCTGATCAGCTGCTAGCCTAGAGGGTTCAACCCTACTCAGGAAAGTTCACCCCACTCTACACAAGTCCAGCCAAGAACACTCCACAGAACAGGCCTGCTCTGTAACACACGGACTTGACCATGAGCTGGAACTGACTTGATGGCAACAGATTTGCTTTTGGGTTTGCCCATTACAGCCCTACCTCTCAGACCCCATTCCTCAACAGATTGTATCTCTGTGGAGCGGCTTTCACCAGTGTCCATAGGTGAGTCACTCACCGTTGATCTCTATAGAAAACTGCACATGTATATATATGACAATCTAGCTGCCTTTCTCTCTACCTACCTACCTATATACCTACCTGTCTACCCGACTATAAGGAGGCTTCAAAGAGTTCGTGGAAAAATTGCATTAAAAGATCATGGATTTTTCCCCCCCAAATGTTTTGAAGCCCCTATTGTATAAACCTGACTATCCATCCCTCCACCCATGCATCCAACTATCCACCCATCCACTCATCCATCTATAAGGAGACTTGGTAGCTAAATGGTAAGCACTCAGTTACTAACCAGAAGTTGGCAGTTTGACCCCACCAGGCACTCAACAGAATAAAAGGCCTGATGATCAATTACCATAATGATTATAACCTAGACAACACGATGGGACAAGTTCTACTCTGTCATGTAGGATCTGACTGAACCTGAACAGAGCAATAACAATCCATCTATAAATAATGATCTCTTCTTTATATAAGCCATCCATCGTGCCACGGTGGAGTGGGTTAAATTTTGCACCAGGTCAGTGCTTCAGAGCCACAAGGATGTATCGTCTCAGAAACACTGTGGAGCATTTCTACTCTGTCCTATAGAGCAAGTCAGTAGGAACTGGTTTTACACAGTCTGTGTATGATGATGAGTGATCTTCATTTTCTTCTGTGTTAATGTACTGCTAAATTTTAGACAATGAACATGCATCATTTTTATAATTAGGAAAATACCACTCAAAAATAAGCAAAGGAAATCAAGCGCAGACCCACCGTGGCGCAGGTGATTCAGCTCACAGTGACCTTACAGGATAGAGTGGCGCTGTTTCTGCACTGCACATCTTTCTGGGAGCAGGCAGCCATATCTTTTTCCATGTGGGCCCCGACAGCTGACCTTTCTGTTCTTAGATACGCTGTGCTAGTTGCTCTACAGATGTGAGCACGTTAAGAACTAGCACTGCCTTCTTCAACGAAGTGCTACTCTCTTTTTGATTCTGTTAACATCTCACTAGCATCCAGATGACCCCAGGAGCCCTGGTGGTGCTGTGGGTCAGTTCCCTGGGGTTTCTTTAGTGTCTGTGACCTCCTTGAGTGTGCACACGGACCCTTTTCCTTCTGATATGCCGCTAAATCACCCGCATGGAGTTCAGGAGCGGGGAAGAGAGGCAGATTCCAAGGCAAAGGAGAAGCTGGTTTGCCCCGTGTGGGAATAAATCCCTCTCTTCTCTCTTTCCTAGGGCAGAGGTTGAATGCAGGGACCACCGACACACGGCCCAGCAGAAGGGACTGCAGCTAGATCAGCGGGACGGAGACTGGGATGCCAAGAGAAAGGAGCTGGAGCGAGCTCTCCCTTCCTCAAATCAAAGCACAAATAAGATAAAGAATCAGAAACGTCAAGGCCCTGCCAGATTCAGCAAGCATAAGGGGAGGAGAGTGTGAGCCCCGGAAGCATCTTTGAAGCAGACCAAAGGTCTTGGACCAATTCTTTCTGTCAAGAGATTTTCCCTGGCGCCCACTGGAATCTTTTAGGCGTGGCTACATGATTTCACTAGTAAGCCATTACCCAGCTTCTACCAGTAGCTCCTGATTTGTTACTTGATCTGGAAGTCTGGCCGGGAGGCTCTCTATAGGCCTCCACGCTAGTGCCTGCCATCCACTAGGATTACCACAAGCAACCCCATTGTTATCAAGTCAATTCTAGCTTATGACAGCCCCATGTGCAACAGATTAGACCTGTGCTCATGGGCATGTCCAGGTTACAACCTTTTGAAAGCAGCTTGCCACGCCTGTCTTCTTTGGTGCATCTTGGTGGGTTCAAGGTTTTGGTTAGTGACCAAGTGCAAAATATTTATGCTACACTAGAGCTTACAAACCTTACTAGGATAGTTTTTATAGGTGTTTATAAGTAGCACCATAGGTACCTGTGTTTATAGGTACCACCACAGATCCATTAATACAGTGGAGCCCACAGGGGCAAAAGTATAAAAACCTCTTAGCCATATCCAAACCCTTTGAGAGAATATATCACTGGGCCTGGGGTCTCCTGGGACAGTAAAATCAGTTGGCATAGCAAATGAAACACATCAGCTCACATCACCTCCTTTACGCAGAATTGTCCCAAGAGTGCTTTTCCCTGAGGGCATTTTCCCTCCTCTCTCCAAGCAGCCTTGGCCTGGCTTGAGGGGATCTATTTAACATCACAATGGAATGCAGGTCTGTAAGTGCCCTAGAGCAGTGGTTCTCAACCTTCCTAAAGCCAGGACCCTTTAATACAGTACCTCATGTTGTGGTGACCCAACCATAACTTATTTTCATTGCTACTTCATAACTAAGTTTGCTACTGTTATGAATTGGGCGACCCCTGTGAAAGGGTCGTTCGGCCCCCAAAGGGGTCTCGACCCACAGATGGAGAACCGCTGCCTTAGAGCAATTCTTGTTTAAACTACCCCTCTCCCCTTATCAAGAGATTCTGTAAGTCTTTCTCTCACTTTCTCTCATGGACGGGAGTGTCCATTTGCCTCCCCTGCTAGGAGGACAAGCTAGAGATGAAATTCAGGAATGGGATCATAAAACAAGGCGCCTGAAACGTTACCTAAATATACTTTTTTTTTTTTTTTACTTCTGTCAATACCACTTAATGATATATGAATTTTAACTTGCCTTTTCTCCTGCTTTCTGTATTCTACCCTCCCTGAATGATGTAAAAGAAAGCCGGCCAGGGAAAAGGGGTTTACAATCTGGAGAGCAGTTCCCTTTGAGCATTTCCGCTGCAGCCCAGGCGAGACTGTCATTAAAAATAAGACTTCAGTAATTCTCATTGGACGTTGTAGTGGTCTTCTTTTATCCGAACCTGCAACAGAAAGTCTGCAATGACAATGTTCTACATCCTGCTTTGGTGAGTAGCCACTGGAGTCTTAAAAGCTCATGAGTGGTCATCGAAGGGGCAATTATTGATCTCTCCTGGTCCAGAGCAAGGAAGACTGAAGAAATTCAAAGATTGTGGTACCCACATAACTTCATGTCAACTTGATATATGCAAGTGTAGGGGTGCAGTCTAGCCTCTCAACCAAATCACAGCCTTATGGAACCTCCTGTGAGTGTGGCCTTCTCATAAGGAGGGTCCTGGGAACCTCCCCCCACCCCCACATCCTACCTTCACCATCCTGATGGTGGTCAGAGACCTGGAGATGCATCCACCACCATTGGATCCACAAGACTTTGCACCCACCAACCTGTGATATCCCTGCATGAGTCTGAGGAGGGACTTATGGACTAGTAATCAAACTTACGGACTTGTGTTGGAATGGGCTGGAATGTTTTCCTGATGTATATAAATCTTCTTGACATAAATAGATGAGTGGCACTGGATTTGTTTCTCCAGTCGATCCATCCTAACACAAAGATGCAAGGAAGCAATCGGCCCAAAGGACTACTGGAGCAGGAGAACCCTAGCCACCACAGCCCTGAGACCAAGGAACTAGATGTCACCCAGCTAACACTACTGACCACCCTGAAAGGGATCCACAGCGGGAGGTCCTGGATAAGTGGGAGAAACTATGGAACGGAACTCAAAAATCTTAGAAAAGACTTGGTCGACTGGCCTGATGGAAAGTGGTAGGACCCCACGATACTGGTCCATAGCCTGGAACTCAACATTCTGCCAAATGATGGGCCTATAAATTGAACAATGATGCAGGGAAGTTCACATTCATTAGAACAATCAACTGCATGAGATCAAAGGGGCAGTGTTTTCCCAGGGCTAAAGCTCCAAATAAGGAAGGGATGGGAACGAAGGATGGAGGGAAATAGCAAACTCAGGGAGGAAGTGGAAAGACTCCTGTAACACTTTAAGGATTTACGTCACACGAGAAAACATGTATGAATTGTGGAAGGGAAAACCAATTTGCTTTGTCAATTTTCACCCAAAAAGAGAAAGGATGAAAAACCGAGAAGGAAAAAGAGAGGGAGAGAGTGAAAGGAGGGAAACATTACCAGGAGGAGACAAGTCCAACTGTCAGCTGCTTTTGCATTTGGTCATCAGATGTGCACTGTCAATATCGCCTGACCCTGCCCCAAGAAGGAAAACAACAACAAATCTCAAAACTTTCCAATGTACACAATCTCTCTATGGAAAAATAACAATCGAAATTCCTCCCAGTCCATCTTTTCTCTCTCTCTCATATATATATATATATGTGTGAAATATGTACTATCACGTAGTCCAAGTAAAAAGTAAACAAAATGCATCTTCTGTTTTCTACCTATTCTGTGTATTTGGGTAGGGGTGAGGGTGGGTGGGGGTGGTAGGAGCTTCAACCCCAGTGGCGGGGGGGTTTCCCGTAGTCTCTCTGCAGAGCGTGTCAGGGCAAGGGATCCACTCAGTGAGTTAAGCAAATCCTTTCCATGATTTAACTTCATCTTACATAACTAGTTAAAGGGAGCATGGAATAAGGAAGACTGGGGTGCAAGGTCTATTTTCCTACATTGTACTGTTATGAAATCTAAATTCAGATCAGGGGTTCTGTGTTAGTCTGGGTACATTAGAGAAACAAATCCACAGAAACACATATGTAGAAGAGAGAGTTTTATATAAAGGCTAAGTGTACATTAAGAAAACATCCCAACCCAGTGCTGTCCAAGCCCATAAGTCCAACATTAGCCCATATGTCTGATACAAATCTACAAAGCCCTCCTCAATCTGACAAAACACATGCAATGATGCTGACTGCAGGAGGAATGCTGAATCAGTGAGCGGGTGAGCATCTCAGCGCTGGCAGGGGTCTCCACACAGCTGCTCCAGCACCCAGGGCTGTATCAGGGCAGGTCCATGCGGCTTCTCCTTGGGGGTGTCTTGCAGGAAGTCAGCCTTGCAAGCTGAAGCAGGGAACTGCTAAGGCAGCTGCACCCTGGTCCGACCATCAGAGAGTAAAAGAACCAAGAACAAGAAAGGCGAGGCTCACGCAGCCATTTATCTCTCTGCCCTTCAATGAATCCCTCATGTGTTAACAGCCAGGTTGGCACAATAAACCTTAACTGTCTCAGGTTCCCATGAAAATACAGCACCCAAATGGAGTTGTGCTATAAATTGAAGCTACATATCCAATTTGGGGGACTTAGGACTAAAACCTCATGTGAAGCATCATTAATAACATTCATATTAATTATCCATTGGAGTGAACATATTTCGGATAAGAAATTCCATAACAAATTATTAAGATACATTTTATCTCTTCTTCAAAAAAAATGTGACTACTAGAAAGTTTAACGCTTCCTGTGTCTCTAGGCTTACATTTTTGTCCTGTGAACAGCATTTCTCACAGAACCTAGACAACATGTCAAGTCTGCATCATGAGCTTGGTCTGGTGAATCTACTCTCATTGGATACTCTACATACTAGTTTATGAAATTTTCCTCTGATATCTTCAGCCACCTAACATTTTTTTACTCACAGCCATCGAGTTGAGTCTGACTCACAACGGCCCCATAGAACTGCTCCTGTGGGTTTCTGAGACTCTCTGAGGCGGGAGAAAGAGAGAAATGGAAGGCTTCTGTAAAGATAAGAAAGAAAGGGGGTTATGGGGTGGGGTGGGGAGAGAGAGAAGAGAGAAAGAGAAGACAGCTTTTTTGTTCTCAGTTCTGGCTCATTATTCCGAGATCTGTGAAATGCTTCTTTCGTATGAAATGCTTCTTTCGTATGAATTGTTTTCATTGTGTTTGCAGTGTATTGGATTGCTTTGTTTTCCTTGAAAACAATGATTTCTAATACCAATCCAAAAAACAGCTCATGGCCACTGAGTCTATTTTGACTCTTTAAAACCGCGGAGCTGCTTCATAGGGTTTCTGAGACCATAAATCTCTACTGAAGCTGACAGTCTCCTCTATCCTCCGAGCAGCAGCAGGTAGGTTTGAACTGCCGACCTTACCAGACAGCGCCACCAGAACTTCACTAGACCCTTAAAGGGCTCTGTGACTGGCCCCCCCAGTGACTCCCAGGGGAAAGCTCAGGCTACTTATTTATATTACTATATCATGATAGTAGTGCAATAGTAATTGTGTCAGTCTATTAAATTACTATAGGAGTATACAGCATTGTATTAGTCTGGGTACTTTGGAGAAACAAATCCACAGCAACTCACGTATAAGAGAGAGTTTTATGTAAAGAAAATGTGCATCATGAAAACATCCCAACCCAAAGCTGCCCAAGCCCACAAGTCCAACATTAACCCATTAACCCAACACCAGTCCACAAAGTCCTCCACCTCACAAAA
>NW_022107432.1:19178601-19180541 GCF_000313985.2 Echinops telfairi | reverse complement strand
ACGTAGAGTCACGATGAGTCAGAATAGACCCTACAACACCTCACAACTGCATTATGACAACCAAACCAACCTCATTGCTACTGAATCGATACCAAGTCACAGTGACTCTGTAGGAAAGGGCAGACCTGCCCCAGTGGGTTTCTGAGATTGGGAGTAGAACACCCTATCTTTCTCCCACAGAGTGGTTTCAAACTGTGGATCTTGCAGGTAGCAGCCCAATGTTGAACCAGGACACCACCAGGGCTCCTTACTCTCGTAGTTTAGTTACAGAGGGGAGCTCAGCTTTCCCCTGGGGGTCCCAGAGGGGTTCAGGAATAAAACATTTTAAGGATGTTAAAGCACCAAGCTCTCCATTGCCTCGCACATAAATACCTACAGTCTAGTGTTTGGGTGGGGCCGTGGTGGCATAGTGGTTATGTATTGGGTTGCTAAGTGCCAGGTCGGCAGTTTGAAACCACCAGTCACTCCTAGGGCGAAAACAGGCTTTCTATTCCTGTAAATATCTACAGTCTCAGTAGCCCTCAGGGTAGTTCTACTCTGCCCTACAGGGTCTGTATGAGTCAGAATCAACTCCATTGGCAGGGAGTGTGTGGGCATGCATAACAGCCTATGCCCCATTGTCAGACAAGGACCCAAATGCAGCAAACTACATTGTCTTCAGGGTCCCTTACCATGCCTGGGACCTGGTGATCTTCCAGGACTCCCAGTGACCCCTCTTTTGATACGTATTCATATCGGGGAATGGGAAATGAAATGTTTCTTCTCCCAGGAGTTATGGTATAGTAAATGGCAACAACAGAAAGAGGGCACGAGCATAGTGGCCCTGTATGAACTGCATGCCCCAGCTGCATGCTGGACTCTGTTGGAAGCACTTTGCTCATCTAATCTGCAATACACATCTGCACACAGGAATCGTGATCTCTAATTGGCAGAGACCATGCTGAGGGGTTCTGAAAGGTTAATGACATTAATGACATGCTGACAGTCATGTGGCTGCTCTTTGAACACAGGTGTCAAACTTGATTGCCTGCCTGTTTGGTGGAACTCAATGTGGAAGGGCTTCCACTCGACACACCCACTACCCCTTCCAGCTCAACCCCCTTACTGAAATCTTGCATTCATATCTGTATACCCTAGAATATAGAGGTCCTCAAACGATGGCCCACGGGCCACATGAGGCCCACCGAGGACATTTATATGGCCCGCTGGGAGTTTTTGCCCCACTTGTTTTTTCACTTCAAAATAAGATATATGCAGTGTGCATAGGAATTTGTTCATAGTTTTTTTTTTAAACTATAGTCCGGCCCTCCAATGGGTCTGAGGGACAGTGAACTGGCCCCCTGATTAAGAAGTTTGAGGACCCCTGCCTAGATATACAAAAGCAGCATCTACAGTTTAGCAAGATCCCCAGTTACACAGGAATACTTAGTGAGCTTGTTCAACTGTAGATTCTGACATAGTGTATCTGGGGCGGAGATGTCAGTTCTCAGCAGAGGAGCCAACCAGCAGAACTGGTTGGAAGTCCTGGCTCTGACCCTTTGGGCTCTGAGATTTTGGACAGGTTGCACATCCTGCATCTTTTTTGCCCCCCGGGGCTGATGAGTGGGCTCCAACCACTGAGCTTTCAGTTAGCTTCCCCTTTGCAACACAAGAACCCTCCTGTAAGGTATGGTGAGAATTAAAGGAGATAGTGCCTATTAAGTATGTCATACATGCTTTTCACATGACAAAGTGTCATTAATAGCCAATCACTGTTGGAACTATTAATCTTCATAGTCTTTGGTGTCACTGATAAGTGAAAAAGAAGTATGGAGTCCTTTGAAGAATGGGAATCCCAGAACACTAAGCTGTGCTCGGGTGGAACCTGTATAAAGATCAAGAGGCCGTCCTTTGAACACAGCAACGGGACACTGTGTGGTTTAAAATCACCACGAGACGTG
>NW_022107432.1:19176046-19177880 GCF_000313985.2 Echinops telfairi | reverse complement strand
ATGCTGGGAATATCCAAATGCCCATAACTGATGAATAGATGGAGAAATTGGGAACAACCGTACAGTGACATAGTAATGAAAAGAAATGGAACCATACAGAAAACTCAAGGACAAACAGCAAAGTGAGAGGACACATTTACAAACCGAATGTCTGTCTGAGAAAATGCTTTTACTCAAATAATACACAGAACTCTCAAAATTCAACAATAACGAAACATCCCGGGATAAAAAGGCTGAAAACAGACATGATAAATACATGTATGAAAAGATGCTCACCATCATATATCATTGAAAAAAATAAGTCAAAACCCACCTCCATGGAGTTGGTTCTAACTGATAACAGCCCCCTATGGAGTTTCCCAAGACTTTAAATATGTATGGAACCAGAGTCTCATTTTGCCCTTGAAGAGCAGCTAGGGGGTTTGAACTGTTGACCTTGAGGTTAGCAGCCCATAACCTAACCCAGAGCATGACCAGGGTCCCTATAACCAAAACTCACTGCCATCGAGTCCATGATGACTCTTAGTGACCGCCTGTGGATTTTTAAGACTGCAACTGCTTATGGGAGTAGAAAGCCCAGTTTTGTTCTCCCAGGAGCGGCTGGTGGTTTCGAACTGCCATCCATAGCCCAAGTGTAATCACTTTACAGAGGGAGAAAAAGAATGTTTTCGACTCTCGCAAAGAGCAGTTTTGGAAACCCACAGAGCCAGTTCTACCCTGTCCATCCGGTTGTTATGAGTTGGAATCCACTTGATGGCAGTGAGTTTGGTTGGTTTGGAAGATAGCATTTCCCAAAGTGCTCAATATAGCCCCCTGTCGGCAGGCACTGGAACATCCAGAGGAGCGCCCAAAGCAGATACCTACACTTTATCTTAAATTCTGAGCTATAGTACAAAGGTTTTAATTGCCAGGGAAAAGTTGTTTCTTTTTTTTCTGAACTAAGTTTGGGAACCTCTGATCGAAGTAATTTCTAGGAAGCCCTGGAGTCACAGTGGCAAATCCCTCAGCTACTTACTGAGTGGCCAGCAGTTCAAACCCACCAGCTGCTTCGAGGGGGATGGATGTGGCAGTCTGCTTCTGTTAAGATGTACAGCCTGTTGTCCAGGGTCCCTGAGTTGGAATTGACTCGACAGCTCTGTATTTGCTGATGAAGGTAACTTTAGTAACCAACTAATTCAGGGTGGGTTAGAGAGTGTGTTTACTGGTCTGAACTCAGCAAACAGGCTGGGGATCACAGGCTTGGGTCTTAAGAAACCTGTTGCACTATGGGAGGGATCCCACATCATGGTTACTTATCGTGGCCACACTTCCTCTTCTGACATTTCAAGAACCTGGCAAAACAAACCCGAGAAATACAAAAGCAGCAGCCAAGCTCGGATGCTGAGGTCAAGGACACCACTGGCTTGTAAATAAGAATTAAATAAATCAAACCATAGTGCCATCAAGTTGATTTCAACTCACGGTGACCCTCGGGAACAGGGTAGAACTGCCCCTGTGCATTTCTGAGACTGTAACTCTTTATGGGAGTAGAAGCCTCATCTTTCTCCTGAGGGGCAGGTGGTGAATTCGAACTACTGAATGACTGTGGGTACTCTTTACAGGAGTAGAAAACCATTTTTTCTCCTGAAGAGCAGCCGGTGGTTTCAAACTGGTGACCTTGCAGTTAGCAGCCCAATGTGGACCCACTATACCACTAGGGTTCCTTGAAGGGACCCTGATACAAACCTTAATAGAAACCAAACCCATTGCATCAAGTAGATTCAGACTTATAGAGAGGACAGAGGACAGAGGACACCTGCCCATCGAGTTTCCAAGGCTATACATTTTTGCAGAC
>NW_022107432.1:19168315-19174793 GCF_000313985.2 Echinops telfairi | reverse complement strand
TATCTGTACCAGTGTACATCCTCTGGTCTAGCCAGACTTACCTTTCCTGATTTTAAACCCTGCAGCTTATCCTCTTGTTCGTCTCAAACGACTGCCTCGATCTCGGTACCAGTTCCTCATGAGCACCACGAAGAGTTCTGCAGTCGCCTAGGAAGAAAGGAGCCCCGGTCACTTCCTAGCAGTGGCCTCTACGTTGGGCGGCCAACTGTGAGTTCAGGAGTTTGAAACCACCAGCGGCTTTTCAGGAGAAAAACAGAGCTTTCTACTCCCGTAGAGAAGTACAGTCTCAGAAACCCCCAGGGGCAGTTCTGCCTGGCTCTCTGGGGTCACTAGGAGTCAGTATTGACTTGATGGCAGTGAGTTTTGAGTTGAGTGGATTCCTTCAAAAATCCTATGAGGCCATTCTCCTCAGTCACCCGGAGTCACTATATGCAACCCCACAGATGGGGGTCTATGAGCCCGGCGTGGATTCAAGGGCACTTAAGATAACAGCAAGACGAAGAGAAGCCTCCCTTCCCCAGGACATGGATGGGAGGTCCCAGGCTGCTGCCCAACCTCTGGTCCCTCCTGAAGTCCCTACAGTTGGAGAAGGAGCCCTGGAGTCTTGCCTAATAAGCCGAGCAGAGACCAGACGGTTCTGCCTCCTGGGAATCATGCGACCGGCTAGGAGTTCAGAAGTTGAAGGAGCCAGGTTGGGCGCTGTGAGTGGCGTGTTCTCAGGAGGATGCTGCTCTGGCTAAGTCGCACCACGGAACTGGTCTCCCAGCATGTCGTGCCACGGAGGTGTCTTCTGTATTGTTTGGTACAACCTGGCCGCCAGGGACTCTGGGCCCCCTTCTGCGTTTCTGCCGTTCGAGAAATCTGTGGCACTGGCTGTCAAGAAGCAGCGACTAGGTGGATCCTTCAACAATCGATCTTATTGTGTATACTTCAAACACGATCTTATTCGTGTATCAGAAACACCCTCTCATGTCAAATGTCCCTCACAAGGCTCTGCACTAGACCAGCAGGCCTGGGCCACACCCTTCCCCTCCCAGTGGGCCCTCATTTTCATCCTCTTGAAAGGGTCCCTCTTGCAAAGGAGTAACTTTTGCAAGTCACTGCTCATTCCCCCCCTCTTCTCACCCCCTCCCCCCTAGCAACTGCTAGTTTATTTTGGTCTTTTCCAAGCATGTCATGAACCTGCAAAGGGAGGCACTTCAAAGCAGATAATCATCATTGATTCATTCAATCAACTCTCTAAGAAGCGAGCCAACCCTCTGAAACCAGAGCAGGTTTAGCATATCTAAGCTACAGCAAGAAGCTGCTAGCTCGGAGCCTGGGGGCAAAAGGAGTGTGCGACAGCAGGGGTGAGGCTGGAGAGGCACACAGGGGCAGGCTTATGGGTCTTGAATGTCATGGAAACACGACTGGAAGGTGTCAGCCCGATGTCGCTGACTACGATGCTGAGACTAGACAGTAGCGGGGCACAGTGAAGCAGGGTAGTTGTGGTCAACCGAGGAATGGGATGAGAATGTAAGGCAGCTAAATCCTCCAGGCTCATGACGACGGGTCTGGAAAGACGACTCTGGTGGGGAAAGACTCTTCTGGTGGTGAGATATAAATAAATCTTAATGCACATTCTCATGACTGAACACAGCCCCTCCACTTACCCCCCATCAAAGAACTGTCATAAAGGAGCTACCATTTAAGATGAATCGTTTCTGTAACTGGCTACTTCCCAAGGCCTAAAGGTTTGCAGTAGCTAAAAGCAACCAGGCTCTATAGCCAACCCACCGCAAAATATAGCAAACACTGCTTTGACATCTCTTGCTGATACTCGTCAGAGATAGCAGCTCCCTGGGAACACTGTTTTGACATCTCTTGATGTTGTTGGACAGAGATAGCAGCCCCCTGGGGAGGGATGTGGGAGGGGGGGTTCAAGGTCAACCAGCACTAGGTCAAGACGATGGCTCACTTTGTTGCTTGTCTATTATGTTATTCGTTTATGATATCACCCATTGACTATGTAATTCGTTAGCTGTATGACATCCACGCCCGATGAAAGATTGGTAAGCCTCATTATAGTATATCCCCAATGGAAAATACATTCTTGCTCTCAGCCCTGACATGGGATGAGGAGCCCCTGTGCCCCCCTGTCTGTCTGTCTGTTTGTCTGTCTTTGATATTTTCCACAATCACAAAGTTGCTCCTGAGGATCTTTTTGAGTGTTGGGGACCCCTTCACCCTGACGAGGAGCCCTTCTGTCCTGGAAGGTGTTGTATCAGGTTAGAGGTCATCGTGGCTTGGGCTCCAGTGGCCACCGTAGACACGGTGCAGGGGCAGATCCCAAACACATGCTGGTGGCAGAGCAGAGAGGCTGGTTGCAGGAAGACAAATGCTCAGGATACTGACTGCTGGCTCAATTCTTTGCATGGAGCTCATCCACACTTGATGGCAGGTCAGCTTTCCCTGAGCAAAAGCTTCCTGTGGGCAGGTCCTGTCAGCTGATTCTCTTTCTGGCCAGCTGTGAACCGTTGCTATGGCTTCAGTCACCATGAGATGCCTCTGTGTGTCTGGGAGCCTGCCGCTGAATGCTCGGCCTTTCCACGTGCCTCAGCTTTGCAGTGTGGGCTTGTCTTGGCTGGCTTAAATACCATCAACTTGTTTGCCTTTTCTTGTCTGCCTTTATTTATTTTCTTCCAAGGACTAACACACTATTGGGATATCATTTATGTAGGTAAAATGCACAATGTTTTAGCACAGTTTATAGGGTATATATATGAAAGCCACACCAGGAACAAGATTAGAAAATTCCCAGAGCTCAAGAAAGTTTCCTCGAGCCTCCTTCCAGTTAATCCCTCCCACCTTCTAGGTCTGCCACTTCCCAGACAACCTTTGTTCTCATTCAACTGCTATCCAGTCAACTCTGAGTCATGGGGACATGTGCCCAATGCTGCCGACTGCTACCCAGGCATGGGTCACCATCAAGGTCCCAAGGATGTTTGAGTCCCATCCTAGCTATTGGCCAATACTTCTCACTAAGGGTTGCCCACAACCTCATGGGCTCTCTACCAAACACAAAGTCCTTCTCTAGAAATGGATCCATCCTGTTAGTGTGTCCAAAATAAGCTGGTCAATCAGCACAACAATGTCTTGTTGTGACCTATCAGCTTTTCGAGGGCTAATTTTTGGAAGTAAGCCACCTGTGTACCATGGGTGACCCTGACAGTATGTGCAATACTGTTGACATAGCTTTTAGCATCCCAGTACATGCACGCCACCTCAGTACAGCACACTGAGAGGTGGGTAGTGGTCATCACAGCTTAGCTTGGCCTATTCTTGAATTTGATATGTAGAGATCATTCATGCATATATTTCTGTGTGTCTGGCTCCTTCCATGATTTTCATCATTATCTACATAATTGACTTTCAGTAGTGTGTGCCTTGGATGAATAGGCCCAAAGCATTTATCTTTTCACCACTTCTTGATAGACATTTGAATTGCTTTAAGTTTCAGTACATTCTCATGAAAGTGGCAGCAGACAGGCATTTGGCACATGAATTATTATTTGTACCAATTTTTAATTTTCTGGGCACCTAGAAGTGGAACTGCTTAGTCATAGGACAGATGGCTGTTCAGCTATAGAGGAGTTTTGCTTTTCATCTAGCTTTCTTGAACAAAAGCTTTCTAGCTCAATGGGTTCAATTCAGGACATTCCTCACCTTCCTCAGCAGGAAGATAATACATGATGATAAAGAAAAGAATGGGGAGGAGAAAATACGGCTGATGTGTAGATGTTAGAGCTAGTTATTTTGATAGGGCCACCTTATCATATACACACCAGGATGCTGTTGCGTGCAGGCGTACTGTTCCTGGTGGTAGCTTTCCTCTGTTTGGTGGAAATTTCAATACATGTATTTCAAGTGAAAAACTGGATCATTTATGGTTTTACTTTACCTCCTTTTCCTCTCCTGTGCCTTGTGTGCCACCATAGAGTCTATCCTGATGCTCAGGACCATGCAGGGCAGAGGAGAGCTTCCCCCGAGGGCTTCCCGGGCTGTGCTCTCTTCAGGGAAGCAGCTGGTCAGTCTCGCCTTCCTCAAAGTGGCCAGTGGTTACCGCTGACCCTTCAGCTAGCAGTTTAACACCGAAACATTCGCGCTGCCAAGGCTCAATTCAGATTAATTAACACACATCCCGAGTCCAGATTATTCCTGAATAAACTCTTGCTTGATCATAATAGCCTCCATTTAGATAATGACGCCTAGCTTTATATGAAGGGGAACTCCACTATCTTGGGTAACATCAGATATTAACTCCGTTTGGTAATTAAAACTATGCTTATACAGAAGTTAATTTATACTAACAGTTAAGATGTGCAAAAATTAATAATAATTTATAAACCATCGAAGGTTCATGAGGGAGGGGGCGCGGGGAGGGAGGGCGGAAAATGAGGAGCTGATGCCAAGGGCTCAAGTAGAAAGTAAATGTTTTGAGAATGATGAGGGCAGCAAATGTACAAATGTGTTTGACACAATGGATGCATGCATGGATTGTGATAAGAGCTGTACGAGCCCCCAATAAAATTATTTTTTTAAAAAAGAGCTTGCAGGTTCAGTGTGAGTGGCTTGTAATCCTGTGGTGCCAGGTGCCCTTGGAATGGACGTGAGTGATTTCCAGGGAACAAGGAAATCAATTTTGTAGGGAGTCTGCGCCCTCTTGTGGACGATATAAATCCAACCCAACCCTAACCGAACCCTAACCAAACCCTAACCAAACCCAAACCAAAAGCCGGCCACCAGTGGAAGCTGGCCCAGAGTGACCCTGCAGGACAAGGTAGAACTGCCTGGGAGAGTTTCTGAGATGGTTACTGTTTACAGAAGTAGAAAGCCCTGTCTTTCTCCCACAGAGCGGCTGGTGGCTTCGAACTAATGACCTTGCAAATCGCTGCCCAACACATAACCACTACGCACTAGGACTCTTACAAATACCAAGGAAAGGTAGATTTTAATCAGAACCAAAACTCATTGCCATCGAGTTCGTTCGAACTCCCCTGTAGGACGGGCTAACACTGGCTCTTTGTGTTTCAGAGGCAATTTAGTCTTTGCAGGAACAGAAAGCCTCACCTTTCTCCCTCGGAGCGGCTGGCGGGTTTGAACAGGGAAACTTGCAGTTATCAGCCCCATCCTTAACGAACCCCGTGCTACTTAGTGCTCCTCCCTATCAGGAAGGGCTTATATAAGATAATGTCTTAGACAATTTGAATGCAGAAGCCCTCACCCAGGTCGGCCCTGCATCCCTGGAAATAAACCAGGAAATCTCTGAAGCAGAGGGGAAGTTAATTTGTGCTCAAATTATGAAACATAAAAAAATGAAATGTGACGTTCTGGCAAGAATTAAGAACATTTGGTGACAACATCACTCCTATACTGAATGTCTGTAAAAAAGACATCATGTGGCAATGTGAATACACATGAAGGAAATATATATATGTGTAATATAACAAATACAAAACAACTGGAATAGCACCTTCCTGTTTTGCATTCCTGAACATTCCTGAACTTTCCCACTTTCTATATAGAGTAAGCTGGTGGGGAGCACAGGGTTGGGTCTTGGGTGGGGTGTAAATGGGATGGTCTTAAGGATTCATTAGGGTGCAGTGTGCATTCACAGAAATGGTTGTGAATGATTGTGGGAGGGAAGATACAAGAAAAACATCAGCTTTCTGGTTTGGGAACCTTGGGAGAAGGGTGACTGTGGTCACCAAGGATACAGGAGCCAGAGTACATCTGGGAGAATGCATAATGGTGGAAAAGATTTATCGCAAGGTTGTCCCGATGAGTATTAGTTAATAGAAAGGGACTTAGAAAGATTCCCATCTAGCTTAGAAGAATTGGTGAAACTGTTTTTTAAATATCACACTTATAAGAATGATGGAGACTTTGTTCCTACTTTGCTTCTTTTTTAAGTAAACCTTCCTATGATCCCAGTTTTGATAGGCAAGTTATCATAGGATTAATTATCTCTAGCTCACGTAATAATGGCGCTCGCTTGTTTGAGTTGCATGAGTGTCAGGGATTCCCGCTCACAGCAGCGCCATGCATGCAGTCCGACTACCTGGTGTCCCTCCTGAGGAGTTCACGCTGGCCATCGTTGGGTCTTGGGTGTAAGGAGTTCGCCTTCCTGGGAAAAGTTTTCAGAACGGGGACTCCACAGTGATTTCAGCCAGTCAAGAACCCACGCGAGTTCCTACACATTGGCTCGGCAATAACTTGATGCACATACTGCTGTAAAGGCAAAGATAATTAACTGTAACATGGCCTGGGATGGGCAAGGTCATTGGGAACCAACCTCTGTCTCTATAACCTAGGCTTGGTTAGTTGAGCGCAGTATATCCATTCAATAGAATTCTATCTAGCCACTGAGGGAGCATTTATAAATCCGGTTACAAACCTGGTATAACTAACATTCTTATCCAAAAGATGAAGAGAAGCG
>NW_022107432.1:19161823-19167143 GCF_000313985.2 Echinops telfairi | reverse complement strand
CTCCAGCTCCAGGGCTCTGGCTCCATCAATCTGTCAATAGAAATGTCAAGCAGAGAGAGTGTGCTTCCCACCTCCTGGGAGGAAGGTAGGAGGTCCCAGAATTCTCAGGAGAAGGCCATGCCCACACAGAGGCCTCGTTGGCTATGACCTGATTGACAGGCTAGACTCCACCCCTTTCTTAAGTTGACAGGAGATTATGGAACTGCCACAATAAAGGACACATTTTAATTTCATAGACTTTTCCTTTTCTTTCCTGATCCAGTATTTGAAGAAGCTGAACCCTCAGGGAAGTTATATTGTGAGGCCATACTTACATTATGAGGATAATATCTCATGGAATAGTGGGATGAAAAGATAATGGGGCTTTCCCACAAACTATCTGAAGCTCCCTCCTACTTACCATATATACCTGAGTATAAGCCGACCCAAATACCAGCCGAGGTACCTATTTTACCACAAAAACTGCATTAGAAATGTGCTGAAAACCTTGGCTTATACACGAGGATATATGGTACTTCCCTGTCAGTGTTCAGCATGGGTCAATCACATATTGACGAGGAGTGGGTGAGTCAAATATAGCTAGATGTTTACTGTGTCCACCTACATTATCTGTCCTACGCATGGCCCTTCTTAATATGTGTAGCTCAAGAATCGTAGTGCACTGATTTGTAAAATAAATAGCACCAAGCTGGTACAGAGGGATTGTTTTCAAATATAAGAAGAAAATATCCCTGCTTCTTTAGGAAAATAGCCCTAAGGAGTAAGTCCCCGCATGAGAACAGAAGAGCTTTTATAAAGACAAAGTCAGTCATCCATTGCTGTTTTGCTCAGGGACCAAGCTCCTTGGATCCACCCATAGCATTGGTCCCTAACCTTGCCCAGTAGGGGACTGAACAGTGATTGCCTTCAGGACAACTCTAATTCACAGTGATCATACAGGGCAGAGGAGAACTGGCCCACAGAGTATCCGAAGCTGTTGTGTTTGTGGACGCAGACTGCCACATTGTTCTCCCACAGAGCAGTCTGTGAGTTCGAGCCAGTTTGCAGGCCAGGGCTTAAATGTGGCAACAGTATTCATGACACCCCAGGGACCCCCAATAAAACCACTGCTGTGGAGTTGATTCTGACTTAAAGGGACCCTACAGGGCAGAATTGCCCCATCGAGTTTCCAAGGCTGTAGCTCTGGACAAAAGCCAACTGCCACATTTTTATCCCTGTGAGCCGTCCATGGGTTTAAACTGCTGGCCTTGCAGTTGGCAACTTAAGCCTTTAACTGCTGTGCCACCAGGGCTCTTTGGACAGAGGGCATGGACTATGTCATTCATTGTGTGGGGATGTGTGGTCCCTGTCAAAGGTTTCAGAAGATATTGTTGTTCAGCCACTCGATGTGCCCAAATCCAAAGCAGATGAATGAATCTTCTCGAAAACGTGTTGAGCTCCATGCTGCCTTGCTTAACGGGAGATCCCAAAACAAAATGTTCTGAACACGATGACATTGAATTCACTTGAGCCTCTCAGAATTGGCATTGACGCTCAGTGAGGGAGCAATAATAAATAAGTTGCATACTACACATAGCATTTAAAGCACTTCACAGCCTTTTGCCTGCGTGTCTTGTTGTTATTGTTGCTGCTGTTTGCCATCTCGTCCATCCCAAAGCATGCGTGTCCCCTGTGTGAAGAGTGACACTACTACATGAGGGTTACTGTATGTTACAGCATCTCTGGGTGGGTTAGAACTATCAACCTCTTTGTTAGTAGTTGAGTGTTTAACCATTTGCACCAGCAGGAGGAAACCTGCAGGTCTAATTAACTCCATATTAAAATAGAAGAAATAAGAACATTTATCGAGTGTTCGACTCAATGTTTTCTGGCAGATCCGCATGAAAGGGAGCATGTGAACCCTAAGGCGTCTCTATTTACTTTAAATCACCTTTATTTAGGTGTAACTTCCATGGGGAAAAAGGCACTAATTTTGAGCACCAATTCAATGCAATTTGACTTCTATACCATTGTATAGCCATCACCGCAATCAGGATAATAAGACCCTTTCCATCATGCCTGTGTTAGGAGGGGATCTTCAGAGAAGCCAAACTAGTGAGGCTTGTATGTTTGTATACAGAAAGAGATTCCTATTGAGAAACGGCTCACACAGTTGTACAGGTAGGTAAGCCCACTCTGGTTGAAGTCAGGCTTCTCCTGCCGCATGGACACTGACAAACAGGAAGCAGAATGACAAAGCAGAGGGGGTGGGCCACAGGTGGATGAAAAGGTCAATTCAATTGTAAACTAATCCAAATGAGTCCACTATTGGTAGTCCTGGGATCAGCAGGCAGCAGAACACGAGATGGGGGAGCCGGACCCAAGATCCAGCTCGAACGGAAGGTGAAGGGTCAAAGAGAATTCAACTCTGCCAGGTCTCTCTTTTCTCCAACAGACCACACCCCCAAGGAGGTGTCAGCAGGATGCAGCTCCAACTGATGGGCTGAGGGATCACTTCGAGCCCAGAAGGGTCTCATGGACACAACCCCTAACCATTACAACTGCTAACAGTTCTCTTGCCCACTGTAGTCAGTAACCTCTCTATACTCCCTGGACCCTTGCCATCACTGATCTGTCTTGGTGGCATAGTGAATATGCCTTGAACTGTGAACTGAAAGGTTAGCAGTTCAAAACCACCAGACTTTCCTAGGGAGAAATGTGAGCTTTTCTATACCTGCGAACAGCTGCAATCTCAGAAGCCCACGTGGGCAATTCTGCCCTGTCATGTAGGCTTACAGTGAGTAGGCATCAGATGCACGGCAATGAATTTGTTTGTTTTCATTAAAGAAATGGACTCTCACAGGGCACTAACCCACCAAGGGGAGGGTATTGTTTATATCTCCACAGGGAAAGAGGGACCTGGTGCTCCAAGATGTGAATGCAACATACCGACATGAAGCAGGGAACCGGTAGAGAGGTCTGAGGGGCCCCAATCCCAACTATGTGGACAGCTGCCCCTCCCCTCAGAAGAATTTTACTTCAGAGGACAGCACTGGAGCTACAGCTCAGGGAGAGGGACATGTCTGATCAGAGCACATGGGAGCAAATGAAGGGGGAGGAAGAGAGAGTGGAGCACATCCTGGCCCAGCAAGTCCTGAGGATGATATCCCTGCTCAGAGCAATCAAAGCTGAGAGAGGACCATATGGCTGGCCCCACTACGAGACACAACATCCCTCACTGACCCATAGCCCTACGGGAGACAACACTGGGGACACAGTGTGTTAGTCTGGGTACTTTAGAGAAACAAATCCACAGAAACCCATGTATAAGAGAGAGTTTTATATAAAGGGTAAGTGCACATCAAGAAAACATCCCAACCCAGTGCTGCCTAAGCCCACAAGTCCAAAATTAATCCATTAACCCATATGTCCAACACCAATCCACAAAGTCCTCCTCCCATCTCACAAAATACCCGCAATGATGCCAACTACAGGAGGAAAGCCGGATCAGTGAGCGTGTAAGCATCCCAGTGCTGGCAGGGGTCTCCACATGGCTGCTCCAGCACCCAGGGCTGCATCGGGGTAGGTCCATGTGGCTTCTCCTCAGGGATGTCTTGTACGAAGTCAGCCTTGCCAGTTGAATCAGGGAACTGCTAACGCAGCTGCACCCTGGTGCAACCATCACAAAGCAAGAGACCCAAGAACTCGAAAGGTGAGACTCACTGAACCATTTTATCTCTCCTCCCTTCAATTAACCCCACATGTGTTTATCGGCCAGGTTGGCATGATAAACTAACTCGCACAGTGTGGGAATTGAGCCCGATCTGACCCCACCACACGGAGACAAAACACTGAGGGTGTGCAACAAAACAGCAAGGGGAGCAGAGCAAGGAAGTCCCGAGGGAGTACCAAAAATCGACTTTGGGGCCAGGGCATGGCACCCCATCAGACCAGATAACACTCCTAAAGGTCAACAAACAGTCCTTGAACTATTTACAGGCTTTTCTTTTCTTTTTTTGTCATTGTTTTTTTGGGGGTTGTTGTTTTTCTCTTTTGTTGTTTTGTGCTGTCTTGCTTTTGTGTATATTATTTATTATCTGTGCAGGTCTATCTAGATAAGATGGGCGGGATAAACAATCTCGAGGAGAAAACAATGGGAAGAACAGTTCCAGGGGAACATGGGAGAGGGGGAAGCAGGGGAAAGGAAGTGGGTGTTAACAAACCCAGGGACAAGGGAACCACAGTGATCCAAAATGGCGAGAAGGGTGTAGGAGGCTTGGTATGGCTTGATCAAGGGCAATGTAACTGAGAGGAATTACTGAAACCCAAATGAAGGCTGAGCTTGATAGTGAGACACGAGGAAAGCAAAAGGAAATAGAGGAAAGAACTAGGAGGCAAAGGGCATTTATAGAGGTCTAAATACAGGCATGTGCATATGTAATTATATTTATATAGGATGATGGGGAAATAGACCTGCCAATAATCCAGGAAGCCACCTTAGCCCTTTTGTTACCTTTGATCAGTGACCCTGAGAGTTTGCACCGAGCTCTCCTCATTCTCTTTGCTCCTATTCCCTTCCCCAGAGGGGAGCTCGCCTTCCTGTTCACAGTGTCAGAGGGAGGAAATTGGCCCTGGGCAGAGTTGCCAGTTGATTTCCCTGAAGGAATCAGCTGCGCCCTAAACAATGCCATGGAAAATGGGATAGCTAATCCCACTAGTCTTCTAAGAAGGCCGAACCTCCTGTTTATGTGACCAAGTCCCACGTACAATTTACCATCATTTTGCTTCTGCCGAATAACCTCAAAATTGGGTGACTACTTCTGAGACAAAGGGGGGGGGGACAACACAGCACAAAACAAAACAACAACAACAAAACAGCTCTCAAAATACCCCTGCCCCAACTGTTCTTTCTCTGATACTACCTCTTCCTGCTTCACTGTTTACATAATCCAGGGACTATCAGAGGTACAGGCTGGATTCAGAAGAGGAGGTGGACCAAGCGATACCATTGCTGACGTCAGATAAAACACAGAATACCAGAAAGATGTTTACTTGTGTTTTCAACTGTGTGGATCATAACAAATTATGGAAAGCCTTGCGAAGAATAGGAATTCCATAATACTTCATTGTGCTCATGTGAAACTTGTACGTGGATCAAGAGGAAGTTGTGTGAACAGAACAAGGGAATACTGCATGATTTAAAATCAAGAAAGGTATGTGCCAAGATTGTATTCTCTCACCAAATTATTCAACTTGTATTCCGAGCAAATAATGAAGAGGCTGGACTACAGGAAGAAGAACGAGGCATCACAAGTAGAAGGCTTGCTAACAACCTTTGCTG
>NW_022107432.1:19155132-19161110 GCF_000313985.2 Echinops telfairi | reverse complement strand
GACATATGGGCTAATATCAGACTTAATGGACTTGATCTGGACTGGGCTGGGATATTTTCTTAATATAAAATTACTCTTGATATAAAGCTCTTTCTTATACACATATGAGTGCCTATGAATTCATTTCTCTACTCTACCTGGACTAACACCCACTTTGAGGGCTAAGGTGCTCCTGACCCATGCCATGGTATTTACAATCACCTCATTTGCATGTGTAATTTGAACACTGAATAAGGGATAGTGAAAAAGAATCAGTGCATTTAAATTATGGTAATGCAATGAATATTGGAAGTACCATGGACTGCCCAAAGAACCAACAAAACTGTCGGAAAGAAGTACAGCCCAAATACTCTTTAGAAGCAAGGATGGTGAGATTTTGTCTCGTGCACCTTGGACATTATTGTCAGGAAAGACAGTCCCTGGAAAAGGACATCGTGCTTGCTAGAGAAGAGAGGCAGTGAAAAAGAGGAAGACCCTCGAGATGCATTGGCTCAGTGCCTGAAACAGAGGAAAAATCGTGAGCATAGTGCGGGACCAGGCGTTCTTCATAGGATCACTGTGAGTTCCGACCAGACAGCACCTAACAGCTACTAATCACACACATATGTACACATACACATGTGCTGTTGTTATGGCTCTATCTCTTTACATAAGATATCATATATAATGCATACTATTTCATTTTATATAACTACATTTATCATATATAATTATATAAAAGATGTATCTATATTCTATATATTTATTATATATTAATTAAAACATATATTATGATCTTTATATACTACATGTTATATTTATATCATATATTTATATGTTATAATTTATATATTATACTATAAAATTTATGCATATTATATATTTTCTATATAATGTTTTATATTATTAATATAAATATCTATATACACATCATTACATATTATATATGCCACACATACCTAGATACATTTTATATATCTATATAGCTACTTAAATATGTCATATATATATCTTGCACTCTATGGTCTATTTTTAAATCATGTTTTCTCTTTTTACTTAAAGAAGTAAAACGTTTTGATATAGTAAAATTGATTTTTCTACTCCTTTAGGATCTATGCTTTGTTTATTGTTTAAACTTTGAAGACCTCAAAGTTAATGGCAGTTTCCTTTTTCTTTGAACTCAAAGTTAAAATTTTACTTTTTATATTTTAAATTCAACTAGAGTTTACTTTGGTGAATTATGTGGTATAATTTCACATGAAAACTGCATTGTTCCAACAGCATTCACTGAAGAGACCAAAGTTCCAGTATTTGTTTTGTGTGTGTGTGTGTGTGTGTGTGTTTACTCTCATATGCCATCTCTGTGCCGTGCACGTTTGCCTGTACTTTATACTTTATGTTCTGTTGTAAAGCAGTCCTGGTGGTGCTGTGGGATGAACATTGGAGTGCTAACTGGAAGGCCAGTGGTTCAAAGCCAGCAGCTGCTTCATGGAAGAAAGACAAGATGGTTTGTTCCCATAAAGACTTATAGTTTCGGGAACCCTATATAGGGTTGCTGTGAGTCGGCATCAACTTGATATCAGTGGACTTGGGTTGATATTCCATTCTTTAGACCTATTGATCTTTCTTACTTGCAATTACACTTTCTCTAATTACCAGGATTTTATAAAAGTTCTAGATGTTCAGGTAAGGCAGTTCTTTTTCTTCTTTTTCAGAAATCCAGTTTTAAATCTATTCTTAGAGGTTAACTCATTTATGTGAATTTCCATTGAAAACCCTGCTAAAATTTTGATTGGAATGACATAAAAATTCTAGGGTAATATGGAAAGGATCACCATATTTATTATCCTGGGTTTTCTCATCCATTAAGGATATAGATATAGATATAGATATAGAGATATAGATATATATCTTCTGTAAAGATTTACAGCCTTAGAAACCCTATTCTCTAAGGTCTCTGTGAGTCAGCTGTGGGTATGGTTTGGGTTTTAGTGCAAGAAAAGTTCTTTTTGATGATTTAAAAGCTGCATTAGAAGCAAGTGAAGGTGCAAGTGATGAAGAATTTGCTGCTAATAGGGGTTGGTTCAATTTTTTCTAAGTGAGGGCAAATTTACAGCCTGGTGGTGTCTTGGTTACACATTGGGCTGCTAACTGCAAGATCGGCAGTTTGAAACCCCCAGCCTCTCTAAGGGAGAAAGACGAGGCTTGCTACTCCCGTAAAGAACGGCAGTCTCAGAAACTCACAGGGGCAGTTCTACCGTGCCCTGTAGGGTCGCTATGAGCTGGCATGAACTCGACAGTGAGTTTTTAGAAAGGGAAAGTAAGGCTTGTCTGTAAGTTGGACCTTTGTGACTCTGGCCTATTAAAAAATAAATATTTAGTTGTATGTTTTGAAAGGTCTTCTATGATGGCCTTACAATGTTTCAAAAAATTTTCTAATGAATCTTTCCCTAGATCTAAGTACTTGATAAGCATGTTGCAGATGGTCCTTAATTCTATTGTGAAGGTGGTCTTTTACCTGTTATACTTTATGATGCCACTGCTACTGTGGGAGAAGCTAAAGGACCCTGGTGGTCTTTGGCTGCTAGCCAAGAGGTCGGCGGCTCGACCCTACCAGCAGCCTCTGGGGAAAAAGATGTGTTCATCTGCTTCTGTGAAAATTACAACCTTGGAAACGCCATGGGACCATTCCACTCTGTCCTCTAGGACAGAAGTGATTCTACAGAAACAGGCTTTATTTATTTTGTAAACAGGCAGGCTTCTGATTTCCACATGACGATCTCAGGAGTAAATTTATAAAAACTTCTCTCCGGTCTCCGACATTTGAACTTTTAAGTTAAACTTAGTCCTTGCCCTCAAATGACATTTAGTTTGGCCACCTGTTTGAATGCCGCAGTGCATAAGGAAGGGTCAAAGTTTGCTGAGTAATAAGACAAATAAGGGAAGGTTCGAAAGGACTTGCTGGCAGTCAGAGAACCTCCAGGCACCTGCAACAATGGTTTGGGCTCGACTCACGCGGGCTCTTTCTTTCACCTGGTGTCTTGCCCAGGTAACAGCTGTATCGGTAAGTCCATTTCTGCTCACGTGTGTGTTTAGGAATATTGATTCTGGTGGACATTATTCACTCGCCGTGTGTCGATTCCCTTTCAGATTACATCTCTTGCTGGAGGAAATGGTGAGGAAGAACTGAAATGTGAAGAGTTGTCTCCGGATGTTTATCTGTTTGGCAAGACCAGTAACTTCTTTTTCCACTTTCCGCAGTGCCCAGTGGCGATTTTGTTGAACAGAAGGACATTACAGAAATCAATTTAGGTGGGTTCCGTTGATGGATTAGAAATGCCTTGGACTAGTGAGAGATCCCAGTGTTAACGTGACTGAAAAGCACGCCCCTGGATAATACTGTGATGGGTCACGTTGGGGGAGGAAGGGGAATCGGTGCTTTCCTAGGGATTTGCAGAGTTCTGGAAACTAAAAGAGAAAGATGGTCACATCAGATTTTATAAGAAAGTGACCGGGTCCAAGATAGATCTGGAGATCATACCATGTTTCCATTTGTAAAAATTTTCAGTATTTTTCAGTTTCTGTTTTGAACATGAAAGTGAATAATGATTCTGCTTGCTAAAGAAAAAGACAAGGCGCGGTTACAGTTAATACTCAGGGCCACTGAGGCTGTTCCAATTCATAGTGACTCCATAGGACAGAGTAGAATTGCCCCTGTAGGTTTCCCAGACTATAACTCATTATGCGAATAGAAACCTTTATCTTTCTTCCAAAGAGCAGCTGGTGGTTTCAAATGTCTACCCTTGAGCTTAGGAGCCCCATGCATAATCCACTATGCTACTCGGGCTCCTATGAGTATAGTTTAAAAAACCTCACTGCCATCGAGTTGTTTCTGACTCATAGCAACTACATAGGATAGAACTGCCCCTGTGGGTTTCCAAGACTGTAACTCTTGACTGGAGTAGAAAGCCTCATCTTTCTCCCATGGAGCAGCTGGTGGTGTCGAACTGCTGACCTGGGATTAGCAGCCCAACATGTAATAACTATGGCACCAGAGTTATTTATATTTAGTGAGGAGAAAAGCTCTTCTCCTCTTTTGGCCAGTCCTGCCTATCGACAGGCGCCCTGGTGGTGTAGAGGTTATGTGATGGACTGTGATCTGAAAGATGAGCAGTTTGAAATCACCAACTTCCTCAGGAGAAAGATGGGGCTTTCTACTCTGTAAAGAGTTGCAAACTCAAAAATCACAGGGGCAGTTCTACCCTGGCCTTTCGGGTCGCTATGTGTTGGCATGGACCCGATTGCAGTGAGTTATTTTTGTCTGTTTATTTGTTTATTGATGGACAACTCTTTGTTTGGGACTCATCGAAGAGAGCAAAGGTAAACAGGCATTCTCTTGAACACCGAGTCCACCGATACATTTCTTGGAGAAATCTGTCAGCCTCATCATTGTTGAGGAGCAAGGCCGGATCATCATCATCATCATCATCATCGTCATTGTCATCATCTTCTCCCTCTGTTGTCAGGCTTTGGAAATGAGGGAGCAGCTTCTGCATTCTGGGAGTGCTTGGTTAGGACCTGTGCAAGGAGAGGTGTTTGTGGTGATGAACGACTTAGCACTTACCAAAGCTTTGGCGCCCCATGGAGTTTTACTTTGTCAAATGAGGTAGTGGGGTCAGGGCTGTTTACAGTTTGCAAGGGGGGACAAGAGGCTCCTCTAGATAAGGGGTTTGGGTCATGAATTGACTGGGACTTGGGCAGCTCATTGATTACTCACTACTTTGGGTTGAGAATATGCTCCTCCTGTTATATCCCCCCCACCTTTGACCTTATGATCCTTGTCACCAACTATTGGGGCTGAGGTCTGAGTGGGCTTGCTCTTATCGCTCTGCATGAACCCTACCTCACAAGTACGCCAGGCTCGCTGTCAGAAAACACATCACTAGGCATCAGAGAAGCCTAGCCCTGGGTTGGCGCATCATGCTTCTTCTGCAGCAGAGACAACTGAAAGCCCTGATGCTGGTGTCTGTCACAACTGAGTCTGTGATTGTTTCCTTTGAACTGTTGTCGTGTGGATCAGTTCAGAGTTATGGAGGTCAAGCCAAGCCAGGACATGTGCCCCTGTGAAAGGAGGTGAAGCAGATACAGGCTTAGTTCATAGTAGGAGAGACATGATGGTCCTCCCTGATGCCATCTTGGTGGCATTTGCAAAGACCTCACCCTGCTCCTGAGTTATTGCTGGGTGGTTTTTGCCTCAGCGTGAGCCCATGTGATAGGGTAGACATGCCCCACAGGGTTTCCTTCACCCATGGGGTAATCTTTATGGAAGCAGATTCCGACATAGTTCTCCTGGGGAGCAGCAGGGTGGGTTTGAACTCCTAGCGCTAAACCATTTGAACTCCTAGCGCTAAACCACCAGGCTCTGAACTTTTCCAAACAGGGCCTTTGTTGTCACATGAGCCCCTGGCGATGGTTTTCTGGTTTCCCCATCTGTGAGGCACACAGAAGTGTCATCTAATGATCCTATCTCCAGTGTTTTGAGTTTTACGGGGCGGCTCTTGGTCACCTGGGGGTTATGATAACAAGTGACTTTCTTTTAAATACTCAGGGAGTTTTCCCACGAGGATCTGTAAGGTTCACGTTGTTACAAACAGTGTGATGCTAGGATGGAGGTATTTGGAAGTGCTGTTTTGAATGGATCTATACACACGCAGCTCAACCTCTTTCTTACAAGAGCATTATGTTGAGCTTGACCTTGGAGGGAACCGTTGTTTTCTTCGTGGGACAGAACAAAACCCACCCACCACAGCAAAGAGAGGCAAGATGACTCAATGAAAGAGAGGGCCCTAAACATATCATTGTGAATGAGGGAGGTGCGGAGTGGAGACCCAAAGCCCATCTGTAGGCAACTGGCCATCCCCTTACGGAAGGGTCTCAGGGAGGAGACGAGCCAGTCAGGGTGCAATGTAGCACCGACGACACATACAACTTTCTCCTAG
>NW_022107432.1:19153031-19154290 GCF_000313985.2 Echinops telfairi | reverse complement strand
AGAAGATGCTCAGTTTTACATTCACCATGTCATCCATCCTCTCATTGTCTGTCCGTTTCCATCAACTTCTGAGACAAGTTTGACTGTTTTCCAAATGAAAACAGTGCATACAACAATAGGTAATACTTTATTTGCTATGCATATTCATCCACAGGGACATTTTACATGGCTTCAGAAAGAATTTCAGACATAAAAATGAATTTTTAAAGATTTGTAGTGACAAAGATGGATTTTATTATGAGAGGTAGCTTTTATGATGCTCACTCAAGTAATCCTTTGTGTGAATTCCACATCTAGAGGAAGGCTTGGACCTCTTTGAGGGAGACATCCTCCTGACGGTGAGTAGCCACCTTTATCCAATCCCGTGATGACGTTCCTGAGGGATTGGCTGTGCCATTGGAGGGTGAGCCTCTGCCCTGCATTGACCCCTGCTGCCCCCCCTCCTGCCCCCCCCCAGTGGGCACTGCAGAGGGTAGAAGAAAGAGCTCTAATCTGTGATCTGTGCCCACAAGCACTTCCATATTAGTTGATGATGATAAAGATAGATGAAAAAATTGGCGCACAACACTTGAGTCAGTCCCTATGAAGTTGCTGGTATGCCAAACTCTTCTGATAATCAAAGAATGAGAAAGAAGGGAAGTTACGTGTATGGTCAGAGTGGTTATCTCAGCTTTGAGGGATTTCCGGTCTCCTCTGTTTATTCTTAGCACGTGTCCTGACTCTCCCCAGTCATCTGTCATGAAGGTCTGCAGACCTGGTTCTGAGCGGCCTATACTTTCATTTGTGCCATAGTGAGAGGTTTGGGAGGAAGAGGAACAAGGAGAAGTTGAGGACCATGTGGAGGGCTAGGCTTCCCCATCATCTTTGTCTTTATTTTCACAGGATTCCAGAAATGGCCTGAGGGACCCAACCACCAGGTGGAAATTCCCCATTCCTTACATTCTGGCGGATAATTTGGGTAATTAAGTCATTACTCCTGATTTAATTTTTCTCTCTTTTCTCCTTCCTATCTGACTCAGATTAGCTATCAATGTGTAATTGAGTTCCTAAGTCCTAATGAGTCTTCATCTCCTGGCAAGAAAGGCATGGTACCCTACTGAACGCAGTTCTAATTAAACTTTCTAAGATACAGAGCATCAAACAATCATTTTTAGAATGAAGAACACATTATACTGCTATTGAAACCAGCAGCAACATAAAGAACAAAAACACAATGAAATATAATTGGGCGTCAAAGAACCCAAACCAACCCCCCTGCC
>NW_022107432.1:19150549-19152057 GCF_000313985.2 Echinops telfairi | reverse complement strand
GACTGAGGATGGTGTGCTTCTTCCATGTGGACTTAGTTGACATCTCACTTAGATGGCTGCTTGTTTGGAGACAAGCCTTTAAGACCCCAGACACTATTTTATCTGATAGCCGCGCACCACCTAAATTCTTCTCCACAGTTTGCTAAAGCACTTGGGTCTTCTGTGTCCCCCTTCTGAGGGCGAGATCGAGCTGTTGGAGCCCAACTCTTAACCCACTGCACCGCCAGGGCTCCTAGATAATAGTTGTGGTGAAGCTAAACATGCTACAAGGTTTACTTGCGGGATGAAGTTTAACATGATGCTTTTTTGGGGATCACAAAAGAAACACTTCATTTTTAGGAGCAATAGCTATGTTTATATTTATTTCACAGGCTTATAAGTATAAATAATTAAAAAGTATGGTGGCGTATGGTTATGAGTTGGACTGTAATCCACAAGGTCAGCAGTTCTAAAACATCAGTCATCCCTCAGGAGAAACACAACACTTTCTACTCCCACAAAGCATAGAAACCCACAGGGGCAGTTCTACTCTGGCTGAAGGGTTGCTGTGAGTTGATATGGACTCAATGGCAGTGAGATACTGTCTTTAGTATTATCCTGTTTACTCACAAGATAAAGAACTAAATAAGTTATATTTTATGTGTTGTTGAAAACAATCATTGGTGGGAATAAGGTCAAGGCAGTAAAGATAAACCAGTTGTCATCCAGTCAATTCTAACACATGGCTTCATTGTGTGTGTCACTGTAGAAATGTGCTCTATTGAGTTTGTTAGTGGCTGCATTTTTTGGAAGTACATCACCAGGCTTTTCTTCTGCGGTACCTCTGGGGGCACTTGAAGCTCAAATCTCAGTTATCACCTTTTGTACCACCCAGGATTCCATAGTAAAGATTTAGAAGCAGCCGTGGAAAAATTTCCAAGAGCATATGAGAACCAATTAAAAAATAAACAATTCAGGATATGGGCCTATACCTCTGTATTTGTGTAACACTGAGCCAATTCCAAGTCATAGCGACTCTATAGAACAAAGTAGAGCTGCCCTGTGTGTTTCTGAGTCTGTAACTCTTTATGACAGTAGGAAACCTCATTTTCTCTCATGGGAGTGGCTGGCAGTTTTGAACTGCTGACTTAACCATTGGCAACCCAACACTGATGTGGTGGTTAGCAGCCCAGTACATAACCCAAGACACTACCAGGGCTCTAAGTCTCCATACAGTTCCCTTTTAAAAATTAACTTTATGTAGAATGAAATTCAAAATTCCGAGCATAAAAATCCTCAAAATCCTTAAAGCATAAATATCCAAGTCCTTTTGGTAATTTTATCTCTTTTTGAAAATATGCTCAGAGAAAAATTCAAAATCCCAATGATTTCTACCTACACAATTCAGTGTCATTGATTATATTTGTGTTGATGATTTTTTACAATAGAACAAGGTCCAAGACGGTGTACTTTAAAAGTAATGGCTTTTGACAATTTTTTACGTATGATGCGTGTGTGTGTGTGTGTGT
>NW_022107432.1:19144470-19146704 GCF_000313985.2 Echinops telfairi | reverse complement strand
AATTTTTTTTCTTTTCCAAAGAAAAATGTACTTGTAAAAAAAATCAAGTGAAGTCAGTTGTATCACCTTCCACTGGCCGTCCCTTTCCCAATCCAATTCTCTCGTCCTCTGTGCAGTGGATGACTCGGTCGGTCAACACCTGTAAAAAGGGTTGGCCAGCATTAATCCAACAAGGGGAGCCTCTCACTCACTGCCACGAGTCAATGTTCACTCAGAAAGACCCTATCCAACAAGGTAGAGCTGCCCCTGTGGATTTCTGAGACTAACTCTTTGCACGGGTAGAAAGCCTTGTCTTTCTTCCTCGGAGCAGCAGGTGGTTTTGAACAGCCATGTAGTTAACGGTCCAACGTGTAACCACCATGCCCCCAGGGCTCTTCTAAGGGAAGCCTAGAGGGATTTTAGCTGCCAGTGGCTGGAAGGTGTCCCTATAAGATTTCAATTAGGGGAGGGACACGTGGTTATGCATTGGGGCTGTGATCTGCATGGGCGTCAGTTTGAAGCCCAGGAGAAAGACTGGGCTTTCTGCTATGGTAAACGGTTACAGCCTGGGAAACTCACAGGGGGGCCCGATGAGTCAGCACTGAATTCCTGGCAGAGAGTGAGGACAAGGTAGAAATGCCCCTTCCGGCCTTACAGGAGGAAGTAGCCTCACCTTTCTCCGAAGGAGAAGCTGGCGGGTTCAAACTGCGGACCGTGCTGGTAGCAGGCCAGCGAGTAACCCATTTTGTCACCAGCACTCCTTCCCTTGCCTGAAGCCTTTCCAAATGAAGTGGGGCTTATGGACTGGTTTCCTCTTTGGAATGTCCTGTGGACATGAAGACGCATGCTGATCTTTGGGCACTGGTAGAGCCACTATCTTCTGAGTATGGTTGTACCACTTTTACAATGGATTGTCATGCACACGTTTTATGGAGCTATAATCAACATCTCATACAATGCAGTACTCTCAGTCATATCAAGAAAGGTTGCGCAACCATCGCCGCAATCAACGTTGGAACCTTTGGCTCCTCCTTGTAGCCACTGATGTTGACTGCCTCCCTCCCCTCCCCTTCTGTGCCCCCAGACAATCATTAATCCAGGATCTTCATTTTAGAGCTTGCATAAAATTCCCTCTAAAGTATGTTCCTTATTTAACCATCTTCTATGGCCGAACCATCGACATAGGAGAATGCTATGGGTAATTTCTTTGGGGGGAAAACCAACCAACCAACCCTAACCTAGCTTCTTTCAATTGATGTTCTGAAACCCTATAAATGACAGGCACACTGGGACTTACTGTTCTAGCACACCCTTTGTCTCTTCTCTTCTTTAAAGGTGCTGGTCCGCCGTGGGTGACCAACACGTGGGACAGAATCTTTCCATTGGCCAGAACTGTGACTATAAGGCCATCATCCAGCATGAGATCCTGCACGCTCTGGGATTTTACCACGAGCAGTCAAGGACTGACCGGGATGACTATGTGAACATCTGGTGGGATGAGATTATTCCAGGTGTGTACGACTCCACTTGGCTGGGTAATATCAACTCTGAGGAGTGCTGGCGGTGTGGGGGCTTACAGGTTGGGCTGTCACCTGCATGGTCAGCAGTTCGAACCTACCAGGAGCACCTGGAGAGAAAGATGAGGCGTTCAACTCCTCTAAAAGTTTATAGTTTCATGAACCCACAGGGCAGTTCTACTTTGTCCTCGGGGGTCGCTGTAAGTTGGTACCTCAATGGCAGTGCTTTGGAAGACCAGACTCTGAGATGGCCCCATCTGTGTGGTCTGAGGCTTCAGCTTTCCCAGTGGCAATCGAGAACACAGAGAGATTGTGGAGTTGATAGGTGGTGTGAAAGAGTAAAATGTCTAGCTTCAGTAATAGGTTAATGAAACTTTAAAAAATCATTATTACTAGAGAGTTAATACAAAAATCATGTCATTCCACAGTTCCATCACGTTTAGCAGTATTGTACAATTGCTACCACCATCAGTTTCCTGACATGCTTTTACTTCCTGTACTCCTTGACATCGTCGTCGTCTCCCTTTTACCTTTCCCCACCACCACTGTAACAGCACCAGCCCCTGCCCCTCCCCTTAGTCTACTGGCTCCCCTATGGGTTCATCAATCCTGGGTTCATATACAAAAATTCATGAAACTCTTAATGTACTAGGAATAACTTAAGTATCACCATATGTGGCTTTTGTGGAGCAAATGCTTATTTCACATGTAATGTTAATTTTGATCCAAATTTCAGAT
>NW_022107432.1:19140507-19144175 GCF_000313985.2 Echinops telfairi | reverse complement strand
AGTTCAAAAACCACTAGTTGTTCAGCTGGAGAAAGACAGGCTTGTTACTCCCATAGGAGTAAGAGTCTTGGAAACTCACAGGGGCAGTTTTACCCTGTCCTGTGAGTCACCATGAGTCAACATCAACTCAATGGCAGTGCGTTGGGAGTTTAGTTTAATATACCGACAGATGAATGGTTTGGTTTGGTATACAGACGGATGAATGGAGTTTGGTTTGGGTATACAGACGCATGAATGGTTTGGTTTGGTATACAGACGGATGAATGGAGTTTGGTTTGGGTATACAGACGGATGAATGGAGTTTGGTTTTGGTATACAGACGGATGAATGGTTTGGTTTTGGTATACAGACGGATGAATGGAGTTTGGTTTGGGTATACAGACGCATGAATGGTTTGGTTTGGTATACAGGTGGATGAATGGAGTTTGGTTTTGGTATACAGACGCATGAATGGTTTGGTTTGGTATACAGATGGATGAATGGAGTTTGGTTTGGGTATACAGACGCATGAATGGAGTTTGGTTTTGGTATACAGACGCGTGAATGGTTTGGTTTGGTATACAGACGGATGAATGGAGTTTGGTTTGGTATACAGGTGGATGAATGGAGTTTGGTTTTGGTATACAGACGCATGAATGGTTTGGTTTGGTATACAGGTGGATGAATGGAGTTTGGTTTTGGTATACAGATGCGTGAATGGTTTGGTTTGGTATACAGACGCATGAATGGTTTGGTTTGGTATACAGACGGATGAATGGAGTTTGGTTTGGTATACAGGTGGATGAATGGAGTTTGGTTTGGTATACAGGTGGATGAATGGAGTTTGGTTTGGTATACAGACGCATGAATGGTTTGGTTTTGGTATACAGACGCATGAATGGTTTGGTTTTGGTATACAGGTGGATGAATGGAGTTTGGTTTGGTATACAGACGGATGAATGGAGTTTGGTTTGGTATACAGACGGATGAATGGAGTTTGGTTTGGTATACAGATGGATGAATGGAGTTTGGTTTGGGTATACAGACGCATGAATGGTTTGGGTTTGGTATACAGACGCATGAATGGAGTTTGGTTTGGTATACAGGTGGATGAATGGAGTTTGGTTTGGGTATACAGTGGTGCTTTGTCCTGCTCCACCCTCACGATTGTTGCTGGGTTCAAACCTATTTTAATAGGGATCAGAATAGCTAATCTTATCAAAACTACCCTGAGGGCTTTTCTTAGCTGATATCTCTCTGCCTGTCACATTCAGCTAAATCTAGGGATATGTAATTGTGGGAAATGGGGGAAACTGTGTGGGTTGGAAAATTCTAACTCATAATCAGGATTAGACACTCCTCCTCCACTCCCACCCACCTTACCACTCAATCACTGAGCTATGTTGTTGCAGTTGATAAGTGCCATTGAAGTCCTTTCTGACCCATAGCGACCCTGTACACAACCGAGCTGAACACTGCTGGGCCCCGCGCCATCCCCACAATTGTTGATATATTTGAGCATTGTTGCAACCACCGTGTCCATCCATCTTGCTATTGGAAATGTGATATTCATCCTTGTTTCCCAAGCCCATTTAGAGGTGAAATGAGAAGTCAGCCCAATAAATATCTTCATCTCTCAGGGATAATTGCATGATAACCGCATATAGACAGAAGGGAAAGGGAAAACGGGTCAGATATCCGAAGCTGGAATAGCTGATTGGGGAGACGCAGGGCATTCTTTGTCTTAGGTGTGCATTTCATAGCTTCCTGTCCGAATGCTCTGCTGAACATCCAGTGGGATACGAGAAAACAGTCCATTTCTAGTGGTGAAGGGACGCGGCACCTGGTGCTTCTCAGACAGCTATAGGCCTAAGGAGCTGCCTTGTTTGAGCGAGCCGGCGTTTTTGCTGAGCTCATTGGTTGATTACTTCACCCTGGGTTGAGCACCGGTTATTTGGGCCACGTTTGCTGATCTCTTATCTATATTTTCAGCAGGTGTTATTCTGTGTATCTAAATTGCCTGCAATAATGGAAGAATTGCTCTCTAAGGGCAAATCCAATCAGATTGTACTGTAGGGCAAACTTAGTTCTCAGGATAAGACCTCTCTTTACTTCATTGTCAGTTGCTGCCAGTCATGAAACCTTGGAAGATAGGAGCCGATACTGGCGATAGTGCTTCTCTCCCCAAGTCCAGCTCCATCCTTGGGGTAGGAATTCTGTTTTCTAGATCTGTTCCCTCCCACGAAGGAAAATCATCATCATCATAATCAAAGAACAACTTCTACTTCTGAGATCTAGCAAAGGTTGGCAACCTATGATAGCAGATCATGAACCAGTGCACTTGCTTTTGTAAACACAGTTTGAACCCGAGACAGGTAGAGCCATTCATTTCCGCATGGTCTGCGGTGCCTTTACACTAAAACAGTGCAGCTGAGTAGTTGCAACAGGTACCCCTATGGGCCATAAAGACAAAAGCATTTAATATCCCGTCTCTTCAAAAAAAAACTGTGATCCACTCCTGGTTTAGAGGATTACTCACTCTCCACTGCTTCTAGTTGTGAGTTCCTGAGGGCAGGACGGTATTTGTCCTATTTACTGCCAAGGGCCAGAGTCATCCCTGTTTATAGTAAACAAAAATCAACCACCAAGCCAAACTCACTGCCATTGAATTGATTCCAATTCATAGCAACCCAGTAAGACAGAGAACTGCTCCGTTGGGTTTCTGAGACATGAAATCTTTCCTGGAGCAGGCAGCTTGATCTTGATGCTGCAGAGAGACTGGCCGGTTCGAACTGCTGACCTTCTCATTTGCGGATAAATGATCACACACACACACACACACACACACACACACACACACACACACACACACACACAGAGTTGAATGTTTTTAAAATTCAAAACATCTATTTGCTAAAGCATTCTAATAAAAAATATGAAAGCAAAAAAATTTTTATTAAAAGTTAAGAAAAGCACATCTCATGTGTTGACAGAAGCTTGCTTAAAGTCCCCTTTGAGAATCATGGGAGATCCCAGACTCAAGATCCCATCTGTTTACCTCCATTTTATGTTCCTTATAATTCTACCACTTGGAGTGGCATTTGAGGACCTATTTGTCTAGAAGGAGTTACTTTTCCCCCTTTGGTGTAGATCGTTAACTTTTTTCAGTCCTGCCACAACTTTCAAAGTGCTTTGGTCCCTACTAAGTCCCAAATGTACCCACTGCTTCCACGGTGATTCTGACACTCAGCAACCCTACCGGGCAGAGTAGAACTGCTTCCAAAGGCTTCTGAGGCTGTAAGTCTTATTTTTCTTCCATAGAAACATTGCTGGGTTCAAACCACTAACCTTGCAGTTACCAGCACATCCCATAACCTTCTAAGCCAGTAGAGCTCCCCATTCCCAAGCCACACTCCATAAAACCTCTGTAAGCTAGAAGGAAGAAACATCAGTTACAAGGCCTTCCCCATTGGTGTTTCCAAAGCACTTGGAGGCTACCATCCATTTCCAAGGCCCCACACTTCTTCCAGCCTTAGTGCAGTTGTGTGTGCTGTCTTTGAAATGTGGTCATAGTTCTTTCTCCTTAGCTCTGGGGAGAAAGATAACCCGAGAGAGGAGCTAGAGAAAGAGATGGAACACGAGGACAGAAAGTTTAGAGATGGGAAGAGTTAGGTGCATTTTCTTTTTTT
>NW_022107432.1:19126495-19139734 GCF_000313985.2 Echinops telfairi | reverse complement strand
GGTTACAGCAACTGGAACAATAAAGTCCTGATGATAAGTTAATTAAAAGAATCTCTTACTAGATTCTCATTTTGGGTTTTCACATTGCAGTTAACATTAGCTCACTTGTAATAATCTCCTCATGATAGATTTTCCTTCCATAGTCTGAAATGAAAATAATTTTCCCCCTCCTATTTTATTTTTCTCTCCATGGGACTATTTTTTTTAATTGAGACAAAACAGCCCAGGATGCCCTTTTCTCAACACTTTACTTTTCCGTTTGCCTCTCAGATGCCCTTTTCTGAACCCATGGCAGAGTCAGGCAGCTACAGCTCTGGGTAAGTGCCAAATGCTGGAGGATTTGGCTACCCAGAAATATATCTTGCCGATCGTGCTGCGTATTTTTTTGAATTCAAAAGTCACTTTTCCCACCATTTGGAATTCTTTGTCAGCTTTGATTTTATAAATATATATATACACACATGTGTATATACATGCACATGTATATATATGCACATATGCATGTATTATATACATACCTACTTACACATACATATATAAGTATGTGCATGTGCATGTGTGTATGCCATAGATTTTACTTCTTTTTTTTTTTCCAGGCACAAAAGTATCCTTATTCTTTTCTTTCACAGTGTTATTGGCATATAATACAAGGCACTCCAAGATCTGTGTATCACTGATAGAATTTGTCAGTAGCTATTCACTTATTACAATGATAGGCTCAACAGAACCTTAGTTAGTTAGTCCAACATTGTGTTTGGCATAACCACCTGTGTGCGTGACCTGGAACCCTCATAGCAATACGTGTACAGACACATTTCAATCAAAGATGCATTGTTCTCGGGTTTTCTTTGGCTCTTGTTTGTGTTGATCTATTGTCTCCCTGGTGCATGTGGGGTGCTGAGGGAAATACAGTGATGGAGCAGGACCTGCGATTTGTCACCCTCACAGGTTACCAGCACAACTTCAACACCTACCCTGACAGCTACATCACTGACCTCAACACGCCCTATGACTACGAGTCTCTGATGCACTATGAACCGTTCTCATTTAACAAAAACGCAAGCGCCCCGACCATCACAGCCAAAATCCCCGAGTTTAACACCATCATTGGACAGCGCCTGGATTTCAGTGCCATTGATTTAGAAAGACTGAACCGGATGTACAATTGCAGTGAGTATCCCTGGGCAAACTCTGACAGCAGAGGGCCCTTTGCCTCGAAGTTTCCATTCCCTGTTTCATTATGCTTATTTCCCATGTTCTGGATAAAGGAACACGGGGAAATGAAATAGCCTCCGTTTTATTCTATTTAGAGTAGAAAACAAAAAACATAATTCCTACCTCCCAAGATCGTTGCAAGAAGCGATTATGGATTTGTGTTTTGCCAGTTGGAAGCACTGGACAAATGCAAAGAGCTGTTGTCGAACTTCTTCAGTTTCCTTTTGAAGGGTGGAGCACCAGGCAGAGGGCAAAGCACTCAGAATCAATGGTTATACACAGGAAAGTATTTTGATGCCTGCAAAATGCTTGACCTTGGTTAGCTATTCCTACAACGACAAAGGCAGTTCCTCTAGGATGAGGTGTTCCTCAGTGGACCCCTCCAGTCTTCAGACAGATGTGCATCAGTTCTGTTCAGAAAAGTATGCCTTGAAGACCCGTTGAGTGTGGAGTCCAAGAACCCATGCTTTGTATGTATTTAGCAAGACACATTCCTATGCCCCTTTATTGTTTGACTCTATAAAGTGCATAGGCTTGTGTCTAGGTCGACAAATTCTAATATCTAACTGATAAAAGTAGGTCCTGTGTTTTTTGGGGGGTGAGGTGGGGGTATAGGGGTGGGGGAGTCAAGAACCAGAAAGATGTATGATTCTATTGTTTCTGGCCCACATGTTATGTATGTGGAAGGAGATGCCTGAAGTGTCTAACCAGGCAAACAAACATGTCATTGGCAGCCACGACCCGTACCCTTTTGGACTACTGTGCTTTTGAGAAGGCAAACATCTGCGGCATGATCCAAGGCACCCGAGACGATGCCGACTGGACTCATGAGGACAGTGCTCCGCCGGGACAAGCGGACCACACGTTGGGAGGCCGCTGCACAGGTGAGCAAGGGAGGAGGAACACATGGTCAGTGGTCCGCCAGGTTTTGCCTCAATCTGAATGTTCATTATCAAGTCTGGAAAGCTGAACAAGGACAAAGAACATTTCTGATATCCTGATTAGTATCTCCATAAAATCCACCCAGGTCTGTACTTTCGACTGAGAGATTTCCAGACTGATAAGGACATCTGATATGGTGAATAAGGCATGGCTTTTGTATGTGAGGATACTCTCTTGGGAGAAGTCTCCTCCGATAAAACTATAAAGTGACTCACGCTTAGCATTTCAAATGTCCAAGTAGTGATGTACAAACATAAGAAAAGAAACTGGTGGAATTAATTTGAATTGTAGGATTTATTTAACCCAACAAATCCCAAAGATGAGCACTCCAGCATGGAATCACGCGGACGATTAATAATGAGATATGTTATGAGTGATTTTTATGTTTTGAATATATTTTTTACTACTTGAAATCTGGTCTATGTTTGACTCTTACAGCACATCACAGCTTGGAGTGGCCATCACTGAAGCGTGCAGTAGTCCTGCGTGGGGCTCCCCATATTAGATAGCACATCTGCAGATAGCTCCTGTACATGTTCTGTGTAGTGAAACAGCCAAGTCCGGGACTTGACATCCACTTCTACCATGAACTAACTGTAGCCCAGGAAGTGATTTGGAAACTTCCGGGTGAGGAGGGAGGGAGGCATTGCATGTAGTTCCCAGCCCAGCTGCAGACAAGCAGCTTCATGCCCTATGTACCCCGCCCCCCCATCTTTCCTCTCCCTCTTTCTCACCCAAACCTAAACCCACTGCTATTGAGTGGGTTCTGACTCCTAGCAATCCTAGAGAGGGTATCCAAGACTATAAATCTCCATGGAAGCAGACAGCTTCATCTTAATTTTCTATTTCTCTTTTAGAAATCTGTGTCATGCATTTTGATCGAAATCATCTCGACCTCTATTTGGAAGCAAGTTGGGTGATTAATTCTGAAAGCTTTAAACAACAACACACAAAGCTGCTCAGACTGTGGGAAAGTCTCTCTGTTGGGTTGCTCTGTCTGAAGGGACCTGGATGTCATCCGCATGGCGGGCCCTCAGGGAGATGTCGGGTGTATAATCAGTGCCATTCTTCTCCTGGGACTCTTTACAGGGATAGAAAGCCTTATCTTTCTTCTGAAGAGCAGCTGGTGGTTTCGAACAGCTAACTCTGTGATCAGCAAACAAGTAACCCGTTAGGCCACCTGGGCCCAAGTCTGTAAATTTCCATCATAGCTTCTAATCCAATCTCTTCCGTGGGGCTGCTGTTGGCTAATATGTGTATCAGTAAAATTAAACAGACAGCTGATCTTTATATGGAACAGGAAATTGCTGGAAAAATGTTCTAGGTCCCTCAAACTCAAAACTGACCTACATCAGGCCATTAGCTGGTCATTTGTTGAGCCATCAGGGTTTGTTTGTTTCCCACAGGAGAATTTGGACCTTTTTTTCCTGTCCTAGAGAGCATTGGCATTGTCCAGGGGAAGCTTAAAATTGAAGGACTCTAAGCATTTTGGAGAAATAAACCTACCTCCCATTCGAACCCCGAGTAGTGAATGAATACCTGACTAGTGGCAGAGCCAGGGCAAGAATTCACATGTCCTCAGACCTTTGGAAGGGGCTTCTGACCACAAGAACCCTTGTCCCTTATGAGCTCTTGTTTCTTGAAGCCGAACATTCCTAATGCAGAGGCTACACTCCATTGGAACTGGGAAGTGCCCTTGTTGAGAAGAGCATTCGAGAAAGCGTTCCTTTCCTTGACTGTTTGAAGCTCAAGCCATGGATGCTTGCTGCCAATGCCGTGGGCAGCAATCCCTTGTTTCAAGCAAAGTGACTCACCGTCACGTCCACAGCAGTGGGTTTGGCAGTGGGTCCTCATCCCAGGTGATGATCGCACATCCTGTTATTCGGCTAGCAGCAGGGGCCATGGAACCTTGATCATCATACATTTGAATCTTCAAAGTCCAAATCCTAAACCTTTGAACCCCAGGTTCTTAGACAGGAGCCCTGGGAGCACAGTGGTGAAATGTATTGGCACTTGCCAAAATATCAGCTATGAGAACTCCACAGCTGCTCCTTAGGAGAAAGAAGGGGCATTCTGCTTCTGAAAAGTTCCAACAAACCACTCAATCCCCTGTCGTCAGGTTCCCTCCGACTCCTAGCAACCCCTAGCAGGGGTCTTTACTGGGGCAGATAACCTTCTCTCTCTCCCTCTGAGGGGCTGGTGAGTTTGAACTGCTGACTTTGCAGTTAGTAGTCAAAAGTTTACCCAACAGCAGCTAAGGAAGTTCTGCTGTGCCCTACAGAATCCCTCTGAGTCAGAATCGACTCAGTGGCAATGAGTTTGGGTTTGCTCTAGATCTATCTATCAGATCAACTGTTCCCCTTGCAATGAATCTCTCATGTAAACAATGAAATCAACCAGAAATGTAGAATTCATCTCACGGGCAGTCACTTCCATCAGACTTGGCTTGAAGCGCATGTTCCCTCAGTCAGAAGCAGATTTCATTACCTGAGGAGCCGGGGCAATCCCGGAGGCCCTGGAGAACCACGCTCCAGCCAGTGAGGGAGATGCCCTCAGAAGGTTGACTGACAAATGTCTTCTTTTGACTTTCCTCAGAAGGGTTCTTGCCTTTGTTGCCCGGGTAATGACTGTGGTTCACTATTTCCCTTTGGCACCCTGGGCAGTGCGGTGCCAGAAATGGGACGTGAGGGTGTTGTCTCTACAGGCGCTGGATACTTCATGCACTTCAACACCAGCTCGGGGACAGCCGAAGAGGCAGCCCTCCTGGAGTCTCGGACTCTTTACCCAAAGAGGAAGCAGCAGTGCTTGCAGTTTTTCTACAAGATGACTGGCAGCCCCTCAGATAGGCTCGTCGTCTGGGTCAGGAGGGATGACAGCACGGGCAACGTTCGCAAGCTGGTCAAGATACAGAGCTTCCAAGGTACTTCCTTAGAGGCATCCACACAAAGCCTGCGTGGCTTACAGGCTGGGAGCCTGCTCCTTCTCTCTTGCTCACCTCTTTCTGTCTCCTCCACCTTCTCCTCCTCTCATTCCGCTTCCTCCTCTTTCTAGTCTTCCTTCTCTCTGCCCTTGTTCTCCTCTCTCCTCTTCCCTTTCCTCCTCCTCTTGTTCCCCACGTCTGTCCACTTCCTTCTCTCCTAAGGACCTAGACACGTGTGGCTTGTTTTAGCCACACAATGAAGATTTAACTCCTTAAAAATTTCTAGGAGCATCAAGGGTTTGACTGGGGCTAAATGTATCATTGTAAGAGAACAAGTTACATTTGTAAATTCAAATTTCTCTAGTGTTTTTTGAGACATCCAGGGCAGACAATTGGAAGGCAAAAGAGGTACAGGAAAGATCAACTAGGAGTCCTGATGGCACTGTGGGTTAGGTGTTGGACTGCTCGCCTCAAGGTCAGCGGTTCAAATCCACCAGCCTCTTGGAGGGAGACAGATGACAAGGTCTGCTCCCATCAAGATTTACAGACTAGGAAACCCTATAGAGGCTCACCATGAGTTGGGATCAACAAGGTGGCAGTGGGTTTGGGTTTGGATGTAACAGAAGCTCTTTAAGAGTTAAGAAATTATTGTGTTAGGAAGGATTGTAAATATTTAATGAGAAAATGAATTTGAGTCCGAGTAACATTGATAGGCTGTATTATCGCTCACTTCCATATAAAAGCTAAGGATGTTTGTTCCATGCACATACAATCATCTGAGGAGTCTTCTCACACTTAACTCAGCTCAATACACTGCTTATGCTTTGAGGCCTATTCAATTTAAAATATGTTTCTGGAAGACCTGTGGAAGTACTCTGTGGGTAAATTCTTCAAGAGTCCGTTCCAGGGGGTTCAGATCGCTATTCAGGTCTGGAATGAACTCCCCACTCCCACCCGCACTGAGATAAGACGTGTCAAGAACTTGTGTCCCTAGTAAGTGCTCTGTATCAGAGTATGTTGGCCACAGTTGCCACCAACCCTTTCTTCCCTTTGTCCTCAGGTGATCTTGATCAAAATTGGAAAATTGCTCATGTGACGCTCAGAGAGGAAAAGAAATTTCGATACCTTTTCCAGGGCACACAAGGTGACCCCCAGAACTCGAATGGGGGGATTTACCTCGATGACATCACTCTGTCAGAGACACCATGCCCCTCAGGAGTTTGGACAGTACGGGGCTTCTCCAAGATTCTGGAAAGGACGGTGAAAGGGGACCGGCTCCTGAGCCCTCGCTTCTACAATTCGGAGGGCTATGGGTTTGGGTTGACTTTATACCCTCATGGCAGGGTAAACACACTGGCTTCTGGGTACACAGGGCTTGCCTTTCACCTGTGTAGTGGCGAGAATGATGCTATCCTAGAATGGCCAGCTTTGAACAGACAGGCGATAATGACCATCCTGGACCAGGAGCCCGATGCTAGGAATAGGATGTCCTCCAGCATGGTGTTCACGACCTCCGAGTCCCATACATCTACAGGTAAAGTGATTCCAGCAGGATTCAAAACTCCTGTCCCTCGGCCTAGAAAGGACCAGCAGGTCCAATTCGTACTTGCCGAAGAGAAATAAGCAATTATTTCTCTCACATGTCCTCCTTAGGCATAGCACCAACATAGTCATGTTGGACCCTTATGTTTCCATGATATCTTCCTTCTCCTTCTCCACTCATTGACCAAGCATCTAGTGAGGGCTTTTGGTGTAGCAAACTCTAGAGTAGGCATTTAGAATAGAAACAAACCAGGCGTTTCTGGTTCATGGAGCTTCATCTAATTGAGACGACAGACAATGCTCATTGTTCAGAAAATAGTCCCTGTTTTCCAGGCTCTGCTGCCAAGAATGAATACACCAATTTCTAAAATATGATTAAATGTCAGCATGCCAGTGAAATGAACTTGCATCAATAAGACAGGGGCAAAACAATTTTCTTTCCCAAAAGAAAGATGTTAAGTTTTCAAAGGAAGAAGGTAATAACTGCCCTTCCTCTTTATTGAGCCATGACCCAATAGAGGCGTGCTGACCCATCACGGTGGTGGCTTCCGGCTTCCCAATCCCCAATGTTAATGCTCTTGGAAAGAATATAAAAACAACCTAGCATTTTCCCCCCCAGCATTGCTTTTCGGATGAACAAAGATGAAAACATGCTCATCATTAAAGACAAATTGGAACGTAAGCTATGAAAGGGTCATATGGATTTTAAAAGCATTTTGTCTTATTTATCACTTTGCAGCAATGAATAACTCTGTCATCTGGGACCGGCCATCCAAGGTGGGAAGCTATGAAGCAAACTGTAGTTGTTTCAGAAGCCTGGACTGGGGCTGGGGTAGTTTAATCTCCCACGAAATGCTCAAACGGAGGGGCTTCCTGAAAAATGATGACCTCATCTTGCTCGTGGACTTTGAAGGTACCCGTGCCCGACTTCCTGTATCAATAATCCTATACCCTGGGTGTTCTGCTGAGTTTTAACTCATGCGTCGGCCCTGGGCTGGCTGTAATGAGGGACTTGTACATATCAACAATTGTGAGGATGAGCAGGAGTGAGCAGTGTTCTGTTCTGTTGTCCATAATATCTGTTTGTGTACTGAATGGCCCATCAGAGTAACAACACTGGCAACATGGAGGGTGGGAGTTTTGGGACATATATACATATATAGATGATGTGTATATATACATATATATGATGTTTGAGAACCACATTTTATGCAATTGTCCAAGGACTCACATTTTTTATTTCCATTGTGCTAGGAAACTAACATGCTAGCATCTTAATCTTTGATAATTTACCAAATATGAAAGCTTGCTGATTTCAATCAATCCACCCCTGCTAGCCATATGCTGTTTTCTATAAGTTAAATGAAAATGAGGTTGAATTCTTTTAAAGACAAGAATAGCTGCCATCATGAGAATCAGCTGGACTTAGTTGGTCTTCCATGTCACTCAAGTTGGAAGACGTCCAACGTCCATTCATAAGGAACACAAGGGAGCCAGAAAACATTCTCTAGAATCGGACATTGGTCGTTGCCCTTGTTGTTTATAGGCGCCATCACGTCGATACTGACTCTTGGTAACACTGTGTACCACAGAGCAAATAACTGCCTGGCTTCTGACCTCCTCCCAATCATTGCGCGCACACACACACACACACACACACACAGACAGATGTTAGAGAATCACATTTTATGCAATTTCCCAAGTACTTTTTTGGGGGGACTTGTTGGAAATACTATCATAATATATCTTGCCGAGGGTCTTCCTCTTTTTTGCCGACACTACGCTTTGGTCAAGTGTGACTTCCGTCTCAAAGGACTGATCTCTCCTGATAACATGTTGAAAGTATGTGAAATGAAGTCCTACCATCTCTGCTTCTAAGGAACATTCTGGCTGTACTTCTTCCAAGACAGACTTGCTATTTCTTCTGGCAGCTCAGGGTTAATTCAATGTTACTTCACACCATCCGCCGAAGGCATTGCTTCCCTATTGTTCTTCCTTATTTTTTGCCCAACTTTCACATACACACGAAATGATTAAAACACGCCACGGTTAGGGTCAGGTACCTCTGAATCCTCAAAGCGACATCTTTGCATTTTAATACTTTAAAGAGCTTTTTTTTTTTTTTTTTTAATCATTTTATTAGGGGCTCATACAACTCTTATCACAATCCATACACACATCAATTGTGTAAAGCGCATTTGTACATTCATTGCCCTCATCGTTTTCAAAACATTTTCTCTCCACTTAAACCCCCAGCATTAGGTCCTCATTTTGCCCCCTCCCTCCCCGCTCCCCCCTCCCTCATGAGCCCTTGATAGTTTATAAATTGTTATTTTGTCATATCTTGCCCTGTCCGACATCTCCCTTCACCCACTTGTCTGTTGTCCGCCCCCCCCACCCAGGAGGTCACATATAGTTCCTTGTAATCGGTAATCTTGCTTCTTCCTCATGACCCTTTATCTATTTCTTGAAGATATCACCCACCTTCAGAAGACTGAAGTTCCCATTAAAAGCACAAGGCTGAACTCCCGAGGCCTGGTTCTCCACGGCCAGGACCAGCAGCCCCCAGAGACAGATGCAGAGAAGGCCATGCTAGAGGAAGCCCCACTCGGCAGCCTGGATCGGGGGCAGCCTAGGCGACGGACGCGGTCAGTGGAGAACACGGGGCCCATGGATCACCTCGACTGGTCACAGCACTTTAGAGATCCGTGCCACCCGAACCCTTGCCAAAATGATGGCGTCTGTGTGAACGAGAAGGGCGTGGTGAGCTGCAGGTAGGATCTTGCGCCCAGCAGAGAGGCAAGTCAAGGTCAGCAGACATGCATTGAGTGTTGATTTGAGGCAGGTAAAAGGTACTGTTTTCCTTAGTGGCAGCAAACTGTGAGTGTAGAAATGGTGGGCATGGCAGATGTCCTTTTATCTATGTATTCTAACCACAATAAAATAAAAAGATACCGCCCTTAGATGAGACCCTTAACTACATCAACCGGTCAGATGGACCGGACTCCCTAGTTCCTTCTGTGACCCTACCAAGGTGTGCCCTAGACTGATGGGCTTGTGTCGCTGGGCAAGGCGAGGGCTCCCAATTCTTCCCTCTCTTGGAGTTTACCCATTTTCCTTCTTGGGGCATTGCATTGTCTGCATCGTGAATGTTGGAATTCCCCTCTCCATCGCAGCACAAGCTGGAATTGTAGCCTGGGGACTTTGTAAGTGCCAGGCCTGGCTAGAGGGAGCCCGGGTGGTGCAGGGATTACACTTTGGGCTGCTAACCACAAGGTCAGCGTTTCAAAACCCCCAATCACTTTTCAGAGGAAAGACAAGGCTTTCCACTCCTGTAAAGAGTTACAGTCTCGGAAACTCACAGGGGCAGCTCGACTGTGCCCGATTGGGTCTCTAGAGTCAGAGTTGACCGGAGGGCAGTGAGTTTGTTTGTTTGTTTGTTTGTTTTGAGGCCTGGCTGTGTCTTGCCAGAGTAAGATTTAGGACTAAGCTTAAAGTCTTCACTGATTACAGATGTTATTTTTGGGTAATAACCACTACTGTTATTATTAGTTCTATTGTACTGTTGTTGGATTTTTATTTATTTTTATTTTTATTATTTTTTTAAAAATTGAAATAAGAACATTTTTTAAAATTTTAAATCATCTTATTAGGGGCTCATACAACTCTTATCACAATCCATACACACATCAACTGTGTAAAGCGCATCTGTACATTCATTGCCCTCATCACTCTCAAAACATCCTCTCTCCACCCACACCCCCGGCATTAGGTCCTCACTTTTTCCCTCCCTCCCCACTCCCGTTGTTGGATTTTTAAAATAGTAATAGGAGTATCTGGTCATTGTGACTGGCTGCAATATGTGCTGCGCACCTGAGCAATCAAGATTCGTTCTCACAGCCACGCTGCGCTGTAGGGGCTGTCAGAGCTGGGACTTGTATCCAGGCCGGCGTCTCTGCACCCACACCACAGAGAGCAAATCCACTGTCACAGAATAGATTCCAGCTCAGAGCCACCCAAGGGGGGTGTCAGACTGTCCCTTTTGATGGGAGCAGATCCCCTCCAGCCTCGTCTTTCCCTCGTGGAGCTGCTCGTGAATTGGAACCATGGGCCTTGCAGTTAGCAAGCCGAGACCTCACCACTGCACCGCCAGTGCTCTGTTTGTGAACCCGAGCTTAGATACAGTCCTGAGCTTTACCTTAGCGAGCTTTGGTGGCACTGTGGGAGGGGCATTGGACAGCTGACTATACAATCAGTGGTTTAAGCTAAGACTGCCTGCTCCTATAAAGATGTACAGTCTCGGTCTCTAGAGTCACACTGAACTGGCATCAACTCTGTGGCAGAGGGTGGGGGGAGGGTCAGGAAAAGGAGCCTGGTGGCCCAGTGGTTAAAGCACTCAACCCTAGGTCTGAACCCACCCTCAGCTCCGTAGGAAAAAGAAGTGGCGATGTACTTCTCTAATGATGTACAAAGTTTCATTTCACTCAGTTCTACTCTGCCCTACAGGGTGGCTATAAATCAGAATTGACTTGATAACCGAGGGTTTGGCTTAGTTTGGGTTGAGTGAGAAAAAAGAAACAAACAACAACACACATTTGGTGTCTTTTACTGGTTTTTAAGAAGTCAAATCCCAGGTAAGAGATGAGGTCTTTAAAGACAAAAATGAATCCAAATTCCCACTGCCCTCCACTCTATTCTAACCCATAGCGACTGTGTTAGACTGGGTAGACTAGAGAAACAAATTCATAAACACACATATGTCTAAGAAAGTTTTATATGCAAGAGGAATTGAACATCACCTTGAATGGCTTTGTTCTGAGATAACTTGAACTTCATACTCAATAACGTTTTCCCCCCCAATCAGAATGGATGGAAATGCATAGGAAATTTGGAAAAGTCTCCAAAGAAATAAAACACGAATAAACTCTTTGTACAAAGACCCATAGAGGCATTTTCACATTATAGGCATTTTCTAACAGCCTAAGAGGTTACTTTCCAAAGTTTCATTTATAATTTATTTGATACTCATAAGACATTTTTCTAAAGGAACAGTGAAGTAACAGTGATTCAATTCCTGCCCAGCATTTTTCTTAACACAAAAAGTCTCGATAAGTATAGCATGCTCTTGTGGTCAGGATGCAATGAGGTTAAAGAACACTAAAAACAAAAACAAACAAGCCCCCAAAGCCTGGCCATTGCATGCCCTCTGTGTGACATGCACTGGGAACGGCGCGGGTCCTCATCTTTCCGGGCCCAGGGGGCAGGAGGTGCCCGGACAGCAATGTTGGCTTTTCATTAAATGACCTGGGGGATGGTTTAGAGGGAAGATTCATTTTTCCATTCAATGATTTATATACTCTTTTTTTTTGGCCTATTGGTCCCAGTGTCTTTTATTTTTTAACCATTTTAATGACAATTTTTATTTTTTAACAATTTTATAATTCATATATCAGTCGACTCAGTGGTTAAAACATATTAAAAAGAGTTGCACCATCATTGCCGGAATCAGTCTGAGAACATAAGCTAACCCTGTTCAAGCTCCCAGCAAAGCGTGGCGTCAGACCCAGTGGGGAGAATGCTCCCTGTAGTGTAGCGTCTCAGCCAGGGGCAAGCCCCAAGCCTGGACCCTCCTCCTGGACTTACAGCTGCTGACCCAAGAATGCAGGGTCTGGAGACTTCCTGTCTGGATTTAAATAATTAATCGAGTGACCTTGAGCAAGCTAGTCCACCTTTCTGTGCAATGGGACGATGAATGGCCCGATAATAGCCACACCTTCAGAGGGAGGTTGAGGGAAGCCCAGGTAACAGGTAACTGCCACCTCTGTCACTGTGGTGGTGATGGAGGCTACTGGGAAGCGCCTGAGGCACAGAGGTTTCTCTCCTTCTCAAGTGACCTGTCTCTCCAGGTGCGTCGCTGGACACACCCTCTTCTACTCAGGGGAGCGCTGCCAGTCCATGCAGGTGCACGGCAGCGTCCTGGGCATGGTGATCGGAGGCACAGCTGGCATCGTGGTCCTGACCCTCTCCATCCTCTCCATCCTCTCCCAAAGGCCAAAGCAGTGACGTGCCTGCTGACATCCCCCAGCCTGCAGCAGCGCCTCCTCCCTCAGGCCTCCTCTTCCTGTGGCCTGGAGTGGTTTTCATAAGCTTTGCTTTGATGAGGGGTCCGAGCACTGAGGTCTCCAGCTTCATGTGTGATTATCAGTCTTTTTGCAGCAACCCCCCCGCCCCCCCGCCCCGGGAACAGCACTCATCATTCTCATCTGTCAATCACTTGTCAAATCGATGGCCATTCGCACAGACTGTAAGCTCTAGGTAGGCAGGGGCAGGCTATCCTTATTGGCCGTGCTAACCCTGATGTCGGAATCATGCCTGGCTGGCATAGGGTGGGCACTCAATAAATATTGAATACATGAATTCTCACATGCTTCATTTCTGCTGTGGATGATGCCACAAGGGTAAGTCTGACAGCACTGCTGATACGGTCCCAGGACACACCTTCTTTCATGGGACGATTCTAGAGGAAATGTGTTTCAACAAGTCTCTGCGATCAGTGATGGCTACAGACAGGTTATCTGGGTCAGACACTTGTCTCCGTCTCTTTGGGGTGCTTTAGGGGG
>NW_022107432.1:19121662-19126072 GCF_000313985.2 Echinops telfairi | reverse complement strand
ACTCACTACTTACTCACTCACTCACTACTCACTCACTCACTACTCACTCACTACTCACTCACTCACTACTCACTCACTACTCACTCACTCACTACTCACGCACTCACTACTCACTCACTACTCACTCACTACTCACTCACTCACTACTCACTCACTCACTACTCACTCACTCACTACTCACTCACTAATCACTCACTCACTACTCACTCACTCACTACTCACTCACTACTCACTCACTCACTACTCACTCACTCACTACTCACTCACTCACTACTCACTCACTACTCACTCACTCACTACTCACTCACTCACTACTCACTCACTCACCATTCGCTCACCACTACTCACTCACTCACTCACTCACTCACTCACTCACCATTCGCTCACCACTACTCACTCACTCACTCACTCACTCACTCACTCACTCACCACTCACTCACCACTCACTCACCACTACCGTCAAGTCTAGTCTGACTCACAGCGACCCCACAGGACAGAGCAGCACAGCCCCTATGGATTTCTGAGGCTGTCAATGTTTACAGGAGGAGGAAGTCTCATCTTTCCCCATGGAGTGCGGGGAGGACTGAACTGCTGATTTTGTTAGCAGTCAAAGCTGTAGCTCACTATGGGGGATCTGCAGGCCAGTTAAATGTAGGAGAAAGAGGCCGACCTAGAAGGTTATGGTGATTGGGGCCTCGAAAGGGGTCATCTTGTTGTTGTTTTTTCCCCCCAAAAACCCCCAAAACAACAGGATCATCACGAGGGTTTGTTATGAAAAAAATTAATAAAGTTGAAAACAGTAGTGTTAGGAAAAGTCCAGGACATTTACACTGAGAAAAACAAATTTTTCATCCCTGAAATACACCTGTTCATTCTTCAAGGGTAGCAGAAATGGTCTTATGTCACTGGGGAACCCTACCTCCTCCATTCCACAGCCTTGGTTTTGCCCCTTCGAAATTATTTTCATTCCCCAAACTCAAAGAACTTTCAAAGGAATATGCTTTGAGGCCCTCTAAAATGCTGAACTGTCATTTTGATCTGGTGTAAATCGAAGAGCTCAGAATTCTTTGGGTGAAGGGCTAGAGAGGTGGAAACATCACCTTCAGAATCTTATAGAACTAGATGAAGGCCGCGGTGGGAAACAATAGCTTCCTATTTTGATTTTTCATTTAATAACAGTGTCCACGTGTCTGTCTAACACTTGTTGGCTTACCCTCAGATACACAATAAAATCTAAGTGTTTTTTGTATTATAATCAAATACCTCTTTCTCACTGAAACATAATGATATTATCACTCTTTTGATATCTTTTGTGTAAGGAGACTTCAGGTAACGTGTCCTTCAAGCCACAGGGCTTCATGGCATTGCTTTCTTTTCCTCTGATTCTAAGGAAAGGCAGGTCTGGTGTTAGACATGTGTGTGTGTGTATGTGTGGGGGATGTGGGTACATGTTCCATTTCATTCATGTATATACCAGTATAGCAACATGCTGAGGGTATCGGGTAGAACAGAACTTTATTTCAAAGACGCTTAATGGGCCAAATGGGCACCACACCATCTTTAAAGATTGAAAAAGTAGCTGGGGAGAGAACGTCCCAAGACAGATGAAAGGAGAAAGCATCGGCTCTAGTCAAGGGCCATCTCGTGAAGTTTGCAAGGAGAGAACGTTCCCAGGAGGCAGAGTAGCCCCGCTTTAAATGACTAGACTTCTTAAATATATAAAATCATCGAGTTGAGTCTGACTCATAGCAACCCACAGGGTTTTCAATGGCTACTCTTTCAGAAGTACACCACCCATCCTGAGGAGACACCCCCCACCGGGTGGGCTCCAACCTCCAACAACTTTCTGACGAGGAGCTGAACATGCTGATGGCTTGCTTCCCCGCAAGCATTTCTCCTAAAGATATACTGTCTAGCCATTCTGAGGGGTCCAAGGACCTGCAAACAACCATCACAGATAAAGCAGCAGCCTTGGTGGCACAGTGGTTAGGCGTTTGGCTGCAAGGCAGTGTGAGAAGTTCGAAGCAGAAGAAAACACTACCAGGAAGGGCGCTGACTGCCAACCTTGAGTGGACATAAGAATCCCGTGGAGGATTTGGGGCTCAGCACCAGATCCCTCATTCAGGATTCAGCAGAGAGGGAGGGGGATGGAGAGGCGGATGTTTAAGGATTTGCATCTTTAACTAACTCCCAGAGGAGGCCAATGCTGCTAGTTAAGGGACCACTCTTTGAACACCCCTTGCAAGGAGGTGTCCTGGCTGCAGGTTTGCAAGGACCTTCTAAAGAGCTCTGTAATTAGAATCGAATCACTTAAGCTCACTTGAACCAGGCATCTGTCAAATGCCCCACCTTACCACCTACAGGGTTGTACATGGTAATAGGCATGGATAATGGGCATATGACGGGATAATGTTTTGTGTATGTAGATATTGCTGCTAAATTTCCAGACCGGATAAGAAGCCACCCATCCATTCTCCTGCGGGATAATGTTTTGTGTATGTAGATATTGCTGCTAAATTTCCGGACCGGACGGGAAGCCACCCGTCCATTCTCCTGTCCACATGAGATATGAAAGCCGGCTTAGTTTCCCCGGGTGCTCCACAGTCCTGAAAACCCACAAGTGACTCCACAGTAGAATCTGCGGAAGGGCTTTCCTTCACCAGCCTCCTCCTCCGGGACTTGCCTCCCAGGGTGACCCGGGCTTGGTATTGGGAGTGGTTCTTTCCCTTTTCATTGTTTGAAAGGAAGCACGCTTGGGGTCAAGCCTAGTGGAGAGCTGGCCCAGCCTAGAGAAAGCTAGAAGCCCCTTCCCAAAATAAGGGCAACCTTTTGGGGTTAATTCTGCAAGAAGCCGTACGGTCTCTAGAGTGGGAAATGCACCAAGCACGTGCATTCTTTCCTCGTGGGAGGTTCTTGGCTTCCCGCGATGAAAGAATGCATGTGTTTGGTAATCCAAGTGGGCTTTTATGAAGGTCCGGAGAAGGTTCAGGTTTTACAGTCTCAAAAGAAGACAAGTTCTTTCAGGGAAGTGTGCCGAGCCTCGAGGAAGCAGCGCTGGGCATGAGCAACCTTGAGAAACAGCTCACAACTGGGCATGAGCAACCTTGAGAAACAGCTCACTCAAGCATTTAGAACTGGGGAAGGGAGCCCAGGGACCAAGGGGTCGAGAGAGAAAGGGCAAGAGGACTGGGGCCAGAAAGATCGAGGGGCACCAGAGAGCGAGTCACACCATGCTCCTTACCTTTATCCTGGCCCCACCCCTGGCTGGGTGAAGTGTGGTTGAAGGTATTGGTGGACCCCATTGGCTGGGTCAAGCCCACCTGGTTGATGTCACAAACCTGGGCCTAGTTTGGACCACCCAGGTGTACCTCCCATCTGGCTGAGGGCTTCAATTGGAGCATGCTCAGTTTGGGGGTCATCAAAGGCATCTAATGGCCACCTAATTTCTTCCCAACCTCCTCTATGGTGCCCTTTACAAGCATGAGAGGGACAACCCCCTGTCCCTACCTTACAAAGCCAGACTCCCTCACTGCCTGTGGTAGTTACATCAGCTGGTGTCAATTTGAGGATTTAGAGTGAAGAGGTGGAGTCTAGGCTGTTAATCGAGATTTAGTCAATGAGGCCTCTGTGTGGGCATGGCCTTCTCCCGAGGATTCTGGGAACTCCAGTATTTTCCTCCTTGGAGGTGGGAGACACGCTCTTTTTGACTCACTCCCTGAGAGATGCTCTAATGACAAGGCACATGGCGCTAAGCTGATAGACCCTGTGCCCTGGGAGCTGGAGAAGCCATGTAGAGAGCCAGAGCTGAGATGCTTACAATGCCACTGGATCCACAAGACTTCCCACCCACTGGACTGTGATCTTCCTGCATTCAGCGTCATTGCATGTGTTTCGTGAGTCTTAAGAGGACTTTAAAGATAGGTATCATATATATGGGCTAATATTGGACTTATGGACTTGATCTGGACTGAGCTGAGATAGTTTCTCAATATTCAACTGCTCTTGTATATAATGCTCTTTCTTATATACATATGAGTCTCCCTGAATTTGTTTCTCTAGTATATCCAGACTAACACACAGCCATAGAATTAGTACTGACTCATAACAACCCTACAGGATAAGGTAGAACTGGCCCTGTGAGTTATTGAGACTGTAACTCTTTAGAGGTTTAGAAAGCATTGTTTTTCTCCAGAGGAGCAGCTGGTGGTTTTGAACTTTGGACCTTGCGGATCACAGACCAATGTGTAACACCAGGGTTCCCTCAAGGAGTCTGCTTCTGGCAGTACCCCAATGTTCAAGCTACCTAGTACTTTGCTCTAGTACCAGAAAGTAACCACCACTTGTTGGTGAGGAGGAAACTTGGCAGGGTATTGGCTGAACATTCAGCGGTGAACTAACAGGCTAATAATT
>NW_022107432.1:19106517-19121562 GCF_000313985.2 Echinops telfairi | reverse complement strand
GCAGTTGGCTTCTGTCAAGAGTGACACCTTTGGATGTTCAATGAAAGTACGAGCGTACTTACCATCTTAATGCTCTCTTTGCTTTGCTGTGCCATGTATTAATCTGATAGGAATGGTTTGCCTTTGTGAATGAATGTCTTTGGAAATTCTACCCTATCACCAACCCCCATTGTCAATGTGCATAGCATAGCGTTCAACTAGTTAAGCATTTAATTTGTACAAATGAATAATTCATGAATGAAATTGAGAGCTATTCAATACTTGTATAACTTCCTTTTCTCAACAGTGTGTTAAATTCTATACCACTTGATGAATGAATGACATTGTCAATAGAACTGCCTTATGCCGCAGAGGGATGATTAATAATGTGCTCTGTCGTAAAATGATAATAAGGTCTCTAAAGTAGACCAGAGATATATACAAACCATAGATATATGAATGGATTTGGGGCTCACATTTCATTCCATCCCCAATATATGAAAAATTAGTTCTTATGACATGGCCCTGCTTGATGCTCATCCTCATGAAGACATCACTGAAGATGCTACAGCAAAGTGTGGTGAAGAAAACAGATGGTGCCCAGCTATCAGAAAGAATAGTGCCTGGCACCTTAAAGACTTAGATTCAAACAAGTGTCCATTGAAGTGAGACATGTTAACTAAGTCCACATGGAAAAAGCCACCAGCCGGTGTGATCCAAGGATGGTAAACAATAAAATCCTAACTCGAAGGAGGGAACGGCGTCAGAGTTAAAATATGAACACCCGGTTTTCAGAAGGCTATGGATGACAGTGGGAGTCCAAAATGCATTTGCAGGGTCCCCACATGGACTGAGCATCTGGTAAACCCTCCTTGACTATAGTCAAGGGATGTGAATAATCTTGTTTTCAGACAGGGAGTATTGTAAACCTGGTTATGGCAGATGTAATTAGGTTAAAATGCAATGCCTGAGCTTTTGATCTCCCTTTTGATCCATTTCAAATGTGTTCTAGTTTATAGCATTTCCTGCTTGTTTTTTTTAACCTCTGGTTTATTTTGTCTTTTTAATTTAATTTTATTTTTGGCTGATTTGGTGAGGAGGTGAGGCATGTTTTCTAATATGGAAAATTCAGGATAGGTAAGTCTTTAAAGATTGTAACTGGATAAATGGCTTATTGGGTGTATGGGAGGGGACGTTAGAGGGAAATGGGGAACTAACAATGAATATAAGAAAGAAGAACAGGTCCTAGAACTGACTGTCGTGATGATTATACAACTCTTTAATTTACTGAGCTATGTAAGTGTACGGTATATGAATTACATGTCAGTAAAGCTATTAAAAATATTTACACCCTTGGAAACCTTAAGGGGGCAGCTCAACTCTAGATTTTGAAATCAACTCCAGGGCAGTGGATTTAATTGAATTCGGTTTGGTGTGAGGATGGAGAGATTTCACCTCACATTCTTGAGACATGGTTTTGTGAGGGGCCAATCTTTGGAGGAGGACATCACACTAGGCAATGTAGAAAAGAGGAAGACCCACAGTGAGATGGATTGACAAGCAGGGGTGCAACAAGGGACTCACACGTAACAATGACTGTGAGGATGGTGGGGGATTGGGCAGCCTTTCATTCAGTTGCACCCAGGGTCGCTATGAGTCAGAACCAGCTTGACGATGCCTAACAACAACAACAACAAAAACACATTGAAATGTCCAGATCAAAATCAAGATAAGGAGGGGGGTGCCAGACTGAGAATGAAACACTTTGAAATTTCCCTCTTCTATACCTACTCCTAGTCGGCACCCACCTCTGCTGATTCACTCAGTACGGAGTTGGCCCATCAGAGGTCCGGTGTTGCCTCTAGCTGTTAGTTGAACCCAGACTTCCTGGGGGGCACAGTTAATGCACTTGATTGCTAAGCTAAGCTCCTGGAGGTTGGAATCCACTCAAAGACTCCTCAAAAGAAGGGTCTGACTAGCTATTTCCAAAGAAAGGTGGGATACAGTTCTACTGTGACAACACATGGGCTTGCCACTAGCCCGAGACAACCTACCGGCAGCTGGTTCTGCTTTCGAGACCAAAGCCTTCCATCATTGCAGGAGGGATCTCGGCGAGTTCCTTCTTTTGAGGTGTTGATGTTGGAGTGGAGATGGAGAAGCAGCACGTGTGATGGGATGACGTAGAGAAAGAAGCATTGCAAATCTCGGGGAGCAACCCGACAAGGTGTCAGTCCTCCCTGCACTGGGGTTTGGCTTCCCTGGTCTTCCACAGTGGCAGTGAGTCAGACTCGCTGACTCCGAGCAAACCAAACCAGTCACTGCTAGAGAGTTGAGTCCTCTCATAGTGACTGAGTAGCAGCCCTGAGTCATTTCAAAAAACTCAAACTCACCTGCTATGGAGACCTCGGTGACTCACAGCGACCCCCTGTGGGTTTCTGAGATTGTAACTGTTGATGGAAGTAGAAAGCCCAGCCTTTCTCCCCACGGAGCCACTGCTGGATCTGAACTGCTGACCATGCAGCTTGCAGCCCAGCCTAACTGCTACACCACCAGGGCCCTTGGAGTCTGAAAGGGTCTCACATTTCTCCACCTACTTCATCCATTATCCCTCCCGCCCTGGCTTCTTCCTCTCTGGGCCTTGACCTGAGCCAATGTGCCCACGGAGGGCAGGTGCTCCAGGGAATAGCTAGCAAACCTTTGGTAATTGGAAGAGGGAGGGAACTATGAACTCTTCGCCCACAACGTTGGATGGGTCTATCGGTCTATGTGTGTGTGTGTGTGTGTGTGTGTGTGTGTGTGTGTATGTGTGTGTTAGAGAAATAAGCCTCTCTTTTAAACCATTTTGAATCGCCATTACTCACACAAAGCATAATCATAACTGATAACCAGTCACTTCTCCGAGGGAGCGTGTGACTCAAGATAGGCCACTCATGGTGGCTCACACAAGGGAAGAAAAGAGTTTCTCTTGGATGTCAGTTGAGGGCTCTGTAAGACTCTCGATGATTCCTTTTCGAGCTGATCTGTAATGAAACAAAGATGCAGATGGAAACAGCCGCAAAAGGGAGAGAGAGCGCTCTGAAGCTACTCTTTGAGCTCCCGAGTCCAGCGGCACCGTGCGGAAGGTATAGCCGTCCAGCATCTTTTGTAGTTACTGTGTAGTGCTAAGAGATGCCTGCTTTTGTAGAAGGTAGTTTGAGTTGTACTTCTGTTACTTGTGTCAGAAAGGGCCTTACGTCGCAACACACAGTTGGCTCCTGGGTAAAGCTCAGAAGTCATGGCATTCATTTAAAGCTTAAATAAGGTTTGGTATTCTGTAAGATTGCCACCTCTGAACTCAGATGCACATGGGGAAGTTGATGGCTCATTCCTTTCTTCAGTTGACTCCTCTAGCTTTGAAATGGACAGGGTTCGAGCTCAATCCTTGGTCTACTGATCTTTGGGATGCCCTGGACTTTGGGATTCCTTCCGTGCACTCCTAACCATGAATTTCAAGGGTCAGAATGCAGGAAGGTGTTTTTAATTTGATTCTCCATAGAGATTTCTCTACTTCAGGACTCTTTGCATATACATTCCTGCAGTATGATCCAAAATAATAAGGACGGACCTTGTTCAGCAGTACTTGGATACCGGATACGACTCTGGGTGCTTTGTAAGGATGAACTTTTTGCACCATTCTGTGGATGTGGAACGTTGGAACATCTTTGACCCGTTTAATACTAAGTAAATTGAGTTACATGAGAGTTACTGTACCCAAGGTCTCAAGCCAAGGTCTCGAATCCACAACTAGAGAACACTCAGTCTGGCTCCAGAACTCGTCCACTAACCATCGCAACACACCCTCGAAAGCACCTTTCTCATCCATCTGAAAGAGCAGTCCTGGACACCTCCCTCTTCAGAGTGGAGCAAGGACTCAAAGCAACATAGCTGCCTGCCGCTCATTCCAGGAAAAGGAATTGGCCCAATCTGGTGGGCAGTTCTCCCCCTGGAGAGGCTTAATCTCCGCCCAGGCACTTCACTTCCGGAACATTCTGTTTCCTCCTCTGTGTCCAAATGACATGCAGCACCCGGAGAATAGCTGGTCAACCCGAGACCGTCGTGACATGACGACCCCTGCCTATGGCACCTGGAGGAAGTTCACGTGCTCAAACACAAGTAATTAAGGCACTCTGTGCATTCAAGTAGCAAAGTTTAGGGATCAGTGAGATCCATGTTCTATTAAGCAAAGGAGCCGTAGTGGCGCTGTTGTTAAGCTTTGGGCTGCTAACTGGGAGGTTGGTGGTTCAAAACCACCAGGCACTCCTGGGAGAAGGAAGAGGCGGTGTGAAATCGGAGAGAGATGGTGTCAGACATTTGAGTTACTTAGAGTTTTCCTAAGAGGAGTATCACAAGGGGGTGGTTTTAAGGAACAGAACATTTTTTCCTCACTCTTTACAAGACTCTCAAGCTCACTGCCAAGTCAATGCTGACTCATTGCGACCCCCTGTGGGTTTCTGAGACTGTAATTGTTTATGGGAGTTGAAAGCCCTGTGTTTCTCCAGAGGAGCTGCTGGTGGTTTTGACCTGCTGACCATGAGGATTGCAGCCCAATGCGTAACCACTATTCCACCAGGGTCCACAATTCAGAGTGTGGTTATCAGGGGATTCATTAATCCGAATCCATTGGGCTTAAGGTTCTTTGGTATGATCTCATTAAAACAGCACAAGAAAACTCCTAGTTTCTCAGTCATAGGTAGGAGGGCCAGGACTTCAGTACATATAAGAGGGTCTAATTCCATTCCTAAGAAACGATTTGAAGTTAGTAGGAGCCACCTCCCAAAGCACAGGACTTTCTCTTACAGCCTGACATAGGTTGCATCTTACAGAAGGCCAGGCCAGCTGGTCCCTCTGCTCTGAGGACCAGCTGGCCTGGGGACAGCTGCATGGACTGAGAATGAAAGTCCAGCCCAGTGGTTGGTTTTGACGGAGGGGTTCAGAAAGGAAATTGCCCTAGGTAATCCCTCTGCAAGTGCAGAGACAGACACTGTGCTGATCAACTGTGGGAAGCATGGAAAGTACTCCTTTGGCTCCCTGAAGTGACGTTCCTGAATTTTGTCTAGAATCGTGAGACCAGGCCTTGCCAGGATCGCTTTCAGCTTTGTTTCTGGCTCCATAAGGAAGACATCATCATATTTTAAGGATCATATTTTAAAAGCATCTGGAGGGTGGGATGAGAATGATCCTCGGCCTGATTTCTATCACGCCATGAAGGAGTCTTGATGCTGGTGGTGCTGTATAGGCATCGGATCGCTTACTACAAGATTGGTGGTTCAAACCCACTAGCTGCTCCAGGGATGAAGTATGAAGCTGTCTGCTCCCATAAAGATGTACGGCCTCCGGAACCCTACATAGGGTCTCTGAGTACTCGTGGCGCACTGGGTTACGTGTTGGGCTGCTCATTACAAGGTCAACGGTTTCAATTCACCTGGGTCCCCTTGGGAGAAAGGTGAGACTTTCTGCTTCTGCAGAGAGGACACTCAAAGGGGCAGATCCAAGACTTGTTATGCGTTGAACTTGACCTGATGACAGTCGGGTCTGGGTGAGGGGTGAGGTGGGGGTTGGTTGGTTACTTAATGACTCAGCATTGGTTTCATGGCAGTGGGTTTGGGGTTAGGTTGGTCATCATGCTAGAGGTCTTAGATCCATCTTTGCCCTGTTTATGTGCCCCAAATTGCTTCTCACATTTTCCTCTAAGGGAAGTCCCCGGAAGCCTAACACTGGACCTCACTGATGTTCCATCAGGAGCCCTGGTGTTGTAGCAGTTACCTGCTGGGCTTCTAATCACAAGGTCAGCCCTTCGAAAACACCAGCCTCTCTGCAGGAAAAGGATGGGGCGTTCTACTCCCATAAAGAGTCGGCATCGGGGAGCGGGGAGGGGAAGGAAAAAAAAAGAGTCGGCATCTCAGAAAGTCACAGGGGCAGTTCTACCCCGTCCTATAGGGTCGCTGTGAATCAGAATCGGCAGTGAGTTTGATTATGGTTTTGATATCCTGTATGGCACAGGGAAAAAAAAAGCAGTTAACCAAAAGATTGGAAGTTCAAGCGCACCTAGAAGTACCAGGGAATAAAGGCCTGGTTATCTACTTCTAAAAAAAAAAAAATTAACCACCAATGATCTACCTTGCTGTGGATGGTCTACCACGGGGTGGGTTCTGGAGAAGGCGACTCCCTTGGTGGCCACCAGGTGGCGATGGAGCCCCAGGAGGAGGAACCCGGTTTGGCAGGAAAAGCTGCGGTCATTCATTAGCTCAGAGGGTCATTTCTGCTAGGGTTGCCTCTGACAGATGCCAGAGGGCTCCCAGGATGTTCCCTGGGCAGGGGAACGCGCCCTGCGTTCCACATAAACAGTCAATGCCTGGGCGATTGCCTTTCGTCCATCAAATTCAAACGCGTTTCCCTGCCACTATGGGGCAGTTGGTAGGATGCAGGAGACCAGGGGATAGCAGTGAAAACTGTCCTCCCCGAAGGCAAGCCCCCAGGTCATTCCCGAGCCAGGACAGCCACCTCCCTGTGATGTGCCCAGCCAATTCCTGCTCCCTCTCCTGCCAAGGAAAAGCCTTTCCTCTGCCTTTGGGAATTTGCTCCGATTGGTGTCTCTTTGTCACCAGGAGATCTCCTCTGTACTGGGCTCAGCAGTAAAGAATCCACACCCTGGTGTGTAAAGGGGCTCAGGTGACCCTGCCTGTGTTCTGTTCGTGCACAGAGATGCAGCACGGGCACTGCTGCCACACCCCCATCTCAAAATGGGCAGGGGGAAGAGAAGGGATCGTTGTTCTCATAAAACACATAGAACGTACTTCCCGCATAGGACATGGCGACCAAGGCCCCAGGACGACGCCCACCCAGCACACAACGATGATTTTGGAGATAAATAACAGGTGTAACTGTGGTCATCTCTCTTCTTCTCAAGGACCCCTGGTGGCACAGTGGGTAAAGCAAGCCCTGCCGTCAGAACCCACCAGTCTGCTCCCTGTAACACGGTACAGCCTCAGAATCCCCAGGGAGTCTCAGTTCTACTCTCTCATGGGGGGTCTCTAGGAGTCAGGCTCAACTTGATGAGAGTGGGTTTGGGGTTTTCCCTCTTTGATCTTCTCTCCCTGTCCATATTCATGAGAGTGAGGGGCCCGTGAAACTTGTCTCCTCCCTAGAATGTGCTCAAGGATCAAAACAGATATACCATATATACTCATGTATAAGCTGAGTTTTTCAGCACATTTTTAATGCAGTTTTTGTGGTAAAATTAGGTGGCTCGGCTGATATTCAGGTCGGCTTATACTTGAGTATATATGGTACTTCTTCACAGGGCCAAACCAAGGGGGGTGGAGACCAAACTCACTGCCATTGAGTTGATGCTGGCTCACAGCAACCCTACTGTAACTCTCTACAGGAGTAGAAAGCCCCATCTTTCTCCCACAGAGCTGCTGGGGATTTCAAACTGCTGACCGTGTGGATCGAAGCTCAACACATAATCAGTACACAGCCCGAGCTCCCTCCTCACAGAACACCTGCCAGGGCACAGGACTTGGGGAAAGTTGGAGTATGGCTAGCACCCTCACCGTCTCACACTGGCAAATGGGAAGAGTCGAGGTGCTTTGAGGTCGAGTCACTCCACCAGCACCGGTGATAGGAACAGAGAGCGGGGCTGGATAAGCCTGACCCATGCTTTGGCTGGATGCTTGGCCTCTCCCTTGGAGATGAGGGAGACTTTGCTGGGAGCCTCCAGCGTTGCTGGTTGGTTGAAGTTTGGATTGTGCTGCCGCTGGCCTTGTCTAGAGGGGAAGGGCACCTCAGAGTCTGTCGCATGGACCTCTTTGATGATGAGGATGCATTTCTCAGACCAGGTTTTTACCCGGGAGCCCACTAACCGCCACCGCAAAGCTTTCTTCCTCCCCATCTTCCTCTGGGATCAATTCTTTTCCAGTCTGACTTGAAACGTTCTTTTATTGTTCCATCAGGAACCCGTCTCTAGGGGGCGCCCATGTTCAGAGAGGTCCCAAAGGCACTGGGGGGAGTTGTAGGACAGGCCTAGGACTTTGAGGACCATTCCTACGCCACTGGGCAACCGGGGTCCCATCTGGGCCCACCGAGTTGTAGACGCCAGGGTGCTGAGTCATGCCTGATGACTGGGGTGCTGAGTCAAGGCCGACCAAGCGTTTTAATAAAGTGAAGATGAGCTGGCCTCTCCTGGGAATCATGGAAGTTCAGTTTGAAGGCAAGTGATGAAAGTCATCCGGTCTCCATGTGTGCTTTGGGGGCTTAAAAGAAACGTCATCTGGTCACCCACGGGGTTAGCTAGAGGAAATGCTTCAAAGCAGGCATTGTTTTCTAGGATGCATAACCTCCTGATGGGTGCCTGATCAACCACGCCCTGCCCTTCCTGATCTTTCTAACCACACCCTGGACCTCCAAGGCATAGAACTCCTCTGGGACTCTCTAAACCACCTGCTCTGTGGTCAAGCATCAAGCCCCGGCAGCTTCCCTGGGATTAGTCTCCCTCTGCCTATTCAGGTAGTCTAGTGAACTGGACTCATGGGACAGTTCTTATTTCCATGAGTTGATAAGACGTGTTCCTATCAGCTCTGTGCTGTGAATCGGACAGCAGTCTTGAGAGGTAAGGGAATGACCAAGCACTCACCACCCTGCTGTCCCGCTGATTCCTACTCACAGCAGCCGCCTGAGAGGACGGAGCAGAAGTGCCCCAAAGGGCCCCAAGGTTGTAAATCTGTAGAGACTCATTTTCCTCCCAATGAACAGTGGGCGAGTCTGAACCAGCAAGCTTTCAGTCAGCAGCCAGGTACATTATCCGCCTCACTATCAGGTTCCGTGATCAAGGCCCAGAGAGGGTTACTGAAGGGTGGAGGGAAGGAAGGAAAGAAGTCCATCTGTTCCGGAAGCTGTGTCCTTTCTGATAAGCCACACAGAGACAACGAGCTCATTCTCTAAGAATGAAAGCTTATGGGACTTGCCCTCTGCAGGGGAAGATGGGAGGTGTGATCAGTGTCCCTTTGGTCTAAGGAGGAGGGTTTCCAATTGTGTGGCTTTGAAGCCAGGTTGGAAAGGGAGGAGTTCTATGCACCGGAAGTATTGGGGACAGAGGGGTTCTGTGACCCACCCCACCTCCAGATGCAAGTAAAGCCTCTTTGTAGGACAGTGTAGATCCTACGGGACACGTTTTGTTTTAAATTTCTTTTCCCACAGTGCTGTCAGTGTACAGAAGGCAAAAGGGGTTAAGAGCAGAAAGAATTTTGTCTGACTTGTATTACCCACATGATTCCTGAGCACTCGAAGTGTATGGCTTGTCTTAAATGAAGTGTGCTGTGGGTACTATATAGCCAGTGTATTTCAAACACTTAGTACAAAAGCCAAAATGCCTCATTAATATTGTATGCTGCTTAAAGAGATTGGGCTTACTGGCTGGATAAAGACTGGTGGAACCCCTAAGACTACGGCTCCTAGTCAGGTCTGGAACTGCTGTCACCCCCATAGCTTAATTGTCACCTTATAGACAGGTCTATAAGGTGAACTTCTCCAGCTCTGGTGGCATAGTGTTACAAGAGTGGCTCCTAACCACAAGGTCAGCAGTTCAAAACCACTAGCCAGCTCTGAGGGGAAAGACGAGGCTTTCTACTCCTGTAAAGAGTTACAGACTTGGAAACCCACAGGGGCAGTTCTACCCTGACCTGTCGGGTCACAATGAGTTGGAATCAACTCGACAGCAGCGAGTTTTACAAGGTGAACAAAACCACTAGGGAACGTTGCACTCCTGAGAATAATCAGACATTGTTATCCAATGCAGTAGTCTCCAAGGTCAAAGTTCAGAAGGGTTAGAAAAAAGGAAGATTAGAAGCAGGAGGAAGCGGTAAATGATGTCACATTGTGGCGATTGCAATCAGTGAGATGGGATGACATACGTATGAATTGTTGATGATCTGCTTGGTACACTTTGATCCAATTTGCAATGAGATGTTAAAAAATTCTTAAGTAACTCATATATTGAAATGATAACATAAAATACAGTTTTTGGAAATGAATTTCACTCACTTTCTTTTTGAGCAAATTAAAAACATGCGTGGCTTATATTAGTGGAGCCCTGGTGGCATAGTGGTTACTCGTTGGGCTGTTAATGGCCAGATCAGCAGTTCAAAACCACCAACCACTCCGAGGGAGAAAGATTAGGTTTTCTACTCCCATAAATGGTGAGTCTTAGAAACTCACAGAGGCAGTTCTAGTCTGTTTTAACAGGTTGCTAAGCGTCAGAATTGGCTCAATGGCAGTGAGTGAGTGAGTGAGTGAGTGAGTGAGTGAGTGAGTGAGTGAGCCTGGCTTAATGGTTACTCGTTGGGCTGCTAATTGCAAAGGCAGCAGTTAGAAACCAGCAGCTGCTACAAAGGAGAAAGATGAGGCTTTTTACTCCTGTTAAAAGTCACAGTCTCAGAAACCCATAGGGTTGGTGTGAATTGACTTGCTGTCTGTGAGTCTTGGGTGGCTTATATTAATGGACAATGGCTCAAAAGGTGTCCCGGATAGTTCCAAGAAAGCGGCACACAGCTTTACCCAAAGCACTCATAGGCAGGAGAAGCTCTGGTGGCTCAGTGTAGGAGCTGGGCTGTGTGGCAGTTACATAATCTCGTGTCAACTTGAAGGTATTAGGAGTAAGGAGGTGGAGTCTAGCCTGTTAATCAGGTCACAGCCTGATGATGCCTCCTTGTGGGCATGGCTTTCTCATGAGGATTATGGGAACTTCCTCTCTTTCTCCTTGGAGGTGGGACACACTCTCTCTACTTCACTTTCTTGTCGTTGAGACACTCAGAGAGCTGGAGGAGCCCCAGCGCCAGCACTAAGATGCTTCCACTGCCACTGGATCCGTAAGACTTTTCACCCACTGGCCTGTGATCTTCCTGCATTCAGAATCATCATGTGTGCTACATGAATCTAAAGAGGAATTTATGGACTAGTATTAAACATATGGGCTAATATCAGACTTATGGACTCGATCAGGACTAGGCTAGAATATACAATTGCTCTGTGATATAAAGCGCTCTCTTACACATATATATGAGTGTCCCTGGATTTGTTTCTCTGGTCATCCCAGGCTAACACAGCCTGCTAACCACAAGGTCGGCAGTTCCACCCCCTTGCTGCTCTGTAGGAGAAAAATGTGTCTGCTCCTGTAAAGATGTACCGTTTTGGAAACCGCCAGGAGCAGTTCTCCTCTGCCCCATACGGTTGCCACGATTCAGAATCAACTCGACGAGGGCCATGAGTTTGATTTTCACTTTTTTATTCCTCAAGGGCACGTTTCTCTTTTTATCGACATGATAAAATATACATTTCACAAAACTGGGACAGGGAGGGAGTTTTCCAAACACAAAAGCCAGCATCTTCCTTTCGAGTGGTGCATCCATGACTAACACAGAGAAGCCAGGCACAATGGCAGATGAACTGCTTTAACAGAGGCAGACATATGGTGGCAGAGGGGTGACCTCAGATGTCCCTGAGTCAGTTGAAAGAAGCAGATGTCTCCAGGATCGGACTCAGGTGGAAGCATGTCCTGGGGAGGGTTGAAGGATGCAACATTTGGATTTTATTTGTAAGGATTGGCGGATTCGCTGTACAAAAGCATAGAGGCCTTGATGTTGCCTGTCTGCTCAGGCCTCGGTTGCCTAAAACGCCCCCTTACTGGATACGTTAGACACACCACAAGCATGGAAGCACTATCAGCTCCCGCCGGGGTCGGCTCTCCACCACAATCAAGGTTTTCCACACAGCGTCCTAGCCCTGAATTCCAACACAGAGGGAAGCCATCTTCTTGGGAGCTACGGCTTTTTCTCCCAGGTGCATGTAGCACAGAGATATTTGCAGTGCAGGGGCTGTATCTGGAAGCTACCACAGACCCATCTGCATCAAGGGCAACACTCCCAGGCCCCACGGCCACAGCTAACACCTCCTACAGATTCGATGGAGCAGCGTTGGGCCCTTATCTCGCGCTATTTTGCTCATTTATTTTAAAAATAATTTAATAATATAGCCACACGCATCCTCTCTCTTTGAGAGCAGATCGTCGTTAGCTGCCATCCATGGACCCGATTCCATCTCACAGTGACCCCGTGTACCCGAGGATGAAACGATACGTGGCCCAGGCTGTCCTCATGATCCGAGTTCTGTGTAAGCCCCCTGTGGTAGCCACTGTGCTAGTCCATCTTGTCGAGGGTCTTTCTCTTCTTCACTGACCCTCCACTTGCCTAAGCACGATGTCCTTCTCCGGGGACTGGTGTCCCTTGATCACATGTGCAAAGCACAAGAGATGAAGGCCCGCTGCCCTCATTTCTATGGACCAATGAATATGTTGGGGCATCTCCCCCGTGGTGAGATTACATAATATGGCTAACGTTGAAAAAAAAATCATCGGTGCTGTCATCAAAATCTCCAATCCATTGACATTAATTTAATCACAAGGGAGCGAGTCTGGTGTGGTCCAGATCTTAGGAGGCAAGCCTTTCAGAGGAGGGCCTAGGGGTCAGGACCAGAGTCCGAGTGCTGGTCTGAGAGATCCGGAGCAGCAGCAGGGACGCTATTGGGCTTGAGAACGCAAAGGAAATCACCATATTTCCGAAAGGGTGCCATGCTTGCAATGGCAGGCTGTCTCTATGAGGCACAAGCCTCAGTCCTGCAAAGACAAAGAACAGGATTCTGCCAAGAATTACTGCTCTTGGAAGATGACTCAAATCCTCAGACGCCTGGCCTTAACTTGAACTTGGTGAGCTGCTGAACATTGGCCCCAGCTAGCTGTGCCCGGGGAACCCTGGTGGCACAGTGGTTAAGTGCTCAGCTGTGTACCAAAACGTGGGGTTCCAACCCACCAGCCACTCTGCAGGAGAACGATGTGACAGTCATCTTTCATAAGGTTTCCAGCCTTGAAGACCCCACGGGGCAGTTCTACGCTCTCCTATCAGGTGGCTGTGCTTGGAATCAAGTCGATGCCGGGAGCTTGGTTTTCTTGGTCAGCTGTACCCAGACTTATAACCTTCAGGAATTGTGGGATAGCAAAGGAGTGTTGTTTCAGGCTATTAGATTTGAAACAATTTGGGACAGAGCCATAGAAAAGTAATCAGAGTAATTACAGGGCCATGGCACAGACATAGAATACCTGCTACTGAAAGAATCCACGAGACTTTTTCTACGGCTGTCAACAAACATTCCAACCACGCCATGCACCGATGTCAGACCCGAGTTTCGCTGATTTTGTTTCAGAGAGGTAGGTGCAGATAGCTTCACTTCAAGGACCACCGTTTAAACCCTCTGCCAGCTGGGGAATCACCACAGGCTGAGTGGGAGTGGGGCTTGTAGGAGGGAAGGCAGCAGTCTTGTCAGCCAGCTGAACCAACTTCCGGTGGGCCCTCCACCTGGAAAATGGAAGGGCTCCTTCACTGGTTGGAGAATGGAGCTACATCCTGGCTGATGCAGGGAAGCCTGGCCCACCAGCAAGCACACACTGCCAAAGCTCCTGCTGTTTCTCCAGAGGGAATGTCACAGGATTGCACTGCACTGTTTACTGTTATGAGCAGGGGAAGGAAACTGGACTGTAGGCAGGTGAACGATACCCTCCCCCCCCCAACAGCAAGCCCTCATTTTAGCTTAGAAGGTGATGGCCCCTAATTGCAAAATCAACATCTTCTTTGAAATAGCAGTCAGACACTAGTTCCTGTTGCCTTTAAAACAAATCAACAAAAACCTAAGAACGACCTCTCTACTCCCCGTTTTTTGTTGTGTGCCCGTGGGAATCGGACTTCCGTGGGCCCGGGTCACCAGGCTTCCTCTTGGGACGGAGCAGAGGCCCTGTTTGGCATTCGCACACATAAAGTGCCTTCCTCCCACACCACATTTCTCAGACGACTCTCATTTCCTTTGATCTTCACAAATGACCATGGCTTTCTAGTCCCACGGCCTCAGAATGACCACTCTCCCACGCCTGTCTGCACTTAGTGGTCGCAACTGCTGTTTCCCATCTCCAGGTCACCTTTTCTGGCCCTGAAACTTACCAACACTGGCCTCTCGGACATTCTCTAGACCGGGGGTCCTCAAACTTTTAAAACAGGGGGCCAGTTCACTGTCCCTCAGACTGTTGGAAGGCTGGATTATAGTTTAAAGAAAAACTATGAACAAATTCCTATGCACACTGCACATATCTTATTTTGAAGTAAAAAACCAAATGGGGCAAAAACACCCGGGGGGTCAGATAAATGTCCTGGGAGGGCCGCATGTGGCCCGCGGGCCACAGTTTGAGGATGCCTGCTCTAGAGGAACAACAGGTCACCTTCTGGCTTATATGTTGAAAACCCCGCAGACATTGATTTACCTCTTGGCCCATATGACCTATAAGGGATGCTTATGAGCATGGCAGAGACATGATCTCATTCAAGAGATGACAGACTTAGGTGTGCTGCCGTGGATTTATACTCTTTACAGGGAATATCTCTGCTGTTGCTACTGTTGCCCATTTGTGAATGTGAATGTGAAGTCTCTGGTCTCACAACAGTTGGGGCATTAGTAGAGGTTCCCTTTGAAAGAGACCTGATTTAATGGAATTTCTCTCACTGGGAGAAAGTTTGGGCACGTGGACCCAGCTTCCCTCACTGAGAGATGTCAAGAGCACAGGGAGTCACTGAGAGAAGGCATCAGGTCTCACTTGGGACTCCAATCGGAACCAGCCCTTCCCCGTTTACTCAGAAGGATGCTACTCACAGCCTTGCAAACATCGCTGACCAAGAACTGATGTCCCCGGGGCCCAAGGGAGACTCCTGCTCACCCAATTTCTAGAACCAGGCACTGTTGTTCTTTTCTAAAAAAAAATAATTTTGAATTCTACCACCTATTTTAATAGCCTTTTGCATTTGGGCAGAAAAACCAGCAAGTATTTCTTCCATTGTTTGGTTTTTGTTTTCAGGGTTTTTCTGTAATTGGATGCAATGTGGTGGCTTCCCAGATCGTGTCATACGCTTGTGTGTGTGTGTGTGTGTGTGTGTGTGTGTG
>NW_022107432.1:19061607-19106377 GCF_000313985.2 Echinops telfairi | reverse complement strand
GTGTGTGTGTGTGCTCACGCGAGGCATGCATGCAAACATGTGGTCTGGATAGCCAGCGTGCCTTGGGGAACGAATGTGGGCAGAGATCCAGGTCTACAGCCTATGGAATTTTCACTTGGCGGAGATTCCCATTTCCAACAGTAACCACAACGATCCCTAAGGGAGTGGGGTCAGAGGCAGTTTAGCAGGTCTTGTTCCTTTGAGTTAGTCAACATAGAACCACTTCCTCCTCTCAGGTTCCCCTTGACTAATTCTGTCCAAATTGCCAGATGAACACTATTCTAAAACACTGCTTTAGAACCCTGGCTCTGTTCTCCTTGTTGAATCCAGAAACCAAATTCAATTCCATGTCAAGCAGCCACGTTTCTCTAAAATCGAATTCCAGTTCGGCTGTCTCCTAACTAACTCTCTAGCTCTGTTTTCTTGGCACTGAACTTCTGACCAAAGTTGACCATCCCCTGGTGACCTTGGTCTGCATTGAGGCACTTTCCATAAGGAACCATTCAACTGGGAAAATAATGTGACAATTCCTAGATTCGGGAATAAACGTCTCTTTTATTTCACAAATGTGTAGAAGTAAGTTCATCTACTTTAGCCATTGTTAGGGCTCTGAGCCCACATGATACCCCGTCCCTTTCTCCTGGGGATAAACAAGAAGAAGAAATATAATGTCAAATAAAAAACTACAAGGGAGACTGTTTTAAAGAATTCATATATTAAAGGAAAATTCTTCGAACCTCAATACGTGCTTGTGCAATGTCGCATCTTTGGTCCTATCTTCTTGTAGGTGGCCCCGTTTTGGGTTCTCAGTACTCATGACCACGACCCATCCCCGAGGGCCCCCACCTAGAGCCCACAATTTGTCTTGTCTGTTTCCTATTGAGATGACTTTGCTTTGGAATGGACAGTGGCCGTATCTATTATCGCACTTGGTTTAGCCTTATGGATGCCGCGATAATAGATAATTGTGTATTCAGAGCCATGCACACACACACCCCACAAACAACCAACTCTTGGGGGAAAGGTCCATGATCTGTTCAGAAGTCCCAGGGTCACTTGGCACAGAGATTCATCAGCCGTACAACTTCTCTCTGGGAGCGTACTAAGTGGTTGGAATAAACACAAATGAGACTGTACAAAAATCTTACTGTATATTGGCCTGGCACTTACGGACGGACCGAAAGAAGTGATACAGAGTTGAGCTATACAACACATCACGGAGCCTTCAATCCACAGTCACAATAACAGGAACATCAACAATATACAGTGCTGTCAGATCATTAAAATCTATTCTACAATGCACAGAGAAGTACCTGGTTAAAGCCATTAAATATAGGAGGGGGCGGGGAGAGCAGGGGCAATTCCATTCTGACCCACATGGGGTCGCCATGAGTTGGGGCCAATTTAGCGGCAAATGGCTGACTGGTTATTGGAAATTTAATCAGCAGTCTGCTTCTACTTGGGTCTAATAAGGTCTCTCGACGTGATTATCTCTGCAGATTCCTTCCACTCAGCTCACACCTTAACTAACAGATGAAGGGCTGCAGATGTGCAACCTCAAGTGACCCCCTTTCCTTCCACGGATGTCTTGTCAACATTAACCATGGGAAGCACCCTGATCCGGCGGAGTCCTTTTAATTTGCTCTACTGCCTTTTATTTTTTTCTCTTTGACTGTGAAAACATCAATTTCCACACCCTGGGCCTTCTAGTTTCCGTCTGAGCCGTTTTCTATTCCTAACATTACAGCATCTACGCAGTTCTATGAGATTATTCTCATGGACATCAACATCTGGCCGTTAATGTTTATCCGTGATCTTTTCTTTGTTTTCCCACATTCCAGTCATCCCTTGCTTCTTTCCCTCCCTCCTTCCTCCCTTCCTTCTCTCTTCTCTGACTTCCCTCGCCCTCTCCCTCCCTCCCTTCTGTCTTTTTCCCTCCCTAAAAAGAATTCATTGAAGCATCGCAGGCATTACCTTTTTCCTGATTACATGAATCAACACTTCTCTTTATGCTCAGTGTGTGAAACGTGAAAACACCTCTTCCGAACCCTGTTCTACAGTATAGACGAGAAGCTGGGCCTCGGGGGAACGCGACTCCACTTAAATACTATACACACATTTGGCATCACGGAGAGGGAGGGACGCAACATTAAACATCCGCGTTTCGTCGTCGTCTTTACAAAACGAAGCCTCGCCGCCCTGCGGGGATAAAGTCTTTACAGGGGCTGCTTCCCGCGGGCTGCGGAGCGCACCGTTTACCCCTCGCTGAGACAGGATCCCTTCTTTCTGAGCACATCCACTGAGTTCGGGAGGTCACATGGGTTGGATTCTCCTGTTCCTAGTTGAGCAAGGAGTAAGCACTGGATGAGTTTTCCATGGAAGAACTGGTCGTTTCCGGGGTAGACACGTTGTATGTTCCTGCAAAACAGAGCAGCGGCCCAGCCTTAGAGACAGACCCTGGGGACCGCCGGGGTGTGAACATCACCTCACGGTCTACTGTGGAGTTCTGCTGCAGGAGTCGGGTAAGCTCGGCCAAACCTGGGAATCCACTCATGCTGGCCCTCCTCCCAGTACCCAGAGGTGCCAGGGAACAAACAAGGCAGCAGCATTGCAGCCGGCAAGCACTAGCTACTTCCCATCAGACCAGCAGCCAGATGCCTACGAAGGAAGAGCTTCATGTGACCAGCTACTCTACACACCACCGCATGCAGGGGCTAGGGACCTCCTGGGTCTCCTGGGGTGGAGTGACTTGGGAAAGCCCTTGGAAGGGCTCTGAAAGCCAAGCTGAAAGGTCTGAGCTTGTGAAGAGGGATCGAGTGAAGGGGAAAACGTCACAGGGGAAGAAACAGTATGTCCAGAAAAGAAGCAGAAATCAAGAGACACCATCCAAAGTGCCGGGAGCCAGTGGAGCAGGGAGGGCAGGCTCTGGACCACATCGGGGAAAGACGTCAGCACCATGGCAAGGGCGTCAGGGTGCTCAGTGTCGGGAGAGAAGAGGGCGTGTGGGGGGAGAAGGAGAGAGACACAGTGCCCACCCTACCATCAGATTCGGGAACTGCCACAGCTAACAAGGTTTCCGTCATTGCCTGGGAGGAGTCTTTGGGGCTGCCAACAACATAAACCAGAGTTACAGGGACTGCGGACCCCTCCAACGGGCTGGAGTCGCGACTGCGTCAGTGACCCTCGCAAAGTGATGGCAAGTGATGATGACCAGGTGTCTCCGACTCCAACACCCAGCTGATTCCAGAAACAGCCCCGCTCCAGCAGCTCTCCGGCTGATACACAAGCCAGGGGCGCGTTGGTGCAGCCTTCCCTACCGCCTGGTTCTGAGCCTCGTTAAGGATTCCATAGAGTTTTTGCTTTCCTCACCGGATGCCCATGGCGTGTGTCAGCTGGCAAAGAGTAAGGTGGTCTTGCCACGTCCCGACTACCTGAGTCTTGGACAACAGGTAGAGCGGGTGACTTTCCAAGTGACATGTGAGGAAGGTCTGGCAGCTTCACGTGTGGTCAACTGCGGGACTGTTTGAGAACGTGCGGCAGCTTCAGTCCCCACTGCTCATAACCACGGCTCTGGAAAGCCAACTCCGGTTGGGGAAGACCCTCACGGTTATGAGATCTAAATAAATCTCAAAATGCATTGCCGCGACTGAACACAGTCCCTCCAATAACCCCCCCAGAAAGGAGCGGTCATAAAGGAGCTACCATATAAAATGCATCATTCCTGCAGCGGCTGCTAGTCCCTGTGCCTGGAGGTTATCTGTAGATAAGCGCAATCAGGTTCTATAGTCCAACCCACTGTAAAATGCAGCAAACTCTTCTGACAGATTGCTCCCCTGGGGAGGGCTCAGGGGCATTGGAAGTCATCTAGCACTAGGTCAAGATGGTGCTTCATTTCATTGCTTGTTTGTTATGTCACCTATGTGCTCCGTTTGCTAGACAACGTGCATGCCTTATGAAAGATCTGTAAGCCCCATGATATAAACCCATTGGAAAAGACATTCACTCTCCTGACCCTGACAAAGGACAAGGAGCCTCCGTCCCCTGCTTTGTCTATCTGCCTTTATTATGTTCCATAATCACAAAGTCGCTCCCGAGGACCTGTTCGAGTGCGGGGATCCCCTCACCCCACGTGCACGAATCCTGTATCGAATGACAGGGGAAAATAACAGGTTCTTTGGGATCTTAGCAAGCCATCGATCTTCTCCTAGCCAGTTCTCCTGGGAAAAGTCTTCGCCTGGATGATCAACACATTTCTAGACTCTGCATTTGTCAGATCCGCTTGGTTCCAAGAAGCTGGAAAGGACACTGGCGCTTATTTTTCTAGGGAGATGTTGACATGGGATGGGCATCTCAATTTGCCAGCACAGTTGGCACCCATTGCCCAAGGTTCGTGATACCACTTACCTTCCACTTCTGAGGTGTGCATTTTAATGGTGCCTGTTTCTCGAAGAAAAGTGATCTAGCCTGCTCCTTCATAGGTGCACCCACGGTTTTGGAAATCTCCAGGTGAACAACTACAACTCCCAAAAGGAAAAGGACCACCCCATCATGGGATCCGGGAGTAGGATCTTCCAAAGAAGTTCTTTGCTGCATCAGGACCAGGAGATGGTAGCTACCTATTTCACTTTCACCTGAGCTAGACAAGGATTCTGTGCTGGATAAGGCCAGCAATGGATGGTTCTCATTTTTATGACGGATGGTGCTTTTGAAAGGCAGCTCTTGAAAGGCGTGTCTAGATTCTCTAGATCGGATTTTTCAGGAGTTACTCGTTGCTCATAGCAGGGAAGTTGCCCTCTGGACCAGCCTCCTAGTCATGTAGAAGAGTTGTGCAAGTTCCTATACTTTAACCTCCTCTCCAGTGAGGTCACTGGAAGTCAATGGCAAGAGGGATGCATGTATGGTGGAGTTGGGGTGGGAAGTGAAGGACTCCGGCCATCAGAACAAGCTTGTGATGGTCAACCAAGGGGCACCTAGGTGACTCCACTTACCTGTTTTACCAAACAAGTTGTTGAATCTTCTTGATATCGGGGAACTCATAGAAAATACAGGTGTGGATGAACCGAGGGAAGTTGACTAGACGTAAGAGAGGGAAAAAGGCAATTACAAAGAGCAATTTGTTAGACCGAAGAGCAGGGATCATTTGCTGCTGGCTTGTCCTGGCGGCACTCTCCGGTCAGGGCTGGACCGCCAAAGGCAAGGCCAGTGGTTCATACTCACCAGCCACTTTGCTGGGAAAAGACGAGGCTGTCCGCTCTCAGACAGATTGATAATCTCAGAGACCCTATATTGGAGTATTTGAGTTGGGATTGACTGGGGTTAGCGGGTTTGGTTCAATGGTCAATGACTGCTTCTGATTCTGCTCCCTCAGTTGGCCTAGATGAACTGAATTTCTACTGTAAACAAATCATGCAGGAGAACCACCTGGAGCGGCTCAAATGTCACCACGAATATTAGGCAAATAACTTTAAAACAGATGCTTTCCTGGTTTACATGTTTCTAGCACCTGTGACATCTGAGAGGCAATCCATATTCAAATATATTCAATATCTATTCAAGTATGATGTTTACTTTCTGGGATCCCTGGATGGTGCAAATGGTTAATGTGCTTGGTTGCTAACCAGCAAGTTAGAGGTTTGAATCTACCCAGAAGTCCCTAGGAAGAAACTTGGTAGTCTGCCCATTCCTGTAAAGATTAGACTGTTTACTCCTGTAAAGAGTTCCAGTCTTAGAAAAGTCATAGGGGCATTTCCACCCTGTCCTGTATGGTCGCTGTGAGTCAGAATGAACTGGATAGCAGTGAGTTACTGTGCCCTGTTCAGGAGTCCTTGTGGTGCAGTGGCTTAGATGTTGGGCTGCTAATCATAAGGTTGGTAGGTCAAACCCACTGGCTACTCTGCAGAAGGAAGACGAGGCTGTCTGTTCCCACGACGATCTTGGAAACCTTCGGAAGCAGCTCTGCTCTGTTCCACAGGGAATAAGAATGATCTTGATGGCAGTGGGCTTGGTTTGGGCTTGATGGCACAATTTTAGGGAATTACCTTGGGACCCGAAATGGGAACTCACCACAGAGCGTAAGTTTACCTTTGAGTGCTGTGAAGACCATCTTGACAGTGAAAACTTATTCAGCAAAGCTTCCTGGACCTACATTGTTCAAAAGAACAAATTGTCAATTCAACTCACCCCGAGTACCATCAATTTCTACAAGCATGAAATTGGTGTTGCTCTTACCTTCTGATCCCAGAGACATCCAAACAGTAAAATGAATAATCCCTGGGTAAAGAATTAGGAAGAGATGTGCTTGAATGACATTATATAATACACACGCTGAGAGAATTGACTCAACAGCAGTGAGATATATAATAAATCTATGTTTATTATATATACTATTGTTCACATGGTGTATATTTAGGCAACTTTATTAAGAAACTAGGCACCTTAATTAACCTGACATTGCATTGGTATTACCTTTTTCCTCCTTTGGGTTTATGGACTGAGTCTCATATATGATAATGTTAAACAAGGATGGAGTAGGTCCCCGCTAAGACACTTCAAATGCTATAATATCATAAAGATATTTTCCCCTATCTTCCTCACCCCACCCTGAACTAGAAATCCTGTTAGTTATGGTTCTAACCACACTGGTCTCGACAGCGTCACTCATAAGGTTATGATGGGAACTGGGATTGGATTATTAGTCTCTTCCAATCAAGCTATATTGTGAAGGTTATAAGATATAAGCCTTATTTGTTTCACTTGTTACTTGTTTTAACAGCAGCATTATTATTTGGGGGATAAACTGCTCGAAGATAATGTGGGATGCATAGCAAAATTCAGGGTAGGGAAGAGACATTCCTCCAGCTTGTATGGTCAGGAACCTTCCTGACATTTAGAAGCAAGCTGCAGATACGACGAAGTTATACTGCTGTCGATAAAAGGTAGGGACCTCCATGGGAGCCCAGGAATGTATCCTTCTTATCTCTACTGCATTTTAGGGCTGGAGCCTCCTGGGGACTGAACTCCTTCCTCATTCCGACTCCTGTTTGCATTGCTACTGTTATTTGTCCCGAGTAGATACTTCCTGAAATCCAGGCACTAAGGACTCACCTGGAAGGCATTGAGGAGCGTAAACACGATGTGGAATACAGCATTGCTACCCTGGAACACGGTGGCGAGACCAAAGCCCCAGGTGAGCCCCAAGAGTGGCGTGAGGACCCCAATGCTCTTGCTGATCTGAAACAGGCTGCTCTTCTCCTGCTTACTTGGCTTGTCTCCAATGGAAGGCCTCAGAATCTTGCTGATGACCACAGCTGTGATGGTCACGTTCACCACCACAATGATCAGCGCGGGGATGATGAAAGCCAGCAGGGCCTTGGTGTCCTCCCAGTTGAGCCAACAGGCATTCTTCCTCGTGTAGACTTCCCGTGGCTGGGTGGCTCCCACGGTGATGACTGAGATGACAAGGGGGCAGCCGTAGCCCAGAGAGAAAGCAATGGCCTTTTGGATGGACTTGCTGGTGTCGTGCAGGATGAAAACCAACCGGTAGAAGAGCATGAGGCCTAGCGTCAGCATCCAGAAGAAGACGCTCAGGTAGAAGAAGTGAATAAAGAAGGTGGCGGCCACACAGGCGGTTTCGTTGAGGGGGTAGTGATGGTCATGAATGGCAGCTGCCACGATGAACCAGGTGTCCGCCACGAGAAGCGAGGCGGCAATGTTCACGATACAGATGTGGCGCATGTAGGAAGTCCGGTTCTTGGTCACCGATTTCCACACCATGGCTTCCACCACCAGACAGGCGGCTAAGCTCAGAATGGAAAAGCCCAGCCCAATATAAGATATGATATCCAGTAGGATTTTCAGGAGAGACCCAGGGTCTGGGGAGTCAGGGGACATGAGGATGGAGAAGGACGTCAGGTGGTCACAGGTACAGGAGACAGTGTCGCCATCTACTTCGTTAACATAGCACCCGTCACTGTCCCATCCCCCTGTGTAATTGGCCAGCTTGAAGTTCCAGAAGACACATCGTGGCACTCCACTCGAACGATCATTGTTCTTAAAAGCCATGGAAATCCTGAATGGCGTGGTGACGTGGGAGCTGACGGTGGTGGTCATCACTAAGCTCTTTGAAAAACTGTTTGCCTGGATGTCCTGAGCAAGAATGGTTTTGAGAGTTGGGAAAGCCACGGTGACAATAGACGCATCTGGCTGCAGGCCTTCCAGCTGGGACTCATCAATGACCACGTTGCCCCAGAGCTCTGCGTCTGAGAAGACAAAGCTCTGCTTGTAGTTTTGTGAGTGGCCCTTTCTGATCACCATGCCCCTCATCTGCACATTGGTTTGGCAGTAGGGCAAAATGACGCCATCTCCTGACTGTAAAGCTCGAGAAAACCTCTCCACTGAATCCAGTAGCCGTGAGCTCTCGTTGGTCTGTTGCTGCTGTAACGTCTTCCAGGTGCTCATGGCAGGCGTTCCGAGAATGACGTTCACCGTAGAGAGAACGTGCTACAGTAGAGAGGGCAGAGGGTCAAACTGATACACTCTTCCAACACAACAGAGGAAAGCAAGTAGCATCATCAGGATGATAATCAATCATGATGAGTAGGCCCAGGTGAGAGGAAATAGAAGGATGGGGCACTGCAGACCAGAGGGCGCTCTGAGACCTGTCCTCTTATGGCAGAAAACTGGCAGATGGATCCCTAAATCTATGATGCTTTAAATGGTTAGGCAATAGCTGTCATGGAAACCACTACCTACCACTCATGAAGGGCACTTCAGCAGATTGCAAGATAGATTTATCGATAGTTTTATGATGATGATTGTTTTATACCTTAACCTCCAAAGGCTTTTTTGGCAAATGTGATTTTCCCTGCAGGGGTGGGGTCATCTCAAATGACCCTGAGCAACAAATGAGCCCTGCAAGTGCTGTCAAAGGCATCTTTTTCAGTCAAATAATTAGACTCTTTCTCCTACAAACATGGGCCCATCATTTCCCCTTTCTGCTCTTTCCCTCATTTCCTTGTTCTGTCCTCTGTAACGAGGGCCGCTTTAGGCTTTGTTGTCCAGCCAGCATACCAGTTGGCCTCTAGTTAAGTCCCACCCATGAGAGGCCTGGCAGGATAGGGGAGTGGAATAGATTTTCCTACAACCCATCCCCATCCCCAGCCTCCTCACTGCATCTCTGGCAAGAGCTGCTCTGCCAAGACTACCAGGGGGCTTTAGAGAGTCTGTGGGAACATTCCATTATCTTTTCACTCCATTTGTCCACAGCGCTTTTTGAAGGCTCCTCATACAACTCTGGGTCAGCGGTCCATACTCAGACTGAAGTGCTCGCCTGGCTGTCGCAGCCCTTTCCCATAAATGTCTGGTCTCTGGATGCCGCAACACCCCTCGTTTGTTCCTCCACGCTAGTTCACTTCTATGAGTATCTCTTCCATATCATCCATCCAAACCTTCTTTCTTCAAACAACTGCAGGTACGTTCTCTTTCCTGCCTGGACCTGACTGCTTCAAAGCTCATATGTTTCTTTGAGACCTTTGAAAATATTACCTTATCCATATTTCAAAACCTTTTTTTTAATCCCCAGCTCTGCAGGGAGGCAGATAAAATTCATTTTATTTGATGAAGAAAGCAAAGCAGAGATTCACTCAACACATCTCAAAATGAATCTTGGAAACATGCTCCACTATCCTAAAGCCATCCCTGGCAGGGCAGGTTATGTGATTATGTGAGGGAGCTACCCCTGCGAAGCATTGCATGGCACTAGGAGAGGTAGAGAAAGAACAGCATTGCTGATTAATTAATTCTGCTTCTTGATCTTAAGTACTGCGGAGTGACAAGGCAAGACCCAAACTCTTGCAAGGATGAACTCACCGTCATCATCTCGGAATTCATTTGGGTTGGAACTGTTGAGAGCAAATCAAGGATACTAATAACTGCGCCCAGATTACCAGGGGATGCGCTGATTTCTTGTTCCACCTTGCCTGTGCTAGCAGAGAGATTACGCAGATATGCCGGGAGCTTCTCATCCTGAGACGGGCTTGTGGTCAAAAACTAGTAAAAGAAAAACCAAAAGAAGTGTAACAGCCATCAGTACAGACCTCGGGTTCTATTGATCGGTCTATGACACCTCAAATACAGTCTCTCTCTCATCTAGTCCACCAGAATGATGTTCATGACATCATCACTTTACCATGCCACTCCTCTGGTGTCCAGAAATTTACTTATGCCCACCGGGGAAGGGCAACACTGTTTTGCATGTGTTTCACTCATTTGAGTGTCCTGAAATTTCATATACAATTGGTCATTGCAGAGTTGATCATCAGAGAAAGGTTCCTGATGAAGAGAGGTTTCACTTTCAAATGATCATCTCTTCTGACCACTCGCCTCTATGAAGCTTCTTCCCCACCCTAACTGGTCTACTAATTGTCCTCAGAACTCAGAACACAGTTGGCCCTTGTTTACCTCTAGGTTTTAACCCATGCACCCCTTTATCTAGAATACTTCTTCCTTCGCCTTTCTGCATTCTACTTGTCTAGTCATTCCAAAGCTCTCCTTCCCTTGGAACTCTTTCAATGTTAAAACCTAGGTGGCTCATCCTCTCATCAGACCCCACCGCTCATTCTGTCCCTTTGGGCAAGTGCTTGCAGTTACATCTCGCGGTTCTGTTGGAATAACTTGCTTAGCTTATGTGCGCCTGTTCTTCTGAAGGGAGCTACTACCTATGATGCCACACATAGAAGGGAAGCAGTAAGACATAGGTCAACTTGATGACCAATGTGCAAGTAGATGTTATTGCTAGAGAAACTTTCAGAGCAATATCAACATACTGACTGTCCCTTTTCCTAAAAGCCAAGAAATATGATAACCCAGACAGATATCCCCAGAAAGCTCAGAGTCAAGGTCTAAGGCTCACCGTGGCCAAATGGAGCAGACTATATATTGAGGCTGAGATGCAGTCATTTCTCTTCACCCTCCACTGGGACCCTTCACATTTGTAAGTGATGATCCCACCCATGGTATTGCCGTGGCTTCTGGGAACATCTGAGAATTGGCATAGCTTCTGGATGACTTTTCCAGGTCCTCCAGCACCTATTTTGGGATCTTGGCATGTGATGTTTTCCGCTGCGATGGAAACGTAGAAATAAGGGAACAATGAAAAAGAATAGGAAACCCAGTGGATGTATGGTCCGGTATTGGTAGAATTTTGACATTTGATGTTTGAAGCCATTTGTTCCTCTTTAATTTCAATGACCTTTTTCTGAGGGTCCAAAATTGCATTATACCCTTGATTTTCCAAAGCCCCTCATTACTTCCCACATAGACTCGACTTCCTTAATCTGCACTTGCTTTTCCTAAAAGAATGTGTTTTCCCCACGCCTCATCCCACCCCTAGTTCCCGGGAATCTCCTCTTTTATGGAGAAGCAAAACCATGGAAAATGACAAGTTTATTATGTGCCCATCTGAACAGGAAGGACACTTAGTCACCTGAGAAGCTCTTGAGCTCCTCCTCCCCACCTCTGCTGCCCTTAGTGTCTGGGCTCATGACTCTCTAGCGGTCAGATGCAGGCACCAGTTCATCTTCAGGATCTCTCGATGATGCCGATGGGCAGCCAATGTCCAGGAGCATCATCTTAACTCAAAGACCCCATTAGTCATAGGAATTGCAGGCCCCGTGAAGGCGCCCTGGGGGCACTGTGGTTAACTGCTCAACCCAAAACCCAGGGGCTTGGACCCACCGGTGGGAGAAAGACTTGACACTTTGCTTTTGTTAAGACTGCAACTTTGCAAACGCTATGGGGGAAGTTCTACTTTCCCCCAGAGGGTTGTTAGGAGTCAGAGATTACTCAATGACAGTCGATTGGGGTGATCATTGTTCTTTGGAACGGTCCGAATCTTCCAGGCAATCTCTTGAAGCATTTGTTCCTTCTAGTTTCCCTGAAAGATGATGAATGGGAAGTGACATTTGTTGCAATGTCTTTGGAGTCCCGGGAGCCCTGACCCTCAGAGGAAGGGGCAGTACTCTCTTGCCTGGTTTTTTACTTCGCATTTATTTAGTTAGCATCTCAGTCATTGTATACAAATTCTAAAATGAGCGAGTATACTTTCCTGGGAAGATGAAGCCAAACTGGCTTTGGGATCAAGAAAGAGGAGAAGCATAAAAAACAGGTGACAGAGACACGTCACTGCCTGGGCTAATATAGAGGGAGAAGGAGGAGGGGACCTGGCCAGCCCTCGCATAGGGTACAGTGACTCAGAGAGGGGACTCTAAACCGCTTCCTGCTGTGATGTCTAGGGCCCAGCTGCCATGCATGTGAGAATGTCCACAAATTATACAGGACACTCAAGCTGGGTAATGGGCCACGGGATCCTTCTGAGATCAGAGGTTCTTTAGTGGGAAGACTCCTGGAAGGGATACCAGCGGCAGAAGCCTAGGATCATCAAATGTCCACTTGTTCCTCTACTGATACTGCGAGGAGCTCTTCAGCATGAGTTATTACAGAACAGCTACATATATCAACGACCTTTTACCCTGAAAACATTTTATGAGGGCGTATTGACTAAGCGATGACCAGGGATGGGAAAACTGTTGCCGCTTCCTTATAGATACATGCTTCTCATGCAACTCGGTCTCAGGCCTGGTAATGGAGACAGCCTCCCCCTGCCACAGCTTCAAGGGACAGTCTCTGCGGTACACAGATACTATCCACACTTACCTGTCCAGTGGACTGCGGAGCTTCCCAGACACAGCAAAACCATGATTTTACCTGCAAGAATTTCTCAACTGTGTTCCTTTTTTCCCCCACCCCCACCCCCACTATCTCCAGCAGAGTGACACTCTTCTCTTCTGGCTGCCCATACATTGCAAGTTTGGTAAGCATCACATCATATCTGATACTATTTCTTATCACGTCCATCTTTCTCTTAGCATTGAGATGAGGGAACATGGCATGTGTATTTTAAATGCTCCTGACTTAGCCCAAGGCCTGCCACACTGAGGATGCTCAGCAGATCTGTACTGAATGAAGGCATGGGAGTGTGAATGGATATACATGGATTTTTCTCCTTGACCATAACATTTTGAAGCGATTTGAAATACTCTTACCAGGAACCAGATTGAGCTTCATAGGTTGACTCTGAACCGAATTATTGGCAGCATTCATAAAGTGACAAAACATCTCAATGGTTTTTGGACACCTGGCCTTTGAGCTTGCCAGGAAGCTGTATCTGTAGCACACTTGCTTCTCATGAACTTCTTTTGCTAAAGATAAAGTTACAGGAAGAATTAAGTCACAAGATGAGAATCAAAAACACACACATTGTTAGTTCATATGATATGGATAAATCTGCCTGAAGCGAGTCTCCACATGAGCTCTGGAATGCATCACATTCATTTTTTATGTGATTTTGTTGATTTATGTTTTGCCTCTGGGTCTTAGATATGAATAAGCCCATAATGACATGTGTGCTAACCAAAACTTTGCCTCTACTCCAAACCTGCATACGTACATTTTTGACAACCAGAATGTTTTCCCAGTATCCATTTAGCTCCCCAAATCTCATTTTTCCTACCCTGCCTTCCTCCTTGTATAATAGCTACATATGGGTTGTCTTCTCGACTAGACCTTGTGCACCTGAGGAACAAGTCACTGATCTTATTTGTCATGTGTCTTCCAGGGTCTAGCTCAGAGTCTGACATGTGGACAGCACTGAATGTCTGCCTTCAAAGTACCGAATAGTGAAATGCTTTAGTACTTCAACACCCAGCTTGATTCCATGTCCTTGGACCATTCGACCTTCTTTGAGTACTCTAATTTTCATCAGGTCCCTGCTTTCCTAAATTCCCCTTGTTATTACTTTCTGCATGATCCATTTGGAATATTTAATTGTACATGTGTAGTCTTTGATGACACGGACCCATCTGGACGGTAACATATGTGCCCAAGTTTGTTTTCCCTCCCTGTTCATTGTCTAATATGATGCTTTGCATTAAGAAGCCCCTCAATGAAGAGCTATTGAGAGAATAAGCAAGATTTAAGACCTCTATGAGGGTGTTGTAGGCTTTGAGATTTGGGGTTATGGGTTTATCGTTGGTCAACCTTTGTGGGAATTATGAGAGATCCAGATTACGGGTACCACTTATCAGTGAGGATTAAAAGTTATTTTTCCCAGCTGTTACTCATCGCCCATGTCACAGTACTATCTCAGTCTCCTGAATCGCATAGGAAGGATAAATTGAATCCTGAAGCTTTGGTGAGGGCAGGGCAGTTGGAATTCTCAAGGAAACATTTTCCCATCTAGAGAGGAGACCATGATCTAACTCCCCACAGTAGACTTTGCTTTCCTGAGCTACTTTCTCCGTGAGTATGAAACCCAGCAAAGACCCTGACATCGTGCACCCTGGAGGGAGTGCGCTGCTTAGGTGAGGACCGTTAGCACCTCTAATATGACAAAGTCAGAGGTCCCATCGTCAGACAAAGCACACGTGTCTATTTTTTCCTTCCCTTAATCTTTTTGGCACTTGGTTACTTCTCTTATTTTCTTGTCTGCTCAGCTGTGGATTTAAATGCCCCTTGGGGGCTATTTTTCTAGGCTGTCTAGTTGTTTCCCAAAGGATGGAACGATGAGGCTATGTCTGGTTTGCCATCTTAGGAAAGTGGGAATTTTGTAAAGGTGTCTCAATACTGCCTTCAACGCTCCCACAGCTTCCGAAATGAATCCGTAAGCCAGTGCAGAATAGAAGCTAACAAAGGCTCATGGGATTCTGCTCATTTGCATTCTGTTTCTGATCCTGCCCTCTGCCTGCTTTGTGTTTTACCTCTCTATTTTAAGGTGAACTTTTAGACTCCACCCATGTGAAATAAGATTACCCAGACAAATCGAGAGTTGTCTTCTCACCAGCAGGAAAGAAAAAGGAATCCCTCTGGAAAGTCACTTTGTAGTCTTCATGCTCCTTTATGCAGCACTGGAAGGTGTAGGAATCTTTGCATGAAATAGCAACTTCCAAAGGATCAATCATGATGTTCGGCTGAAGAGGCAGTGGATGAACAATGACATCCTTGGTGGCAATACTGTATGAATTTTTATACCTAAATATACAGTGATAGGTTCCTGAGTGGAAGGAAGCAAACACAAGATACAATGAAATAACCACCCAGCCAAGGTATTTTCTGAGAAGGCTAAGAGGAGGAAAAGCTCCCCGCGAAGTCCGTTCAAAGACACAATACAACTTCCTGAATATTGCGGGAGAAAATGCTTGATCAGCTCTTCACCTGAAGTCTCTGTTTGAAAAATTAATCCATGGCCATGTAGATGTCAATGTTGAACAAAGGTCACCGAACAGCTTGTTAGGCGTGGAACTGAGTTTCAAACCAGGTTCCTCAACCTAAGCCAAGACTCTGCCACCAATCCAGGGCATAAATGGTAATTTGTGTGTATTGTGATTGGAATTTCTTTGAGGAGAGTTGTTGGTCTGATAGAATGTTGGGGACCTGGACCCGAGGATCTACTTCTTAAAAATAACAGTGGAAACCATCTGAGATCAGGAAGACCTTGCCAGATAGAGCATCAGAAGATGAACCCCTCAGATCAGAAGGCCCTCACTATATGACTGGAGAAAAACCATCTTCTAAAGTAGAATCACACATAGTGACGTGGCTGGAGTGAAGCACTGAGTGAAGAAACATCACAGCCATCCATGAATCACCAAAATGTGGAATATATGAAGTGTGAATCTAGCAATGAAATGAAATGCATGGTGATCCATATCCTAGTCATTAGAGAGTTGAACGGATTGATGTTGGTCATTTTGAATCCGACAATCATATGATCTGTTCTGTCATGAGTAACAAATAGATTTGGAATGGCACCATGTTTGTCATGAACGAAGAAATCAAAGATCTTTCCTAAAGTACAACACTGTCAATGATAATATAATCCATATGTCTATGAAGAAGACCAATTACTATAGCATTTCTCTTATTCAAATTTTGCACTACTCAAAAATTCCAAAAATGAAGACAGTAAAGAATTTTACTAGCTGCTTCAGTCTGACATTGACCAAAAATGCAATTGAGATGCATTGGTAATTACTAGTGATTGTAATTCTGAAGTTGAAAACAAATAAGAAAATACCGTAGCCAGAAAATATGGCTTTGGTGTTAGAAAAAAATGGTGGAGATGACATTATAGAGTTTTGCAACACCAGCAACTTCTTCATTAAATACCTTTTATTGCAAATTGTGGTAGTTACATAATCATTTGTCAATTTGAGAGGATTAAGAGTGAAGGTGTGGAGTCTAGCTTGTCAATCAGGTCATAGTCAATGAGGCTTCTGTGTGGGTATGGCCTTCTCCTGAGAATTCTGGAAACTCCTGTATTCCCCCTTGGAGGAGGTAGACACACACTCTCTCTCTCATTGTTTCAGCTCATTCCCTGGGAGACATTGCAGCTGACAAGACACATGGGACTATACTAGTGCCCTGACCTGGAGAAGCCACTGGAAAATCCTTGCCAGTGCTGAGATCCTTACACTGCCACGGGACCCACAGGACTTTCCACCCACTGGCCTGTGATCATCCTGCATTTGGCATCATTGCTTGTGTTTCATGAGTTTGAAGAGGACTGTATCAATTGGTATTGGACATATGGGCTAATATTGGACTTATGGACTTGATCTGGACTGGGCTGGGATGTTTTCTTAATGTTCAATTATTCTTGTACATAAAACTCTTTCCTACACACATATGTGTCTACGAATTTGTTTTTCTAGTCTATCCGGACTAACACTCAAATGCAATATAAATTCAAACTATACATACGGACCTCACAGATGGAAAACACAGGAATCAAATCGACTACTGCACATCTGGAAAGAGATGATGATGTAGTTCACTATATCATCAATTTGTACAAGACCAATGCCTGACTGTAGAATTGACCATCGATTGCCCATAAACAAGTTCAGGTTCAAGCTGGAGAAAATTACAATAAGTCCACGAGAGTCAAAGTATAACCCTGAGTGGAACCCACCTGAATTTAGAGAACGTCTCTTGCATAGACTTGTCAAATTGAACACTAATGACCAAAAATCAGGCTTGTTGTGGGATGACATCAAGGATATCATACATGGAACAATCAAAAGGTCATTAAAGAGACAGGAAGAAAGAAAAGACCAAGATGGATATCAGAAGAAACGCAGGAACTTGCCCTTGAACATAAGAATGCAAATGGAAAGAATCATGAAGTAAAAGAGCTGCACAGATGAGTCCAAAGGGCGGCTTGAGAAGATAAAGTACTAGAATGAGTTGTGCAAAGAGTTGGACTTAGAAAACCCAAAGAAAAGAATACTCTTGGGATTGACCAAGCCGCAAACTGAAGGACAAACCCAGCCTCACAGTGTGAGACCGAATGACTCTGGGGGAAAAAGAGTAGATGACACAGAAAACAGCAAACAAAACTGGAAGGAATATACAGTCATTATGTGATGATCAATATTCACCCATTTCTGGAGCCAGCATAGGAGAATGATGATGGTTTTGAATAAGCACTGAAAGCATTAGTGACAAACGCAAACCCCAGACAGTTATAGAATACCAATTGAGACATCCTAATAGACACGCCACTGGATGCATTTACCCATGAAAGCCAAGACATTTGGAAAACATTTGGATGATCTGACGAATGGACCGGAAGAGATGCATATTTGTGGACAAAGAAGGAATATTGAAAGAAAACATCTGCCTTTGAATTATGGTGTTGGTAAAGAATACTAAATATACCATGGACTGCCAGAAGAACAAGCAAATCTGTTTTGTAAAATTATAGTTGTAACTGTCCTCAGAAGGGAGGACGAGAAGGTTTCTTTCACCTCATGTACTTGGGGGAGCTATTTCAAAGGCAGTCCCTGGAAAAGGATATCATGCTTGGTAAAGTGGAGGGTCAGGAAAACACAGGAAGACCTCCAATGAGATGTACTGACATAGTGGCTGCTACAATGGGCTCAAGATTGTGAGGCAAGACTGGGTAGTGTTTCCTTCTAGCATTGTGCCTAGCTAGGGGTGGTGATGAGTCAGAACCTATTCTACGGCACCTAGCAACAACAAGAAGTCTAGGCATACTGCTTATTGTTTCTGATCCTCAGCTCCTTCTCTCGGATAATTGTTGAAATAAATGTGCTGACATAAGTTATTGCTGGTGAAGAAGTGTCCCGGCGCAGGCCCTCCCTGAATATGAACTGTAGTCTGTGTTTCTAGGTGGTCCACTCACCATTCCATTCCCTGGTGGAAGTCTTGACTGTCAGTATGGATTCTGCTCCATCAGAATGCCTCCACGTGGTATAAAACCTTTTATATATTTTAATTCCAGCAGAAGTGTTCCAGTACACCTCATCATAGTAACTCACATCACTGGAGCATCTTATCGAAAAGTTTTGTCCCTCAGAAACAGAAATTGGGTCCGGGGTTATTGTTAGGTTGGCTGAAAGAATGCAAACAAAACAGACAAAACAAAACTGGCAACCAGTCCAAGGTTTAGTCTTTCTGGTGATCTCAACAGAGGAATGACCTTTAAGACAGAGACAGAAACAATTGGCCATCCTGACTCTACTTCTGTCAACATGGGATTGGTACCTGGACGCTCCTGGGCTTTACTCGTTTCTAGGCTGTTCCCGGTGGTGCTCTGAACTGTACTCATGTCCATCACATGCCTTAGGAACTCGTGCACTTCCCTTTTGTGGCTCGAATTATCTCCTGATGGTCAGTAGGGCAAAAGGTTGCAAACTTAGGGAGGTTGACTTAACCCAAGTTCCCCTCCAACTTCTGCTATGACACCTCAAGGCAGAATAAACTGCTCAGTTCTCATAGCAGCTTCATTGTCAACTCGACACAAATCCTCGTTCATAGTAATACCATGCCATGTTACGTTTTCATTCATTCGGTGCCTTCCATAGAAATGGGTGGCCTCAAGGGCTGGTACTGCTGTCTTCTTGGTTTCCGTGTGTTGGATCTAGTACACAATCAGTGTTTAATAATGACTTCCTCACAAGCAACACACGGAGCCCTGGTGGTACAGTGGTTACCCATCAGGCTGTGATCTGCACGATTAGCAGTTTGAAGCCACACACCTCGCAGCGGGAGAAAGTCCGGGCTTTCTTCTCCAGTAAACAGTTACGGTCTCAGAAACCCACAGGGGGGTCGCTATGAGTTAGCATTGACTCCATGACAGTGAGTGAGTTTTAATGAGCAGATGGGTGATTTCTGGGGCTCTCCTTTATGTAGAGGGATGAAACAGGGTACTGCCCAGGCTGAGGAGAATTGGGGTGTGCAGACATTCTGTGGATAAGTCACTCTCTAGCTGTCCCTCTGAGAAGTTTCTCTTCACATTGGTTCCTGAGGAATTATGCATCGGGAATCTTAACAGAGACCCTCAGAAACATCAAAGCTTATATAAAGGCCCATTCATTTTTGGTCTGGGTCTAGCTTCCTCTTCTCTGAGATCATATCTTTTTACAGAGTTGACATTTCAAAATGCCATTCACTTCTGTCGTCTAGAGATAAATGGCTTCTTAAGCCTGCCTTCCTCAATCACTGTAAAATCCTATTCTTAGTATAAATTAATAATACATTTAATCGATATATAAAGAAATCATGGATTTCCACAATTTCCTTCAGAAATTGGGATTCAAAGGCTCGGACACAGCCCAAGGCACGTCAGCATGGTCACGCAGGCTCCTCTCATCGCCCTCTCGGGCTGGGAACCTTGAACTAGGCTCTTCAAAGGTTAGCTGGGGGCAGAAAAAGGCTCATGGAACCACAATCTGGTTCTCATGATTCCCCATGGAGGTCCCAAATCAAAGCAGTGGCTTTCAGCAAACATTAAATATGCCCCCACGCCCACATAGTCAACACAACTTCCAGGGTTAAATGTGGAAGGGAATAAAATTGCTTTTGCTATACAAAATTGCAAACTGCTCAAAATACCCATGGGCTTTTCCCAGGCCATTATGTTTTCAGATAAACCTAATTTTTATGTTTGCTAAGAACACAAACAATAACAGAAAATATGAACAAGAGAAGCAAACATTTCTTATAAAAATCCTTTGTCGAAATTGTACAAATGGGGTCTAATAGTTTATCTGAATTGTTCATTTTTAAAGGTGGGTGGAAAAGCAAGTTTGACTCTCCCATTGTAGCAGAGAGAAGTGAATGTATAATGCTTTATGAGCTAAAAGGTGTGCACTGAATTAGGAACTCTGGGAGTGTAACATTGAGCCTGCTGACCACGGGCAGCTCTTGGACCTTAGCCGTCACGCTGCTGCAGGAGAAAGAGGAGACTCTCCGCCGCTATCAAGATTTCCAGTCTTGGAAACCAAAGGGTCGGTTCGTCTCTGACCAAAGGGTCAATGCGAGACAAAGTCAACCTGATGGCAGTGCAAACATTTGAATTAATGGAAAGATCAGAACAATCCTTGTTCCATATGTAAAATATCCACCACGTATCAAACTAGGGAGTCTTCCTCTAGGGTTTTCTGTAGAATAGTTGAAATGGGAGATAAGAGATCATGGGTAGAGGTGAGGTCGGTGGAAGAGGAAACCAGGCAGTTGAAACACAAGGGAGGAAGAAAGGGATTATGGGAGGAGAAAAGGAGGAAGTAAGGGCATTCGTTTAAGTTAATAATACATTCAATCAGAACTAGGACTACTGTGAGTGGGAAACTGCCAACCAGTCCACTTCGGCCCGATGACGAGAAGACTGGTGGTGTTTCCTGCAGCCATTTCTCCCCACTCCTACTCTTGAACCCAAACTAAGACAAATCCCTCAGCGTCAACTGCAACTGACAACAACCCTACAGAATAGCGTGGAACTGCCCCATGGGGTTTCCAAGGCTGTGGGGTTTACCAAAGCTGACCGCTACGTCTTTCTCTCTTCGTGTGGCTGGTGGGTTCAGACCTTTTGGTTAGAGGCCACATGGTTAACCACTGTGCCAGGGCACCTTCCCTGACTCTTATCATTGTAGAAAAGACTCCAATGAAGCGAAAGCTCATTTCCAGGAAAGGCCCCACTTCATTTGGCTCAGAGATATTTCCAGTTCTTTGGCAGATTTTGCTTAAGGAGACAGCATGTTTATGACTTAAAAACTCTAGTGAAAGAGCCCTTACCCACAGAGGTGAAAGTCACTTGTATGTTCTTACTGCCTCTGGCCCCGTGGAGGCTGATGAACTCACACGTGTAGACAACTTTGGTTCCAGATGGCCCACTTGGGCACTGGGTTCCATAGGCCTTAACGGTGTATTTGCTGCAGCCAAACTCCCAGTCTGTTTCTTGGGTTCCTGCAATGACATGAGCGATTCTTTTGCTGTCACGGCTAACTGAGTTAGTCAAGTGATTAAGAAGCAAAACTAGTGGCGCGGGGTTTTTATTGAACGAAACGTCTTCTCTTTGAGAACTTTACACACCCTGGAGCCAGGCTGCCTGGATTCAGAGCCCAAACTCCATCACCTATTCTGTGCCTCCACTTCTCCAATTGGAAAGCAGGGATAAACAGCTACCGGCAAAGATGATTACGCTGGGCAAATCTGCTGCGGAAGATCTCTTTAAAGGGTCGAAGAGCAAGGGTGTCACTCTGAGAAATAAGATGTGGTGACCCGACCAGTGATATTTCCCATTGCCTTTGTGGAAGGTGGACACGGAATAAGGAAGATCAAATGAGAATTGATGCATTTGAATTACGGTGCTGGAAAAAAAATACTGCAAGTACCATGGATTTCTGGCAGAGCAAACATCTGTCTTGGAAGAAGTACAGCCAAAAGCCATGATAACCTACTTTGGACACGTCATCCGGAAAGACCGTGCCTAGAAGGGGACATAAGCTGATAAAGCAGAGGGTCAGCAAAATAACAAGAGGAAGACCCTGGAGGGTGGCTGCAACAATGAGCTCAGACACAGCAGTCGTGAGGGTGACTCAGGACCAGGAGGTCTGCTACTTTGTTAAGGGGAGGAAGAATGAGACCACGACACTTCATTGGAGGAGGGTTTTCATAACTCGTCAACTCTTCTTGAATCTTTATTTTTAGCGAAGCTTCAACTTCTTGCTTTTCCAGGCTTCCCCATCAAAAGAGCTCCTCTTCCATACCTTACTTTTTTTTTTTTTTAAATTCATTTTATTGGGGGCTCTTACACATCTTGTAACAATCCATCACTCAATGGTATTAAGCACACTTGACCATATGTGGCCTTCAGCACTTTCCAAAGCAATTTCTTTCTACTTGAGCCCTTGGTATCAGCTCATCTTTATCCCCTCCCTCCCCCATCCTCCCACCCTCATGAAACCTTGATCAATGATATGTGATTATTGCTCCTTTGTGTCTTACACTGTCCATTGTCTCCCTTCACCCACCTTTCTCTTATTCGTCCCTTTGGGGGGGCTATCTATCCAACCTTGTGATGGATTCCCCATTTCTCCCCCTTCCCGTTTACCTGCCTCTACCATCCCCCTCCTCTCATGATATTGCTATTCTCACTACTGTTCCTGAGGGACTTATCTGTCCTGAATTCCATGTGTTGAGAGCTCGTATCTGGACCAGTGTGTGTGCTCCAGTCTAGCCGTATTTGTAAGGTAGAACTGAGTCATGGCTGGGGGGAGGGGGTTCACGGAAGAAGTACTCAGGAACTAGAAGAATGATGTGCGCTTCATTGGTCAGTGTTCCACTGCATCCTGGTTAAATCGTTCCTTTTTGTAACCCCTCTGTGGGGGGCTGTCCAGTTGTACACAGATGGGCTTTGGGTCTTCACTCCAACCCACCTTTTTCACATCTATATAATTATTTGTTGGGGATCTTTTGATACCTGATACCAGCTCCCGTCGACAACCTCATGACCACACACATGCCCTACTTTCTACCGCCAGGAGTGCCCTGCCATTGGAGACATTTTTACCCCTTGCCTATGGTTCTCCAATACCCTTCTGTAATATTTCTAGCTCTGGATCCTCCACACTTGCTTTCTGCCCACCTCCTCCGCTGCCACACACTTGTAAGGTGTCCTTCAAACGCTCAAATAAGGCTACTAATTCTATCTCTGAAACGAGGTTTACTTCAACCCCTTGGTCGTTCCCTCAGGCAACTATCAGCTATCTGAACAGCGGCAGAGGATTACAACCAAGTCTCTATTACCAGCCATTTGTCTCTTCAAGCCACCCGCCACACTACCTTAGCATTTACTCTTCTAAAGAGAATTGAGAATTTGGAGGATGAGAGCTGCAGACAGAGGGCAGCCGGGAAGGAGGAGGAAGAAGGGCAGGGTGTTGAGACCAAGGGTAAGTGCAACAGAGACCCGCCTGGGCCATCCCAGGGCAGCAGCCCTGTGACAGGAAGCCTATTGTTCTTCAGCCACTCCAGCTGACAGTGGGCACTGGGCTGTCTACAGAAGGGGTGGCCCCAGAGAGGTCCCTGAGCATCTGCACACAGACGTCCGGGTTCATTTGGCCGAGGGTGAGATTTTTCAAGTCGAAGCCAATTGTAAGGAACTTTCTCCCATCTGGCAGTTGCTTCCGGATGCCTGAAACTTCTTTTCCTTCTGATTCAAGGAAGTGGCTCAGGTATCAATCTTGATTTCAGCAACCACTCTGAGGGCTTTCAAGTTGCACACAAATGCTGGGACGGGCTTCTTAAAAGAGACATGCTCAGGAAAAGTCCCATGGAGATTGTTATTAAATTACTTTAAAACAACAAAAACAACAACCAAAAAAACACTTAATGTAGTTTCACAAAGTCAAGGCTTTGTGAAATAAAGGTTCAGCCTGTGAATGCATTTCATGTGTGCAAGCACATTTTCCTTTAGAGGAAATCGCTACTTTAAAGGCATCCACATAATACTATTATTCTGTAAGCGCAAAGCTGAGTCTTATTACACTGCATTCCAGGAAGAAATGGTTTTCTACTTTGGCCCACACTCTGCCAGATCGCCTTGACCCAGGGTGGGTTCACCAGGCGTGAGCAATACAGCATGGCCCGGACAAATAGTGGTCTGGAAACAAGATCCAAGGTGAGTCTGGGTTCTCTTTTTTTCTCTTCTTCTCATGAGAACCATAGATACATAATTTAATCTCTGCCTTGATTTCCTCATTTGGAAAATGCCGGCTTCACTGAGACAAGTTCAAATTTAAATGTGACCAAAGGAGATAACCTTGCTTTCCAAGGTCGGTAGACCAGAAATGATTACACACACAGGGCCAGTCTTGATGTATTCATTTCTTATTCCTGTTATTGTCATTAATAGCCAGGTGCTGTCAAGTTAAGGGGTGGCACTGGCTACTGAAGGACCATGGATTGGAGTCAGTCAAATGTTCGGCAAGGGGAAGGCTGGTGTGATTTTACTCAGCGATACTTGCATGGTCTGTGCCTGCTCACACCCATGGCCCAGCACATCCAAGCCAATTCTTAGGGAAGTGCTTCTTCGTGTCCTAGGCTGTGAACTTGACCCCAGCTGATCGCCAGGTCTTTTCTCCTATGGGGTCCAGCTGCCAGCACTTCAGGTAGCAGCTAGGGCTTCCTCATTGAACTTCCAGGGCTACTATTAATGAATACCTCGGAGGATGAAGAATTTCAGATAAGGTCTCAAATCTAAAACAAAAGCAACAAGATCAGAAATTGACAAACAACCATTGAGAAACAAACAGAGAGAGAGAGAGATCAATCCAGAGACAATCCACAGAGAGATAATACTGATGTAAAGGCGGAGGAGCTAGAAGACCAGTTACTAAGAGAAGAGGTGCAGACATTAGAAGCTCCAAGTGGGGGTTCAATGCAGTGAATGATCTCTGCTGAAAAGGAAAGAAAGGTGGGGGCAAACTATTCAGCAGGCCGGAAAGGCCAGGAGCCTTAGGTTATCGGAACCACACCCTCTCAGGTCTTCCACACAACCGGAGCACTGGCACCCACATTCACATGCTTTCTGCCTAGAGTGGCTAACTGGAGCTGATGTCAAGCCTTGAGCATTTTTACAGTCTGCAGCCCAGAAGCAAACCGCCATTTCTTCCTCCACGGCCCCGCCCTTCCCACTACTATCTTAACTCCTAGGCTTCTTGGCCCAGAGCTAAAAATCCATTTGCAAAGGGCCTTTGATGTAAGCGTCTCACCGGGAATGTGTATTTCCCCCTCCTGTTTCCATGTGATGTCACTCCAGTTGCCGTTCTTCTCACTGCAGCACTTCAAGAGCACGGAGCTGTTGTCACACATCACCTTCATGTCTTCGTTTGTCGAAATTCTGACGGGGTTAACATCTATTTTTTTCCTGGACTCGTATTCAAAAATATCGAATGTCAGTTTGCAAATATATTCACCTGCATAGAACACACGAAACCACTTATTACTACTCCGTATTTTCTAAAACAAATGACAGTTTCGTGAAAGCTCTTCCAAAGCAGCCAACAGCCGGTCTCAATGACCCTCAGGTACCACTCGGGAAGGGCGGGCAGTCGATACTTCCTAGTTCTGTCCCGAATGGAGCAGAGAGAGACCTTTTGTTTATTTGAAGGAAAAGGCAAGAAGTCTCAGGGACGTTGCGAGTAAGAGAGAACCATGGAAATGGAAGATGTAGGAAGAGAAATTGGAAAAGGTGGGGGAACTAGATGATGCTGGATACGGTTTGCACTATGACCAAATCAGGATCCACCAAGATGTGTCTGTGTCGGTAGCCCACCTTCTGATGCTCAGAAAGAAAGACGCCTCTGGTTATCCATGGGTTAGTATTTTCTACAATGTCAGGTTCCTCGCCAGGCTCAGCGAAGAAGGAAGATGTGAGTCTCTGGTGACAGGAGCTCAGGGTGGGGCTCAGGAGAGGTGGAAGGAAGGACCGCAAAGGAGCACCGAGCCGGTTCAGAGGTCAGACCTCTTCAGGGGCTTCCGGTCGATGGTGGTCTCACCAGTACATACATGTTTCAAAATACACGGAATTGCACATTTCCATGTGTACAGTGTACAGGGTCTCAACTGTTTGCGGCCTAAACAAAAACAAAAGCCTGCTTTTTTGTTTCCAGGGCGAACTTGTGAAGCTTGGTAAATGTGGAAAACTGTGATTGTGTTTCAAAAATAATGCTGCTTGACTCAGATAGCACAGGCGCATTTTCGTTTTGGCAACATCAAGCCAGAATATCTGTGTTTGGAGAGAGTGGGAGAGAGAGAGAGAATGCATTAAGACACCGAGCCTGTTGTGCCTGATGCTATCTTGGTAGGCTCACGGCATTTATCAAAACCCATCCAAGTGTAAGCCCTAACAGACTCTGGCTAATAATGGTGTGTCAATATTGACTCATCAATGGTAACTAATGTCCCACATTAATGCAAGGAGCTCATCAAAGGGAAAGAGCACAGTGTAGCTGGGAGCTCTCTGTGCTTGGTGATATTTTTCTGTAAGCCAAAAACTGCTCTTAAAAAAATACCTCTCAAAGTGCTGACCTGTATGCCTGTAGACATGTCCCTGTTTAGAATGAGAGCTTTTGTTGTTGCTACTCGCTCCCTGTGGTTGATAGGAGTCCAGATTGATGATGCCAGTTGGCTAGGTCAACTGTGGTCATCCTGGAGACATCAAAATGCCCACTGCCATCGAGTCAATTCAGACACCTAGTGACCCTACAGGGCAGCGTGGAACTGCCCCTCTGGGTTTCTGAGACTGTAAATCTTTATGGGAACAGAAAGCCTCCTCTTGCTCCTCAGAAGAGGCTGCTAGTATTGAACTGGGGACCTTTCGGTTAACAGCCCACTTAGTAAGCCTCTATGCTGCTGGAGTTCCTGACACTAGAGAAGGGGGGTCCTAAACCTAATCACTTCGGAATGGTGTCTTACCCAAAGACCAGATTAGATACAGGGACACAAACACAAGATGGGAGACTGGCAATGTGTTACAACATAGACAGATGCATTTACAAGCTCAGAAAGGACCAAGATGACCAGCAGCTACTGAAAAGCTGAGAAGCACAAAGAAGAGTTTGCCCTGAAGCCCATGTCCTGAATTCAGACGTGGCACTTCCAAACAGCAAGAAGATCCATGTCTGTTCTTCAGAGCCACACACTTTGTGACGGCAGCCCTACAAAACAAAAGCAGGTGGCATGCTCTCACACAAGCTAGTGAACACACACCTACCCGAGTCACGCTGCGTGGCATTGACAATGACGAGACGGGACACTGAAGTCATGTTGTTAAGCAAGAAGGTGTACACAGAGAATTTACTGGTGTTCTGGATGTCGGTGTGCCTTTCGACGTGATACCAAGACACGTTGGAAGATAAAACTTCATTTTCACACAACAGAGTTACTGTGTCCCCTTCAAAGATGACTTCCGGTGTGACGAAAAACTTAGTCTCATCTAGACATGCAAAGAAAAGGTGTTAGCCTCCCCAAACAAAGGCAGGCACCACAACCTCCACCTTCAGGATTCTAAGGATGTCGCCCCAGCCTCGGTGGTGCGTTGAGATTATTTACCAAGCCAACATGTTCTCTAGTGTGAACACTGGAGGTCCACATAGTTACCACCTGACTCATAGGAGGGACATCGGTGGCAGTGTGAGGTTTTTGACTGCTGGACAGTCTGTAGCAGTGGCGATAGGGGTCCTGAAGCTATTTTCAAGGAGTCTCTGGGTGGCCAAAATGACTGAGCACTGGACTTCCAACTGAATGAGGGGTGGCTCAAAGTCACTGAGGCACCTGGGAAGACATGGCTGGGGATCTGCTTCCAAGGAGTCCGAAGCACCAAGACCCCAGGAAAAGATCCACTTTGCACACACGCAGACACCATGAGTTGGAATCAACTCACTGGCTGCTAACAGTAATAATGACAACAAGCTATCGAGAGGATTTCACAAGCCCTGGTAGGGAATGCAATTAACTCATGAAGAAACACACAGGTGAACTTGGACATCAAGTTTCTTTGCCATTGACTGCTTCTAACCACGCTGACACCTTATGCTGCCTAAAGACTCTATTTTTGGGGTTTGTTTTTTGATGGCTTAAGAATGGGGAAATGAATTAGTTATTGATAGCAATGTCTGCTTGGAGCGAACAATTATTATTTCAAAGCCAACTCTTCACATGCCCCAAAGACTGGGAGCTTTACAGACAGAGAAGATTTAAATCCTAGTGCAGCACCACAAGCAACCGTGTGACCCTGGGAGCTTACTGAGTCTCACGCCCTCATCTGGGAAACTTGAGCCTTGAGAACTCCCTCGGGAGATGATTCCGGGGTGGGGTGGGGGTGGGGGCGGAATAGTAGCTATGGTTATTATTTTGACAGTAGCATTCTGGGGAATGGCTACATAGACTGTCCTTTCATGGATAAAAATAAAGACATGGCATTAGCTGGTTGTGATATGTTGTTTTGGACGCCCCGTGCTACCTGAGGTGCAATTTCCCCCTCTCAGCTGTGTGTCTTGTATTGAGAGTCTTGTACTATGTAGGGCGGAAATCAGAGAACCTGGGCTCAGGAGAGTCTATGATGCCTCTTTTGTATGGAGCTGTCTGCTCAGGGAGGATCCATTAGGAATTACACATGTGAGAAGAAAAACATCACGAAATTAATTTTAGGTAGTATGATGCTCTAGTTAAGATCTAAGAGCACTGAAATGTTTCTTCGTGCTTTTCTCAGATCCCTGATTAATAAAATATTTTTTAAAAATCACATTCAGCTATTAGAAAACAAGGCTATCTGTGAATATCTAATAGAGGGGGCTGGCTTTGAAGTCACACAGCCTTGTGTTGCTATGTACATTTGAGAAAATCATTTACCCTCACCTGTAAAAGGTAGATAATAGCATCTACCTCACCTACCTCACAGGATACACAACAGTGAAATAAATGTAATATACTGAACTGGGTATGAGAAAGTTTCATTAACGGGGTCACTGTTTTCATTGCTATAGTTACTAATGGCCATAATTAATGCCAGTGTTACATGGAATTGAAAACAAATGGACTGAGAGTGATTCCAGAAGGTGGCCCCATTTCTGATTGATCAAGCATTACCAGAGGATTAATGCCTTACAAAAATAAATGCAACTACTCTAAGAGGAGTCCCTGGGTGGTGAGGACAGTTACATGCACTTGGCTGCTAACACAAAGGCTTGGGGGTTCTAGCTGTTTATTGGTCTCACGCTGTGAATCATATAGAATCACACTCTGGTCTTGGAAGGGAGGCTCAGGATGGAGGTAAACCCTCTGTAGAAGGATGTGCCAAATGATCTTTCCAATAACTTTCATTGCTCTTTGGACAAACAAGTCACAGCTAGCCAAGCATTTGCCATTTCTCCATCTGTGTCCTGGGCCATTGGCTCTCCTGGGCATGACTGGACTTTCGGGTGCAGGTGAACGGTACTCGCTAAAGGTTGACTATACTGGCGTCTGCTATTCTCCTTCAGCTTTAGAGCCATAAGGAAAAGCGATCTGTCAGGGTGCATCTGTTGGACGGCATGGTCGCTTTAGGGACTGAGAAGAGGGGGGATTGCTAGGACTCCTCTGGGGTGAACCTGCATTTTAAGCCACGTTTTCCCTTGCCTTTACTTTTCTAGTTTTCCTGATTTGCTCCTGCCCCATCTGGATTTTTATTCTGCCATTTTTTCTTGTTTCTGCGGCAGCTCTCTCTTGCCATTTTATACCTCGGGTTTTCTTACATAGTTTTGTCACTTTAAGTATTTAAAAAATTGATCCTTTCAGGTTCTTCTCCACCAGGACATCCCATTGCTCCCAAAGAGGGATCTTCTTCACTGAAGAAGCAGGGGTAGAGCCCTCCAGGCCCTCGCCAGCCAATTGGCTTCCTCCCTTACTATCTCCCAGGTAGTATTAGGTCTACCCACCTACTAACACAACATAGGCCAGCTTTGCACCCCACTTTACAACTGATCCCTCAGTTCCCCTCTGTCACCACTGTTTTGGTTCTCAAAGTTCCTTGTGCATTAGAACCACCTAGTAGGCTCCTTAAAGCACACATTTGCTCTGTAGGGCTGAGGGGAGGCCAACAATGGACATCTCTAAGCATCTCTCAGGTGGTGCTGATGCTACTGGTCTAAGGGTCACACTCAGAACCACTGCTCTACAGGCAGCCATGAGCCCCAATTTAATATCAGCACTCTCCTCTCATGGCTGTCACAACCCCCTCCACAATGCTGGTTTGACTTCTAAAAACTATTTTGGGCCCTACAATCATGAAATCTGTGCAGGATCAAAACCATTGTTTTATTCTGCTATATAAAGGTTTCCATGAAGTCAGACTCCACGCTATGGCCACTAACACCACCAACAGCAAAGAGACTCTCTACAGGAAAATTCTGTAGTGAAGTTCCACTTACTAGTAGTAAATGCTTGAAAAGAATTGTAGTCCATCTTGTAGGTTTGATTGAGGCTCTGCATTACTTGTTCATTGGCTTTATGTATTGATTCAGGTGAGAGTTCAGTGGCCTTGAGTTCATAGTCCACAGCCACACTTCCAGGCCTAAAGACAGACCATTCAGTTCAGTAAAGTATTACCCACTTGGAAGAGTTGAGATGCTGATGGATTGTTCAGATGGAGAAACAAACTAGCAGGGAAATTCTGTGAATACAGAAATAAACACACACCTACGGTCAACTGATTTTTGACACCGGTGCTAAGTTCCATTGGATGGGAAAAGAAGAGCCTTTTCAGTAAATGGGGCTGGGAAAATAATATTTCCACATGCATAGAATAGGATCCGTGGCTCACACCATACAGATAACCAAACTCAAAATGGATCAAGGACCTACTTGTGCAAAATAAACCCATAAAATTCTCAGAATCGCAAGCAAGGATGCTCAGTGTCATTAGCCATCAGAAAGATGCCTGCTGAATCCACAACGAGAGACCATGTCATGGCTCAGACAAAAACACAAACAGAAGTAACACTTCAGGTGAGGATGTGGGGAAGAAACAACCATTATCCATTTCTGGTGGGAATGCTATTGTGGGAAACAGTGTATGGAGTGGTTCCTCAAAAAAGGAAATATTTGACCCAGTAATTTCACTCCTAGCCTTGGACTTCCACCCAAAAGACTTAAAAGAAAATCAAAAGGAGACTTGAATATCAATGTTCATTAAAGCACTAGTCACAATAGCCAAGGATGGAATTAACCAAAGCGTCCATCAACCAACCAAAAGCAAGTTCACTGCCATCGAGTCAATTCTGACTCATATCAACCCTATAGGGCAGAGTTGAACTTCCCCTGTCAATGTCTGAGACTATAAATTTGTATGGGCACCAAAAACCCCATTATTCACTGCAGAGCGACTGGTGGGTTTGAACTTCTGATCTTACAACTCGTAATCCACTATGCCATCAGAGATACTGTGCCCATCAACAGATGCATGGGAATCAAAATGTAGTAAAAACTTGTACAGTGGGATACTATCCAGACAGCAGAGGGAATTAAGTGACTATGCTTCAGTGTGGATGGCGTTTGAAGACTAAGCCAATCACCAGAAACAGATACTCTACGGCCTCACTTATGTTAAAAGACAAGAACAGGCAAATGTATAGAGAACAGCCTTTATTATTGGTTGTCAGGTATAGAGGAGGGTTAATGGTGATGAAAAATTGTATTAATTAGGTTTAGAAATACTTGAGTGATTTTTGTCATTGTTGTCAATAAGTCGCACATTGGTAAAAAAGGTGAATTGGCAAAAGTTGTTTGATAGATGTGGTAGTTACATAATCTGTTGTCAATTTGAGAGTATTAAGAGGGAGGGGTGGAGTCTAACCTGTCAATCAGGGTGTAGCTTGATGAGCTCATTTGGAGGCACTAAGGAGATAAACAGCTCGCTGGAGGCAGGACACACGCTCAATCCCTGCTAGACATTCTTGTTGACAAGCCACATGGAGACAGGCTGACGGAACCCAGAGCCTCGGAGCTGGAGGAGCCACGTGGAGACCCCTGCCAGAGCTGAGATGCTTTCACCACCACTGGACCCACAAGACGTTCCACCCACTGGCCTGTGATTGTCCTGAATTCGGCACCACTGCATGTGTTTCATGAGTCTGACAAGGAATTTATAAGTTGGTATTTGACATATGGGCTAATATTGGACTTATGGACTTGATCTGGTCTGGGCTGGGATGTTTCATCAATATTCAACTGCTCTTGTATATAAAGCTCTTTCTTGTACACATGAGTGTCTATGAATTTGACAACAGAATAGATATATGTACAACAATGTACCCCAAAGTAGCTGTTCAGGCTTCTCATGCACAACCAAACATTTCGTAGGATTTGGGTCCTAGGTTTGTAGTGTCAGGGTCATGGTTTCATATGACATTATATTTAATTGGCCTAACAATGTCTTTCGTGCTTTCTGTTCTCTCCTAGCTTTTTGTGTTGTGCCTGGGATCCTAAAAGCTTGCCAGTAGCTGACCACAGGTCTCTATTCACCTGGAACAACAGGGGAACAAAGGAGAATCAGGACTAGGACAAGACAGAGGATCTGGAATATGAGACTCACTGCCTCCAGGGACAACTGCCTCCTTTGCCATGAGATAATGAAACACTAGATGGTGCCAGGCTATCAGCACCAGACTCTTTGAAGAAAGCTTCCATCCAAGAATCCTGATCAAAAGGGGGGGAAAGCATAACAGAATTTCTAAGTTTCGTAGACTCTAGACTTCCAGAAGCCATGAAGGGTGGATGAACCTCTGAAAAAAAGTGCCCTGAGATAACCTTTACATCTTGCATCAAAAATGTCTCCTGAAGTCATAATAAATCCCAAAGGTACTTCAGCTTAACTAGTGAAACAATGGTCTGCCTTCAGCATGATGCTCTCTTTGGAAGGATCTATATGGGGAACAACTGGCAACAGCAATGGGAAAGATTCGATGGAAGCCTTAGAGGCAGAGAGTTTGGGTTAATGAGGGAGCAACAGCCCAGGACAGGCGGGTGGGGTGGGAGGTACGGCGAGAATGAATGCATAACTCAAAGACTGAGATCAAACTCATTTCAGGGGATACAGGGAGACTGTGGAGTTGGCACTTGCCTTTACTGTCTGCACTCTCAACAACAACGAAAGAAATACAATTTGGGGCACAATTTCTTAGACAAAAAGGAAGCAGAAGACAAATAGAACCAGGAGTACTGTTCTTCTCACTGAAATCAATGTACTTTCAAGGACCAGTTGATGGTTCAGGGCCCGGCTTGCATCGATGTTGTCTGCAGCCAGGTCACATGCATCCACAAAGTCGTCCAGTCATCGGATGAGGATTCATAAACGGAATCAGAGCAGAGCTGACTGACAGCTGTCACATGACCATGCTGGGTCAGGGTGACCCGATGGACTGAATGGTAAGGGAGCCCCAAAAACCCGGTGTCCCTAGAAGCAGTCCTGCTTTTTGAGATTGCGAGCTAATTTACTTGAGCTACTGTGCAGCCCCACGGAGGAGGGCGGTCAGGTTGCCCAGCTCCACAAGAGCCCTAACAGACAGGCGCGCAAACTTTGGACAAAGGCATCATGGCCACGATCATCCTTCACTTTCGGTATTCCGAGCTCCCTAAAACACAACGGTGCCAAGGCTGCAAAGCATACATAAAAATGACGTCTGCATTCGATGAACACCAGCCCCCTGACTCCTCTTTTTGAAATAGTTGGCTACTGTTCTTAGTATTTTCTTTTTTTTTAAGGACCCTCGTGGCACAGTGGGTAAGTGCCCAGCTGCTAACTGAAAGGTCGGTGGTTTGAATCCACCAGTTGATCTTTGGGAGAAAGACGCGGCAGTCGTCTACAATGAAGATCACGGCCTTGCAACCCCTCCTCTGTTCTCTGGGTCTCTACAAGACACACCGTGGTGTGAAGCCTTTGCCATCTGGCCTTGGTCTTCACTTTTAGCAGCAAGACATCCCAGACGATGCCCTCTCCTCTTCACGAATGTGCTGGGTGCCCCACCATCCGATAGAAATGAGCAAATGGGACCCATCTTACCTGAAGCCTGTCACAGTTGCTGACTTGAAGCCTGACAAAATGCTGTAACCCTTCCAGAACTGGAAAATAAAGTAAGACGAGTGTCATGTATCAGGAAATGGCACGAGAGAAATGCTGAAAGGTTTGGAACAGAGTTTGAAGCTCTTCTTAATCACCCTGGGTAATGACTGTTCTGATAGCTCTGGCACAGGCAGACCTTTAAAGGCAGAAGTCATTCCTAACGACCAGTTGTCCGTCTGCCTCCTGTGAGAAGCTGACGTAAGATTAAATTTGCAAAACATTTAGTCAGGGTAGGTAGGCTAGGAACACAGAAATAAAGAAAGAAAGAGAGAGCGAGAGAGAGAGAGAAGGAAGGAAGGAAGGGAGAAGAAAGAGAGAGAGAGAGAGAGAGAGAAAGGAACAAAAGGGGGGCAGGGAAAACAGGGAGAGCCATCAGGTGCTGAGCACCGAAGCAGAGGAAGGAAGGTTGGATAACAGCATCCTACACAGAACCACGAAGTTCAGCAAGATCCTCAAAGGAAGCCCAGGTGGGGTAGGCATGAACCTGACTGCTGTTCACGCATTTGCGGAGAGCAGGAGACCCTGACCTGGATTGTAGCAGCAGCAGCTGAAGCCCCTATCATTGGAGGTCTGGGAGGAGCATCCTCTTGGCTGCCACACAACCCCTCCTTGGCCACGTTGCAGCACTGCCTGGGTCAGTCTCTTTTTTATATTGCTGTTTTACTCTATTTTGTTTCTCTGAGTACCATTCCCACTGGCACGTTCTAGTTGATTCAAATCACATTTACTATCTAGTTATAACAGGCAAAGCACCACATCAGGTACCAGGGCAGGTGTAACCTTCTGTTTTTTCTAAAGCATGTAAGTGTGTGTGTGTGTGTGTGTGTGTGTGTGTGTGTGTGTGTTCATGCACCACGACCTGGGCAGGTGTAACCTTCTGTTTCTTCTAAAGCATGTAAGTGTGTGTGTGTGTGTGTGTGTGTGTGTGTGTGTGTGTTCGTGTACCATGAGCTGGGATTGTTCCCATGCAATGTAGAGCTATTATATGCCAGATGCAAATGATCTCATGCCCAAGAGCATTTAGGGATTAAACTTCATCCAGGAACCCAGGGAAACAGGTCATACTGTGTGTGTCCCCCTCAAAGAAGCAGGAGATGGCCCTTGGGCTTGCCTGCTAGGGTGCTAAGGGAAGTTCTTATTTCAGCCCACTTGTTCTTACTTGTCTTGGGAGAGGGTGCCGAAATCTAAGAGTGGTCCATGAGCGACTCCCGTACAGAGTTTAGTCTCATAAACCTGGTTGCTATGGTCAGAACTAATGGCAGTCAGTTTTATTTTGTGTACAATTGGTACTAATTTGTGCCACTTCACTTAGGCGGCTCTATGTCAACTAAGTTCGTTCAGGCAAAACATTGAGGTTTAAATGCATTCATCTGTGGGACACACAGGCTGTACTCAGAGAGTGCTGTCTGTTTTTTACAGGAGTCCATTTAAATCTGCCTTAAGTGAGCAAGGAGTCCCCGAGTGAGGTAAACAGTTACAGCAGATGGGCGCTCATCAAAATGGTGGGCATTTGAGTGCCCCCAGAAGTGCCTGCTCCCAAAGACCCGGGAATGCGCTTCCCCAAATTCAAGTCATTGAAAGCCTTATGGAGATAGCTCTACTCTGACAGATGTGGGGTCCCCATGACTGGAAGGCAGCTGGCTAAGTGGGGATCCCTAATGAGCTAAGTGCAAATGAGGAGAGAGCCGCAGCATCCGTCTGGTGTCCTCTGTGCTCAGCCTTGGGCTGCTCTGCATGAAAGATGCTGCAGATCTCTTCCTAGAGCACGCTTAGTCTAAACCAGGTCCTCAGACCTTGGCATAGATTTCAGACCATCGGTGCTACCAAATCTTATCTGAACCAATTCTCCCTCCGGAAGAAGGGCCCTGCTAAGGGTCCCGGTGCTGCCCATGGAACACTCTCACATCTCAGCTTTTCCTAATTGACGTTCCCAGTTGTCTAGGAATAATGTCAGCATCTGCCTTCCTCCACCCTGACAGCTGGAGGCAGTGCCTCCGTCAACAGTCCGCTCTGAATGCAATACCCTCAGCTCGGCCAAAAGGGTTCGCAGGGGAAGAGGCTGCTGCGGCCGAAACCTACTGCAAGTTCCAAGTCAGTCTTGTAGGACCTATAGAGGGCAGAGGAGGCATTCTTGAGGTCTTCCGGAAAGTCCACATTGAGCCTGACGGACATCCTCAGGGTAACATCTGGTGGAAACAAAGCACAGGGCGGTATTTGAAAACCTAGTATGAGAGTCGGAGTGCACCGAGTACAGAGACACATTTGCTTGAGCTGGGGACACATAGCCACTCAAAGCCCCAAACATTTAGTGAGCGGTGCTTACCTCCACGCAGCTGGCAAAAAGGTCCCTTGGGAGGCAGTTGTTTAAGGCAATTGCAATGGTGTCCTGAGAGGGCGCTGCCGGGCCCTGGGCAAGTAAGATCGTGGAGGCACTTTTCCCGAGGCCACACATAGCCTGCTTCACAGGAGCACCACACTTCGTTCGCAGCAGGCCTGCATACTGTTGTCAAGCAGAACAGTGAGGGGTGAGGGTGGGGTGGGGGGAGTTGGTAACTTTCTCTGCATTTGTACATGGATTCATACCTGCTGGGTCCTTGAGGGGTGCCACCAACTAAGTCCTCAGTGCTAACCAAGGGTTGGCACCTGCAGTCCACTCAGAGCCATCGTGGAAGAAAATCTTGGCAGTCTCTCTCTAAAAACCCTTTGGAGCCTAGCTCTACTCTGACATACCTGGGCTCACCATGACTCAGAATCCACTCACCAGCAATGGTTTAGTTGATTTATAACACACACACACACACACACACACACACACACACACACACGTCACTGCCATCTGGTCCATCGTGGCTCATGGTGACCCTATAAGGACAGGGTTGAGCTGCCTCTGTGGTTTCCGAGACTAACTCTCTGCAGGAGTAGAAAGAGTGGTCTTCTTCCTGTGATGTGCTTGGGACTTTCAGACTGCTGGCTTTGCAATTAGCAGCCCAATGAGTAACCCCCAGGCTCAGTTGATCTATACCTGTAAGCAATCCTAAGAAGCTTGTGTGGCCCTACGATTTAGGCGTTGGACTGTTATCCTCAAGGTTGGTAGTTCAAATTCAATAACCACTCAGGGGGAGGAAGATGAGGTTGTCCACACCTGTGAAGGTTTCCAATCTCAGAAACGCTGCATAGGGTTGCTATGAGTTGGAATTGCTTCAACAGCAGTGTGCTTGTTTATTTTCATTTGTAGGAAATGCTAACTCTACTTCAATGTCACCCTTCTGACAAGTTCAATAAATACATGCAATGCCATATGTTTCGCCATGCTATTGGGCAGCACTGTCTAAAGATAACTGCCACAACTTACCTACCAGATACTGGTGATGATAAACGGAACACAGTTTTCTAAACATGGAGTATATTGTAGTTGGCTTCCAAGATGACACCTGCCATCAGGGTGCCCTTTGGTGGTTCCCTTTCATATTGTCCCAGAGTTGGTCCATAGGCCCAATACAGTATGGCGGAGGAAGTGGTATGTGATTTCTGAGATGAAGTTATCAAAGACATGGGAGCTTCCATCTTAATTGTGCTGCTTCCTCTCTTGGGTCGCCGGCTCTGGGGAGGCCAGTGCTTGCCATCAGGACATCCTGGCATTCGATGAGAAGCCCACAGGGTGAGACACTGAGGTCTGCACCCTGTAGTGAAAGCCTGAAGCCTGCCACTGCCATGGGAGTGAGTTGGAAAGTGAGTCTCCCAGCACCCACAGAGCCTTCAGATGTTTGCAAATCTGGCTGACAGCCCAACTATCACCTCATGGGGGACACAGCACAGCCCCCTCGCAGATTTCTGATCTGCAGAATCTGTAGGAGACAGAAAATGTTGGGGTGGGGGGCCTATAACCCATAGCCCTAAGGCAATCTATAACCTAAGGACTCTTTGACTAAACATCTAGTTCCCCAAGGACCGTAAGGTACGTTGTTGGAGGAGCATGGGTGCCATGAGCAAAAATGGAAAGTTAGACTTTACCAGCCATGAACCTGAAAGGGACAGATAGACGTCACCACCTGGGAGCAGCAGATGCTCCCTAAGGTGTCGTGGAAATGCTCAAACATATCAGTAAACTCAGACATAGATGTGAGAGTGGACATACAGATAACATAGATTTATAAGCAGCAAAGCGAGATGACAAGCCATCATCATTGTGCTTGCTTTTCCCAGCACCTGATAGACCTTGAGTTTCCAGGGCTAAGAGGCATAGTGTCCAAGCTCCCTCACTGGAGGAAGTGATACGGACATTTGGTCCTACAGCCCGCCATCTTCCTCGCAAGACACACATGGTAACCTTGACGCTCTTGCTCAATATTTGCTTTATTACTTATGAGACTTGAAGGTGTGATTCTTTCCTCTGTCAGCCTAGTAGAGCCCCTTCAACTTCACACTAAGAACTTGTGTGAAGAGGGAATGAAGGGTTTATGATCTGACCTTCACCCCTATATCCATGTAAATTTTTGGTTGCAGTGAATAAAACCTAAGCAGTACAAAGACTGTTGGAGGCCTCTGTATGTTTCATGGGATTTGTTTAAAACAATGAGGAGGAGACCATGAGCAAAGAAATACGGAGAGCCCTTGGGGTGACCAGGCGTGAAGATCATGGTCAATAAGCAAGTTTGGTGTTGCAGGGGTTAAATGCTCAGCTGCTAATTTAAAAGGGTCAGTGGTCAGAACTCCTGTTCCCTCCATAGGACAAACATGGGGTAATCTGCTTCCCCAAAGATTTTACATCCTCGGAAACTCAATGGTGCAGTTGTGGTCTGTCTGTAAGGTCACTGGTTTTGGATCAGCACGGATTCACTGGCAATAGGTTTGGTTTTGGGGGAACATAGCAAGTCCACTTCCATCACCCATCCATCCTACCAACCACCTTTTGGAGGGTAACTAGCTCTTTCTAGGCACTCCCTGCTGGTCCGGGGGTCCATGAACCTCGGGTTATTTTTACCTCCATTTTTCTACACCTCTCTCTAAGTTAGCCCCAAGGAAGGATTTACCCCCTCAAAGTGTGAGTGACCAAACTTTCTCACAGGATGAATTACAGTTTCCAACTGCATTTGCATTTCCAAAGCGACCCTTGTTATTACCCCAAGTTTCTCAAATGCAGTTGAAAAGACTTGAAGTCATGCTGCCCCGATCACAAAATAAAGCAGGAAGCAGTTTTTGCCATATCTTCAGTGAATCCATGTTATAAAAGCTCCCAGCTACATGCTCATGTGTCCATAATCACCAACTCTTCAAGTAACACAGAGGACTTACTTATGTCGGAGTTCTTGGTATGTTCTGCTAACTAGATTTGCTTTCTAGAATCCAAGCTGATACTATCAGTGTCCAAATGAAAATCAGAAGCAAAACAGAGCTGAATAAAAATCTATCTACCAATTAAATCTAGTTACCTTAATTAAGGGAAATCACTATAAAGGCAGAAGACTCCGGCCGGTGAGGATATAGAGGGCGGATCCCGTGCACATCCCGAAGCACTCTCGTTTTGTGAGACACCCAGTGGAAAAGAAGCACTGTGGGCCAAACCATTTGGGACGCGTAGCATCAACGTCCCCCAGCTGGAGGATTCCCCAGCCACACAGGCATCAGATTGGAGCCACCAGCTCGAGGACATGATGGTTAATTGTAGAATTTTGTGGGAACTTGGACATCCAAAAGGGAGCTAGCTAGGTACAAGTAGCATACACCAGAACCCCCCCAAATAGGATAGATAGACTAACTAACACTATTGAAAAACAACATTCATTCTTGTTTCCATTACAGAATAATAAAGTCTGGGATCTGTTTCATGCCTCTGTGTTGATTCTGACTCCTCGTGACCTACAGGGCAGTGTTGAAGTCCTTCACAGGGTTTTTGTTTTTTTTTAAAAACATTTCATTAGGGGCTCATACAACTGTTATCGCAATCCATACACACATCAATTGTGTAAAGCGCATTTGTACATCATTCTCAAAACATTTTCTCTCCACTTAAACCCCCGACATTAGGTCCTCATTTTTCCCCTCCCTCCCCACTCTCCCCTCCCTCATGAGCCCTTGATAGTTTATAAATGGGTATTTTGTCATATCTTGCCCTGTCCGACGTCTCCCTTCACCCACTTTTCGGTTGTCTGTCCCCCAGGGAGGAGGTCACACACAGTTCCATGTAATCGGTTCCCTCTTTCCTACCCATTCTCCCTTTACCCTCCCTGTTTTGCCACTCACACCACTGGTCCTATGGGGCTCATCCGTCCTGGATTCCCTTCTCCCATATAACCGATGGGTTCAAATTGCCAGCCTTTGAAAAGCAGCCAAGTGCTTAACTATCATGCCACTTTAGCATCTGTCAGTGCTTTCTAATTTACAAAGCAGCAACCTTTTTAACTTCCACCCTGCAGACAAAGGAGCAGTCCTGCCTCACAGCCTCTGTGAATACGATGTGCCCACGTGATGGACCTGACCAGGTCTCTGAGATGCAAGGGAGCTACGTGACTTTGAAGGGAAGAAAGTGATCAAAAACGCCAATCCCATAGCCTGGAAGGCTCTGCTTCATACCTTGCTTCTAATCCTTTGGTTTCTATTTCTTGATCTATGATGCAAACAGAAGGAGGTTGCTGTTTTTTAATACCTGAAACAAACCGGTGTGTGGTAGTTACATAATCTGTCCTTAATTTGAGACTTGAGAGTGAAGGGGTGGAGGTTAGCTTGTCAATCAGGTTGCAGCGTGATGACCTCATTTAGGGGCACTAAGGAGTTAAATAGCTCACTGGAGGTAGGACACACATACACTCCCGGAGAGACATTGCTGTAGAGAAGACACATGGAGCTACACTAGAGCCCTGGAGCTGAAGGAGCCACGTGGAGACTCCTGCCAGCGCTGAGATGCTTCCACTGCCACTGGATCCACAAGACTGACCACCCACTGGCCTGTGATCTTCCTGGATTCGGCATCTTTGCATGTGTTGTGTGAGTCTGAAGAGGAATTTATCGACTGGTATTGGACATAAGGGCTAATATCGGACTTATGGACTTGATCTGGGCTGGGGTATTTTCTCAAATATTCAATTGCTCTTGTATACAAAGCTCTTTCTTATACACATGAGTGTCTAAGAATTTGTTTCTCTCGTCAATCCAGACTAGCACACCGTGCTGTGGCCGTCCATTTCTCAAGGGAAAGAGGTGCGTCGTTTTGCCAGGTAGGCCCTGGCTATCTCTTTTTGAAGAGCTCCTTTTGAAACTTGCTATTGTGAGTTGGGTGGAGATTTACGGAGCAGATCAGTTTTCCATTCAATAATGCACGCACATTTGGTTTCCTCTTACGACTTGCAACCCCCTCAATGAGACATCACTGGCGCCTCTTCTCCCCTTTGTTTCCTGTTTCCACACTGCCTTCTCTCCAACCCGTCTGAACTCTGTCCTTGAGGAAATGCTGACCACTTCGTCTCAAAGGGTTGATTACTTGCCCAGTGTTCTGCTCCTAGACCTGTCTGTTGTTTGGCTGAAAGGACCACTGTGCCAAGGGTTTCATCAATCTCTATCCAATCATTACGCCTGCTTTTAAAAATCAGTTGGAGTCATGTTCCACATTGTTCTCTTACTTAATCAGAACCTTCTAATGGGATCCCTTTCAGAGCAGTTGGTAGTGGTAGCTGGTAGTATCTCGGTCTTACGGTCTCAGTGTTGTGGAGACTAATGTTCATATAGGCCATTAGTCCATCAGATGAATTATTTCCACATATCTTCTAGTTTCATCATCATTTTTGCCTCTAGACAGGGCCAGACACCAATGGTTGCACCCTAGGTAGCCACACATGACTTCAAAGACCCAGTTGCTATTCCAAAATAGGATGTCGAACATGTCTTAGTGGATTGTTATGCCAATTGGCCTCAGTGTCCCCACAAGACAACAGGTCTGATTCCTCCAGGTCCAATACTCATTCCCTCAAGGTGTTTGGTTGTCTAAGAAGTTTTCAGTAACTTAGCTATTTTTATGCTCCACCACGATCACAGATATAGGTGCAACCAAGTGAATACCCATGTATGGATATCCTCTCGCAAGGGAATGTTCCAGGGGAATATAACTATAAATGATTATATATGTATACAACTAGAAATATATAGACTTATAGTTTGCATCTATTTGTATTGATATTTATTTGTAGTTATATGCCCATTCTCCTTCCCACACCATTCAGCCTTCATGTCTACCCCATACCCCCTAGTAGACCCCTGTTATTGCAGGATGCTGTATAAATGGTATTTGTCTTGTGCTCCTCTTTGTGTGTTCTCTTGCCTCCATCATTTTTTGTCACTCTCCCTCCTATTGTATATTTACCCCGAGCCACACAAACCTTTGCCCCCATTTGAAATGGTGACGGGTAGTCTTTGTCCTAGAAATGTCAAGTCCGAAAACCACACATCAGTCAGACCCTTTGGAACACTTCACTCCCAGGGATACTTGGCTCTAATTGTCACGAGTTCAGACAGTTTCTTCCGAGGTTCCCCACCTTCAGGTCTGAAGCAAGAGGTTTTCTACTCACCTGTGGTCAGTGCGATGCTCAAAATGTGGGCGGCTGGGTCTGCGCTGTTCTTTAAAGCTGAAAGAGTGAGGTTGTTCAAGTAAGCTTTGATGGGCTCTAGGAGGGATGCGTTCTCCAAACTGATCTCAATGTCCACAGTGTACTCCTCAGGGGCAAGGCCACTCGTGGCGACTGAAAAGGAAGCACAGGGTGGCCGTGAGAGTGTCCAGTTGGGGACAGAGGGAGAGAGGAGGATTTCAGCAGTTAGAATTAATGGCAGCTACAAGTGGCGGCTGGGCTCAAGACTTTCAGCCCTGGAGAGTTTCTAGGGAGCCCTTGTAGAGAAAAAGAAGGGTGTTGACTCCCTACCGCTCACCCACCTCTTCGAGGTACTTGCTCTCTGCAACTTTACTGTGGCAAGAAGAAAAAAAGTATCTCTGTGTGGTCTCCCTACAAAGGCTGCTGGCCGCTTGAACGTTCCGCGGGCTAACACAGGATTTGTCCATTTCTGTTCATGCCCACCACACTCCCTTGGAGCTCCGGAGCCAAGGGGGCAATTGTGTGGAGCATGAACTGTGAGAGGGCGAAAAGGGGAACAGGGAGACCCAGCAGGGAGGTCTGAAAATAGGGCTGACAATGAATACCATCACCTGGCTTAAGTTCCAAAATGCCAGCTTGACAAGAAGGAGGCAGTGTGTCCCCAGCACTCCAGACCAGCAGGCATGGAGGCTGGGAGTTGTGTCCATGCCTGGCTTGAACATCTCCAAAAAAAGTCATCCAGTTCAGTCTACTGACTCGTAATGAGGCGTAGAACATGAATTCTTTGTTCCGATTCAATGTCTCCTATATCCAGCTCGATAAAATAGTAAAGATCTCCAGGTCTTCCATGCTCCTCCGCAATGGTGTTGACAGGCTGGACTTCCAAACCCTCTCCCAAATTGCCCTACCTCTGTGGCCTCTGGGCCTGAACACGCTGCCACTGCAGGCAGGCCAATTTCCTCAACCCTGTGCTTAGGTATGGTCTTTCTCCTTACAACATCGCTCACAACAGGCTCACTCTAACCCACTCGGTCTCCCCCTACCTGACAGGCTACCTACCTGACATCCTGGACTTCAGACCAAGCTTCTCTCCCTCATCATCACCATCTCCATCTCCACAATGGCATCTTTGTGCTTACACAGCACTTTGAAAGTGCTCTTTCACACGATCCCCCCTTCACAATCCCAGCTACCAGACAAGGAAGACTGCCTATCCAGATGAGATAACTGACCATTCATTTGTTAAGTCTTGTGCTGAAGGTCTGGCATTACAGTGTCAAGCCCTAAACTTCAGTGTTTCATTTCCTACAGTGGACCATGCTACTCACCTCTTCTGTGACTTTTTGTCAGACTCAGGCCTACGAGCTTCATTCTCCTGTCCCCAAATTTCAGTTTGTACAGATTCGGACCGTATACAAAAGAACTAAACTATACTCACTGCCATCCAGTCGATGCCAACTCACGGCAACCCTATAGGACAGGGTACAACGGCCCCTGTGAGTTGCCAAGCCTGTAAGTCTTTACCCATGGCTGTTGCCCATGGAATGACTGGTGATTCCACACTGCCGACCTTGTGGATCAAGCATGATTGTGCATACCAGCTCATATACAGGTATGGGGCTTGCCACACAATATGCACATGTCTAATCAATTCTAAGTAAACCTGGGACTTTCTGAATTAAGTAACAGACTCAATTCTCTGCTGCCATCATAACCTTTGACTCTTTCTTGACTGGAATACATAACTGAAGCAGAAGTCCTGGGCTCAGTTAGTAGCCAAGGAAGACTCACAAAAGAATATAAGTTTTTGGTTCGATTCTAAGAAGTGCCTTGGGAAGATCAACCGTGGCTTATTTTATCTTGCCAGTTGAGAAAATGAGAAAAAAGATTAATGAACATTTGAAAAACTGCTACTGTCAACTCTGGAAACATGATATATACTTAGTGATAAGATTAAAATTCTGTCCATTTTCTCAAAGGGTGTATGTTTTCACCACAATATTAAAATACTGGTTGTTACATGTTCTAACGACTAAAATACTTAAGGAATGGAACGGGACTCTTGTGGAAAATGCTATTTGTTAAAAATTACTGCAAAAAGGCCTGTCTGGATAGGACAGGCTGGATGAACAATCTGGAGGAGAAAACAACGGGACTGACAGTTCCGGGGGGACATGGGAGA
>NW_022107432.1:19058651-19060116 GCF_000313985.2 Echinops telfairi | reverse complement strand
TAAAAAAAAAAAATACTACAAAAAAGTAAGAGGTTTGCTTGGTCTTCTAAATAATATTTATCTCAGGAGGTTGGTTTTACACATTTGCCTTGTTGGTGGTAATTCTTTTTTTATTTTGGCATCATTCACCTTGTTCTACTCAATTCAAACTGTACAAAGCAGTCTGAACAGAATCTCCAAATAGGAGGGCTACATTTTAGGGTAAATTTCCTAAATATTGACACGATCAGTACCTTTTATAGCCCAACGTGGCATCTCAGTCTGACATGATGCTAGGGCATTAGTTCAAATTTCCTGTTTTCTTTCTGAATCATCCAGGGCCGAAGACAAGCTTCCTGGAAGAACAATTCATCATCATTTGTGTCATCCAACTCTACAGCACATGACGCTGCCCGCTGGGAACATTTATCAGGAGAGTGTACAAGGTCTGCCCGGAGCATACCCTAGCCTGAAAAGTAAGACAGCCATGCTTACATCCTCCAGAGAGGATTACTAGCTCCAGGATCCTCTTGGCAGTCAGTTTACTCTCCACCCACGGATGTAGACCGGATTTCCGGGGCATTGGCCGCTTTTGAGATGAACGCAGATAGGGAGCAGGTCTGGGGTCATCTACGGCAATCATCTGCATCCTTGCCTCCTGGGGTCTGGGTCCAGCAGCATATGAGTACCTGCCTGAGAATGTTTCTGTAGTTCAGCCCTGAGCACACGTCTACCTCCCTGCCCTCAAAACACAAAACCACAGAAGAAGAGCATGCCTGGAAAGCTCAGGGTGACTCAGGGATGTCCTCATTGCCCTCCAGGAGTCCTGGGCTACAGGGTTTCCTTTAAGCACCAGCCGCTAACACCCTCTTTCCAGTGTCTCCACCTTTCTGTTCTACAGGGAGTCTCAGAATGACCCTCGGGCTGGACGACGCCACCTCCCACAGGCAGTAAGGATAGAGACTCTCTTACGGAGAAGCAGATGTTTTCTCCTCTGAAACAGTCAATTCTTCAAAGTAGGCTCCCCAACACCTGTTCTAGTGGCCTGCACACCTGGCTGGTGATTCTATGCATGTAGGAAATTTCACACAGGCCCCGTTTCAAGCCCTCAGCGGGGTGAGCCAGAGCCATGTGGGATTAGGCCCAGTAATTGGTGCTGTTTGCTTTACTAGCCACTTGTCATTGGGATGTCCAGCAGGTTTGGGATCCAATCCAGATCAAGAAGCTGAGATGGTAAGGTTATCGGCTACAGTGGGTTGAAGAACAGTGACCATGAAGTCCACGCTGACTCACAGGGACCCTATACGGCAGAGTAGCACTGCGTCCTGTGGTTTCCAGGGCTATTGGTATTCACGGAGAATAGCTGGGAGTTTGGAAATGCCGGTCCGGCATGTAACCCACTATGCCCGCGGGGCTCCTATTTGTGTCTGTGGGAACTTCAGGATGCGGCCTTCTTGGGAGTAGGGATCTATCTGTGCAGGGCTCG
>NW_022107432.1:19052186-19057453 GCF_000313985.2 Echinops telfairi | reverse complement strand
AAAAAAAATCAAAGTTAAAGGCAAATTAGTGATAGTTAATAAAAGAATTGTGTGAAACTGTGTTCAATTCTACTTAGCACGATGCCTGAGAAACCCACGCTCAGGGAAGTGCAGGGTGAACCGACCCCCATTGACAGTCATGGGTTTTGACACTAAGCGTCATGAGGGTCTTTGGTTTGTGTCTTTATCTACTGACTTATAAGTCACTTCACCTATAAGTGCCTGTTTGCCAGCACTGAGTTGGGTGCTACAAACCCAAGGCTCAGACAGAGGTCCCCATCCTTGCACCAGAGGCAAACAGGAAGCTTGAACATCAGGCAGCTTAGAGGGCATGGGGAAATGGAAGGCGGGGCAATGAAACAGAGTGACAGCCACAGGGGATGCTGTTTGTTTTTTTTGTCGAATGGTTAAAAACAAGCAAAAACAAAAAAACCCCAAAAAACTCACTGCCATCAAGGTGATTCCAACTCAGAGTGACCCTGTAGACCCTAGAGGACAGAACAGGCCTGTCCTTGTGGGATTCCGAGGCTTTTAATATTAACAGACGCCAAAAAGGTCACCTTTCTCCAAGGAGCACATGGTGAATTTGAACTGCTCACCTGGCAATTAGCAGTGTACCTCTTTACCCAGTGCACCACTGTGGCAGTTACATAATCTCCCGTCAACTAGAGGAAGGGGTAGAGTGTAGCCAGTCAATCAGGTCTTAGCCCATGAAGCCTCTGTGTGGGCATGGCCTCCTCCTAAGGATTCTGGGAACTCTTGTCTTCCTCCTTGCAGGGAGGTGAGACAGACACTCTCCCTGCCAGACATTCCTGTTAACAAGCCACATGGAGCTATCCTGATGGAGCCAGAGCTCTGGAGCTGGAGGAGCCCCATGGAGACCCACGCCAGTAATGAGATGCTTCCACCGTCACTGGATCCACAAGACTTTCTACCCACTGGCCTGTGATCTTCCTGCATTCGGCGTCATTGCATGTGTGTGTGAGTCTGAAGAGGAATTTATAGACTGGTATCGGACATATGGGCTGAAATCGGATTTATGGACTTGATCTTAACCAGGCTGGGATGTTTTTTTAACATACAATTACCCTTTGATATAAAGCTCTTTCTTACACACATATGAGTGTCTGTGAATTTGTTTCTCTAGTCTACCCAGAGTAACACAGCCACCAAGGCTCCCTGTAGAATGGTTAGGAAACACGTTTCTGAAAAGGTAAATGTGAGCAGGACCAGTAGTGACCTGAGGAGGTGAATGATCCACACAGACACTAGAGACAATCCCTGGGAAGAGAGAATGGGTGCAAGACCCCTGCGTTAGAACACACTTCTTAGACATTTCCCCCCAAAACAAAAAGATGCCCCTCTTGGTTTCAGGCATCTGGTCTCGTTGGGAGCTTAGAATGGTATTATGATCCTGTGAGCTGACCACCTAAGCTCAGCATGGCCTCCTTTCTGAAACATCCCAACCCAAGCATCTGGGCGGAAGAGAGGAAGACAAGACACGAAGCTAAGGGTTGGAAGTTCAAGGCCACCCAGATGTCCTTCAGAAGAGAGGCCTGACGATCCACTTCTAAAAAAAGCAGACCCTGAAAACCACACTGGGCACAGCTCGACTCGACACTTGAGGGTACTCAAGAGAGGGCTTAACTTGATGGCAAGGGACTTGGTTTGTCCATCTACTCAGTGAACAGCCTAGCTAGCCTACGACTGGAGGGGGTTCGAGGAACTTCAAGTCTCAGATCTGAGGTCGTCAGAGCCTGGGAAAGGAGTATTTCCTGTCTTCCTCCAGACAAGGAAGGATGCTGGGGGGTCAGAGGGCAAGTCCCCCTCAGTGTGTGAGCATGTGGTTTAGTCTCCCTTCCAGGGCCCTCTGTAGCCTCTGGACCATCCTAACAAGGGCACGGTGCCCCCTCAGGTTCCTGTCCCCTGGTGTTGTTTAGTCTGTTTCTCTCTGACTCACATATGCCCTGGGGGGAAGGTAACACATGCAAGGTGTCATGGGTGTTACAGACAGAGGCCTGTCTGCAGAACCAGGGGGCACAAGCAAGCCGGATTTCCCTTCTGCTTCCCCATAACCTCTGGCCCATCACGCAGCCCTGAGCTTACAGACTCATTTCTGGACTTGAATCATCGCCGCACTAGTGAATGGCTCTATTTTTGCCTGGCAACTCTCACGGGAACACTGGCTTCTTGGAGTCAGGGACCTACGTCCATGCGTGATGACTCTCCCACATGGAAAAGAACAAAGCTGCTGACATCATTTGAGGGAAATGAGGGGGTGGGGTTGGGCTCTTCTAGACCAAGGGGACAAGGCTTCCTCATCCCAGGTGGCCTGTCTCTCCAGTGTCAGCTCCACGCGCTTAACACCAGGTAAACACCAAAAAGACACCTGTCCACCAAGCTGTTTCCTAAGATGCTCTAACCCAGTGCTTCTCGACCGTCCTCATGTGGCGACCCTTTCATACAGGTCCACATGTGGGGATGACCCCCAACCATAAAATTATTTTCGTCACTACTTCATCACTGTCATTTTGCGACTGTTATGAATTGGGTGACCGCTGTGAAAAGGTCATCCGACCCCCAAAGGGGTTGCGACCCACAGTTTGAGAACGCTGCTCTGGGCTGTGGTCATCGGGGAGCATCGTCTCCGTCTCACTGCTGTATGGCACAGCCAGTACAGTCCGAGGATCCGGTTTTCTCTCTTTCAGCGAAACCGCCAGACCCCCAGGCTACAATTTACCTGGCAGGTGTAGCTGGATGGCTGTGTAATGGCATGTAATAAAATATCTCCTCTAGGAAGTCTCAATCTCATTCATCGCCACTGTATCAACTCTGACTCACAGAGACCCGGGAAGACAGAATAGAACTGCTCCCTGTGGTTGCCTGAGACTGTCACTATTTATAGGAGTAGAGAGCCTCATCTTTCTCCTGCAGGCAGCTAGTGATTTCGAACTGTTCACCTTGCAGTGAGCCGCCCAACACATTATCCACTAAGCCACCTCCTGGCTAGCCATAGAAACCTGCTCCGTCAAATCACCTCTAACTCATCATGGCCCTATAGAAGGTAGCACAAGCGTCCCATAGGATTTCCAAAACTGTCATCCTATGAAAGCAAAAAAGATTGTTTCAACTTCTTTCCATGGGGCAGCGGAGGGGTTCAAAGCACTACTTTTCAGTTAGCAGCCAAGTGCCGTTAAGCATGGTACCACCAGGGGGCCCCTTAAGCAGCAAATGAAGGCACTGAAGCCAGGCTTCCTACTCTACAAGGCTGCTCCCACTTCCAAAATGGGATCCCATGGGCAGGAGCCAAAGAACATGCTGGAAACTAGAATGCTCAACTCTGAACATGGGCTTCAGAGGCAGAGAGGCCTGACGTGGCATGCCTTCTTACCCGGGCAAGTCACTTAACCTCTGTGAGCCCCACTTCATTCGTCAGTGCATGAGGGGTGATGTTTTCTCTGCAGGCTTGTTGTGACGGAGCTAGGATAGTGTGGGTGGACCCTAGGCAAGTGTCTGGCACATAGCAGCCATTCTGAAATGGTAGCTAGAAATCGTCATGCCGAATATAATAAAAATAACAATTATACTGTGTTCTGAAATATGCAGGGATAGTCGATCATTAAGTAAGCTAGCAGACAAGATATATATATTTAAACCCTCATCTGCGTTCTATGGTAAGAGATTTTTAAAAGCCACTCACACATAAATAGCAAGCTTAAAACGAAGCCCACACACCAGTGGGAGAGCACCAAGCCTCTCAACCTCACACTACCACCAGCTACCCACTCCCTCAGCAGTAAATGCTACCTGGGATCACAAGGAAGCACATAGCTGTGACCTTCCCATAGTCTCCCTCTCGGACTGGAAAGTACACCACGTTTCCTGGAGCCAGCTCGGGAGGGATCCATATGCTGGCTGGTAGGATTGCCCAACTGGCAGCCAGACGACGCACTCTGAACAAGAATCTGGTTCTGACAACAGACGTGCTAACAGTCAGAGTGTCCAGTGTTACAGCCAGCTTGGTGTCCTTTCTTTCCCTTTTGTCTCCACCAAACATCCCCTGGGAAGTCAAAGGAAAGCCAATGGGCCTCTTAGGTACCATCAGGCTCAGAACCTTGGAAGGGAGAATGTTGACACGGAAGACATGTTTCTGTCACTTCTCCCCAGGAAGAAACGTCTACGTTCAGTTCACGTTGAAGAGTCCTCTAAGGTGAGATTTTCGACTTATCCGTGAACTTCAGCTATCAGTGTCTGTCTGCTTCCAATTCCACTGTCAACCTGAGGCCTCTCTAGTCACACTGTCCCCCAGGTGTGTGCACTCCTGCAGGGTCACCTGCACCACTGTTGTCCCACCATTCCCAGGTCCAAGCCATTTCTCGAAGCTTTGGGTCCATTTCTCTCCATGTCTCTGACAGGCATGTCTTCTGCTCCTGTCCAAGATCACTGCCAGGGCCAGGCCCAAGTCCAGACTGCTAAGCCTCCTAGCAGGGCTCCCTCAGGTGCACGAATCCTTTTATGACGCAATCCATTCAGCCACAACTGTTGCGCCATATTTTCCATGAAGGTGGCTTCTATCCGTTCTCTTATCTGCATCAAGCCCTCAGCTGGTCTAGTGGCCACTTCCTGGCATCCAGAACACTCCATGAGAAGCACATACTTCTATATGCTTTGGCCTCATTCTTCTTTATTTCACCTTCTCCAAAGTCAGCCTCAGCTCTAACAGGCAAACCCACAGTTATTTCTGTCTTTGCGCCTCTGGACAGATCTCTCGCCTTCGTGAGTGCTTCAAAACAACAGTGACCAGCTGCCCTCAAGTCAGGTCTGCGTCACGGAGAGCCCAGGTCTGTCCGAGTAGACCCGTGCTCTGCAGAGCTTTCGATAGATAATTTGTCAGATGTAGATTGCCACGTTTTTCTTCCAAGATGTCTCCAGGTGGTCTCAAAATTCTCGGCTTAAAATGCTAGTGGTCCTCCTCCTCCTGGCCTTCAGAAATGCATAGGCAAGGGGTATACAGAATAATCCACCCCACCTCTATCTTCAAGTTGATTTCAGCTCGGAGGGACCCTACGTAGCAGAGCAGAGCTGCCTCTTGGGATCTCCAAGGCTGGCTTTCTGTATGGGAAGAGATGTCACATCTTCCTCCCTCGGAGCGCTGGTGAGTTCAAACCGTTAGATTCCCAGTGCTTAACCATGCACCATGGAAACTCTTAGGAACATATCAGAACCTTTCAATGTGATGTTGTTTTTTAAAGAAAATGAATTGTTTT
>NW_022107432.1:19041003-19050871 GCF_000313985.2 Echinops telfairi | reverse complement strand
GGGAGGGGGGAGGGGAAAACACACACGGATGGAGGGTGTCATGGGATACCATTACTGACTGGATTTGATGAGATGAGCAACCATGTAGAATATATTTTCCTTTAAACACCCGAATAAATATAATGTTGTACATAAAAGAGAGAGAGTGAGTGAGGGCTCACAGCCTTAAAAACCCTGCAGGTTCCTTACCCCTTGGATCGGAACCTCAGTCGGAGTGGCTGAAAAAGGAGGGACATGGAATTGAAGTGGACTTGGAGCCTTTTGAGACAGACAGTTCACTTCAAACAACAATGATTGAATCTCTTCCACTATCCTATAAGGGTGAAAGTCATCTTTTCAAACGTCCCAGGGAAGGTAAGTAACTGAGACCACTTAGGAAGTTTTTGGTGGACTGAGATTACACATAAGTAATGACCAACAAGTATTGATCCTATTCTTAAAGAGGCTGAACAATTTGGGCCCCGTGCCTCAAAGGACCTATTTGTCTTTCACTGGGCATCTCTGCTTTTCTTCTTCCTCTTGTGATGGCTCGCTCCTGTGCCCATGCCTGTGAGAGGAAGCCAACCCAGCCCTGATCTGAAAGCCAGAGCCCCGTGCAGACCCTCAGTCACCACAGCAGAGGCCCAAGTGTGGGAAGATGCTGGACCAAACATCACACCCCCTCACTGTTCTTCGCCTACTGGGGTGGGACCCTCTCAACTGTACTGGGGAGGGACCCTCTCAATTGACGCTTACCTGCTGGGACTTGGGGACCCAGAGCCTGGGCCCTCTGAGACCATGTCTTACATCAGTGGTTTAGTAAAACCACCAAGGCTAATCCAACTTCTGCAGATGATGGATGAACTCATTAACACGCCCAAGTGCGAGACTCTGGGGGCCCAAGAGCACAGAAGACCATGTGAAATCAATGAGAAACATGCTTTCCTGGGGATTTATCCCCACCAAGGTTGTTTTTCATTAAGCTTGGAAAAATTCTGGAATGTCTGCTCCCTAGGCCTAGTGGCAGTTTCCTCTCCAAGCAAACCCGCCCCCCCCACCCTCCACTCCCCAAACATCTCCATTGGCCATAAACAGCGGGGCCAGGAAGCGCAGGAAGAAGACGTTCCTTTTACAGCTGTGGGGTCAACGACTGCTCCCCGGGCAGCTGGCAGCCTGGCCCCAAGGACTTGGCAAAAACCTGGCTGGAACTCATCTCCAAGAGTTTGATGTTAACAGACAAAGGTCTGTCCAAACACCAGTGGGCACATCTCCGGTCCTGTTCCTGTCACGGGGTTCAGGAGGGCTTGGGGGCTGTTGACAGGGACGGAGATGAGAAGGTCATGCTTGCTTTAAAGCTCCGAGTGCCCTGTCTGGACTATGAGGTATTCCAGGAGGAGGGGAGAAGGTGCTAGAGAGTGATGCATCAGGACAAAATTAATAAAGTGAATGAGAAAAGGCCAGGGTGGACACAGGAAAAAGGCAGGGGTGGGGTGGGGGGAGAAAGAAGAAAAGAAAAGATCAAGGAAAGGAATTACCAAAGGGCAGTGATTTTAAAGAAAGAAAATATTTTTTGAGGGCATCAGATCTATGCTTTTGCAAGATCCTTTTTGGGAGATGGTGGAATAGGAGAAAAAGGTCGTGGGAAAATCCCACGGCTTCAAAAAATTCCACTTTCCTGTGACCTTTAGAAGCCGTCTCAGACATTAACAACTGCATCAAACTCATGGCCATGAAGCAGAGTCCAATTCATAGCCACTCTACAGGTCAGAGTAGATCTGCCCCTTTGGGTTTCTGAGACTTTAAATATTTGCAGGTGTAGACAGCCTCCTTGTTCTCCCACAGAGGGGCTGGTGGGTTCGAACCACTGATCTTATCGTCAGCAACTCCACGTATAACCCATTATGCCACCAAAACTCCACATTTGGGATGAGACACCAATGAAGACAAATGCTCTCAGTTCTTCAACTGCACCTAACCCCACAAAGATGAAAACCCCAAACCAAGCTCCCTGCCATCGAGCTCATTCTGACTCATAGGGACCCTATGGAACAAGGTAAAACTGCTCCTGTGGGCTCCCAAGACTGGACCAGTTATGGGAGTGGAAAGCCTTGTCTTTCTCCTGAGGAGCAATGGATGGTTTCGAACTGTTGACCTTGTAGAGAGCAGTCCAACTCTGCCCACTATGCCACCGGGGTTCCTTCACAAAGGGAAGTGTCCAAGGTATTCCAGACCACTTCTCTGGAGTTCAGTGAGGGAACAAGGGTGGAAAAGTGCAGGTGACGCTGAGGCACGAAACAAAGAAGCAACGTGAGGTGACTGAGAGGGAAACTTTCAAACATGAGCTAGCACAGCACCGTGCACTTCCCTTCCACATCTGTGGTTTTCGTTTCCCTCTCCTTTCTCTCTCTTTTCCCCACTCCCTCCCTTTTCTACTCTCTCCTTCCTCTGTCCTTTTCCGCATTCGCTTTTTTTCCCATTGTCCCTATGGCATGCCCCCTAGCCCCTTCTCCCCTCCTTGGTGGCTTGAGGCTCAAGAAGCAGGCTTTGTGATGGTGGAGGAGGGCGATGGCCAAGAGAGGCCCCTGGACATCTTCCCGATACGGGGCATGGTGACACAGAGAAAGGGGAGATTGGAGCATGTTGCTGGAGCCACTCGTGGTTCAGATGGTGAAACATTTGGCTGCAAATCAAAAGGTTGTATGTTTGAGTCTGCCCCGAGGTACCTCAAAAGACAAGTCCAGCGAGCTACACCTGAGAAAGCAGCCCTCGAAAACTCTGGAACACAGCTCTACGCGAACATGCATGGACTGTTGGGAGTTGGAACTGAGTGTACCGCAATTTTGTTTTTAAAAAACGGGTTGCCTATTTGTTGATGCTTATTTGACTGTAGTAGTAGTGAATGGGATGCTTTTGTCATTACTTTCTGCATTTGGATTCTACTACTTGACCCTCATGCTGCTCAGATACTGCACACGGTAGGTCACCGAGTTAAAATAAGTCACAGCAAATGCCATTTGATGGGAATGACTGGAGGAGATTGGCAAAGAACCAGCGTACATACCTGCTCGTCTCTCTCGTAGTGGCCCATCCTCCTTTTCTGTAAGTGCTTGCCTGGGGAGCCCCTGAAAGAATGTTTTAAAAAATTGTTCATTAATGATCAGTCCCAGGACAGGTGAGCGCTGAACTTTGAGCTATCATTTTGGGGTTAGCAGCTGAGTGCCCATCGGAGGTCAGGCAAGCAGCCAGTGAATGCTAGCCAAACAAACAAACAAACAAACAAACTCACTGTTATCGAGTGGATGCTGCTTCAGACTGACCCTAGGAAAGGGCAACACCGCCTATGTGAGTTTCTGAGGCTGTAACTCTTTATGGGAATCAAATCGTTCCCGTCTTTCTCCAGGGAGCAGCGGGCAGTTTCATGCTCCCTGGCAGTTAGCAGCCCAGTGTGTAACCACGAGGCCACCAGAGCCCCTTTAAGTGAAAGATGTGGGGGTGGGATTTGGGTTGCCTCTGAAATGTGATCTGACAATCCACTCTTTAATAAACCAGTCTCTGGATCCAAGAGTAGAAGAACTGGCTATATCTGAGTTTCTAAGAATTCCTGTGGTTGAAGTCCTGTCAAGAAAGATAAAGCATGATGTTCTAAACTTGCCTCCATTTGAACCCTAAGTTCTTTGCCTAAGACGAACCATGAGTCAGTTCAATGACCTTGGGGATATGTCTCACGACCTCTTCTCAGCACTCAGCTGGTCCCCATGTCAACATCTCAGCTGCACCCTGGCTGTCTAACCATTGCACATACTGAGGTACCATTTTCTCTTCCTCTGGACTTTTTTTTCCTCCCTTAGCTAGTTCTATGGTGGCTTTCTCTGGTGCAGCCAAGTCGTTAATCAGGCTGCCTGGGTAGCAAAGCTGTGAGATTATTAGCTAGGTGTCTCGATCATCTCCTTTGTAACATGGGACTACTAATAGACATCCAGTCTCCCACGATGGTTAGGAGAATCAGGTAAGCAACCTAAAAGCATCTCGTAAGCTCTAGTAGTAAGTTCAGCTCCTTTCATACTGAGAGTGCTGGTGAAGAATGTTGAATATGTCCATGGGCTTCCGGAAGAGTAAACAAATCTGTCTTGGAAGAAGTACAGACAGAATGTCCCTTACTGTTGCTTAGCAGTGAAGGTGGCAAGATTTCATCTCGCGTACACTGAGCACGTTATCAGAAGGGACTGTTCCTGGAGAAGGACATCATGTTTGGTCAAGTGGAAGGTCCGTGAAAAAGAGGAGGACCCTCAACAAGATGGGTCAGCACAGTGGCGGCAATGAGGCGCTGCAACGTAACAATTGTACAGATGGCACGGGACTGGGCAGGGAATCCGTCAGTTGTACATAGGTCACTGTGAGTCAGAACCAATGCAACAGCACTAAACAACAACAACAACAACAACAACAAGGTCTTAAAAGCATTTGTCATTATCATTCAGTGGTTGGGAGCAAGGTCTCTGCAGTGATTGAGTTCAAATTCCAGCAATGCCATAATGTGGCTGTGTGACACTGGTCAAGGTACTCACCCTCTCGGAGCCTCAGTTTTCACCTGGGCTAAAACTGGTCTTTGGGAGGCTGGTGGGAGTATCAACTGAGTAAGAAATGAAGGCGCTGAGCATTGTGCTTAACAGCGAGTGCTATTGAGGGATGGGGCATCATGCTGACCCGAGGTACCCCTCACACAGAACGCTCAGTCTGCACACTGGGTAACCTTGGTGGATTTCACCTCCTTTCGCCACCTAACCTTTTTATTTAAGAACTGGCATGGATCAGATTTCACCTGGTAGGAGCTCTACCCGCTCCACAGTTGGTATCCAAGCCTTCCCTTAAGCCCTGACCACACTTCCTTGCTCCTCTCTGCCTCCAAGTGGGCTTTCCTGTGATGCACTTCCCAACTCAAGCCCCTTTCAAGGCCACGATGCAAGAAGCGCTCCCTTGAAGTCTTTCCAGAGAACCTCTATTCTTTAGAGTGAACTTCACAAACTTGTGAAGATCTCTCCAGGTAAAGTTCATTCTGGTATATGTTTGTCTACCATCATTTGCTAGCTATTTCATTTACTAACAATAATTAAAATAAACAGTCCTAAGACTTATTTGGGAGCTCTGGTGAAGTAGCGGGTTATGTGTTGGGATGTTAGCCTCAAAGCCAGCAGTTCTAACCCACTGGCTACTCTGAGAGAGAATGATATGGCTTTCTACTCCCATAAATATTTGCATCCTCAGAAACCCACAGGAGCAGTTCTATTCCATCCTAGAGGGTGACTATGAGTCAGAATCAACTCAATGGCAGTAAGAGAGAGAGCTGAGAGAAGATTTATTCAACACCCTGTGTCTGGCTATTTTCACTACTTACATGTGCAATTCCTTACTGAATCTTCACAAGAATTTCAGAAGCAGGACCATTATTCACATTTCATTTGTGGCACAGAGAGGCCAAGTAACTTGCCTAAAGTCACACCGGCTTTAGCTGGTAGAGCCGTGATTTGAAGCCATCTACACTGGCTCTAAATTCTGTACTTGTTCACAGAGGCACTGCCATCATCATGTCAGGCGATACTTGTCGGTTTGCCATGACGAGTCAGTCTTTATCTAGCATTCTCTCTCTCTCTCCCTCTCTCTCTCCTTCCTCCTTTTCAAGAACTAAATTAGCTCCCATGGCTTGTCTCCTCCTCACCTCTACTAAATTACAATGTTAGGAAAAGCTCAGAAGTAAGCTATGGACATGTCTGTGTAGTGCAAAGGGTAGTGACCTTTGTTTCTAACTGGAAGGTTGAAGGTTTGAGTCCACTCAGAGGCACCTCAGAAGAAAGGCCTGGAGATCTAATTCTAAAAATGCATGCTTTGCAAACCCTATGGCGTCCTGTTCTCCTCTGCTGCACAGAAAGTCCCCACAAGTTGGAATTGGCCAGCAGCAATGGGCTTTGACTTTTGTTTAGGAAGAGGGGATGCCCTGGGTACCTGATGGCTCATACATTTGGGTGGGTGGGGTGGTGGTGGATGAGGAGAATAGAGAAATGACGGTTGACGATTGGAATTTCAAAACTCCAGTTGTTGCTGCTGCATTCCGAAGGAAGTTATTTTAGAGCCACATAAATGTGCAGGGACTGAGAGGAAGCAAAGGCAATGTATATGTCTGGTTCCTGCCCAGTTTCCGCTGGGGCTCTGTGCCCAGGCAGGCGGTTGGGAAGTTGGGAGGAAAGAACCTTCTGCTGCAGTCCTGCCTCCCCTTCTCCCAGGGCGCCAGCACTGGAGAGACTGTCTGCTGAGGGGCTATGGTTGGGGAACTTGGACAGCCCAGGAGAACTTTGTCACTGAGGATCACCTGCTGGGCAGGATGTTATTCTCTGCATTTCCCAGTGGACAAAGGCACACTGCTGTAAGCTGAAGATGGGAGTCAAGGTGCGTTTAGTTCCATCTTGCACGGTATTTTGAATCTTTGGGAGCTTAAGAAATATTTACCACCCTTCCTCCCTCTATTCTTCCATCCAGTGCAGTAGGTTCAGGGTGGACTGCAGAACCCTGCCTTTGTAACCAGTACTTCCACCCATCATCCTGAGAAAAATGGCTTTGTTGCATTCCTGAATCCTGAGGGTGACCCTCTGGAATGTGCAAGGGGCATCTTTTAGAAGTTCTGCCTCCACAGCCCTGCCACCGCCTCCTTCTCTGTCCTTGTTCCCTAATTCTCTGTCCTTGCTCCCTATAGTCTCTCAGCTCCCCAGTGAGGCTTCATGCGGAGTGTGTGCGCGAGAACACCTATTGTTCAACTGAAGGGTGGGAAACATTGGAGAAACCAGAGAAATGAGCAAACTAGCAGCCAGAAAGTCTCTGGGGGTGTTGACGTTGGTCCCAGGATCAAGGTGGGCTGAAGAGAAGGTACAAAGAGCTAAGCAGTGAGGTCAGGGCCCTGTATTTGAAGGTAGTGGATGCTGGAGTCACACCAGGCACAGAATCCCACCACTGGAGCTCTTTCAGAGTGAGACGGGTCATTCACTCATTCTAAGCCTCAGTCTCTTATGTAATAAAAAGTCCTCTGCCTTGGCCCATGTATCTCCTGCACAGCCACCCCCCATCCGTCAGGGGAGGCATGCATACTGCTATGAGGCTGAGCAGGTTTCAGAAGAGCTTCCAGACTTAGATGGACTAGAAAGAAAAGCCCAGCAATCTACTTCCAAAAATCAGCTATTGAATACCCTATGGATCCCAACCATTCAATGCACAAGTGACAGAACGATGGTGTGGGTGTGGGCAGCATTTCCTTCTCTTGGGCCTCGGGTTGCTGTGAGGCAGGGCAGCTTGCAGCAGCAACAATAACAGGTCCAGGTGTCTGGCTGCACCTGGAGCCCACCATGGGCCAAGCTCACCCTCTTAGTGCTCATGTCCCCCCAAGTTTGGGGCACTGTGAAGCTGGGACCTTCACCTTTGTTCATCCATGCGGGGTACTGGGCAAGACACACCAGGAGGACATCATCCCCACCAGTGGCCCCAAAGACTCAGAGCTGCAATTCTACTTCAGACAAGAGAACAGACCTCCAGCAAGCCTCCCTCGGCTTGCCCCATTTAGAGGCACCCTTTGAAATATCAAAGCGACAATGGCCGGCTCCGGAGGGGATTTCCTGCTGGCTGAGCAGCAGTCGGAAGAGACAAGGTCATGGATTCCAGGAAAAGCCCTGCCTGTTGCACATGATGACTTTCCAGTCATCTCTTAGGGGGAGGGGCAGGGTGGCCTAAACTCGGGGTGAGGACAGCCAGTCAGGAATGAGAGGTGACTCGGAAGTAGTCACCAAGGACCCAGTTCTTGCCAAATCTGTTCCCCTTTTTCTTCCCCTGGAATCTCCTTTTATGCCACACCTCTGCCTCCATAACAGATCCTTGATTCCCTGAGGGTCCTATTAGAATGGCTCCTGACATAAGCATTTATTTATACTCCCCAAATACACTGCCATCGAAGTCAATGCTGACTCAAAACTACTCCCCCGTGGGTTTCTGAGACTGTAACTGTTTACGGGAATGGAAAACCCAGTCTTTCTCTCATGGAGCTGCAGGTGGTTTTGAACTGCTGACCATGCGGACTGCATCCTAACATGTAATCACCACACCAACTACAACATAAAAAATAACTGCCCATGATGAGGGACTTACTCTGTGCTAGTCGCTCTACGAAGGCTTGTATAGAAGCGATCCTTTCATCTTCACAATAAACCAACAACGTAGGGACCATTATCATTTATGCACAGAAAACAGATTCCTTTCAGGAGGTATAGGTTTAATCAAGGAGGATTGTTTCCTCCCCCACTTTTTTTTCAAAACCATTTTATTGGGAGTTAATACTGATATCACATCATTCCACAGTTTAATCACATCGAACAGGATTGTACAATTGCTACCACAATCAGTTTCAAAACATTCTGTGCCTTCTTGAACTCTTTGACATCAGCTCCCTTTTATGCCCTTCCCAACACACACACACACACACACACACACACACACACACACACACACACACACAAAAAGGGCAACAACCAAAGCCAACCAGAAACCTACCTGCCTAAAGATGGTATATGGGAGTCCTGCGAGGGCTAAGACTATAGATGTAAGACCATTCTAAAATGTAAATAAATGTATCACAAATAAAATGAATCAAAGTGTAAAAAAAAAGGGGGGGGGACTGCCATCGATGAAGGAGTTTCTTCATCCATTTGACACTGCCTGAACATTTTTAGGGAAAGATCATAGGAAATTCCAGATTTTGCAGGTCATGAAGAGTCAACTATTGACAATGCCAATGCCCAATAAGCTTTTCGGGGGGTGGGGGGTGGGGTTGTTTTTACATTTTCCCAAGACATCGGTTCTCTAGGGCTCAGTCAGTATCCAGACAGGCCCAATGTCACAGGCCCACATCTACTGTCTGGCGCTCACTGTGTTTCTGGGACATTAGTCGAGTATGGCTGCTAATGGTCTCTGAGATATTTTGCCCTGGAGCACAGCTTTTGATGTGACAACTGTCTTGACCCCTCTACCATCTTTCAAACTTTTGTGAAAGCCAGCTTACTTAGGTCAGCACCTCGTAACAATTTCAACGTCAGCTCCAGTGGGGGAAGGGGCTTAACCCAGGCCTGATGCCACAGGAAGCCTGAGTGAGGGTCTGCAGCTTTGCCATCGGAAGAGGACCCAGAGCGTCGGGAAGGCCGCTCAGCTCGTCAGAGGACAACATCCCAGGCCGCACTTCTGACTGAGTGAATTGAAAGCTGTGCCCACCGAAGGCTGAGGAGCCCTGAGCCCATCTTCACACCTCAAAGGCTCATTATCAACCTGTGCTGCATTGAACATGGCAGCCAAGTGGCAGCTCAGGGCATTACAAAAGAAGGCAGGCCTGTGTGTTCATCTTTCCAATGGGGCCCTGGGCGGCGGCCCTGCCTGACCATATCATAGCTGGAAGGCAGATCTAGGAGGGGAGAGTGGGAGTTTCCCACATTCCACCAGCAGCCTCGAAAGCCTTCTCCTCTGATGAATCTGCACCACCAGGCAGATGAACAGTCTCTCCCAGGGATTCCACCCAGGCAGAGTTGGCATGATGGGATGGCAGTGAGGGAGCTGCACCCTGGAAGGAACTGCTTGATACAGATACCCAGAAGCTGAATTTATCTCAGCTCTGACTTTCAGTCCCGATTCTTAGATACTTGGAGCTCCACACTAGCCAAGTGACATCACAGGAAATGTAAATATTTCCCTTCTCTATGCACAGGAACAGGCTGTGGCATGTGAGTGTACAGGTTGTACCCACACTGGGGAGTCTGGGAGAAGAGATAGAGGTGTGGGAGTGGGGGTGGGGTTGGGGGTGGATTTAAGAAGG
>NW_022107432.1:19026925-19040903 GCF_000313985.2 Echinops telfairi | reverse complement strand
TGTGTGTGTGTGTGTGTGTGTGTGTGTGTGTGTTGGGCTTTTTCTTTGTTTTCTCATGTATTACCAGGATTTTTTTTGTTTTTTTTGTCTGAAAGATTTAGAAAAGAATCTGTACCTATCCCTGGAAAATCCACCTCAGCTCTTCCTATGACTAAAACAACTTTTGGTAAACACTAACTTTTTTCCTGGGTGTGGAAGGATTTTTGTGTCTGCTACTGAGATCTATGTCTTGTAAACTTCATCCCCACCCTCCGTCAAAAAAAAAAAAAGAAAGAAAAGAGTAGGAGGGGCTGGGATGTTTCAGAGATTTCTGTTTCAGGGAAGCATTTCATTATTCCTGAAGTCAGAGGTAGCTGTTAACCAAGAGGAATCCTTCTGGTATCAGGAAGCAATGCACGAGAACCAGACACAAGATTGCAGAATGGGGAGGTGTGGTGGAGGCAGTCAATGGTGCCTACTAATGTGGTGGATGCAGAGAAGGTTGAACCCCAAATTGTCCTCTCAGAGTTCAGAGGAAAAGCATAGATAGGATGGCTACAGTGAAATCTTCTGAACATACATTAACTCATGAGAGACTGAAATATGGAACCAGGATATAATAGAAATCTAAGGGGAAACAAAAGAATAAGAACAACATAGACGGTAGATTAAGCCTCTGGTGAATCCCACTTGATCACAGTTGAGATGTGAAAAGCCCTGTTATTATACAGAGAACATTGTAAAACTGATTATGGCAGATGTAGTTAGGTTAAACTGTAATTTCTTATCATTTGATCTCCCTTTTGACCCATTTTTAAACTATTTCAGTGTTTTTTTTTAAATGAAGGGGAAATACAGGTGGATAGTGCCCCTGGTGAATCCCCCTGACCATGGACCAGGGATGTGAATGGCCTTGCTAACATGCACCATGCATTGGAAAGTGGACTGTTGCAGAGGCAATTAGTTTAAAATTTAGCACCCTATCATTTGATCTCTCTTACGCTCCATTTAACTTTGTTCCATATTTTATTATTTTTTGCTTTGTTTTCAATTGAGGTTTTAAAATATGTTTTATTTTGTTATTCTTGCTAGTTTTTGTTTGTTTCCTTGTTTGGTTTTTAATGTTTTCCTGTATATAAAATCCAGGATAGGTAAAGCTATCGATACAAACCTGGATTAATAGTTCCTTGGGGTTATGGCAGGGGAGGTTGGGGAGAAGTTGGGAGCTAATAACAATGAGTACAAGAGTAAAGAAAATGTTCTAAAATTGATTGTGGTGAGTGATAATTATATAACTCTTCTTGATGTGATTAAACTATTGAAATGTGTGATATGTGAATTACATGCCAATAAAACTGTTGGAAAAAATGTTTAATTAAAAAAGAAAGGTAAGAGCAAAACTCATGGCTAAAGAGTCAGACAAATTGATGTAAGCTGTGAGGACTAGATTCAGCAATGGGAAAAGTTTACTGCAGATAGATCAAATTAATATTTAAGTCCTATGTCTATGACTGTTCTGATAAAAGCTCTGATTTCAATAACAAGAAAAAATTCAGTTATTCCAGGAACAAACAAAAAAATTCCTTTCAAAGAAATAAAGTATCAGAATGACCTCAGACTTATCTTGTATAACCCATCTACATAACAGAAAAGAGGTAAGCCCAAGTGACATCGTTTTGAGTGCTTCCGCACCATAGCTAAAAGAGAATTGTCCCAAGACATTTTAAGGTTTGAAGGAGTTGACAATCTGCTTTATCGTGATTGTGGTTTTCAGGGTCTCCACGTGGGTTCTCTGTGCTCAGAGATTGCAATGTAGGTGAGGGAGGAACCCTGGAGAAATTTCTCTGGAAGTTTCTTTAACCTTCTTTTGGTGCCACCAGGGATTTCAAAGTTTGGCAATCTGTAGCCCGATAAGTATAAGACAATCCCCTTATGTTCATCCTTCTCCTGCAATCACCAATTGTGTTATTTCCTCAAAGGCCCTGGGAAAGAATGTTTTGGGTTTATTTTGTGTTAACTCATTCTCTGTCTGTGACATTCCCAGGCCAGAGGAACATGACAGGGGGAAATACAGAAGATGTGGGTTTACTCACCAAAGGAGGAACATCTAAAGTCAAGTTCAGTGTAGCTTGGAAAGAACAGACCACAATGAGCATGAAGGACAGAGTGCTGCTCCCTGGTGACTTCATTGCTTCAGGCTTGAGCTGCCGTGTCTGGAATGGAAATGCAGTGGGTTAGAGGCCTGGATTCATGAAGTATGGAAAGAACTAGAGGGCTCTGTGTGGGAGACAACCCCACTGAAGGACCTCTTGAACAGAGAGGGAAGTGGAAGGACCACTGGGTGAGAAGATGATACTTCCTAGAAGTGGAGGGGATCAGCATGGGGAGTAAGGATGGTACCTGAAAATAGGACAAAGTTATTGGATGTTTGGTGATTCATTGCCAAAAGATCACAACCACTGAAACCCCAAGGAGCACAAGTCTACTCAACAGGTTGGGGGGCGCCATAAGTTGGAATTGACTTGATGGGGACTGATGTTGATGGTAGTGTGTGTGGGTGCATATCACATATACCTAAAGGAGGAGGTGGGAGAGGAGAAAAAGTAAGGAATAAAGAGGAGTGAGAGAAAATAAGCAAACAGCAAAGACTTCTTAGTAAGAAATACTTTCAGCAAAAATGTATACATAGGTATAAATATAGATATGTAAAAATATAATTATATAGAGATAGGTGTATTCGTCTACATATGTACATTGGGTCTCTACTGAAATCTCACCTAAGTACAAGAACGATTTGTTCTAATAACATGGCACTGTATGATACCTTCCCAACACGATCACTGAAGACAACATGGGAGCACAAGCCAATGTGATGAAGAAAGCTGATGGTGCAAGCCTATTAAAATATATAATGTCTAGTGTCTTAAGCAACAAAATCCACCTGGAAGAAGCCCACCAGCCTGTGTGATCATGAGGTGTTGATGGGAATAGGTATCAGAAGTTCAAAAACAAGCATTCAAATTGATGTGAAAGGGCTTGGACAAAGTGGAGACCCAAAACCCACCTGTGAGACGTTTGGACAGGCCCTCACAGAGGGGCTGCGGATTGACGGGGAGCAGTGATGAGGAAATCAGGGTGCAGTATAGCACTGATGAAACACATAACTACCCTCTGGTTCTTTAATATTCCATCCCCATACTATTAAGGCTTATGTTTCATCTCATTAATACTGTTATACGTACATGTGTTCATGTGCATTTGATGCAGGAATGCCAGAATAGATGACTCTTCATAAACAACAATGGGAGTAATGATTCCTTGAGGATATGGGAAGCCCACAGGGAGGGGAAAGGGGAGAAGGGGGAACTGACAGCAATGATTACTGTATAACCCTACTCAAGGGGAGTGAATAAGAGACTGATAGGAGAACGGATATATTGGATGGGGTAAGATACAGCTAATATATATACACACACATATATAATAGAATAATAACAATAATATATAACAATAACAACAAAGGTTCCAGGGGGGAAGGGTGGGGGAGAGAGGTGATAAAGGGAAGCTGATATCAAAGAGTTCAAGAAGAAAGAAAATGTTTTGAAACTGGTTGTAGTAGCAATTGTACAATTATGATATTCATGAATAATGGAAGGTTATGACATCTGAAAGAGCTCCCAATGAAATGATGAATAAAAATAAACAAATAAAAAGACAAAACAGACCTCATAAAAAGAGGGGGGGAAAAAGAGAAATGCCTTCGGCATTGTGATCCACACCCACAGACTATGTACACAAGGATTCAGAGAACAAGATTTACCTTGGCTGTAAGCAATGCACACTGATATTTTCAATTCTAACCTAACTTAGCTTACTCCTGTTCATCACTAGAAGCAAACCATCGCCTTGATTTCATGAGCCAATGGACTTCCTACAGCCCATTAGTATGAAAAATATTGGACAAAATAAATCAAATATATACTCTTAGATAGGTACTCTTTGATAATATGATGTGATATGGTTTGATCTGATAAAATCCCAATTTTGACCCGTAGTGACCCTACAGGAGAGAGTAGAACTTCCCCACAGGATTTCAAAGGCTTCTGGAAGCAGACTGCTGCATCCCTCTCCCGCAGAGGGGCTGGTAGGTGTGAACCATTGACCTTCCAGTTAGCAGCTGAGTGCTTAACCACTGCCCCACCTGAGCTCTTACAGTACAAACTACAGAATACATGATATATCACATCATGCACAGGTGTGTGTTTTATAATAACCTCTTGGTAAGGCTGGTGATGAAAATAGCTGATTTTGTGTATAACGTGTGACCTGACTAGCCATTATTGCAGTTAAAGGAGACTATCACTGGGAATAAGCCCCAAATCAGTTGGGCTGACGAGCAAGACAAACTACTTTATGCAGAGTTCTATTCCTTCCCAAGTAAGAGACAGAAGACACGGGTTAGGATACAGGATGATTGTAAGTCAGCTGTGCACCCTTGAGTAAAGCATTTAACTTCATCTGGAACATGGGGATAATTATACCCACCCTCATTCTCTCACAGTTTGCTGAAGCACAAATGAGATGCTATAGGTGAAAATGCCTTAGAAGCCATGAACAGCTTCCCAGACGTAGGATGCCGAGATGACCACTGTGACGGTCAGCAGGCTCCAGGGCACAGCCACGAGGAAGAGCAGGCGATGGCCACAGCGGTAGGGAGCATCAGAGAGCCTGGCCGGAATAACCCACCCACAGAGCCAAGGTTAACATGCCAAGAGGAATTGCATCTCAATCCCCCGCTGCTGGCTGCCTCCTTTTCCTCTTCCCTCTTAGGAGAGACGGATGCCCTGGGCCTTGGAAAACGGAGCCAATTTGCAATTTTGGCAAGCAAATACATTTTTAAAAAATGTCTGCAATCCAGTGATTTTGAAAAATGCTTGGCATCTTAGGTTACAGGAGTAGAGCTTTGTCACCAGATGTGACTGCTTATAGGGAAATGATAGATATTTACTGAGGAATGCTCTTTTGGAAGTTTTTCCGCACTTGTTGAAAGGATTTTATGAATATTAGGCAGGCTGATTTAACCTGGTGATGGCAGGTGTTCTCGGGATGAATCCCAAGTATTGAAGAGGCAGCTTAATTGGTCCAGTCCCTACGTAGGGCATCGGACTAGCTGGTCCCTGTTGAGGCAACTGGTCAAAGGATGAGGCTTAGTAACTGAAGGAAAAGTCAAGGAGCCTCCTAAGTACCTGGCTCCCTGAAAGGAACGTAGGACTCAGTACTGGTGCCCTAACTTCCCACCACATCCACTTGGCAGGAAATCCTTTTTGGTAAGCATTAGCATAGAAGGATAATGTCTGCAACTACTGGTCCTTTGGTGTAGGACGCCAGTCAATACCAGTGCCCCCACCGCAGCCCGCCTCCCTCCACACAAAGAACTTCTTCTTAAATGGATTACACTGATATTGTTGACGACTTAGGTAACAATGAAACCACAAGTCATAGACACTGAGACGCGGGAGGAGGTATACTCTGGGTATGGAGGGACAGCATGAAGTACACGACATCATGATTCTCACGGCAAACAGAGGCCTGGGGCCCTCCACCTGAAAGCAATGTGAGTCCCACCACTTGGCAGGGGAGGTCACTGCCCAGGTGTTTTGGGTTTTTTTCCATTAGTAGGGTGTGGGCCAGGCCGATTGAAGCCGTGGTACTAGCTGAGCATCAGCCCAGTTTTGGCATTGCCACAGCATCTGGGAGGAGACTCTAAGAAAACATTTTCGTAGCTACACAAACCTTCTGTCACGAAGGTCCTTTCACCTATGGGGGGCCAACCCGAACCAACCGACTGCTGCCAAATCCATTCCGACTGGTAGCAATCTTCTATGATAAGAGTAGATTATGGTAGACACAGGTAGGGTAAAATGCAATGTCTTATCATTTGACCTCCCTTTGGACTCATTTTAAAGTGGTTTCAGTTTAACAAAAGCCAAGGGAAACTCCACGGGAATAGCCTCTGACCACACGCTAGGGATGCGAATCGCATGGTGCAGAAGGCATCGCCGAGTGGATTATTGCAGAGGCTGTTAGGTTAATGTTTAACACCTTTTCCTTGGCTCTCCCTTTTGACCCATTTTAATTTTGTTCTAGTTTTTTTTCTTTTTTCTGCTTTCTTTTCAATGGAGGTTTCCCCTCTGTGTTACTTTGTTATTGTTGTTGGTTTATTCTTTTTTGGTAGGTTTTTCCATTTATTCAATTCAGGCTATATAAATATATAGACACAGTAAGTGGAGGCATAGTCTCTTGGGGTGTGCCAGGGGAGGTTGTGGGAAGCTAATAAGGCTGAGCACAAGAGAGAAGAAAATGTTCTAAAATTGATTTTGGCAGTGATTGTCCAATGCTTCTTGATAGGATGGAACTATTGAATTGTATGACATGTGCATTATGTGCCAATGAAACTTATTAAAAGACAATAAAATTAAAGTTAATGAAAGAGAGAGCAGAGTTGTCCCATAGGGTTTCCAAAATTATAAACCTTTCTCCTGCAGGGCAGCTAGTGGATTTGAACTGCCCATCTTGGACTTAGTAGCCCAGCACTATAAGGACCACTCTACCAGGGCTCCTATAAGAGCACCAGTGGAGGCTGTAGACTTAGTTGTGGGTAAAAAAGGAAGCCATATCTACTTTGTGGAAAGCATGGAGCAGTACCCCACGTTAAGGAAATGTGTCTTCAGCCCCAGTCTACTGCCGTTGAGTGCACGCCACCTGATTGTGACCCCACCTACGCCCCAGTAGAAGTGTGGCTCATTTTGCCGAAGTAAATTGCCGGGCTTTTTTTGTAAGGAGCTTTGGCTGGACTCGAAGGTCCAACCTTTCACTTGGCCTCCAGACCCCTGCACCACCCAGGGTTGCCATGCATTTGGTAGGATCCCTTTCATTGTAAATCCCTGTTGTGGCTTTATTTAGGTGCCCTGAAGTCCGTTCTGATGGGTCCCAAACCCAGGTGCCTTAGAACAGAACCCTGCCCAGTCCTGCGTCATCCTCACAATGGTTGTTATGCATAACTCTATGGCTGCAGTCAGTGTGGCAATCCACCTCCTTGTGGCTTCGAAGTTCACATTCATTTTACACTTCCTGCATCACAAGCCAGGCAAAGACAGAGATGAACAGAGGCAGAGTGAAAGAAAACCATCGGACACCATTCTCAATTTCCTTCCCTCTTTCAAGTAAACTCCTGAACATTTCTTCCTAAAAATCACCAACGTGTAGTGACTGCAGTCTCAGAAATACCTGGGAAATCTGACCTCACCTTCAGTATTAGCCTGGTGGCCTTGAGCAACTTGCTTGCCTGCTCCAGCTGCTCTCCTTTATATTGAGTCAGAAGAAAGGGAGAGAGAGGAAATCCTGTTGACCCTGACATCACAGAGCAGCAGTGAGCCATTGGGATGACTCACAGCAGCACCCAGTGTGAAGGTTAAAGGGCCCAGGGTCCTTGGAGCAGTCAATACGATCATTGTGCAGTGACGAGGCCCCAGGAGCTATTGTTGGAAGTGAGGCTGAAAACACACCCTGGAGCTGTGCTCCCCAAATTGAGAAACACCTGGTGCTTAAAATCTCCCCCTCTCTTGGAAACACTCCATTGGCTATGTCCTGCCAAGGTTTCCTTAGGGGCTGGAGGGATGGGAGAGTGAAGGGGTCTGTGTGGCCTGGGAGGTCCAACGCATGTTCATGAAATGGCTGTATCTGGGAGGTTCCATGATCCAGTGTCATCATCAAATTGTGACTCCACGTTCTCTCCAAATAGAGCAACAGTGGAAGTCTTTGTGGCAATGATTTAGCTGTTTTCCTGCACTCTCTGGGGTCCTCAGTCCCTCCCTCCACTGGGGACCCCAGCCCTAGCGATCCCCCTTGGGTCTTCCTGGCGAGGAAGAAGGTCAGACTGAGCCTGAGGGCAGCCCAGGCTCCAGCAGCCCCCCTGCCCGGGACCCTCCTCTTGCCTCCACGGCAGGGTTCTGCTCCCGACTTCAGCCGGCATAGCCTTGCTCCTTAGCATCTCCAGAGATGATCACACTAGGAGGAGTTTCCAGGGGTATTTCTGCAGCATCTGCTTCAGTGGTTCTTATTCTTTCCTACCTATAAAAATGATCATCCGGGGACAATTTTTTGTTTTAATTTTAAAAAAATTTAATACCACTCAGATCAATTGAATATCAACCGCTAGGGACATTGACTACATGTCCGTATCTATCTAAGCAGCTCCCAAGGCACAGGGAGGTTTGAGATCTCCAGATGTACATTTTCACCATTGCTGTGATCTCTCCCACTCCCCTCCCCACTCCTGGCATCTTCCATCAGCAACTAATAGCGTTCCCTCTATGAAAGAGTCAAAGTAGAAACAGAGTCATAATGAAACAGAGTCATTAGGGGACAATCAACCTTTGGTGAATGCATGGCTAATGGAAGTATGGACTCACGTGACCTGCCCCGTGTTGCTTGGTGCAAGTCACTAGCCTAGGCTGTTGTTTGAGACGCTGTTGTGTATCTCACACAGAATCAGAGGTGCTTCAGACTGTCCAACCAACGGAAGTAGGCCAAACATCATGATATGTATTCCTCTATTGAAATGAGTCATAGTCCTGGGCCTCAAGAAGTTTTCCATCTGGTTAGGCAGATATGAGACACACAAAGCAATGAAAGCAAAACACAGGATTAACATTTACTGACCAAGGAGCCCTGCTGGCTCCTGGAAATAAAGTGCTGGGCTGCTGACCACAAGGTCAGCAGTTCAAACCTACCAGCCACTCTAAAGGAGCAAGATGAATGATGTGCATCTGTAAAGACTGATGGCCTCTGAAATCCTACAGAGCAGTTCTACTTTGTCCTTATGAAGTCACTGTCAGCCCAAATCAGCTCAATGTCAGTGGGATCAGGGTTTTGCTAAAGGTCTACTAGGTACTGGGCACAGGGCTAATGTATTACATGTTATTCCATTTAGCTTACCTCTTATAATAAGCCCATAATGTAGATGATTTATTTTCAATTGATCAATGAGGAAATGAAGGCTAAAGAGGTGAAAGACCGTCCACAAGTCACCCAGCTAGTAAGCCATAAAGTGGTGACATCTGACCACCAGTTGACATTTCTCCAAGTGAGCCACAGGGTGCAAATGGTAAGTGTAACCAGGTGAGAAAAGTGGAGGACCATGATGGACGAACTCTGGAGGGACCAGAGCAAGGTTAAACAAGGGTCAAGTGTCTGGTGGGACCCTGAAGGATGGGTGGTGTTTCAATGGCCATGGGGAAAGAAAGAAGAACTTTCTGGTAAGGAGGAATAGCAAAAGTATAGGTAGTCAATGCTACTTTAAAGGGAGGTAGTGTAAAAGGGGATGCTTAGCAATTTCCTCGGATGATTTGCAAAAAAATTTAAGGTAGTCTTAGACATGGTGCTGGGGAGGCCTTTATTCTTCTGAGCATCTTGAGGACCAGTCAGGAGGACAATTTTATTCATATTCTGAGCATCACCAAACAAGTCACTCAGTTTAGCCCTGATTGGAGGGAGAATGAATGTGTTGTTCTTAGGGCTCAGGTGATCCCTGCTCTCCTTATGGTAGAGAATATGTTAAAAAAAAAAACAAACCACAAGTTTGAATGGGATCAGGCTTGGATTCTTGTTCCAAGCTTTACCACTGTGATAGCTACATAATCTGGTGCCAACTTGAGACTATTAAGAGTGAAGGGGTGGAGTTTAGCCTGTCAATCAGGTCACAGCTTGGTGACCTCATTTGGAGGCGCTAAGGAGATAAATAGCTCGCTGGAGGCTGGACACAAAGACTCTCTCTGCTTCATCTTCCTGCTACACTTACAGAGCCAGAGCCCTGGAGCTGGAGGAGCCACATCCCTGCCAGTGCTGAGATGCTTCCACTGCCACTGGATCCACAAGGCTTTTCACCTGTGGAAGGCTGGACTGTGATCTTTCTTCCTGTGTTTGGCATCATTGCATGTGTTACATGAGTCTGAAGAAGAATTTATAGACCAGTAATGGACATATGGGCTAATATCGGATTTATGGACTTGATCTGGACTGGGCTGGGATGTTCTTAATGTACAATTGCTCTTTGATATGAAGTTCTCTCTTACACACAGATGGGCCTCTCTGGATTTGTTTCTCTAGTCAACCAAGACTAAACAACCACTTACAAACTTGACCCCACTGAGCCTCACTTCTCTACTTTGGGTCATGAAGCCCATGGCACCTGCAGGATATCACAGTCAGCGATTAGTCTACAATGTACAGAAGGAACTAGTGTTAGTTGGGATTCAATAACAAATGACACCTCCTTTAGTTTTAGCATTTAAAAGAGTGGTCCGGTCTGTTGTTCAACTACGTTTACTTTGGATATGTTTTTGCCGGACTTGAAAAAGAGATTTGTTTTGTTTTGTTTTCCTTTGAGTACTTTGGCACGAGACTGAAAAGTCTCTCAGTATTTCAGATCACTTCCATAAGTGGAACATGGCTGTTGTTGTCAGTTGTCATCAATCCCACGCTGAAACATGGCAATCCATGTGTGGAAATCTGTTTACTACATTGTCTTTTAAAAATAGAATCCAGGTCAGAGAGGGTCTTGAGTACCAGTGATAGTTATAGTCTTTGTTCTGGAAAGAGCATTACCTCCAATAGAAGCTCCTACCTTTACATGTGAATCGACCAAACACACATCAGAACTAGACTCAACCCACTGTCACTGAGCAATTCCAACTGCTAGTGATCCGACAGGGCTGAGTATTCCTGTAAAGCTAGTCATGGAAACCCACAGGGGCAGGTCTACCCTGTCCTGTATGGTCACTATGAGTCAGAATCAACTCCAGGGCAGGGGTTTCAATAGGGCTGAGCAGGATTGAGCCCTAGGTTCCTAGGGCTGTAATTAGTGAGGCAGAAGAGCTCAGCTTTCTCCTGCAGCATGGCTGGGAGGTCCAGACTTCTGACCAGGCAGGTAGCAGTCAGTCCAACACTTTTCACAGTAAGTCACCAGAACTGAGAGACTCAGTCAAAATTAGGACACAGGTCAGGGTTAACAATACTAATATTGATTTATCACTTACGACAGACACTGAACTCTCTGTGGCATTTGTTCATCCCTTCCCTGTCCCTCACCTGCACCAAGACTTCCAGTTTTTTCTCATCATCGAGATGGATATACTCCCTGAAGCATCACTCCCTGACCTGCTCCCCACTCTTTCCAGGACAGAGATGACTGCTTTCACCAAGACCCACGGCCCTCTCTGACCTGGAGTTTACTTATACAAGACACTGTATGAAGCAGAGTTCGACACATGGGATTGCCATGATGCAGGGTAGATTTGATGAGAACCACCACCACCAACAATCACGGTCCACTCCGGAAGTGATCTGAAATGCGGCAAGAGAGTTTGCAGCGTTCATGCCAAAGTACCCAAACAAAACCTACTGTTGAGAACGAATCCTGAGGCGAGGAGGCAGTCAAGCTGCTTCTTTGGTGTTAGGCAAAATCAAAGATAATTCTGCCACGTACTTGGTTCGTTAAACTGACCTCTGTCCCGAGACCAATCACTGCTGATTCGACTTCTACCACCTGTCAGTAAGGCAGGCTCTCTGATCTGTCTCTCGTAACTACTCCTTCCTTCCTCTGAATCACCATACGTAATCTAGGCACGTAGTCTTCACACTTGTGTTAAACTGGCTGCAAACTATAACGTTGGCAGTTTGAAACCACCAACTGCTCTGCAGGAGAAAGATGAGGCTTTGTGCTCCTGTAAGGAATTCTCACTGCCATCGAGTCAATGCTGACCCACAGCAACCCGCGGTGGATTTCTGAGACTATAACTGTTTGCTGAGAGTAGAAAGCCCAGTCGTTCTCTCAGAGCTCCTGGTGATTGGAAGCTGCTGACCATTTGGACCACAGCACAACATATAAAGAGTTACAGTCTCAGAAACTCACAGGGGCCATTCTAATCTGTCCTGTGGGACCACTGAGTCACAACTGATTTGATGCCAGTAAGTTTTGAGAAGTACTACATGCGGTCAATGTATTTATTCCTTCAGTGCTTTATTCACTCATATAGTAATTCACTGGACAGACATGTACCACGTCTTATTAACCTGGTGGCACAGTGATTAAAGTGCTCACCCAAACATTAGTGGTTCAAACTCACCGGCTGCTCTTCTGGAGGAAGACACTGCAATCTCCTTACGTACTGATTGCAGTCCTGAAAACCCGATGCTACGGGAGAGTGCTACTTTGTCCTTCACGGTCGCTACGTAAGTCAGAGCCAACCTGTTGGCAACGTGTTTTCTGGTTTTCTTTCCTTTTTGCTAATCTTCTAGGTAGTGGAATGAAGTAATAATAAGAAAGTATGGTCTCTGTCTTCACAGAGTTTAGAGTCAGTGACTGACATCATTCAGAAATTGATTCCTCAATCCATTGTTTAATTATGACCGTGAAAGTGGTGCAGAACTAAATAACCTTCGTATGGATACTGTTGAGAACTCGCTGTGGCAGGCACTGAAGTGACGTTTGTCTGGTATTAGCTAATTTCATCCTCAATCCAACCAATCAACCAACTGACTCCAGTATGGGATATATTTAATTACCTGAGCCACAGAATGATGGAACCAGTTGGCCAAGATCTCAAATCGAGTAAGCCAGACTTGAACCCGGAAGGTCTAAATTTAGAACCTATTTGGAAATTACTGTGCAGAACTGCCTAGCAAAGTCTATAACAGAGGAACACCATCTAGTCTTGGGTGTTTATGGAAGGTGTCCCTGGGGAAGTATTTAACTGAGCTAAACCCTAGTGCATGAGTTAGACTTAGCTAAGGGGATGGGGAAGGAGGAGGAGGAGGAGGGATTGGAGAAAGGGGAGGAAGAGCTTAAGGTTGTAAGTTACTGGCTGATAAGGTCAGGTCCCTGAGATGGTGGAGACTTGATGGGGGTGGAGTCATTGGAAGGAACCCATTTCAGATGAAAGGTGAGAGGAGGGAAGGAGAACAGGATGCAGTCCTATAGTGCGTCACCTAGGCAGCTCCCATCGGAGGGCTTCGTTTTCTCTGAATTTGGAAGCAATCCTCCTGTGAGAATGCAACTAGAGCTGAGGGTGTTAGAGGTTGGAGGGCGGTGAACTTCTTACATCGTCATTCTAGAGAGAAGTGCATCAGGCTGACAAAGAAAGCTCCGTAGGGAGACTGGGTAATCTTGAAGGCCCGATGGAGTTTGGAGCCCGAATGATGCTACTGTCCTATATCTAACCAGCGTGGCTCAGTGTGTCATGGGCAGTAGATGCTGTTGTGTGTCGCTTCTTTTATAGCAGAAGAAATCGTTGAATTGCATGTTGGCTTATCAAGCAAGGTTAAGACTACCTGCAAATTGGTGGCCTGTGGACGATGAACTGGACACGTTATTTTATTCTTCTAAGGAAGTCTAAGGCAAACTCAAGGTCTGGGTTACCGATGATATACTCACACAACTACTTTTTAGGTAAGTACTCTTTTTTTTATGAAAAAATAACATTTAAAAATCAAATGCTAAAACTATAAAAGCTAAAGATTTTTTTGGCTTTGCTTTGCTTTTTTCTTTCTAAATTAAATAATCATTTTATTAGGGGCTCATACAACTCATCACAATCTGTACATGCGTCATTTGTGTCCAGCACATTAGTACATATGTTGACTTCATCATTCTTATGTAAGTACTCTTAATCAAAATAGGAACTAGACGAAAGGTTAAAAATAAGTATGTGGGTGTCCCCCTCCACTAGAGAATCCTTGGAAGTTGAATTCCCCTGATGGTGAATGCTGAGTGTTGCTATCAAACTTCAGGAAAACATGGGCTGCTATGAGTTAGAGTCACCTCAACGGGAGCTAGCACCTGTGGGCTGTCATTGGGCATCCTTCTCTTCTGGTGACTCTTCGTTCATCTCCGTGACACATGAGGTGGCAGTAGGAAAAAGATGCCATCCATCACATTGTT
>NW_022107432.1:19017047-19026825 GCF_000313985.2 Echinops telfairi | reverse complement strand
CCCCCACCCCCACCCCCAAGGCCTCTTATATGTAACTGTAAGAGCTTGGCTTCATATATCTGTAATTTTAATGGCAGAAGTGATAAAACTTATTTTTGCTGACCTTATTTAATTAGATGATTCTTCTCTTGCACATGCAGAACTCTAAGCTAAATATTTACTTAAAGCGAATACAAAACACAATACCAATTAAAGAACTGTCTTGGAAGAAAAAGATTTTTTTTTCCTATTAATTTTCCTTTGCCTGGAAATAAAGGCCCCTGGGCAGCATTGTGTCCGAGCAGCACTGGACTAACAGATTACAGAGAGACATTTGTTTGTACACAATGGGATCAAGTTTTCCAAAACACACTGCCCATGTGTACTGAGTTGATAACCTTTCCTCCTCCATTCCTTGCCGTAAATCACTGCGGGGTTTAACCTTTCAGCCAAAGATTGCCATCTCTATGAAAACATTGAGTTCCTCAGGCTGCTCTTATCTCATCCATCTGCCGAGTTTAGAGTTTAATTTGCCATATGGAGGGGTTTCCCTGATCTCTGACAAAACAAAGCCAGGGATGCATGCCAATCCGGGCCCAGGGTAGCCCTGTCAGTGACTATATGATAGGGCCCGGGTTTGGTTCCAAGCTCCACAGTTCTTGGCTTATTTTATGAGTGTCAGAATAATACTAGAAGGTGGAGCCCCGGGCATTTTTAGGGCAATGAGATGATTCTGCAGGACACTATCATGAGAGATATGTGATATGATGTCTTTAAAAAAAAAACAAAAAACAAATCCATAGGATTGTAGCATGCAAAGAGTACACCTTTCTGTAAATTATAGACTATTATGGGGCCAGTGTGGATTTATCCATTGTAACAAATGTACTACATGAATGTTAGCTATTAACAACAAGAGAAACTGTTCAGGGAAGTGATGGGGGAGATGATAAGTTTATGGAAACTAGGCTTTTTGCATAATTTTTCTAGAAACCTAAAACTGCTAGAAAGTAAAGACCATTAGAGGTAATAATAGTGGAGTGTTTTAATAATAACTCATTGATCTGAACTGATTCTGGCTACTCTTGAGGCTCAGGAGCCTAGTAATCTCCCACTGGACCTGACCTTAGCGGTCTTGTTGGGCAGTGGGAGGGCCAGGAGAGGAGCCCCAGAGAAGGGGCTGGGTGACTAAGGCAGAGGTGGGAAGGCGTTTGGGGTGCTCAGGGACTCGGCAGGACTGTACCATGTGGGTTTAAAATATTCCAACATTTTAGTAATTGGCAGGACCACCTTGGTTCTTGCTCACTTCCTCCTCTCCTCTCTAATTCCCTGACACTGTGCTGTCCTTGGCCAGTTATTTAATTCCTCTAAGCTTTCATTTCTCTCTCAGAAAAAATGGTAGCATATGAGGGGGCCTCAAACACGGTGAGCAAATTTTCCATTACTTTTTAATTCCATGTTTCCATAGACTCTTCGAAGCCCCCTTCTATAGCAGATACAAACTTTCTTAGCCCTTAAGAACACTGTGTGTGTGCTTCTCCAAAGAAGAGGGGAAAGCTGTTTTCTTCCCTTCAAGGATACCACACCCTGAGAAGTCACTGAAGGGCAGAGATTTCCTTAACCTGGATCATCTGGATTCAAGCCCACACTTTATCCCAAAACTATTTCATAATGCCGTCACCGAGGGCTTAAGTGACAAAACTCACGATGCTCACCAGTCCTCCTTCTTCCTGGTTTCTCGGTGGGCTCGAACACTCCTTTTTTATGACCCTCTCTCCCCTTTCGTGGATGGCGCAAGTTCCTCCGGAGGCTCTGCCCCAGAAAGCCATTTATTTCCGAAAGGTGGGCCATTCACAACTTCATGTAGCCCAGCTCTGCTGACCCCACGGGCTCACCAGGGGTCGGAGCCAACTCAATGGCACCTGTTCTAGTTGGTTCTGGGGGCTTCTTTCCCTTTTCACACTTCTCTCACCGCCCCAGTCACGTCCCTTCCTCCTTCCCAAACCACTTCCTCGTTGCTCCGCCCCTGCTGGTACCTTATCTCACTGGTGACTTTCTCTCTGTAGGGAGCTCGCCAAGTTTATAGGTTTTGTTTCCAATGTAGTCCTAATTTCTAAAGCGTTAGTTCCACCACGACATGTTTGCCAAGCATGAGGATCAGCTCTCTAGCATTGGTTCCACCTGGGTTCAACTTCAGCTGGTCTGAATTGAATTGGCCTTCTCTCTCACTGCTGTCTTTAATTCCATCTCTTCCCAGATTGATCATCTCACACCTGGATGAACGTATCTCCTACTTTCCTTCCTTCTTTCTCATCCGATAATCAAACACATCAGGCATTGATTAATATGCCTAGGTAGTAGTTCCCACGGAGTGGCATGATAGCATATTTGAATACTTTAAACCAGGGGTTCTCAACCTGTGGGTCGAGACACCTTTGGGGGTTGAACGACCCTTTCACAGAGGCTGCCTAAGACCACCGAAAAACACATATTTCCAATGGTCTTAGGAAACGAGACACTGCTCCTCTATCTGTCTCCAGGAGGGTCCGCTCACATGCAGATACTCCTACATATGAGTACCCAGAGTGCATCATTGCACCAACCCCATCACATACACCCCATACAAACACAGGTGTATGTAACAGAGTTGGCACCATAATGCACTTATGTGGACCAGACACACATATGTACTGTGTAGAAAGCAGCAGTATTGGAGGTAAAACAATACTTTATGAACTATAATTACTGGGTAAATGCTTTAATTAATGTTTTAATCACTATGCTTTAATGATGTTCAATTTATAACAATGAAAATACATTCTGCATATCAGATATTTATATTAGGATTCATAACAGTATCAAAATTACAGTTATGAAGTAGCAATGAAAATAATTTTATGCTTGGGGGTCACCACAACATGAGGAACTGTATTAAAGGGTCAAAGCATTAGGAAGGTTGAGAACCACTGCTTTAAACATTCTCAAATACCCAGACCACTTAAGCTAATTCAGCAGTGATCGTTATCACCACAATCTAACGTCAGCCCCAGGACTTCCAACGTCATTTTCCATAACAATTAAGTATAGAATATCATGAGACTTGTTATGGCGTTCATAACAAGCTTTAATTGTATCTTATTTTTTTAAATGTCATGTTATTGTTGTGTGGCCTTGAGTTCATTCAGACTCATGTCAACCTTATAGGATAGAACAAAACTTGTTCTGTAAAATTTACGAGTGTACTCTCTATGGAAACAAATGGACACATCTTTTTCCCAAAGAGAGGCTAGCAGGTTGGAACATGCAACCTTTCACGACTACGGCTTCTTAAAATATGTTATACGTATTAATACATATCGGCTCATGCCTTTTTCTTATGTGATTCTTGGCAACTGAAAAGCTCTGTGCCCCCTTTCTGATGTTAACTCATCGTTTCAGGCCTGGCTCATTCATCTAGTAACTGACAACCATAACTAGAGCCTGGGGGCACAGTTGGCTAAGTAGGGACTGCTAACTTCAAGGTCAGTGTGGTTCAAACCCACCAACCACTCCCCAGGAGAAAGTGGATGCTACTTGCTTGCTTAAAGACCGACATCCTTGGAAACCCCATAGTGTTGCTAGGAGTCAGAATCAACTAGCTGGAAGTGGGTGAGCATCAATTATCACATACTTCCTATATGCAGAGCTTCAGGCTAAGCACTCTGCATCGGTTTAGTTTATCATTACAATCCTATATTGTACCAGCTATCCTGATCTCCATTTCACAGGGGAAGAAACAGTCTGGGTAAATTAAGTCAGTTCCCACACGAATAAGTAGCCAAGTTGGCTACCAAAGTCTGAATGCTTTTCTTCTCCAGAGTGATAGCTTCCCCCTACTGCATTGCATCTCTCTTCCCAAAGACGCCGTGGCACTGTCCAGCGATCATTCTGCAGCACCGTTGTGGCTTTTGAGCTCAGCAAGGGAATCTAAGGATACGAACACTGAAAGTCGGACTTCTTCAACTGGAGTCCCACCTCCACTGCTGGAGCGGGAATCCCAAGTTCACTACTTGCTTGTTCTGTGCCTAGGGCACTTTACTTTTATGTGTCCCCTCATCCATGCCACAGGTAGTATAATAGCAACTGCAGCACTGGATTATGGGAATAACTAAGTGGCAATCCCTGGACAGTGTAGTCAGTGAAGAGACAGACTAATAGCCAAAAGGTTGAGGGTTCAGCTACACCCAGAGGTGCCTTGGGAGACAAGGTCTGGTGGCGCGCTTCCTACAAACCACAGCCTGGAGGGAAAGCCGTGTGGATGCAGCTCTACTCGGCACACCCGGACATTGCCATGAGTTGGAGTAGACTTGACAGCAACGCTTTTTTTTTTTTTAATTATCATTTTCTTTTTAAATAGATTTATAATCTTAGGATAGCACTGAATATTGTGCCTGACACATCATAAACACCCATACTGCTTATAATTAAGATTTTTAAAATGCAGATATGTTGTCTCCCATGAAGAATACACATTGTTTAAGGCAGGTGTAGGGAGTGCTTAGCTCTTGGGCCATAGACCTCGCTCACTCACTCACTCCCCTGCTTGCTAACTCACTCACTCACTCACTCACTCACTCACTCACTCACTCACTCACTCACTGCCTTTGAGTTGTTTCTGACTCACAGCGACCCTATAGGTAGCACCCTATAGGACAGGGTAGAGCTGCCCCTGTGGATTGCCAAGACTGTAACTTTTTATAGGAGTAGAAAGCCTCATCTATTTCATGTGGAGTCACTGCATTTTCAAACTGCTGACTGTGAGGTTAGCAGCCCAACATGTAATTTCTATGCAAACACTTATTTAAAAAAATAATTTAAAACTCACTGCCATACCTCCATGCTGACTCCCTGTGGGTTTTTGAGACTGTAACTGTTTCCATTGAGGAGGAAGCCAAATGTTTCTCCCAAGAAGCTATGGGTGGTTTTGAACTACCAACCATGAGGACCTCAGCCAAATACATAACCACTATACCATCAGTGCTCCTTGGCTCCTGTCAGAGAATCGAACTCTGTCCTCCAGAGTGAAAGGCAGGGTTACCACCACTATACTAACAAGGACCCATTTCTATGGTCCATGGTATCATCAAGACCAGCTAACATCGCACGCCTCGCCAAACAGAAGGAGCTCCAGCAATCACATTAGGGGCCAGTTAATTAAATGTTTAACCAGACTGGCCCGAGAATGATGTTATAAATATCCTAATGGATCTTGGCAGACAACAGGTTCCCCACCCCTGGCTTAAGGAAGGACCGTGTGCAGTTGCTATTCCATAGCCCTTAGCTATTTATTCCAAGCCGCTCCACTGTCAGTGCTTCCACTCAGCTGGGTTTTCAAGGTTTCAAGTTCCTGGCTATCTTTTTGGAAACAGGTAAAAGGCAGATTCCAATCATTCTACTGATCAAGACCAAAGTCATTTATTATGAACTGACCATGCTAAGCTAGTAATGAACTTGTGAGGTCACGCAATGTACTCACAGCCAAAGCAGATACTTAACTCAAAAAACCTTTACAGGAGACTGTACTACATGCAGAATTGGAGGCAACTGCGGGAACAGACAACCACCAAAGGTCCCTGCCTTCTGGGTCTCCCATAAAGGAGATGGGTAACACTGATGATCAACAATGAACTGGAACAATATAGATAAAGCGGAAGGCTCTCAAAGCACATTTCATGACTGATCAAAGGAAAACCCTGATTGATTGCTGATCCAGAATGAGACCAACATAGAAAGTGTCAGATCATGCATATTACAGCTGATTCTGCTTTTTCTATCTTTGATTTCCTTGGGAATGGGGCATCATGTTAAAGGTGACCTGAGTTACATTTATGACCTCCAGAATCCTTTGGCACTAGAAGAGCACATCCTGTTTACCTAGAACATTGGATCTGATGTTGTCAAACCCACAAGTAGCAGGGAGCCAAACAAACCTGCAGCGAAGTCAGTGGGTTGTTCTCAATTAAACTGAACAGGCAGGACCACCAGGCTGGAAAACTCTGCGTCCTCCCATGCCGCCGAGCCCCTGGTTCTGATAAACCTCAACAACCCCTCTCCAGTCAAGGTACTCACGGCAGCCACCCCTGCTGGCCCCACCGCCTCCCTTTCATGCGTCAATACTGCTTCTGCTCCTCAACGGAGCCCCTGCATCCTTCACAGGCAGGACACAGTGTTTCTCAACTCCAACTGCATAATGGTATCACTTCGGAATTTAGGAAGAAATTAATATCACCATGCTCAGATCCCTTCCCCCGAGATTTTCATCAAATTCATCTGGGGTGTGGTCTGAGTACTGTTTGGTTTGTCTGTCTGTTGTTGGCTTTTAATGAAGCTCCTTTGGTGATCCTAACAGAAGATGTTTGCCTAGACTAAGATCTAGACTGGGCAGTGTCATTCTGTTGTGGGTAGGGTTGGTTGCTCTGAGTTGGTTGGAACCAAGTTGACAGCACCTAACAACAACAACCACAACTGCATGATTTCCCCACTGGGTGGTACAAACGGTTAATGCTTTCAGTTGCTCACCAAAGGGTCAAAAGTGAAGGGTCTACCCTGTACTTCGGAAGCATTGGCCATTGAAACCCTGTCGAGCACAGTTTGACTCTGTGGGCTTGCCATGAGTTGGCATCGAGTTGAGGGCAATTGTCTTAAACGCCAAAGCAGGCAATGCTTGGTCTAGCTACAGCTTCCCAGCAAAGGGTCTCCGATGTTGCTACAACGTGGACAGAATCTAAGCAAGCACAGCCACCTTGTGCTCCACTTGGTTTCTCCTCCCTGCTAGACTTAAAGGCATTGGGACGGGAAGCTGCTGATCTGGATTTGTTCTCGTCCCAGGGCCCCCAAAGGATTCTTGATGGGATGCTGGGCAAAGAACGCTCAGGGCCTCTCCTTTTCATATTCCATAAAATGGGAATCAAATACCTGCCTGGTCTGTGCCATGGTAAAAGAAGAGGTGTGACAATCTTTTGAAAACCAAAGAGATGCCCTTAAGAGACGGAGTTTCTAATGCTTAGAGGAAGCTGACGGGCTCCACCAGCTACCTGGAGTCATCTAAACACACACTATCAAGAGGGAATTGATTCCAGCTCACAGCGACCTCATTGGGTGGCATAAAATAGATCTTAGAGTTTCTGAAACTAAATTTTTACAGAGCAGACAGACTCATCTTTCTCCCACAGAGCAGTTGGTGGGTTTGAACAGCCACACTTGGCCCACAGCACAACTGGGGCTCAGTGTTAAGTGTCGCTATACTCTATAGAGGCGTCAGTGGAAATCTTTGTTGTGAGGCCAAGAATGTCCATACAGTAGTGTGAGATGATTAATCAAATCGTCCTGAGTAGGGGGTGGGACCAAGGGAGACCCATTTAGCAAATGCAGGTTGTCTTTCAGAAAGCACTACAGAAGTCCAAAGTCAGCAGGGCCAAGTGGCCCTCTAGTCGGAGGTGGAAAATCCTTAGAAAACTGCAAGAAAATATCAAATAGAAACTGAAAGTGTTCTGTAGTTAGCCTTGAGGTTGATGTTGCTTTCTAAACCCTTTCTTCATGACATAGATCATCTTCATAGTGATTTCTCTCCTAAGTCACTTGCCTTTTGCTGATATGTTGGGAGGAAAGTTACCTTTATGCTAAGGTGACCAGACGTCCCGCTTTTGGTGGGACAGTCCCAATTTTTGGTGTTTAAAAAAAGTCTTGATTTTTGGAACGAATGCACAACAAGTTAGGGAATGGTCTATTTGGTCCATATAGACAACATTTTTAATCAAGACCACCACCACCCCGGTCAATGGTGTCCCACTTTAAATCTGGTCACCTTACTTTATGCAGAAGGCTAACAGGTTGAGGCTGAAAATGTGCCTATCTGTTGAATGCTTATCTTTAGCTCCGATGAAAAGCCATTATAGTAGTGCAGTAGTGATGGTATTATTGTATTCCTATATATATATTTAAAAGCAAACTCACTGTCATCAAGTCAATTCTGGCTCATGGCCACCCTGTGGGGCAAGGTAATTATACTACCATCAAAAACAAACAAACAAACAAACAAAAATGAACAACAACAACCAAAAATTCCAACCAAACTAACCACCACGGAGTCGGTTCTGATTCAGAGCAACCTTATAGGACTGGTGGAACCAGCCCTGTGGGTTTCTGAGACTGTAACTCTACGGGCGTAGAGCAGAGAAAGACAAGTCTTACTCCCAAGAAGAGGCTGGTGAGTTCAAACTGATATGGGCATGGGGTCTTTGGCAAACTGTTAGAGAAAGTTTCTGACATCAAGGACATATTTGTGCAGTGGGTTTCTGTTTGTTTGTTTTTTAGTTCAAAAATAAAAGACCAAAACGGCTATTATAGACAAGAGAAGCGGTGTGGAATGATGTCCGTCAGGGGTTTCCATCAGGCATCAGAAACTACGGTTTAAGTACGGCATATGTGTGGGACCTTTCCCTCCCTCTGAGAATGCTAATAACTGAAAGTTGGCAACTAAACCCACGCAGCCCTCTTAGGGAAAAAGACCTTGACACTTGGCTTCCCTAAGGGTAACAATGGGGCAGTCTTCTGTCATCTGGGCCCTCTGACGGGGAATCTAGGAGACAGCCAACAGCCACAGCAGAATGCTCAGGGCAAGTCTGCCCAGCACTTAGCTTGACCTCCATCCTGGGGCTGACTACAAGCCTGGTTCCCCTCTGTCTTCGGAGAGGGGTGGGTGTTACAGCTCAGGTGAAGCATTTCAGAGGTCGCCCATGCCACAGTGTCTTAGAGAGCACCTGCCAGCCCAGGCTGAGGACCTGGCCCCTGCTTCCTAGCTCTGCAGCAAGGCAACCCAGCAACTTGGCCCTGGAAACGCTCTCGCCAGTGCAGCTGTGCCAGCGCACAGATAATTGTCATTGTCTTTGCGAGTTCACATACAAGAAAATTCACTTAAATAGCAGTTGTCTATATTATGGAGAAACCCTTAAAAGTCGCCCAGCGAATTGTGTGATATTCAGCCTCCCCCAGTTGGTTTTGTTGGCATAGCGCTGGGCGCTTGGCTACCGGTGTGAACCCACCAGCCTCTCAGCGGGAGGAACACGCGGCTACTCCTGTAAAGACTCACAGCCACGGAAACACTTTGGGGGCAGTTCCACCCGACTACGGGGTCCCCCAAGAGGTGGAATTAACCTGGCAGCAGCTGGTTCGTATTTTCGTCAACTGGATCCCCTCAACCTGACCCACAGGCTGGATGATGCGGGGCGATAAGACCTGCGGCAGGTTCCTAACTCACAAGCCCTCAAAACAAAGACAACCCAGCAAAGATGGGTCGGAGGGGCATAACCGAAGATGCCATTGATGACAAGGGTGTGTCAAAATCACGTGGGCGCCCCTGAATTCTTCATACAATGGGGGACAGACCATGGAAGGCGAAATGTCCATTACCTGCCCAGCACCGTCCCCAGGCCAGCTTCTGCTCTGATCCAACGTCCGGAAGCTCCCCACTTGCCACTACGGGGCCATTTGTCCCCGTGGCCTCCTCCGGGACCTCACGCAGGACACATTGAGAGGCGCGGCCCCCTAGCAGCTCTGCTCCCCGCGCACAGAGCTGTCCTGGAGGAGAAACCGGCTGCCCTTTGAAAAACAAGAAGCAATTTCCTGGTCCCCTTCCCCGGATGTTGTGTGCAACTTCCCCCCCGCCCATGGGAAGTCCTTCAGATCCGTGTTATCTGGAAACTTCTCCTCCAAGTGGACAGACTTGTTTGGCCGATGTCCCTGGTTCTTGCTTTCCTTTTTA
>NW_022107432.1:18981402-19016947 GCF_000313985.2 Echinops telfairi | reverse complement strand
AGTGCGACTCTAGCCCACAGGGGGTTGCCATGCCTCAGACTTGACCTCACTGCAACTGATGGTGAAGCACTTTGCAGACAAATGGCTTCGGAGAGAAATCACAAGGTAGAACTGAATGCTCAGGGACAGGGTTAGCTCGCTCCAGGTCAAAGGAAACTTTGCTACCACTCATGGCAGTGATGAAGTAGCAACGAAAATCATTTTATGGTTGGGGGCGGGTCACCAAAGCCAGAGGAACTGTATGAAAGGGTTTCAGCATTAGGACGGTTGAGAACTGCTGCTAGCAGGTGTGAGATGAGGTTTAAACCTCTGAAAGAATCCACTGAATAAGACTGACTACAAGTGGAAGCCAGATTTGCAAGGATCTATGAGTTCTTGGTTTCTTGCAGTGCCATCAAATCATCCAAGAAGGGCCCAAGGGTTCCTCAAGACATCTGTAAGTTGGGCTTGTGGCCTTTAGTTCCCGGCTTAGTCTATCTGACTCTGGGGTCTCCTTCGTGTGCGGAATATAATGGCTTCACAGCATTGTTCAGGCTGTAAGCTTTCATACGCTGTTCACACACATTTGTCCTGAACCTGTGGGTAGGCACTGACCATCAATCTTTTGGTTAGGATTTGAACATGGAACGGGTCAACTTTGGGGCTAGTAGTGCAGTAGGGGACGCTTTGTGTCACCAGGAATTGTTTAAAGATGGCTGGACCTCAAGGACACCACACTGAGAGTGGGGATGGGGCCCGCGGTTCTTCTTGGTTTTCAGGCAAATGATAAATAATTGTACATCAAATTATAAACGGTGATCCTTAAATGGCCATCTCTATGACACTGATATATCAAGAGAAGAACGTAAATGGGCAAAGGTTGGCACTGGTTGCAGCCAGTCCCTTGTGTTGAATTATCATCATCTACTTCTTGAGCTTGGAAGGGATCCTTATTTGACAAGTGAGGAAACAGAGCAGACAGGGAACCAGTGACCTGCCCACATGAGCCTGACACAGGTAACCCGTGCCAGGACTGTGCCCGGGGAAAACCTGTCAAAGGCCGAGCAGGTGCTCCAGAGTGAGTGTCCCACTAGTTGCTATTCATTTAGCCTTGTACCTATTTCTTAGGAGTCCTGGTGAGACTGTCTGGTAAGGGCTGGACTGCTAACTGAAAAGCCAGGGTTCAAACCCACCAACTGCTCCGTGGGAGAAAGTTGAGGCTGTCTGCTTCTGTCAAGATGCACCATCTCAGAAACCCTATGGTGTGGCTGTGAGTTGGTATCACACCAACAGAGTAGGTTTGGGTGTTGGGTTGGTGCATATTTCTTAACCCCATGGAGACTCAGTTTTCACATTCGTGAAGATGAAGTAATAGCACGCTGTGACCCCAGGTTCAGGTGAAAAGCCTGGAACGTGAGTGCTGCTGCTATGTCACTTCATAGTGACCCCGGGTGAAGACATAGCAATACTATGTCCACTATATACGCTAGGCTCTAGTGTTTACATGAGTCACAGCGTGGGTTTGAATTGTCGACCTTTCAGTTAGCAGTTGAGCGACTGATCATTGGGTATAGTGAGAAGGCTCCACGGTGTTAGCAGTGACTTCCCTGGGGGGCTCCAGAAGGCACAGGTGACACTGTCAAATGGGTGACACCCAAATGGCTCTCCAAGAGAAATGTCTGGGCAGTGAGAGTTTCAGAAGAATTTGATTATGTCTTATAAAGCCATCCTTGTAGTTAGTAACAGCAATGAACACCGTTTTTTGTAAGCCCAGCTTAAAGGCATCAAGGCTAAAACTCTGCTAAATTTACTCTTGAAATATTTAATGTGCTCTAGTCAGGTGTCATTACCACCTAATTATAAGGACACTTCCAGTCACGAGGTCTGACCTCTGCAAAGCAATAAGCACTCGATAAGCACGCTCTGTTATTTTGGTTGTTTTGGTGTTTTTGTCAACTTGTCCAGGATTTTAGCTACAGTACGGAGGTAAGTAGCATTTGTGAACCCAGAGGAATAACTCTTTTGAGAACAAAATTGTCGTTAAAGGGAAAAACAAACTCGCTGCCACCTATTCCAACTCATAGCAACCCTGTGGGACAGGGTAGAACTGCTCCTGTGGGTTTCTGGGATTATAATTATTTAAAAGAGTACAAAGCCTTGTCTTTCTCACAAGGAGAAGTTGGTGGTTTCGAACTGCTGATCTTGTGGTTAGCAGCTCAACTCCTTGCCACTCCACCACCAGGGCTCAAATCTTAGGTGGAGCTAAGTATTCCCAATTACCTTCCAATACCAGCATTTGTGGTGTTGATGATTTCTCTAGGAAATGGCTACAGGTGATCAAGATGATTTTTAGTTTATTTTTTAACTAGAAATCTGCAATATTAAATATAAGGAATGGGGCCTGAAAAGCCGAAAGAGCTTGGGGGTTAATAGTAGGTACTCCGATCTGCCAAAAACTAATTCTGTGGTCCTTGACAGGTTATTTAACCTTCCTGTGCCTCAGTTTCCTCATCTACAAAATCAGGGTACTATAGCTTATGTACTTTGGGCACGTTGTCAGAAAAGACTAGCCCCTGGAAAAGGACATACTTGATAGAGGGGCGGTGTGGAGGAGGAAGACCCTGGACAAGATGACTGACACCTGGGCTGCAGCAATGGGCTCGCACATGGGAACAATGGGGAGGCTGGTGCGGGCCTGGGCGCTGTTTGGTTCTGTTGCGCACAGGGCACTATGGGTCAGAACTAACTCAAGGGCATCACAACCTCAACAACGGAGCTGTTTTGAGTATTCACTGAGCTCCTACAATACTTAGAAAAGTGCCTGGCGCAGAGTGTTTGCTTTTTGCAGTGAAGAGATTTTTGGTGCAATAATAGCTACACGCACGGATTTGTCTTTCTGCTAGATTTGCCTTGGGCTCAGCATAGATTAGTACATTGGGGATGTCCCCAAAAGATATCTTGATCTCTGACACGAGATTTGGTCCCTTTGGGGATGGCTTGATTAAGTAGTGTAAAGGTGGATAAAGGGTGCTAGTTTTGTTGGGAAGAAATGAAATAGATAGGAGAAAAGTGCACATTAAGAATGATTTAAAGGATGGGTGTGGCGAACAATGAATATGCTTTGCTATTATCTGAAAGGTTGATGGTTCAAGTCCACTCCGAGGTACCTTGGAAAAAAGGTCTGGTGATCTATTTCCAATAATTCAGCCATTGCAAACCTCCTTGGAAACAGTGCGACTCTAGCCCACAGGGGGTTGCCATGCCTCAGACTTGACCTCACTGCAACTGATGGTGAAGCACTTTGCAGACAAATGGCTTCGGAGAGAAATCACAAGGTAGAACTGAATGCTCAGGGACAGGGTTAGCTCGCTCCAGGTCAAAGGAAACTTTGCTACCACTCTGAGAAGTTTCTCGCAGTCCTTGATACCTCTGTTAGTCTAGGTAGACTAGAGAAACAAAATTCATAAACAGGCATATTTTATAAGAGAGAATTTTATACAAAGGGTAATTATACATTAAGCATTCCAACCCAGTCCAGTCCAAGCCCCTAAGTCCAACATTAGCCCATATATCCCACACCAATCTATAAAATCCTCCTCCATCTCACAAAACACACACAATGATGCCGAATGCAGGAGGAAAGCCGACTCAATGAGTGTGTAAGCATTTCAGCGCTGGCAGGGGTCTCCACGCGGCTTTGTACTTTCTTCCTTTTTAAATTGTGCGTTGGGGAAAGATTCAAGTTTAAGATTAAGTTGCTTACTCTAAGCTCCTAGGCTGCTTGGAGGTGGCTCTTTTTAGAATCTCCTTGAGATCCTCTTACCCAGTGTGCTTTAAAGCAGGAGTCCAAACTTAAACTCTGCGCAATGCACTTTAAGAGGCATCCCACCATCGCGGCAAACTCATGCGTAAAGGCTTCTTCCTGAAATGGCTTTTCTCCTGCTCAGATTTGGGCTGTTCCGTGCAGTTGGCTCCTTGCCCCGAAATGGGGCAGGCGTTGTCACGGTGTCTGTCCATTTGCTTCCCTGAGGAACAGTTCCTCTCTCACCCACAGTCCCCTGTTGGTTGCTAGGAGCACTCTGCCTGCTGCACTCTTGACGAAGTATGAAAACAAAGGCAAATTTAAAAATGGACCCACCAGATGGTCTCGGCTGCAGCACAGAATCCCCTCCTGCTGGATTGGCCTCACTACAGCTGTAAGGAGCTCGCAGGGAGTAAATTGTTGGGGTGGTGGTAAAGTGGGACCCCAAGCTTGCTTAACCCAGCTTCAGAGGTGTGCCTAGACTGAGTATTCCTCTGATGCTCGACCCATGTCATGTTCCATTCAGGAGTCTCTTGGTTTCAGGGCACTGCTTCTTTAAAGTGTTTCCTGGCATGACCCCCGCTGTGTCACCCCTCTGTCCCTCCTTTTTTCTCACCTAACTCCCTTGGAGTCCCTTTTAAAATCACAGTTCTTTCTTCTGAGCCCCCTGAGTCTCACTGCATTCAAATGACCCGCTCAATGCCCTGCCTTCTCCTCCAGCCTGACAGCACCCCGGGGACAGGAGTGAGTCTGATTTAGTGTGTGTCCAATTCCTGGCATATAGTAGGACATCAATAAAAGTCAACCAGCCTACACTAGTTCCTCTCAATTTCCACAGCTGGTACCAATTGGAGGCCCCATAGATGAGACCTACTAACTTCTGTCTATCCACACTTACTCTCTAGGTAGCCTCTATTCTCCAAGTCATCTCATGATTTGCATATCTGTGTGGCCAGCTTCCCCATTTATATCTTCATTATGGATCTATCATCTGAGCTTCTGCCCCATATAGCCAACTTGACTGTTCCACTTGGGTGCTCGCTGGTATCTCAAACTTAGCATGTCCAAAATGAAACTTTGAACTTTTCTCCCAAATTTGTTATTCTAATCGTCCTGCATATTGTAGTAAATGCTGACACCAGCTTTCCATGTCTCCTGGGTCAACACTCTAAGAATGTGCCTCATCTCTTCTCTTTATAAGGACTACCCGGCAGTCCTGAGGACAGGCTTCCAGGGGGCAGAGGTAGAAGGAAAAAGACCAATTAGAAACAAGTTTCATAACTCATCAAACCGTGTTAGCCTCATCTTCAAATTAGGCACAGTATTGACAATTCTTATTCCTTTCCACTACCATTCCCATCCAAGTTATCTTTATCTCTGGATTGAATTATTAGACCTGGGTTTTTCCCCCCAACAGTTTTATTGCCATGTAGTTCACATAGATAGAATGCAATAGTTCAATCACAGGAAAGTGATACAGGAAAGTTATACAGTCATCACCACAATCAGTTTTAGAACTTATTTTTTCATTTGTACACTGTTCATTAGCTCCCCGTTTGCCTCTCACCTCCCTTGCCATACCTCCAAGTAACCATCATCCACTTATGTCTCTATAGATTTGCTTATCTTGGATTTCATATACAGAAAAACATTAAAAAAACATGCAAAAAAAGACTTGTGGTAGTTATATAATCTGGTGTCAATTTGAGGATTAAGAGTTTAGGGGTGGAGTCTAGCCTGTCAATCATGATATAGCCAATGAGGCCTCTGTGTGGGCATGGCCTTCTCCTGAGGATTCTGGGAACTCCAGTATTTCCTCCTTGGAGGCAGGAATCACACGCTCTCAGTTTACTCCCTTGGAGACTCTCTACTGACTGTCCCTGTGAGACATTATGGACAATGAGCCTGATGGAGCCCGAGGAACCATGTGGAGTCCCTGCCAGTGCTGAGATGCTTACACCGCCACTGGATCCACAAGACTTTCTACCCACTGACCTATGATCTTCCTGCATTCGGCATCATTGCATGTGTTTCATGAGACTGAAGAGGACTTTATAGATTGGTATCAGACATTTAGGCTACTATTGGACATATGGACTTGATCTGGACTGGGACATTTTCTCAATATTCAATTGCTCTTGTATATAAAGCTCTTTCTTATGCACATATGCATGTTCACGAATTTGTTTTTCTAATCTACCTGAACTAACACATTAAATAAGAATAACAAAATAAAAAAGTTAATAAACCTCAATTGAAAAGAAAGCAGGAAATATTAAAACTAGAATAAATTTAAATGGACCATAAGGGGATCAAACGATTGCATGTTACATTGTAAACTAATTGAATCTGCAACTTTCCAGTGAACTCTGCACATTAGCAAGGCTATGCACATCCTTGGTCCATGATCAGAGGGGATTCTCCGGGAGCTTAATTCAACTCCTTAGACGTGTTTTTAATTGGTTTTTGTGCTTCTATCTATTTTCCCCTTCTAGCTTATTCTCAAAGCTGCAGAGAAATCCTCATAAAGCATGCATTAAGTAATGTCCATTTATGCTAAAACCACCCAGTGGCTCCCAGCTCACACAGTCAAAGCTCAAGTACTACCAGTGGTCCCTCAGCCCTACGCCATCTGCATCCAAGCGTCCTCACACTCTCCTCCCTTGATTCTCTGATTTCCCTCCCTATCGCTCATGCTGCTGCAGACACATTGGCCTCTTTGCACATCAGGCATGTCTCTCCACTCCCTGTTCTCTCTGCCTGGAATGTCCTTCGCTGATATCCTCGTGACTCATGCCCTCACCCCATCCGTGCCTTTACCTAAACCCTGCTTTCTTACTGATTACCAGAGGTAACATTTCAGCACTCCCAAGTCCCCTGAGCTGCTTTGTTATTTTCCCGTATCGCTTATCACTTTAAATACACTCAAACTACTTACTTTGTTTATTGATTGTCATCCCCCACCTACACACTATAATGTATGCTCCCTCTAGGGAGAGATTTATGTTTGTATGGCTCTCCGTTGTAACCTCAACATCTAGTAGATATGCAATAAAAAAATCTATTGAAAACATGAATAGTGGATTTGATGCTAACCAGGAAAACAAGCCTTCATGGGTGGAATATTCTAGAATTATTTCCACAGTCATCTGCTAGAGAAGAATATTGAAAATTATAACACACATGCCAAGCTATTGATGCCATGGCCCTGGAGTTGGGGCAAAGAGACATGTAACAATTCAACATGCAGAAGAGTGCCATTAACATGATTTGGTAAAGGAAGCTCTGTTTTTTAAAATCCACAACCAGATGTTGATAACTCCTTTGATCCAATGTGACCCAGAGTCCATGCCCTTCTGGCATTTACATATTGAGGTCAGGAAAATTCTCCTCGGACCCTGACCTGTCCTTATGCAAGGCAGGAACCAGAAAATAATTCAACAGTTTTATAGTATACAAATGGTCTTATTCTTATCTGTTGTGTGTATATCTTGGCAGAGTCTCTGCTAATTGTCATTGGCCCTATTTGTGCTTGGCTACAACCTCTCAGGTTTTATTTGCACTTGCTCTTAATGAGGTCATTCCTCTGCGACAGACACTTCTTTGTGCACCTATCTTTCAGGCACTTCCATGATCTTCCCAGGGAAGAAGCCAAAGGTTCTGTCTTTGGAAGCACGTGGATACAGGGGGCAGCCCCATTCCATCTCCTTTCTTATGCCTCTAGCGTGACTCCCAGAAACCCAAAGCGCATGCCAATGGAGTCCTGTTTTGAATTCTACTCCCAGCACTGGGAAAGGGAGAGACTGCAGAGAAAGGAAATGGAGGTAGATTTGAAGTACCACTTTATGAGGTCATCAGCACCCCTTTTCTGACCCTCACTGACCTCATAGGGAAATTCAGCCACCTTTGGCCTTGAAGCTGAGTCCCGGCCTTCAGACTCCACCTTCAGTTCATATACAGAGCATGCCATCTATGTAGTAAAAAGTGCTTCCTGGATGCCCACCACATGGCATATGTCACCTACATGCTTCAGCCATGATCTCACAGTGTCAGAGCTATTGGTTGATCACATTTAGATCGACTCTGCTTACTGTTGATCTTTGCTTACTTAGTCCCTGACCCCAGCTTCCAGTATCATGGAGATGAGCAGGATGTGTGAGTACATCAAGCACTGAGGACAAAAGTATTGGACTCCTTTGAGCTAAGTCATGTATGTCAAAAATCAAAAAGCTTTAAATTAGTTTAATGGGGGGTGTAGGAGAGTGCTGGCAATCATTCCTTTCAACTAACACTTATTAGAGGGAAGTCAGCCAAGGCCACAACACCTAATATAATGGACCAACATTTAAACACCAGCTCTCTTGCCCTTGCAGACATATGCTTAGTTGTAGGCCCTGGTGACATCCCCTACCCCAAACCCCACTTTCCGTGGCAGAAGGAACCGCTGATCTAAGTAGTGTCATGGCCTCAGAAACTGAGTCCAGTTACATGTCTGTGTGCTACAGATAACGCAATACGATGATGATATGACATGGTCAAGAACACTTTCTGGTCCACCAAAGAAGGCAGCTCTCCCCAAGTCAGTGTCCCACCCGCCTTCAGAGACATCTGTCCTGCTGCCCGCCCACCCCCCCTTTATTTGCCCAACACTACTCCTGAGTCCTGGAAGGAATGATGTATTCTTTCAAAGGTATCCTTTCAAGAATATGTGTCAGGCACAATGACACTATTTGCTCCAGGAAGGAATCAGAAGACACCTGGCTGATGCCGGTGTCTACGCAGAGAAACAATGGCTCCCGACTCCCCCAGGAAAACCCTTCTGAGAGAAGCTGCGTGAGCAGAAGCACAGATCCAGAGGCTGGAGCAGTGAGAATGGAAAATGAAGCACACAGGGAAATTCATAAGAATCTCTGAAAAGTTCAACTCCTCAGGGAGAAGGAAGGATGTCTTCTGAAAGCCTAGAGATGAGGAACGCCAAAACAAACAAACAAACAAACAAAAACCCCATGAATGAGTAAAAATCACAATGCACAACCAAGAGCTGGTGAAATGCCATAGTCCGTCATTCAGAAGATCTCGTTATAGAACACATCACATGCTAGGAGAAGCAGGCAAAGACCTCGTTATAGAACACGTCACATGCTAGGAGAAGCAGGCAAAGACCTCGTTATAGAACACGTCACATGCTAGGAGAAGCAGGCAAAGACCTCGTTATAGAACACATCACATGCTAGGAGAAGCAGGCAAAGACCTCGTTGCAGAACACATCACATGCTAGGAGAAGCAGGCAAAGAAGATGGGGCCTACTACCACCAAGAATGAAGAGGGAAGAGTGAAATGCATCCCTTTACTTAGCGTCTGTGCACCAAGATCCTCCTCCACCCATCGAGATCTCCCAGGAATGGTGGGTTCAAAGGAGACAAGGACCGTCCCCCAAAACTGACAAGAAAGGAAAGCCTTCCTCTAGAGATGGTACCCCAAATGTAGATGTCTATCCTGTTGAACTGTGAGAGAAAGAACCCTAATTGTTCTGTGGTAAGCATTGGGCTACGAATTGCAAAGTCACAGGTTCAAACCCAGCAACTGATCTGTGGGAGAAAGATGAGGCTGTCTGCTTACATAAAGATTTACAGTCTCGGAACCCTTCTCTAGGATAGTTATGAGTTAGAATCAACATGATGGCAGTGGGTTAGTGCAAACTATGACAGAATACGTTGATTTGTTAAAGGCATACCCTGTTGACATTTCTGCTACAGAAGCACTAGATAACTAAGACGATGGGGTAAAATATGGAGGAGAAAGATGTTCACAGTGGTTGCTAGAGTCCCTCAAACAACCAAGCCCTGAACAAGTTGTCACTTTGTCTTATGGAAGTGGTTCAGACGCTCCACAGTGCTAATAACCAATCGATACAACAAGGGGTCCTGTCTCAAAGTTCAAGAACTCTCCTAATGACATTGCTTCCTATTCACCAGAGTCTGTCTCTCGGGACCACTAAGTTATTTTGGGACCTAATAGCAGCATACAAAGCATAGCTATGTATCAGCAATTACATGGTAATTCCAGGCCCACGCCTCTCCATGTTGCCTCATCTGACCTGGAACATTAAGAGAGGGGAAACCACATATATTTTTAGTCTTTTTCTTGAATTCCTTAAATGCTGTTCCTGTTTGCATTTTATTCAGGGCAGTCAAGATCTAGCATTTGTGTTTTCACAGCAGTGTGTGTTCACACTTAGGAGATACATATGCCTGGAGCCCTGGGTTTGAACCTACTACACTCTCCTGGAGGGGACCCGGGTAGCACAGTGGTTAAGTGTTCAGCTGCTAACCCAAAAAGTGGTGGTTCAAACCCACCAGCTACTCTGGGGAAGAAATAGGTGGTGATGTGCTTCCGTAGAGAGTTACCATCTTGGGAACCCTATGGGGTCGCTCTGCTCTGTTCAATGGGATCATTATGAATTACAATCAACTCAATAGAAAGGGGTTTTTTGTTTTTTTTTAAATTTCATACTCTTCTAAATATGGGCACTCAGTTACTTTTGTGAACTAGAAAGGCTCCCATATTGTCCTTTCTTAAGTTCCACGTATACCTTAGACATCAGGTGCCTGCTAGGAGAGCGCTGTGTACTTTTCACGTGTACCAGCAAACCCACCAAACCCAACCCACTGCTTTAGGGGCAGTGCTGACTCATGAGGCCCCTACTTATGGTTTCTGAGACTGTACTGACAAAAGCGATATTTAAATATACTTGTATGCTTGAGAGAATGCATTCTTTCCTGAAAATGAAGCATGATTTAAAGAGAAAACTGGGTCCCTGAGCCCACTCATGCATATACATGCACAAGCACGTGGACACCTGTGCCATATGCACACGCATGCATGCATACAGACATCAACCCACTGCACACAGGGGACCCCGGTTTTAGAAGGAGGGAGGAAATAACAACAACCAAACCAACAGCCATTGAGTTGATTCTGACTCATGGAGGCCCGTGGGACAGAGCAGTACATTTCCTTTGGGTTTTCATGACTTGCCACCAGAACCTTGCCTGAGTAGGCTGTGATGCACATTGGGAGGTTAGAATTATAATGGTCAAGAGTCACCCCTTGAGCAAGATGGTCAGAAGGCCCCGAACAAATCCTGTGAGCTTTTCTGCCTGGACAGAGCCTCCTCATGGCCCTGTCCCTGCTTCCACAGTCCCACCAATGGTCAATGGCTCTACTGCCAATTCTTATGTTGTGACCACTGTCTCTGGTTTTCCGTGCTGTATAATTTAGCCACATGGCTGAGAAGCCTTGGGACAGCAGTAAGGCCTCAGGCCGATGGGCTCCCTCATCCAGACCATTCCTTATCTTGGCTCTGTGTAAAGCTTAACAAGGACACCTCTGTAAAGTAGATCTGAATTGGGGATCATTTATACCCTGAAACAATAGCAGCCCAATGCTTTACCCACTGCACCCTCAGGACTTCTTTTGCTACACAGAGGGTGCCCCCTTTCCGAATTTCCATTGTAACTGGGAGCAGTCCTTTCAGCGATGCAGACCCAAAGCCGTGGGGAGAGCCCTGGAAGAGGAAGGCCATTTGAATTCCAAAACTCACTCAGGGCTTTCTCATCATCTCCAAAGGGAGCCAACCTTGCCTCTCCCCCTACGCTAGCACTCCCAGAGGGTTCTGGCTCCAGGTTCATCTGGAAACGTCTCCCTGGCCCCGACGAAGGAAGAGTGGCAGGGTTTTCTCTTTCAATGAAATTCGAAGGCCCTCCCGTCACGTGAAAAACAGAAAGCAAGGAAGAAAGATGTGTGGTGCGTGGCTGTGACCCGGGACAAGTGTCGGCTTCACTCAACCCTGAAGGAAGGAAGCAGGAAGTCCTGCTTTGAGGGGACCGAAGAAGCAGTCCAGGGGACAGGATGTCCTATTACCTCCTGAACTCTCCCCAGTCAAGAATGCAGAATTGCTCCAAACCCAGAGAGCGTAGCCTCTGCGGCGGCCGTGGCTAGCCCCGTCTCAAATCAGATGCTTTGTCCTGAAGACGTGACGGTCCTGTCTGCAGTCTTCTGCCATGCCAGCCCCAGTCTGTGAGGTGATGGCGGCTGTTTCAAACAACGCGGGGCGGGGGCGGAACCATCATTGTCCCCACTGTACGCGTGAGGAGAGTCGAACTCAGAGAGGCTGGCATGGTTAGGATGGAAAGGACCCTCGTGTCAGAGATCTTCCCCCTCAGAGGAGGACACTCCTTGTCTGTGGGGAAGCTGTCTGGGGTTGATCTCTCAGGAGCCCCTTCATCTGCAGATGCCAAAGCATTCCTCTGCAGACTGGGCTGCCACCGTGGGCAGACTATGGGGCTGGGGCCTTCCTGAGAGTCCATCTATTGGTAAGCAAACTCCAACAGCATGATTGAGACCGAGCCTCTGGATGGAGCTATTGGTGTAGATGTGGGTTCAGATGACAGACGCCTGCTTATCTTTGTCTTCCAGACTACCTGTACCCCATTCCTCTCCCAATCTCCCTGCCTCTGAAAGCCTTGACTTCAGGTCAGCACACTAGGTGTAAAGGTCTGTATCATATAGCCTAGCACATTGCCGATACGCTCTGTCAACCTCATTCTTCTTCCACCCTGTTTGGGACTGAATTGTGTCCCCCGACCTAATCCCCAACTGCCCAAGACTATATCTGGAGTCCTAGCCCTTGTACCTGTGGATGAAACCTGGTTTTGGAAGACATGGTTCTTTGTCTTGTTTATGAAGCCCCATTGCTGTAGGCAGTGGTTCTCCGCCTTCCTAATGCCAAGACCCTTTCATACAGTTCCTCGTGTTGTGGTGACCCCGCAACCGTAACCTTTATTTTCATTGCTACTTCCTAACTGTAATGTTGCTACTGTTACGAATCGGGAGACCCCTCTGAAAGGTTGACCCCCAAAGGGGTCTCGACTCACAGGTTGAGAACCTCTGCTCTAGTGTGTGTCTTGAAACTCATCACTTCCAGGCTATAAGGAGCAGCATCAACTGAGACAAGCAAGCACCAGTGGGAGAAAGGCAGTTAGTTGCCAAGGAAGTAGGAAATGCTGGAAGAGACAAAGATCATCCCCGCATGAGAGTCTTCCCCCAGAGCTAGTGGCCTGAATTTTAACTGCTAGCCTGAGCTGTGAAATAATACATCTCTGTTCATTCAAGTCACCCCCTTGTGGACTTTCTGTTCTATCTACACTAAGCATTGAAAACATGAGACACACACGCATTCCCATCTTCTCCAGGTATCCATTGAACACCTATGCAGGGTTTTACATTCTAGTTGGGAGAGGGAGCTAGCTCTCCTCTGTTTACTCTCCAGGCCTGTCTCTCTCTCTAGCCCTGAGTCTGGGAGGCCTGCTTTACACTTTGCAGAGCCATGTCCTCTGGGAGGGCAGTGAGGGCACAGGATGGTGGGGGATCCTAGCTCTAGATTGGAGGGTGGGAGGAGTCATGGACTTTTCCCCGTCTCCTTCACCCAAGCTCCAGTTGTGGCCCTGTCTGGGCTTCCCCACTCTCAGCCACAGGTTCTGGGTGTCACCTGCCCCACAGCACGGGCCTTCTCAGGCTTCTCTGGCCCCTTTTCCCTATGAGAAAGTGATGGCTTCAATTGCTACTAGCCCCCTTCAGTAAGCCTTTGTCTGCGTCATTTCTTTTCTGCCAGGACCTTGACCGATACAGCACAATAAATCAATAAACAGCAACTAAATAAGGTATGCACCAAGTGCACTAGAGTGCTACGAAGAAACATAAAGCAGAAGAAGAGGATTGGGGAGCGTGTGTGTGTGTGTGTGTGTGTGTGTGTGTGTGTGTGTGTGTAAGAGGGAGTGGGACAGGAAGGAAGGACATTCTTTTGAGGAAGGACATTCCTGGCAGACAGAAGGCAAATGGGAAGGGCCTGCTTCTCATATACAAGGAATGTCAAAACAAGGTGTCATTAGTTAAAATAGGGATGGAGTGTGGAAGGAGAGCGAGAGCGAGTGAGCAGGGGAACACGAGGCTCCTTCTTCCCTGGGATTGAAGATTCTTTTTCTGATCCCCACGTTACCTCTCTACCTGCTCTCAATGGTTCAGATCTCACAGTATTGGGGTTCCCATCTGCACCCCTAGTGGCTCTTATCTATAGTAAGCAGGAGCCCTAGCGGCATAGGGGTTATGCATTGCACTGCTACCTGAAAGGTCAGGAGTTTGGTACTAGCCACTCTGCTTGGGAGAAAGATGGTCTCCCCTGTAAAGAGTTACAGTCTCAGAAACTCACTAGCTCTACCCTGTCCTATAGAGTTGCTATGAGTTGGTATCAACTTGATGTCATTGAGTTTTTTGGGTTTGTGCTTTGGTTCTTTAGGTATATTAAGCAGAGCAGTCCAGCCATCACAGCTCCTTCCTTCGAATGTGTGTCTCAGTCCTCCCAAGCCCAGTACACTCCAGTGATTGCCAGCCAAGCTTCAAGGCAAACCTATGTGGTAGCAATAGTCAGAAATGTTTTCTATTCAATGTAGTTTATGAACAAATAGGATTTACCCCTTAATTTTCTGTGTTTGGGAAGTGCATATACTCTCTAACTCTGGGAAGTCTACAGAACAAATTCCAATACTCATTCTGCAGATTCTTTGCTAGAAGTGTGACAATGTTCCGGCTGCCTTCGGTAGCGTTCCCCACCCTTGTCCTATCTCGGTGCTGTCCTCAGACCCCACTACCTGCCGTCCCACAAGTAGGAGATCAGACCTGAGTGGAATAGCCTTCTTCTCACATCCCTCTAATCCTTGCTGACAAATAACACCTGTCCACTTCTGTATCTGTCTGCCCTGTCACGGAGGCCTGGTGACATGGTGCTGTGATTCTCATTGGGCTTATTGAGGTGTCCCCTGAAGTCGACTTTCAATTCCTGCCTGTGACTCTACTGCCCAGAGTTTCAGGGTGGAGTTTGGGAACCCCCATTATTAACAAGCCACCCCCAACCAAGACATTCTTATACAAACCAGACTCTGAAAAACACAGTTTGGGGAAGACCATCACATCAGGTGCCAGGACAAACTGTTCCCCTCACCACCTCTCAAAACTCATCCTCATTTTCCCTTCTTTAACATATACCCCCTAGAAACACATTGCTCGCCCTTTGATTGTTGCTTCTCTTCCACCTGAGAGAATGGATTTTATAAATTCATAAATAACAACCATAATCAATTGAATAGTCAGTTCAGAGATAGCGGATTGAACTTGGGCAGGGTTGAAGCTGGGGCTTGAGCCAAGGTGGGCACAAAGGGGGTTCAGAGGGTGCCAAACCATCACTGGGCAGTGGATGCGCACTAAGCTTGAGGAGATGCATATGAAATAAAAAACAAATCAGTGTCTTGGGGGAACGGCAGCTGAAACCCCGACAAAAATTGTACAGATGAGGGGAAAGAGCAGGTTAAGAAAAGTTGATTGTTTCTTGGGCTGAAGGAAAGTAGTGCTCTGTTTGTTTCCGTTTTAACACAATCACTATTAATTCGGATTATTTTTAGTCACTTCCTTGGAGCGCATTGTTTCCAAACTCCAAAGCGACTTTCGGTGAAGGTTGAATCTTGATTGTGAGGAATGGAGAACTTCAACTAATGAATTTCACTGATGTCATACTTTTATAATTTTAAAACAGAGCCAGCCCATTTCTTCCCGAGAACATAGAGACAAGGAGTTGAATTGAATTCACTGAGCGAATGAGCATTTTTAGGTGCCTCTGGGTATTCCGAATGGCATTTGCATTTCCATGCTCTAGATAGAGGGGCTTCAGCTACTAACTCACTGCCATAGAGTAGATGCTGACTCAAAATAGTGACCACCCCCACCCACACCCCCACCCCAGGGTAGAACTGCCCTATGGGTTTCTGAGACTGTAACTGTATAGGGGAGTTGAAAGTCCTGTTTTTCTCCTGAAGAAAACCATATCGGCTGATGGTTTTGAACTACAGATCTTTCAGATGACAGTCTGATGCATAACCACTAACCCACCAGGCTCCCAGGCCACTGAAGTGACTAATGACTACAAAACCCTCACAGGTCAGTGAAAGTCACGAAAAAATAATAGTAATTTACAAATTATAAAGGGCTCAAGGTGGGGATGAGCTGACACCCAGGGCTTAAGTAATAAGCAAATGTTTCGAAAATGAGGGTGACAACATATGTACAAAGGTGCTTGACAAAATGGACGGCTGTATGGCTTCATAAGAGCTGTATGAACCCCAATAAAATGACTTTTTTTTAAAAGCCCTCACAGGAACTTGTTTTCTTATGATATGCAATTATTTCAGCTTCTCGGGGATTTTTTTAGTAACCTGTTAAATGTTAAAGGTGATTAATCTGGCCACCTGCTACATCTCAGCTTCCATCTTTTTATTCTGAATTTTTGTGTAAGAAATTATGTTTGTGGCCATGATATACATCTCTATCACAAACTAAATTATATATAGACATATATTTCAAGAAGTTTGTGGGAAATGTCATTAAAAGATCATGAAAATTTCCATGAACTTTTGAACCACATATATAAAAAGAAAAAACACTCATGCAGGCTCCTTTCTTCCCCATTCATCCTTTCAGTCCTCCCTGTTCATGGGAATTCTGGACTTCTGTGGCCAAAGAGTCCTGTCTTCTCCACCAAAGAGGAAGCAACAGCCTTCAGGAGTAATTTTAGCCTTAGCGTTCGCCACTCACAGAAACAGATCTGACGTCCTCACTCTCACAGTCATTTCCACAAAGACAAAGATTCAAACTGCTGTAACATGGAGAGAAATTTGCTCCAAAGCCAGAGCGCTAAAGCCCTCTAGAAGGGTAAATTCTTAACTTAAGTGTTTGCGCTGGGCAACACATGACTTCCTGCTTTGCCCTTTTTTCCCCAAAGGGTTGATTATTTTTAATTCTAAAGGACCCTACAAATCACTGCCCTTTGCCCACTTACCCGTTGAGATCAAGTCTACTTTGACTCATCATGACCCAAGGGCATCAGAGTAGAGCTACGCTGGATTTTCAATTGCCGGTTTGGGGGGAGGTGGAAAACCAGAACTTTCTTCTGAGGCGCCTGTGAGAAGACTCAAATCCTCGGTTTCTCAATTAGCAAGTGAATGCATAAGCGAATGCATCTGACCACACAGAGACCAGCCTATCAGGAAAGGTCAAGGTGTAGCTTCTTAGTTAGCAATGAAGGAGCAGTGCTTTCAAGAACATAGAGACTGAGGAATCCTTTCTCCCAGGCATTTTCTAATCTTAGTGGGCGACAGGAAGCTCGCAGAGACCGGTGGCTGAGTTCTTGGTTTCCACGGAGAAACCCTGCAGGGCAGCAGCAGCGGTGACTCTGAGTGCAGGCCTGGACCTCGGGAGAAGTGCAAACTCTTCCAGATCGTCAGAATCTTAAACTGGGGAGTGGGGACAGTCATCAGCGGTTCCACAAGCTCCGCAGGTGAGGCTCCTTTGCACTGAGGTGTCCTCAACATTCAGGTAGCATCACCATTCAGGTAGCATCACCATTCAGGTAGGGCACCATTCTTTTTCCCAGGACAGTTCTCACTTTGCAGCAAGTACGAATGCCTGGTCTCAGTTTAGGGGCTTGGTGGCGCAGCGTCTGTCATCTGTGGGATTATTACTGGCTTCACGCGGGTCGTCTCCAGGTACAAGAAAGGCAAGCCCAACCAACCCCCTGGACGCCATCAGTTATATCAGCTGTGAATTGCACATCGAAAGGAAGAATTCCCTGAAGATGTAGGAGTTGCTGATTGAGAACGTGTGAAAAAAGAAATGATTTTGCAGAAAGTTACTAGCGTTTCATCAACACCCACTCGGGTTCAACTTCTCACCACATGCCAGCCTTACTGGCAGGCATATTTAAATGGATTTATAGGTAAAGATCATATTCTTTTTTTCTACCAAAAAATTACTGTGTATTCCTTGTGATTTTTGGGGGTGGGTAGTTGGTGGAGGGGTGGAACACCTACGTTGTGCAGAACAAAGCCTTTGTGAGTTTCTCAAACTCACCAAATGGTGTGTTCGTTGTTGGTGCTGCTGATGCTACAGTGGCGCCTGCGCACTACCATCTCTTTGGGGAGCCAGCTCCATCGCAGCGTCTGTGCGAGGCTTCTCCAGCACCACAGCACTGGATTCTCACAGGGATCTAGTGATTCTGACATTCCCATCTGTGGGGAAAGTGGCTCAGAAAGGCAAAGTCACTGGCTAAGCATCATTTTAAGACTGTAGAGATGGAAGGGTAAGCACATCGACACCAGGGAGACAAGGTCAGAACGCCAGCCACCTCTTGCCACCAATGACGCTCTGGAGAGTCGACAAAGTTTGGAGGCATCCACGGTCGAGAGAAGCTGTGGAGATCAAAGCAAACGAGAAGGCAAATGCACAAGGGTGCCAAAGATGGCACCAAGCCATGTCAGAGTCCTTGCAAAGAAGGGCCCAGAGGGCAAAAGCTTTATTTAACCCAGCGGTTCTCAACCTGTGGGTTGTGTCCCCTTTGGGGGTTGAACGACCCTTTCACAGGGGTTGCTTAAGGCCACGTATTTCTGAAGGTCTTAGGAACCGAGACACCTCTCCTCTATCCGTCTCCAGGTGGGTCTGTCCTCATGCAGAGACGCCCACATATGAGTTCCCAGCATGAAGACTGCTACCCATACTATACCATGCTTCAAGTCAAAATTTCATTGATTTGTCATTAGAAATAAATATTTCACAATTTATTATTACATATTATTTTTATGATTCATCACTATGCTTTAAAGATGTTCAATTTATAACAATGAAAATACATCCTGCATATCAGATATTTACATGATGATTCATAACAGTAGCAAAATGACAGTGATGAAGTAGCAAACAAAAATAATTCTATGGGTGAGGGGCGGGGGGGTCCCTGCACCACAAGGAGCTGTATGAAAGGGTCGAGGCGTGAGGAAGGTGGAGCACCACCGCTTTAACCAGAGGACTAGGAGGAGAAGCAGTTTAAACTGTGAAGGCATAGACTTTTCTAAACCCAAGCTGGCAGAGACCCCAGCTTTGGAAGAATCAGTGGGGTGATGACTACATATCAACTCTCTTTTTCAACCCTTCCCTGGACCCCTTCCTCACCCCTGCTTCCTCACACATAGAATTCCAGGTCTCAGTGGGGCCCATGAGTCTACATTTTTATGAACCCCCCCAGCCAGTTTGTCTGCTGGTGGTCTCTGGACCACGCTTGCCCAAACCATGTGGACAATGACTGAGTAATTTGAAAAGTGCTCCAATGTTAGTTGCCGTGGAAAAGGACTGATCAGAGACCGGAAAAGCAGGTCAGCTTTGCACAGGGGTAAGGAGATGTGTCACAACAGAAGATTCCAGAGCAATAATGGTGGTGTGTGCAGGGGGTGGGGGTGGGAGGATAAATAGCTTCCTTGACAGAGAAGAAAGGAGAGAGACCCCTAGAAAGAGGGGGAACTGCAGCAGAAAGATGACATTGAAAGGGAGAAGGGAAGGTGACCCAGGTCATGTCTGCCAGGCAACTGAAGACACAGTAGAAGAAAAGGGACCTGCACAGGAAACTGAGAAGATGTAACGGGACAAGTCGGAGAGGATGCAGGAGTCCCAGAGGCAGGGGAAGACCAGGAGAGCACCAGGCACAGCATCCGATGTTATTAAAGATGAAATGAGATGGGATCATTGAGAATCTTAGCAAGAGCATTGGCTATGGCGCTGGGCAGGAGAGGGTGACGGGCTAGAGAGGTTTTCAGGGGGAATGGTGGGCAGTGAGATGGATAGATGGACCTTCACAATTCTTTCAAGAAATGTGGCCAGGAAGGGACATGAAAGATGGCAGCATAGCTGGAAGGGAATGTGGGGTCCAGGGAAGGGCGAGTTGCCCTGTTGTTTTAGAATGAGAGGGATCGGAGCACAATGAAATGATTGTGAGGAACGCCCAAGACCAGGGGCGTGTGCTGAGGTCTGTGGCAGGGAGGAGGAGAGGAGAGCAGAGCTCGACACAGCAGGGGAGACGCCATGTTCTCCACTGAAGCAGGAGGACGGGGTGGGGGGGTGGGGGGGGTGTTAGTGTGGCGCGTGTACTTGTGTGAAGAGGATGGTGTATTTCAGTTTCCAAAGGAGTTATTTCCGTTGTAAAAGCAAAGTTGTTCTCTTGAGCGTAAGGGGTACATAAGTGTGTGTGTGTGTGTGTGTGTGTGTGTGTTTGCCACACCTTGCTTTTGGCAGTGGATAGAGATTGAGAAGAATGGAGACATCTTGGAAATATATCTGGGCCAATATGTGGAATGTCAGGCTGGACCACACCTCCTATTCCTCTGATGCTCCTTCCTGAGCCTGGATGATAGCTACTCTGCTTCTTTGGTACCCTCAGCCATAATGCATGAGCACACGGGTCTGTCTATGCTGTACACAGAACTGATATGCTCCTGAATTACCCTACAGGCTCAACCTCTGCTTTTTCTCTGTGCCCGCAGAGTTCAGTGTGTATGCAGCATGTGATCAATAAATAATAACTCTCGACAGAAAGCTCTCTCAGCTCAGCCCGCCCCGCTTCAGCCAACAAGCTGACTGCAAAAGGGAAAGGCAGCTATCATTCCAGGGGTGCCCTGTGGAGCGGGAGAGGAGATCCGGCCACCACTTTTACAGGGAACACGTCTAAGGGGAGCTGCAAAACATTTATAGATTTAAACGATAATAAAGAGAGAAGGTATTTTACCTGGTTGGAACATAGAGCAAGTGAATATTATAGCACTGAATAAAAAAACATTGCCAATGACGGCAGTTTTATGTTTTATTGCCTCTCTCCTCTCCATCAGCATACATGCGTGTGTGCACGCACAGACACACACACACAAAACGCAGATCAGATCAGCTTTTTGCTTCATAGAGGGCTCCCAGCCTACTTTCATTTCTGTGAGGTGGGGGAGGCAAGAGGGGTGGGCAGGAGAAAGGGTTAAGTAAGACTCTCTGGTAAGGCTTCAGCTCATTCTTTGAGGAGGAACAAAGAGAGGAAGCTGCAGCCTTTGTGGAAGGAAATTCCCAGGCCCCACTTAGGACATCAGCAACCTGCCCTGTGAACCCCTGAGGGCTGCCTGATAATAAACATTTGCAAGCAAAACAAGCAGAAAGAGCGGTGTTTTACGAGCATTCTTGCATTTTCACCAAAGGGCCAGATGCGTTTTCCTGCATCTGCAGACCTGGCAGGGGGCCAGGATGGCCACCTGCTGGCAAAGCCCAGTCATGCTCAGGGCTGGCACTTGGACTTGCAGGTCCCCGATGTCCCTTGGCTCTTCCATTGCTCAGGGAGTAGGGGTAGACGATTGGCCTGCCCCAGCACAGGGCCTTCTCAGCAGCGCGTGGGTAGACTGACACGTGGCAACCACCTCTTCTGAGCTGGCTCCCAGACACAGCCTGGTGCGTGGCAGCCTCAGTCACCGTGCAGCTTTCTGCCTAGGGCTGATGGGAGCTTGGCAAAGGCACTGAACGCTCTACTCTACGAGATGAGAATTGAGTAACAAACTGCGTTTCCTTCACTGCAGCGGGGGGAACCCCAGAGGCTCGATGGTAACATTTTTATAGGAATTGTCTCCAAAGAGCTCAAAAGCCTCATAGGGCCAGGGTGCAAAGTCTTCAAAGTAAAGATTTAGGCTGGGTCAGTACCTGTGTAATTTTATAAGTTCTTATTCCAACAACATGCAGCTGAACTGGATGTGTTTATTTTGTAGATGAATACCTGCAGGATCAGAAAGAAAAAACAAACCGACGTACAGCTCTCGAATAGGTTCTGACTCATCGCGACCCCATAAGACAGCATAGAACTACCCCTTGTGGGTTTCCAAGACTAATTCTTGACAACAGTAGAAAGCCTCATCTTTCTCTGACACAGTGGCTGGTGGTTTCAAAGTGCTGACCTTCTGGTTGTCGAAGTTTTGGATGCCTCAGGTATGGGATACCGTTTCTCGTGTGTGTTCACACCTGCTCTTCCAGTGATAGTTTTAACAAGCCCTTTATTCATGACAAGGAGCCCCTGAGTGGTGCAATCGGGTTTACACATCTGGCATTTTGAGTCCACCCAGATAGGCCTGTCAATCGACTTCCCAGATCGCCCAGGGCAAACGCCACAGAGCGGAGTCCCGCTCTGACACACAGAGGTCGCCATAAGCCAGCGTCCACTAGTTGGTTCTGGATTTTACAGGCTGCTTAATTGCCAACCCAGCCCCGATGTTTAGATGCTACCCCCTTTCCAGACGAAACAAGGATCCGTTGCCAGGCTGAGAGCCTCCCGTTTAAATATAAAATGCTGCTAGAGCCTTTTCTTTCGAAGGGCTATCAATGGTTTCTGGGATATTTGGGGTGGTCAGCACGTTAACTCATTTACATCTGCTCAGAGCGACCTCTACCCTGACCCTTGCCCGCTGGCCCACGTAGACAGACAGTAGACCAAGGCGATGACAGATTCCCGGTGTCTCTCTGGGTGGGGTTCCCATGAGCTCTGAGGAGGACCTCCCTGCACCCTGTGTATTGTAACAATGTGCGGAAACGCAGCCTTGTTAGAGGAAATTCCCAGGGCCAGGGTTTGGCCATTAGATCGTTGCTTTGCTATGCTGGGGAGGTCTGTGAGCCCCTAAAAATAAACAGGCTGCTCTGTGCAGCTCTCCGTGATTTTGCCTCACGCAGGTGATTCTATTTCAAAGAGATTCCATCTATTTATTTGCTTGTTTATTCTAAAGAAAGCCTATAGACATCAAGGCTGGGTCTTGATTCGACAAAATGTAGCCTTTGCTGACACTTGTGTTTGTTGAAAGGATTGCTTCTTTTGGCTTGAGGATTTGGGAGTCAGATCAAAGAAAGGGGACATGTGCTTAGAGGGTGCACGTTGAAGCTAGGAAGATGAAAAAAAAAGAACCCCAAACTTAGGTACCAGTTAGTTCTTTAAACCCTACCACCTTCACCTCCCAGAGATAAAGTATTATCAGAGGCCACAAGGCAGCCTAGAGCAGTTGGTAACATGCTTAGAGCTATATCACCCTTTCCTTCCATGACTCTCCAGGACCGTAGCTGGAAGAGAGGTCTTTATTTAGGACCCTGGTTGGGCAGTAAGTAAGCACTCTATTGCTAAGTGAATGGTGGACCTTTTGAACCAACCCATATGTGGGAGTGAACACGGCCTCTCTGCTTCTGTAAAGATTTACAGTTTGGGGACCATATGGGGCTTTTCTTCTCTGTCCTATGGGGCTGCTGCAAGTTAGAATGATTTCAATGGCACTGGGTTTGACTTTGCTCTTCTCATCACTAACAGAAAAGACAGGAAGGGAAGGCAATGGAGCACGAACTGTATATAGATAGATACAGATAGAAAATTCCAACCAGCTCTCTTCTCACCCAAAGTCAACGTTCACACATGTAGTGTCTGTAGTTTAGAGGATGGGAAAACCATTTGCACTTTTACAGTGAGATTTCCGAGTAGCTAAGAATCCACATGGATGCTCTGGTGTTTCAGACCCCTGCATGTGGCTGCTACTTGCCTATCACGTGGCGGACAATGTACCAAAATGTGGCGATTACCCATCAACTCTGAATGTGTTTTCAGCACCACGAATGTTCCACAACCTGGCTAAAGAGTACCCCGAGATGTGGTTGGGAAGAAACTTTCCCCTTCTCATTGTATTCATTTCAACCTTTTCCTGGAAGTCCACCCTAACTCTATTGTTGCAAAGGCAATATTTTTAAATTATTGCAGGAGGAAAAAAAAAAAAAAGGCAGCTCTGACCACTTGGCTCCAGCCTGCTCTTGGAACGGGACCTCTGAGGTCATCACCCAGATTCTTCATAGCACAGAAATCCCTTTGGGGACACCCGGCCACTGGTCTTCCAGGGTGCTGGAACACTGCCCAGGACAGGGTGTTCCCCTCAACACTGGCTGCGCACCCATTTCTAGACAATTCTGATGCTAGGTAAAGCCTTCCGTGCATTGAGCCGAAACCTGATACTTTCCACTCACAGATCCTCTCTTGGCCTTCTCTTTTCCCACATCAAACAAGATACCCATCTCTGCTGCCGGGTCCATTGTGACTCACAATGTCCCCACATACTAAGAGATAGAAGAACGATTGCTTTGGCACCTTTATATCCAACCATCGCCATTGAATCGATTCTGATTCATCGTGATGCTGCCTAGGGTTTCCAAGACTGTGAATAATTTTGACAGGAGCAGACAGCTTCATTTTTATCCCCATAGAGTGATGGGTGGCTTTGGACTATTGGTCGTGCAGTTAGCCAGCAGCCCCAGTTGGGCTCCATGCGTGTGACCCTATAGAAAAGAGCTACTCTATAGGGAGTTCTTTTTGGCAATGTTTGCAGAAACAGGTCATGAGACCTTGAAATTATAAAGAGACTTTTCCCCGGCTTTGTCTCCTTAAAAAAACATGTCAAACATTAGAGGTTATTTGCCAGCATATGGTGGGAGGTCAGATGCTTAGAGACATCCTCTCTGAAGGCAGTCAGTTGCCAGACTACTGTCTGGTCCCACCACAGGTAGGGCCTACTCCTTGCTGTTAAGGACAATGGGCTACTTCTCCCTAAAGGCTTGCAGACATTAGTCTGGTCCGTATAGATGGGGTTTACACCCTACAGTAATGGTTTCTATGGAGATCCAGAGAACAGGTCAAACCTGCTCAGTGACATCCAAAGTTAGGCTGCCATCCTGAATCTAGGATCCACCCTTCTTGTCACATGTGTGCCCCCAATTCCTCCTCTTCCTATTATGTCTATATCCCTAGATTGACCCCTCTCTTTGCTGTATTACCTACAGTATAACCCCTTCCTGTGACGTATGTCTTTACCTGTAATTAGTGGGCTTGCACGCCCCCCCCCACAAAAGATATATAAGCTTTGGTTAGCAATAAAGATTCCCCTTGGTCTCTCATCGGTTCCCCCTTCCTCTCTCCGGTCCTCCTTCGCTCCCCCTCTCTCCTGCCCTCTGGTCTCCCATCTCCGCTTAGACCACCAAGCGGGGCTGAGGTGAGCATGCTACCATGAAATGTGTCTGACTCCATTATTTCAATCTCTCCTCTATCTCTCATGCTCTCTATGACTATATTATAATCTTCATATATCTCAATTGTACAATTGTGCTTATCGAATCCATGATTAGTTGTGGGAGGCTGGCCCACCCCCCACAAGACCATTCTTTTGTGGTGCCCCTGGGTGGGATTGAACAGTCAGTCTTGAGGTGAGTGTAAAGCGGAACTGAGGAACAGGGAGGAACACAGACATAACTGACAGAACAAGGGAGAGCAGAAACAGAAATAGCTTTATTGGGGGGCTGGAGGGGAGCTCCGGACAAGGTTCTGTGACCTAGGCCAACAGGTCAGGGAAGTCGTGCTCAGCAGCTGGGGGTGAGGGTTTTGAAAGGGGGGGGCGGTGAGGAATGTATGGCAATTGACTCCTCGAGGCTTTCTTTGAACCCAGCACATCTGGTTTCACTGGTTATCTTCTCTGGCAGTTATCTTCTCTGGCGCTGGCTGCTGCTGACCTCGGGGTGTGCAGGGAAGCAGTGCAGGGCCCAGACCTGCTTCAGCTCAGTCCAAACGGGGGCTGCCTAGTTCGGACCCGGCCCAAACAGCGAGGAGTCAGGGACTCCCCATGTGCACCACTCAGGTTCCTACTACTCCCTGAGAACAATCCTCCAGTATTTGAAAGCAGCTTTTCCATGCAGTAGGAATTGCCTCTTCCTTCAAATGACCCCTGGTTCCTTCCGCTCCTGTGAAAGGCTGCTTTCTCATTGTCACCACCTCGGCCAACCTCCTCTTTGAACATCCAGCATATTTCTGGAGACAACATGTTAAGCACAGCAGCAGAGTGACCTCCTCTGCCACTGTGGGTGTGAGACACCGTCTGCATTTTCAGATACAAAACCAAAACTCGGTGACATGAAACTCCTGGTCCAAGAAGGTGACCAGGAAGTCAAACCCACCTTTGTCTCTCTCTGTCCTCTGACTCACTAAATGAAAAATAAGTGTTGAGTCAGATACCAACACGCCAAACCTCATACACAGTAGAGATCCATGGCGGTCATTAGGGCCCTCTCTCATCCAGTCTACTTGTCTCAGGGCATGTGCGCACTGATGAAGATTAATGTTAATTTGAGGGGCTAGGACATGACTACAGAGGCCCTAATCATGCACTAGGTTCCATGTGGGGTCACTAACTGAAAGGTCAACAGTTTGAAACCACCAGCCTCTCCGTGTGAGAAAGATGAGGCTTTCTACTCCCGTAAAGAGTGACAGTCTCGGAAACCCACAGAGGTAGTTCTATTCTGTCTTACAAGGTCACTATGAGTCAGAATCGAGTTTGGTTTTCAGTTTTGAGGAAAATGATGAGCAGACTCTATGCCCTTGGCTGGAAAGCAGCTGTGGACTAGGTGGGGAAACTGGAAGCACCACAGAGGCAAAGAGCCTGGAGCAGCAGGGAGCAGGGAGGGATCCATGAGGCCCATTTGGAACTGCAGACAATGGCATCCCAGACCAGCGGGTGCACAGAGGGAAAGAGTGGATTCTTGACAGTGCCGGGGGGCAGGGGGTGTGTGTGGCTACAGTGGGAGCCTGGCGGTTGTATCTGGCAAGCAAGTGTTGCTCTCAGGACTGCCGAGCAAACTCGTGGTGACCCCCATGTCACAGGAATGGGCCATTGTGTTCCACCGGCTTCCCATTGGCCAATATTCAGGGGAAACAAAAGAGGGCTTCATGCTTGGTAAAGCAGAGGGGCAGTGAAAAACAGGCAGACCCTCGATGAGATGGGTTGACAGCAGTGGCTGCAGCAAGGAAGGCACAGGACAGGGCAGTGCTTCGTTCTGCTGTACATTGGGTTGTTCTTATTTGGGACTGACATGATGCCACCTAACAACCACACCCTGCCGATGTGGATCCTCAGGGAACACGCCTGCCTCTGCTGACAGATGGGTGATGGTCGCACATCAGGTGCCTGGGTCAGGAACCAAACCCAGGACTCTTGAATGGAAAGAGAGATGTCTACCATTGAACCAGGCCTGGCCCTGGAGGACAAATAGAAAGGTTTTCGATTGTTTGGGTTTGGGTTTTACCCTTTTCTCCCAGTCATCCAGGCACCCCTAAGGAAAGGGGAGCTTTGAGCAAATGATGCTGTGGCCTGGATCAAATCTAGTTATGACCGCAATCTTTAGATGGAGGAGGAACCAGCCCATGTGAGGTTCTTGAAGCGGCACAGCAGTGAGAGTCGGTGTAAGCGGCTGGCTGTATGTCTATAGGCATCTGCCTTTTTTTTCTGTGCCTCTCGGCCAAGGCTTTTCTTCTCTCCTACTGGCTGCTTTCCCAAAGCAGAGATGCCTGAGGATGCTGCTGCCTCTTTCCTAATGGCCCTACCTCACACCAGCTCTACACCAAGAACCAAAGGCGTTTGGAGTCCTCTAAGCTGCAGAAGATCATGATAAACAGGGGAACGACTGAGGTGGCCCAGGATTGCATCTTGCTTGGCTGTATGATCAGTGGTCGTGCAAGCAGCAGTCAAGCGGTCCAAGGATATGTTGCACTGGGGAAATCTGTTGCACAAGGACCTCTTTAAAGTACTGAAAAGAAAGGATGTCACTTTGAAGACTCAGGTGCATCAGAAACAAGCCTTGGCATCTTCCATCGCCTCATACGCATGTGCAAGTCGGACCTTGAATACGGAAAACTGAACATGAATTGATGCATTTGAACGATGGTGCTGGTGAAGAATATCGAAAGCACCGTGGACTGCCAAACGAACCAACAAAGCCGTCTTGGAAGAAGTCCAGCCAGGATGCTTTGGACATGTTGTTAGGGGACATCCGTCCCTGGAGAAGGACACTCTCCTTGGTGACGTAGAAGAAGACCCTCAACAAGATGGATGGACCCAGTGGCTGCAACAATGGGCTCAATCATTAGCGTAACTGTGCGGATGGTGCAAGGTTGAGCACTGTTTCGTTCTGTTGAACCTGGGGCTGCCAGGAGATGGAACCAACTCGATGGTACCTAACAACAAGAAGAAGCTACATACCACTGCTCCTTTGGTGCCCTGGTCACAACACGCTCTATGGAAAGTGCCCCAAACAATACTGGCCTGCCATCGGTGACTTAGAAAAGCCCTAACAGCACTCCTTTAAGATCTCGCTGCTAGAAGGGTGGGTGAAGGGAGACGCCGGACAGTGTAATATAAGATACAATAATAATTTATAAATTATTAAGGGTGCATGGGGGAGAGGGGAGGAGGAAGGGAAGGGGAGGGGGGAAAAAAGGAAAATGAGCTGATTCCGGGAACCTAAGAGGCAAGCGAATTTTGGGAATAATGAGGGCAACAAATGTATAGATGTGTTTTATACAATTGATCTATGTATTGTGATGAATTGTATGAGCCCCAATAAATTGATTAAAAAAGAGAAGAAAAGGATATAGTTAAAAAAAAAAAAAAGATCTCGCTGCCAGTATGAGGCAGAGAGCTCCACACCACACCATTGCCCCTCAAATAACCATGTGGCAGGGGAGAATGTGAACGCGGCCGGCTGCCCGGGTATTAGCCTCCCTGCACCCCCTGTGGAAGCAGCACTTTTCTTTTCAGTGGGTTTCTCTTCTGATCACCACTTGGGAAAAATCAAGGCTCAGAGAAATTAGAGCTTCCCACAGTCCTCATTGCAGATGAGTCTCGGGTGCACGATGAACCTCAGGGTCCCCATGTCCTATCCAGCTCCTTTCTACTACATCCCAGTGATTTTTAACTCCCAGTGCCTGTATGTGGATGTGCCAACACGGACTGGAGATCGGGCTCCTTTCAGTTTCCCTTCATACTTTAAAGAGAGAGGTCTGCTAGTGGGTGATAGAAAGGAAGTGTCCTCTATATGGGAAGATGTACGGAGCCAGGGCGAACTAGCATCTCTGTCACTTAGCGCTGCACCCTTAGCAATGTAGCACTGTCCCTGGAATGTGGGAGGTGCTCAGAGTATATCTGATAGGAAACGAGTACATGCCCAAGTTGGAGTGGTGGAGAATGAGGAGGACCACAGGGAAACACCGAGTGGAAAAGGCTTCCGCAGTGATGCACCTGAGTAGATTCCAAAAGACCTGGTGCATCGTAATTGATGTTGGGTGCCCTCCAGACAGTTCTGTCTCATGTGACCCCATGTGACACATAGAGCCGCTCCATAGAGTTTTCTAATCAGTAATCTACATGAGAAGAGATTACCTGGCCTTTCTCCCGCCGAGCTGTTAGTAGGTTCAAAGCACTGACTGTTTTCATTTGCAGCTGAATCCTAAACCACAGAATATAGCCCTTACAATAGATGGTGGATAAATGAACCCAGTAAAGTCTCAGAGTATAAAGAAATGTTACAGGGATTGGCAATCTCTTTCTCATCTACCAGGAAAACCTTGAGTTTAACCCTATGGTCTGGTTGTTGGGCTGAGTTGCTCAAACCATGTGCCCATTCGTTCGTTCAGGTATAAAGTCGACAAACACTGACGGAGCGCAAGCTGCATGGCATTGTTCCAAATACTATAGATTCACAAGAAAAACACCAATGAAACCAAAAGGACAGGGTTTTCCCCAAAAACACAGCTCAGAAGGCAGGGAGGGACAGGAAAGAAGGGGGGATAGATACAGAGGTGCCGTGAGGAAGTGGAAAAAGAGCTGAAGGGGTTGTGACTAAGGTTACGGAGCAAAAGGTGTATATAGTGTTGAATGGATCACTAACATGCTCTGTAACCTTTCACCTAAACCACAATAAAAGTTAAAAAAAAAAAGACTAATAACTTCCTCCAGGTTAAAAATAAATATAGCCCTCATCATTCAAAGTGCCAAGGGCTGTGAGAGAAGCATTTCAGAGCAGAGCATACAATGACATACTTGGGGGGCTCTCGCTGGAGGAGGCCTGGAGGAGGGGGAAGGAAGGGGGCTACAGAATGAAATGGGCAACGGAGCAGAGACATGAGGGAGGCAGCCCAGGCAGCGATGCAGCAAACACAGATGCAAAAATTCCTTTCTCCAACAAGCTCCCAAGCAACATCTCTGCTCCGGAGACTTTAAGCTGTAAGGCTGACGTGGGAGAGGGCATTAAACTATCCCATGGCCTGGAGTGAAATGATCATAATTGCATTTTCCCAAGCACCTCTTCCTTGGCAGGAACTGGAGGGTGAGAATTGCAGGGGATGGTACTGAGGTAGAATATCTCAGTGGGAGACGATGGTGTGTCTCAGGATGAAGTCAGCTAGGAAAGAACCATAGATGCTCAGAGAGGATGTGGAAATGGGTGGAAATTCCATGAGATCAATAAGACACTTCATTTGGAGGAAGGTCCACTGAAGACAAAAGGAAACCACAGGAACATACAACAGAGGAATGAATGTGTGAGTTTATCTGAGTGAGTTTGGACTCCTCTCCTGTCTCAGGTGAGACCCTCACCCCGGGCAGGTTTCTTGGAAATTCCACATTGACTGAGCATCGCAGGCAGGAATGGGCAGCTCCTTTTAGACAGTTGTCAGAGAAGAGTAAATAAGGTCAGTCTACCTGCTGTCACTTGGTACATATTGTGTGACGACTTGCATTTCATTTCAGGGAACCTCAGGGGACAGCAACCACTTCATAGCAAAGTCTTTAAAACGGCACAGAAACTAACCAGAGAACTAAGTACTGTATATACTCGAGGATAAGCCTATCCGAATATCAGCAGAGGCACCTAATTTTGACACAAACACTGCATTAAAAATGTGCTGGAGATAGGCTGGATGAACAATCTGGAGGAGAAAACAATAGGACCGACAGTTCTTGGGGGACATGGGAGAGGGGGAGATGGGGGTGGGGAAAGGAAGTGGTGCTAACAAACCCAGGGACAAGGGAAAACAAGTGATCCAAATCGGTGGTGAGGAGGGTGTAGGAGGCCTGGTGGGGCGTGACCAAGGGTAATGTAACTGAGAGGAATTACTGAAACCCAAATGAAGGCTGAGCATGATAGTGGGACAAGAGGAAAGTCAAAGGAAATAGAGGAAAGAGCTAGGAGGCAAAAGGCATTTATAGATGTCTAAATAAAGGCATGTACATATGTAAATATATTTATATGTGAGGATGTAGAAATAGATCTATGTGCATATATGTATAGGTTTAGTATTAAGGTAGCAGATGGACATTGGGCCTCCATTCAAGTCCTCCCTCAATGCAAGAATACTTTGTTCTATTAAATTGGCATTCTATGATGCTCACCTTCCCAACACAACCGCTGAAGACAAAGCTGGTGAATAAGCAAATGTGGTGAAGAAAGCTGATGGTGCCCTGCTACCAAAAGATATAGCATCTGGGGTCTTGAAAGTAAACAAGTGGCCATCTAGCTGAGAAGCAACAAAGCCCACATGGAAGAAGCACACCAGGCTGTGTGATCACGAGGTGTCGAAGGGATCAGGTATTAGGCATCATCAGAACAAAAAGTCATATTATTGTCAATGAGGGGAATTGTGGAGTGGAGACCCAAAGCCCATCTGTAGGCAGTCGGCCATCCACTTAAAGAAGGGTCTCCAGGAGGAGACATCCAGTCAGGGTGCAGTGTATCAACGATGAAATATGCAACTTTCCTCTAGTTCCTAAATGCTTCCCCTCCCCCTCTACCCTCCACTATCATGATCCAAATTCTACTTTAAAAATCTGGCTAGGCCAGAGCATGTACACTGGCACAGATAGGAACTGGAAACATAGGGAACCCAGGGCAGATGATCCCTTCAGGACCAGTGGTGAGAGTGGCGATACCGGGAGGGTGGAGGGAGGGTGGGGTGGAAAGGGAGCCGATTACAAGTATCTCCATATAACCTCCTCCCTGGGGGATGGACAACAGAAAAGTGGGTGAAGGGAGATGTTGGACAGTGTAAGATATGACAAAATAATCATTTATAAATTATTCAAGGGTTCATGAGGGAGGGGTAGTGGGGAGGGAGGGGGAAAATGAGGAGCTGATGCCAGGGGCTTAATTGGAGAGCAAATGTTTTGAGAATGATGAGGGCAATGAATGTACAAATGTGCTTTACACAATTGATGTATATATGGATTGTGATAAGAGTTGTATGAGCCCCTAATAAAGTGATAAAAAAAATGTGCTGGAAAACCTCGGCTTATACACGAGTATATATATGGTACTTGTTCTTTGACTTACAAGCCGAGAGTACCCAGCTAGAAAGCCCTGTTTCTATTTCTGTCTGACAATGCCCCCAACTCTAGTGCATCCATAGCTGAAAGGAAAAACTGAATTCAAAAACAAGTGACCATCACAACTATCCTCATGGGAGAGGTCTCCATTACTGAACATAAAGGCAGCGAGTGGGCAAACTTAGTTTTCCTTAACTCAGAAGCCAGAAATAACAATACTTCTCCTAAGATTTGCCTTCCTGAAAAAGCAAGAATTGACCACATGTCCTGTGTCAGTTGGCATTCCTTATCTTAAGATATACAAGACTCAAAAGAAAAACATTTAAGCATTCAAATGTCAACTCCCCTCTCACGACTTTTCCCTCACAGCCTTGTAAGTCAGCAGATCTCAACACCACCTGCTCCCAAGTCGAAAGGCCAATGCAGACACACATTCCCCCTCAAGACAGAAAGGGTCACACTCGACAAGACAAAGCAGAAGAAACAGGCACCCACCTTTCTTGTTTGGCAGCCTCCTGAAATCCAATCGTGCACTGGAAGTCCTCACCCCCAACCCCTTAAGCGAGGAGAATCTTCTATGGTCCCATTCAATCCCACAACTGCTGGAGGCGGCCTTCCAGACTTCACTTCAGAACCCTGGGGCTGGCACAAGCCTCCTGATCTCAGAGGCAGTGGAGATCTGCCTTCTGCCCGCCCCGTGCTGCAGGAAGAGGCTGGGAGACTGTGTGTGACTGGAGGTGGGGGCGGAGGCTGGGGGAAGTAAAGGGATATGGGGACCATCATAAATACGAGATCCTCTCCACTTGATTTCCTGGATGTGCTGCCTGATTTCCTGGATGTGCTGCCTGATGCCTCTCTCCAGAGTCCCTAGAGGAAACAAGAAATCTAGGCATGTCCTTTAGCCACTGGAAGGGAATGTATAAACATGCTAAGAACCATGAGACCCAGAATAAGCAGGGAGCTGACCGATTGGCCGGTTTTACCTTCCACCGATGACTTCTAAAGTTTCTCTAAGTGTGGGGCTCTGCAAAAGCCAAGAATGTCCCCGTCTAATTCCCCTGAATGGAAGCACATTGTGATGTTGCGTCCCAGAAAGCAGCTGGGAGGCAGGTTGGAACAGGCCCCACAAGAGTGTGGGCTCTAGCCTAGGAGAGACCCTTTCTGCGCCATCTTTGAGTGAACTTAAAGATGCTCTGTTTTCAATCTTGCAACAACTCCTGGAGTCCTGGGTTCAGTTCACCCAAGAGTTGAAGGAATTCTCTGAGGGCTCTGTGTCCCTAGCAGGAGCCCTGGTCGCACACTGACCAAGCCCTCGGCTGCTGAGAAATCTGAGGGCCGAACCCACCAGCAGCTCTGTGAGAGATTTGTTTTCCAAGAGCGATGTAAATAAATAAACAAAATAAAACTACCCTACCTCGGAGTCAATTCCAACTCACAAGTGACCATTTAGGGGGTTTCTAAGATTGTAAATCTGTGCAGAAGATCTCCTTTTCATTCCTGGGCAAGGCTGTTGGTGGGTTTAAGCCACCGGTCTTGTGGTTAGCAACTCCATGCATAATGCACAACACACCGGGGCTCCTTCCCAGCCAGATGATGAGGCACAAAGTTTCCTAGTCTGTCCTCTAGAGGCACTGAGTCAGACTCAACAGCACACGACCATTACACTCATTTGAGTGCCAGCGGTGCAAATGGTTAGGCCCTCAGCTACTGCAAAAGCAAGGTGAAAGGTTTGAGTCTACCTAACAGGTGCCTCAGAAGGGAAGCCTGGCGATCTACTTCCAAAGGATCACAGCTCTTGCAAGTGCTATAAAACACAGCTCTCCTCTGGCACGCAGGGCATCAACTGGATCCAGTACCAACTCGATGGAAACTGGAGGAGAGGTTAGCTGGACCCGAGTAGGAGCCAGGGACAGGCAGAAAGGTCAAGGGCGGTGTCTATTTCAGTATGACACCCCTCAGGTGTAGGGCCTACAAGGGTGTAGTTCATGCATGTGTAATGTTTGTGGGAGTACTGCTTATTGATCGCCATTATCACCTTGGGGGAAAGGGCAAATAGACTGCTCAGAGGAAAACATACCATCGCTGCTAGGATTTGACAGTTTAAAATTCAGGCAAAGTGAAGTCATTGCACCGGCAGTATGAGTTGTCGGCAGATGTCGTCATTCACTGCTTATTAAGATGCCGTGGTTGGTTGTGCGCCTCCCGGGTCCAGCAGAGATTGTATTATGAGAAGACAATCAACTCTATTCAGAAAATGAACTCAGCTACATCCATAAGAATGGGGACTAGCGTTGGAAAGGATGAAGGAAAATGGGAAGTTGGTGGTGGGTGGGTGGGGGGAGAACAATGCCGACTGGAAGAGAGAGAGCACAGGAGGAGGGAGGGCTGTGGGAGAAAGAACTGGAGAAGGGGTTGTGAAAGGAGAGGGAGGAAGAAGTCCAAGGGCAGAAGCAAGAATAGAAAGCAGGGGGATTAGGGAGTGGATTAGAATCATAGTCAGCATTTCATTTGGAAGCAGCAGTCGTCTGACTTCTCTGCCTGCATCTTTCTGACGAGTGCCCAAGCCTCTATCCTGTGTTTTGCTGAAAGCCCAAAGGCAGCAGTAGGCGTGGAAGAGTACCAGCGCTGCTGGTACAACCTAGACATCCACCTGAGGGTTTTACCTAGAGTCTGACGCATTTTAAAAGGCACTCTGGCGAGCGATTTGGCAGTATCTGGGATAGATAAAGATCCACTTGTGGTCACTGTGTGTGAGAAATTCTCATTCTCATCCGTGTAAGCAAGCAGAAAATACAAGCATGTTCAAAGGCAACTCTGCCGACGATGGTTTAAAATCAAAAGAAACATTTACAACAGGAAAAGAGGTAACAGAACTTAGCTTTTGTTGTGGAAATAAGGGCTGGATCTGTCTGCACCAACATGAACACAACAAAGGGACACACACACACACACGTCATATATCATGAAAAATGCACAGTGGATGGGGTTTGTGGGTTGTTTATTCGTGAGAATAAAGAAACAAGAAACACACAGCAGGAACAGAAAAAAGCAACTAGTTCTTGATAGTGATCCTCTGAGGAAAGAGGAAGCAGGAAATAGGACAAAGCAGGGAATACAAAGGTATTTCATTTTATTCTATGTCTCTAACCTGGGGAAAAAAAGAGGCAAAATCACAATGCATTAATTCTGAACAATATGCACTATAGGATTTCTTTTTTTTTTTCTTCCCTGTGGCTTCTGTTTCTTTCCCTGAATTTTTCCTTTATGGGCCCATTTAGTTCTGTTTTTAAAAAAATAAGTTTTATTAACATATAATTCACATACCATAAAATTCAATGATTTAAATATATATTTAAAAAAGAGTTGGGGCGTTATCACCACAATACATTTTAGAATATCTTCTGCATTCTTGTACTTACTATTAATATGAGGGGGTACCCAAAAGAAACCAGATTATTTTTCAAAGCTAGGTATTTAAACTTTTTTTAAACACAGCAGCCTTATCACCTCCATTACATAATACAGTTTTCAAATCTGTGGTTCCATTCCTGAACCATTTTTCAAACTCATCTGTTTGGATGCCTGACAGCACCTCCCT
>NW_022107432.1:18916869-18981302 GCF_000313985.2 Echinops telfairi | reverse complement strand
TCTCACACTGTTACACTATCTTTTCAGAACCTCTAAATAGAAAGCTTGGTTAACAGTCTGACCTGGTGGAATGAATTCCAAATGCACTACAAGTCGACATTTTTGTCCATTCAAGAAGTTGACAGACTCCACAAGGTGGATTAATATCAATCAATATTTTACCTTTTTTAAAATGAGAAAACCACTCATGCAGTTGAGTTTTTCCTATAGCAATATCTTTCTAAGCTGTGTTCAACATCACAACAGTTTCTGTGGCATTTTTTCTGAGCAGTAAACAAAATTTCACAGCTGCACTATTCTCTTAAATTGGCCATCACAAAATAATGAGGTTTAAGCAAAAGGGCTTTTATTTAAAAAATTCACTGTGACCAGGGAGAACTGTGATAGGTAGACTGGATTAATAAGGTTGCAGTTTAATTGAAGGGCAAAGAGATAAATGGCTCGGCAAGCCTTGCCTTTCTGTCTCTTGCTCTTTGATGATCGGACCAGTGTGAGGCTGCCTTAGCTAGTTCTCTGCCTCAACTTGCGAGCTACACTGCCTGTGGGACACCCAACCCGTGGACTGTGTCACTGTAGTTTGAGGTTCCTTCGAGACCTGCTTCGCCACACTGCTGGTGTATACATCACTTGAGCTAGAGACTGTCAGACCTTGTCATCTGGCTGACTGTTGGTGACCCGCCCTACTCTTTGCTGCCTGTGGCCAGACTGCCTGTATTACTTTACAGAAGACTCAGCTGTCTGCTTCCTTGACTTGCACCCAGCAGCCCTCGTGAGTTGAAGGACTGTCTCATGGAAGTGAGTTGAACTGAGTCCTCTGTACTACTTTGGGCACTAATTGGCTGTTTATTTCGTTGTGTTCTATCTATCTATCTATCTATCTATCTATCTATCTATCTATCTATCTATCTATCGTCTATCATCTATCTATCTATCTAAAACCATAAGTGTCCTGGTTTTGTTTCTCTAGAGAACCCTATCTAATACAAGAACCTTCTCAGGTGATGCCTCTGGGTGCAATAAGTCAGAGCAAGTTGCTTGATGCTCACCTATTAGGAAAAATCTGTACTACAAAAGATCTGCTCCTCCCAGTGCAATTCAGGCCTTTGGGGAGTAGACCCTCATACCTCTGCATTTCCCCATAACCTTCCCTACCTGATCATAAGAAACTATTAACCCAGTTACTGCCTCTGTAGATTTACCTATCCTGGATTTCACTTACAGAAAAACATACAAAAACAAACAAACAACTACCACCACAATAGCAATAACAAAGAAAAATAGGAAAAAAAATCAGAAGGCAGAAAAAAAGTAAAAACTAGGACAAATTTAAAATGGGTCAAAAGAGAAAATAGATTATAAGATATTACATTTTAACCTAACTACATTTGCAATAACCCACCTTATACTACATATACTACATATAAGCAAGGCTCCTTATACCCCTGCTGTACAATCAGAGAGAGTTCAATAGAAGCGTAACTGCTAATGGACTTTGCCCTTTCATCTATAACCTTTGCACACCAGGTGCTCAGAATTTAAGCTTTAATATGGTTTCCTTCTCAGGTCTTGGATTTTATTGTTTATAACCATTGGATTACACAGACTGGTATACTTCTTCTGTGTGGACTTAGCTGATGCCTCACTTAGATGGCTGATTGTTTGAAGACAAAACTTCAAGAGTCCAGATATTATTCTTTCTGATAGCCAGACCCATATGATTTCTTCACCACACTTTGCTATCGCACCCATATCTTCAGTGATATCTTCATGAGGGTAGGTGTGTTAGTCTAGGTAGACTAGCTACAAATTTTTAGACACTCATATGTGTATAAGAAACAGCATTATATACAAGAGCAATTGAATATTGAGAAACCCCCAAGCCCAGTCCAGATCAAGTCCATAAGTCTGATATTAGCCCATATGTCCGATACCAATCTATAAAGTCCTCTTCAGACTCACGAAACACATGCAATGATGCTGAATGCAGGAAGATCACAGGCCAGAGAGTGGAAAGTCTTGTGGATCCAGTGACATTGTAAGCATCTCAGCACTGGCAGGGGTCTCCATGTGGCTCCTTCAGCTTGGGGCACTAGCATAGTTCCATATGTCTTATCAGCTGCAATGTCTCCCAGGGAGTGAGCGTGTGTCCCATCTCCAATGAACTATTTACCTCCTCAGCATCTCTAAATAAGGTCATTAAGCTGTGACCTGATTGGCAGGCTAAACTCCACCCCCTTCACTCATAAGTCTCAAATAGACCACAGATTATGCAACTACCACAATAAGTATCTAGTAGGGCCATGTCATAAGAACTAATTGTTCTTATATTGGGGCTAGAATTAGTGTGAGCCCAAAATCCATTCATATATCTATAGTTTATATATGTCTTTGGTCCACTTCAGAGATTGTGTTCTAAAAATCCATTAACATATTTATGGTTCAAATATCTCTGGGGTCACCTTTAGAGACATCTTTAATATTCTACTGGGGAAGATTATAAATCAACCCCATGGGGGCATATGGTAATTCTACTGGTAGTATAATTAATTTAGTGACTTCAGTTTTTAAAAAGAAATAAAAGCAAAAACACAAAACTCACAGCCAATGAGTCTATTCCAACTCATAATGACCCTATAGGACAGGGTACAACTGTCCCTGTTGATTTCTTTTCTTTTTTAAAAAATTATTTTATTGGGGTCTCATACAACTCTTATCACAATCCACACATCCATCATTGTATCAAGCACATTTGTACATTTGTTGCCATCATCATTCTCAAGACATTTTCTTTCAACTTGAGATCTTGGTATCAGCTCCTCATTTTCCCCCTCCCTCCCCCACTTTCCTCCCTCACAAAACCTTGATAATTTATACATTATTATTATTATTTCATGTCTTACACTGTCTGATGTCTCCCTTCACCCACTTTTCTGTTGTCCATCAAAAAAGGAAAAGGTTATATGTAGATCATTGCGATTGGTTTCCCCTTTCTCCCCCACCTTCCACTTTGCCTTCCTGGTATCATAACTCTCATCATTGGTGTTGAGGGGCTTATCTGTCCTGGATTCCTTGTTTTTCCAGCTCTTATTTGTACCAGTTTACATGTTCTGGTCTAGCCAGATTTGTAAGGTAGAATTGGCATCATGATAGTTGGAGAGGGTGGGGCACAGGGACGCATTAAAGAACTAGAGGAAAGGTGTATGTTTCATCAGTGCTATGCTGAACCCTGATTGGCTTGTCTCCTCCCTGGGACCCTTCTGTAAGGGGATGTCCAATTGCCTACAGATGGGCTTTGGATCTCCACTCTGCACACCCCCTCATTCACATTAATATGATTTTTGTTCTTTGATGCCTGATACCTGATGCCTGACTCTAGTGACACTTCATGATCACACAGGCTGGTGTGCTTATTCCATGTGGGCTTTGTTGCTTCTCAGCTAGATGACCACTTGCTTATCTTCAAGCCTTTAAGACCCCAGGTGCTATATCTTTTGATAGCCAGACACCATCAGCATTCTTCACCACATTTGCTTATGCACCCACTCTGTCTTCTGCGATTGTGTTGGGAAGGTGAACATCATGTCCATCTGCTACCTTAATTCTAAACCTATAAATATGTGCACATGAATCTATTTCCCCATCGACATATATAAATATATTTACATTTTTACATGCCTGTATTTAGACTTTGTGGTAGATTTATAATCATTTGTCAATTTGAGAATTAAGAGTGTAGGAGTCTAGCTTGTCAATTAGATCACAGCCAATGTGGCCTTGTGTGGGCATGACCTTCTCCTGAGAATTCTGGGAAATCTTGTACCTCCTCCACCTTTGCCTTGGAGGCAGAAGACTCTTCTCTCTCTCTGCCACTCCCTGGGAGACATAGCAGCTGACAAGACACATGGAACTACCCTAGTGCCCTGAGCTGGACAAGCCAGACCTCTGAAGCCAGAGAAGCCACAGAGACCCCTGCCAGCTCTGAGACGCTTACAACGCCACTGGACCCAAAGACTTTCTACCCACTGGTGTGTGATTGTCCTGCATTTGGCTTCATTGCATGTGCTTCGTGAGTCTGAAAAGGACTTTATAGAATGGTATTGGACATATGGGCTAATATCAGATTTATGGCTTTGGACTGGACTGGGTTGGGATGTTTTCTTAATATACAATTGCTTTTGTATATAAACCTCTTCTTTATATATATATGTGTGTGTCCATGAATTTGTTTCTCTAGTCTACCCAGACTGACACAGACTTCTATAAATGCCCTTTGCCTCCTAGCTCTTTCCTCTATTTCCTTTTACTTTCCTCCTGTCCCACTATCATGTTCAGCCTTCATTTGGGTTTCAGTAATTTCTCTCGGTTACATTGCCCTTGATCAATCCCTACCAGGCCTCCTATACCCTCCTTGCCATTGATTTTGGATCACTTGTTGTTCCCTTGCCCCTGGGTTTGTTCCCTGTTGATTTCTAAGACTATAACTCTATTAGAGTAGAAAGCCTCATCTTTCTCCCAGGGAGCAACTCATGGTTTTGAACTATTGACCTTCCAGTAAGTAGGCCAGCACGTAACCACACTAAAGACACACACATGCTGAATCATAGATTAAACACACCTCCCTCTTACTTCCAACCATGTCTGTGGTAGGAAAAAAAAGAAAGCATTACAGAAAGGACTCTTGGAAAGATCACCAATATCCTCTATCCTTGTGAATGTAACAGTGCTATCTCTGGTTCTTCCTCGGATTGACTCATTTCTTTCATGCCAAGTGCTAACCTGTGTGCCAGAGCCTTTTTCAGGTGCACCACGGATCTTTATTTTCCAGGGTCCCCTGCATGCAGGTGGCTGTCCCTGCTTCTTCACCTACCACACCTGGTCAAGGATCCACAGAACCCTAAGTCCACCCAGCTGCCATCCAGTGCGAGCTGACTCAAGTGTGCCCGAGCAGAACTGCGTTCCATAGGGTTTTCAATGGCTGACTTTTCAGAAACTGATAGCCAGGTCCTTCTTCCGAGGTACTTCTCGGTAGGCCTGAAACTCCAACCTTTATGTTAACAGCCACTGCATTTCCCATTTTCTCCACCGAGGTATTTCCTATAGGGGCACAGAGTAGGATTAAAACCACCATGAAGAGATCTGAAAATGTCCACAAGACAACTTGCTTGAAACACACACACACACACACACACACACACACACACACACACCATTGGGAGTTTGCAAAAGGAATAATTTATTTGGCATTATGGAGAGACACTTGTCTTCAATAGCAAACTTGAGCATGGTGGATCAGAGTAAAATGCTTTGTTTGGTTTGGTTTGAGGGTTTAAGTGAAGTGTGACTGCACATGCACTGAGGGAAAAAAAGACATTCCTTAGTGCGTTTCTTTAGTTGAAGGGGTGGAAGTGGAGGCTTTGGCTTTTGGGGCACTATCCTAAAGGTTTCTAACCTCTGACAATAATATTAGTCTCTCAGTGGTCCTTGAGTCACCGTCACACAACTGCTCAGGTGAGGAAATGGACACACAAAAATGAGGCTGTGCGCTGCTGGAAAGACGAAACCCTAAACATCAGAGCTGTTGCCAGGAAGACGACCTTGACTCAAGGTGACCCATGTGCTACAGAGTAGCAATGCCCCCTGGGGCTTTCTTGGCACTCATCTTTGCCCCCAGGTGCTGGTGGGTGGGTTCAAATGGGAAGTCTCCAGGTTATTAGTCAAGTACAGGCTGCTGGTGTCGCCCAGGGACCTTTCTTGAAGATATGACAGAATCGTTTACTGCCCAGAGACCTGACTATGATGATGTCATAGGGTTCTGGTGAGATCGACCTTTCAGGATCTCCACAGCCTAAACTCACCTCCATGAGGATTGCACCAGTGTATGCAATGCCACTCACTACCATTGAGCCAATTCCACCTCCCAGGGACCCTATAGGACAGAGTAGAACTGTGTCTGTGGATTTCTAAGACTAAATCTTTTTTTCCTAATTAATTTCTTTTTTTAATTTAAATTTTATTTTATTGGAGGGCTCATACAGCTCTTATCATAATCCATACATACATGCATTTTGTCAAACACATCTTTACCTATGTTGTCATCATCTTTTTCAAGACATTTTCTTTCTACGTGAGCCCCTGGCGTCAGCTCCTCACTTTTCCCCTTTGCTAAGACTAAATCTTTGTGGGAGTGCCAAGCCTCATCTTTCCCCCTCAGAGTGGCTAGTGGTTTCAAACTGCTGATCTGATGGTTAGCAACACAAGGAATAACCACTGTGCCATAAGGGCTCCTTTGAACAGTGTTGTGTTAGGTATCCCCGGGTCAGTTCTGACCCATAGCGACCCTATGCACCACAGAATGAAACGCTGCCTGGTCCCACACCATCTTGCTCCTGCACTTGAGCTCACTGTTGCATTCACGGGTCAGTCCATCCCATTGAGACCCTTCCTCTCTTCCACTGCCCCTCTACTGTACCAATCATGCTGTCCTTCTCCAGAGACTGGTTTCTCTTAACAACATGTTCAAAGTATGTGAGATGCAATCTTGCCATTCTTGCCGCTAAGGAGCCCTATAGCTATAATTCATCCTCCAGAGTTAGGATGAGCTAACTCCTTCTCCTTTCTCTGGATCCCTTGTCTTCAGATCCCCTTCCATCCTTCTATGACTGGGGTGCTACCCACACATATTCCTTATGAAGAATTTTCCTTCCTTGGTTGTCAAAGCCCCTAGTTCATCCAGCCTACCATCCCCGTTGCATTTCCTTTGCTCTTCTCTTAGCCTGTCTCCAGCACAAAATGAATCTCCTCGCCCCAGTCCCAAAATAAAAGAGCGCTTCTATCAAGATTTATTGGCTCAAGGCGTCCCTCTGATTCCCAAATGAGTCTGCATCTCCAGCATTACAGCACGAAGTCTCAATCCTCCGCCAACCCTTCTCTGATGAACATGCCAGAAATAATTGCTCACATTATGAAAATGCTTCTTTCTACCTATTAGGCTACAAGTATTCCATAAACACGGCGCATCTTAGGAAATGATGTGAGGTAATCTCCCCACCCTCTTGTTTATGGGATTGGAATAGTAGGGAGAACCAGCTTCCTGATGGGCTCCCTGGATGCACCTCCCGCAGGGATGTGAGCAACACTCAGGAGGAAGCCATTTCCTCTGGTTTACCCCCCATTGAAACGGTCCTGCAGTTGATGTTTCCGCTCATTCTCTTTGCTGTCATATAGTCATTTCTTGTCATAGAAACAGTCATTTTTCAGACCCATTGGAATTTATTAGAAAATGTTTATTATTCCTGAGACTCACTGAGAATTCTCTCTGAGACTCTGAGATTCTCTCTGAGAACCTTCATTTAGCATCATCCCCAGCTTACTTCGAGAGAAGGCCTACCCAGCGCTCTGTTCCATATACAGAGGACGGTGGTGGTTCATGGATAGAATTCTCGCATTTTATTTGGGAAACTCAGGCTTGATCCTAGGCTAGTACACCTCAAACCCCATCACTTTATCTAGAGCAATTGAGGCTTGCAAGTTGCTAGGATGCTAAACAGGTTTCAACAGTTTCCAGACTAAAATGCACTAGAAAGCAAGCCAATCTAGTTGCGAAAGTCAGCCAATGAGAGCCCACAGTTCTGACCAGCAACCAACCATGAGGATGGTCCAGGATAGGGTAGCATTGTATTCCGTCCTGTATAGGATCATCCCAGGAGTCAGAGGCCAAGTCAACAGCAGTCTACCCTAACGGTATATTCCACACAGTGGGCCAGGTTTTGTGCCCAGCACTAGGGATAGAGAGATGACTAAGACACACTCTGGCTCTGAGCAGCTTACAGACAAACAAAAGAATAAATACGTTTTATAAACATGTAAGCCTAGTGTGGTAGTTACATGATCTACTGCCAACTTGCAAAGGGAAGGAGTCTAGCCTGTCAATCAGGCCATAGCCCATGAGGCTGCCTTGTGGGTATGGCCTTCTCCTGAGGATTCTGGGAACTCCTGTATTCCTCCCTGGAGGCAGCAGACTCTCTCTGCTTCATCTTCCTACTGACAAGCCACATGGAGCTATGCTGATTGCAGCCAGGGCCCTGGAATCAGAGGAGCCACATTGAGACCCATGCCAGTGCTAAGATGCTTCCACCACCACTGGATCCACAAGATTTTCCACCCACTAGCCTGTGATCTTCCTGCAGTCAGCATCAATGCATGGCTGCATGAGTCTTAAGAGGAATTTATGGACTAGTATTGACATATGGTGTAATTTTGGACTTACGGACTTGATCTGGACTGGGCTGAGATGTTTTCTTAATGTACTATTGCTCTTTGATATAAAGTTCTTTCTTTGCATGAGTGTCTCTGGATTTGTTTCTCTAATCTACTAACACACCTAGAAAAAAACTGAAGCTCTGCGTTTGGGGCTCATTGAGAATTTGAGTCCCACTTTGATGTCGTTTAGAAAGTACAGTAGAGCTGTTGTCAGCTGCATGGAGTTGATTCTGACTAAAGGAGATCTGTGTGTGCCTATTAGACCAGCTTCATAGGTATTTGAGGCTGTGAACTTTTGGAAGCAGATCACCAGGCCTGCTTTCTGAGGATCCTCTGAGTGTGCTCAAGCCACCAACCTGTCAGGGGGTACTCAAATGCTTAACCCTTTGTGTCACTCAGCGATTCCCTTTAAGATGAATGTTTGGGCGAGATCATTTCCATCACTTAGAATTTCATCCTGTTTCCATTTAAAATTTTGACCTCTACTTTTTTCTTGATACCAACGTTATCTCCTGACTACTTTCACTTCTTGAATAAAAGGGCCACCATGCAGAGTAGCTTTTTGACCATCACATGAAACATGTCACATATGGTTTCGTTTTACTTAGGAGGAAAAAGCACTTTCATTATCATTTAAAAAATGATATTTTTAAGCTCTCTTCTAAGTGGAATGGCCAAACTTAGATGATGATGATGATGATGATGATGATGATGATGATGACGATGATTTGGGTAAGTTTTTCCTAGTAGTTCCCACCAAAGAAACAACAATCTGTTCCAAATAAACCAATAACATGAGTAGCACATGTACAACATTTCTTTAAGGTTCTACTGAAGATCACAGTTTGCTCTTTCAGGAAAAATCTGAAATTTTGAAACAATGTGGCTCTCTAATTAAGGTGAATCTAGTTGTGTGAACAGACTTCAGCTGGATTGTCAGCTGTGTCAAAGGAGGATGGCATGGCTAGATGAGCTATAGGTAGCTTCAGTTTCCCCTCTTTGAGCAGATGCAGAAAAGATCGTATTCTGTCTTTGCATGATCCATAGGACACCATTCTTAACCACCAGTGGAGCCCTGGTGTTCTCATAACAACTTCAGACTATGAGTTGAGTATGACACAAAGCATGCTTCTGAATTTTCGGTCAAAATTCTAACTCATCTATTTTTTCTTCAGCTACCACCTGAGCACATATTTCAACAAACTTTTAAACCAAATGCTAAGACTGAAAGTTGATTTTCAGCTTCTCACAAAAGTCAAGCCTTGTAATTTTCACAAACGGGTGAAAATATGAATTAAATCAATTTTGCCTTCTCTTTCCGTATCTAGTTGGTTTCAATAATTTGTAAGACATATATGGGTGTTCATTCAATGTGACTGTTATCTCTGGGATAATCTAGTTGAACTGAGATAAATAAATTGAACGTTTATATATCATGCTGCCTGATTTTATTACTCATTAAATTAATAAGTCCTTTTAAAATTCTCCATTTTAGATAGTGATCATGTCACATATTTTTTTCTGACTAATGTGTTTGGCCATTTTAGCATCAAATGTCAAAATCATGTTGACTCAATTGGGAAAACATCCATTGTTTTCTGTAAATATCATACTGTTAACACCACAAAACACTCATTGTGCTAAGATAAGTATGAGACACATTACTATTCTCTAAGAACATCGGCCCAGTGTAGTTGTTTGCTGATTTTGTCTTTCCTTAGCTATTTTACTCAATTCTAAGAATGTCTCTCTGATTTTTCTTTTCCCTCACAAATGAACTTTCACGTTCTTTGTTTTTTCAAGAACTGAAGATTTCCTAGGCACGGACATCTTCCGTGGGCAAAGGTGGTATTGAGAGCAGATTGTAAAGCAGGTGACAGTATGCATAACACACTCTGCCTTTGAACTTAGAACAAAGTCACTTATTAGCTCTACTGTGTTGCTAAAACAGCTGGAAATGTTCATCCAGAGATGTTTGTCGATTAAAAAGCTTAATGGCCGTCTTCCATTGAGTGCATTGGGATCCAGTGCCATATTTATATCCAAAGGTATTGGTAAGATAACAGCTGCTACTTTGGAATTCTATCTCTTTTAACAATTCTCATAGTATTTCTATGTACTATGATACTTGAGGAGCCTCTGTTACTTAATGGAGTGAGGTATTATTAATGTAATTTTAAGATGGCAAAATAGGCAAGTCAATGAAAAACAGGAATTACATCCTTCCACCCATCCATTCTACTAGCATTTTTTACTGCTAACACACTGTATATTACTCCTTGAATTAATCCATAAAGTATACTGAAATATTTTTAAAGATTTGTTGTGTTGACACTAATAATAACAATGCTAAAATGCCTGGATAGGCCTTAGATAGATAGATTTACTGTAAAACAAAAGTTTACTTCCTTAAGCTTACCATCTATTCAATTGGCATTCACTGCCTACTGCTCTTGATTGAAAAAAGTAGTAAATATAAGTCAAGGCTAAGTTGGAAAGAAATCAGCTATGGATTACCTATGTCTGTTGAGGATTTAGAGGACTTGTGTGATACAAGTAAATGCTTAGGCTACTAACTGAAACTTTGGCGGTTCGAAACCACGCAGAGATAACTTGAAAGAAGGTGCTCTGCTTCCCCAAGCACACAGCCAAGGTCTCATGGAACACAGTTCTCCTCTGATGAGTCAGCATCAGCTTGATGGCAATTGATTTGGTTGCCAGGGAGACTGCGCTGAGAAGGAACAGCTTGTGTGTTCAATATATTTCATGAGTCCAATCTCATTCAACTCCCTGGTTTTGTTGGTAGGGAGCCTGGACTTCAGATAGTTGAAATGACTGGTTTTAAGAAACATTGCTCACAGCGAAGAAGACCTGGTTTAGAACCCAGAGACTTGGAAGTCTGCACAGAAGTTCTAATCATGATGCTGACCTTCGCAATAGGATGCCACTGAGGATTAAAATCTCTACTGACCCCTAAAGAACAACCACAAGGATCAGAGTCTCATTGCTGATTCTGGGAACGGTCCTTTTCCACAGGTGTAAAAACACCTGTCAGAAAAGGGAAATCTACCGCTTTGCTGGAGTTGGAGCTTGGCGATTACATGTGTTTTTCAAAATTCCTGTTTGAAGATGCTCAACAGGAACCGCAGCATAAAGGAGAGATTCTTCGTTACCATATTTGCTCTTGCTTGTTCAAATGACAATATTCTAAGGCATCCCGGCTGCCCAGTCTGCCTCTGTCCGTGTAGGGAGATGCTGTCGTCTGGAAGGAGAAGGGAATGAACAAATTTTGAGCCTGGGAAAAGTGGAAGTAATCCATTTCCCTACAGCTAATCTCCTTGCAAAGCCATAAATATGACACCTTGTTAATGGAAGATCATTAATTCACTCCTCATAAATACCATTCTTATTTCACCAAGATACATTAATTTTCCTAATGCTTTTATTTTCTCCCAATGATAGGGGGAAAATGTGGGCCATGTCATGAAACACAGGAAGCCTTGCCTGAAGCAAGCAAGCATGCTTAGATTTGTTTGGACAATTCACATGAAAAGCAAATGGTACATTTATTTTTCTGTATGAATGCAAATCATAGGCAAATATTGCAAATCTTTATAGGCAAATATTTACCCAGCCCATCAGGAAATATGACTGTGACCAGCACGAAATTGATTTTTCTCCTACAACACAGTCTCTCAAAGAATAGCTTATGGGTTAGACCTTTGCAAATATTGTCATGGAAATCATTTTCTTCCTACAGAACACTATCTGCTTAATGAAAAGAGACATTGGGGCTGTATGCTATACACTTTTAAATATTCAGTGGGAAGTCTTAAGGATCTACAGTCCATTAGGATCCTGTGTGATTTATACACATGTCTTCAGCACTCAAAGCTCTGACCTAATTCAAAATATTTGTAGAAACAACACTATAACACACCTGTAAAGACCAAGGAATCAAAGCAAGAACACTGTAACCTTGAAGTGTTCCACAACTCCTGGCCTTCCTGGGGACTCCCAGCAATCATGAGACAGTGCATTGAAAGCCTCCAGCTTCAGCTATCGCTAGCCTTCATGCATTCATTTCCCGAGTCCCTCTGCCAACTGGTTGTTGCAGTGAGCACAGCAAGAGGGGGCACTTGTCAGAACCATTTAGAAGGTAAAGCAGAATCAATAGTGGCTGATAGGGAGAGAGTTCAGCAAAGAGGTAGCTGTTGAGAATCATGACCAAGGTGGCTAGGGGCCATCTATGAAGCCATCTTCTGAAGACAAGGAATACAAGAGGTTAGTGGTTGGTGTCTAAGAGCAGGAAAGAGCAAGGATGCCTGCACGTATTACCCCAGGCATGCTCCATAGGGTGAAGGAGTGGAAAATGCTATCACAGGATCTGAAAACAAGGAGCAATCTTCTTAGTAAAATTGTGGAAGGTTCTCTGCATACACCCTACACCTCAGAATCTACATCACAGCCTGTTATTGGAACCCTCTGCTTAGCCAGATGGATATTTATAACATATTTAACTATTAAACTTATTCAACATGAACTGTCTGAAAAACATATGAGGGAGTACCCATTAAAAAACAAAACAAAACAAAACAGGAAAAAGCCCCGCTGGGCAGAGCTTTCATAGTATGCATTTTTCCCTCTAGGTGAGGATTGAGCAACTCGCTGAGTTAGTGCACCTAGTGGCATCACCTGGGAAGGCCCTTCTGGTCAGAGTGAATTTTTTTGTAAAAGCAGTTTCACTTATACTTTGTTTCTTTGTGATGGGAGATTTAAGAGAGCAGTCTGCAGCTGTGAAATTTTGCTTCCTTCTGGGGAAAATGCCACAGAAACTGTTGTGATGTTGAACACAACTTATAAGGACAGCACTACGGGAACAACTCAAGTATATGAGTGGTTTTCTTGCTTCAAAAAAGGTGAAATGTAGATTGACGACAAACCTCGTTTTAGACATCCATCAAATTCCTGAACAGATGAAAATGTCAAAAGATGAAAATGTCAACAAAAGTGCACCAGTTTTTGGCAAAAAACAGCATGCTTCCCTTGCCCCGTGCACCTCACTCACTTGACCTCACTCCATGCAGCTTCTTTTTATTTCTGTGAATACAGAAGGGCATGAAAGGACAGCGATTTGATGACATAGAAGAAGTGAAAGGAAAAGAAAACAAGGGAGATGCTGTCAGTCAATCAAACCGATGAGTTTGAAAAGTGTTTCCAAGAATGAAATTGCAGATTTGACAAATGTATTACGTGTGATCGAGAGTGCTTTGAAATTATTAAGGTTGTGTAAAAAAAATTAAATACATAACTTTGGAAAAAATTTTTGCATTGTTGGGGGTACCCCCTTGTATAATGTAACTGTTCTGGAGATTCTGCCAGCCACCTCACTCATTCAGAATAGCCCTCCTATTAAGTCAGAGGTGGATAGACGCACCCCTAGATGGGAGCAGGAGGAGTTCTGTCCCAGCCTCCTACTTCAGACATACTCGTCCTTGGCCTGGTTTTACACAAACCACCACATGTGTAGTGATTGGGACATCCTAGACAGCAAATCAGGAGCCCTGATGGTGTGGTAGGTTATAAGCTGGGTTGCTAACTACAAGGCCTGCAGTTTGAGCCCACCAGCCACTCCACAGGAGAATGATGACGTTTTATGGTGCCGTAAACATTTACACCTTTGAAAACCCACAGGCGCAGTTCTACTCTGTCCTATGAGTTGGCATTGACTCAATGACAGAGCTTGGTTTTGTAGTCAACACACCTAAGCTTTACCCAGAAACCCTGCAGACAACCATTCCTAGGCACCTGTTGGGACACACACCAACAGGTATACAATAAAACAGCCATACCAAGAGAAAAGCTCACACAGGTCTAGAAAATCATTCTTGACCCAGGTCAGTCCTGACCTAGGGAATTTCTGCATACTGGGTTACATGTAACCTGGTAATGCATTAGAGTGCAATCTTCAAGGTTGATAGCTCGAAACCACCAGCAGCTCCTCATAAGAAAGATGGGGCTTTCTACTCCCTTAAAGAGTTGCAGTCTTAGAAATTCCCAGGGACAGTTCTATCCTGTGCTTAGGGTCACTCTGAGTCAGTCTTGACCCGATGGAGTGAGAAATGAGTAGGGTTACAAGCAGGGTGTGACTCGTGGACTCTGGGGTGGACCTGCCCCTTTGACCCTGGGAGGAGGGTCATGGTTAGTGAGCTTGGTTACTAATTGAGAGGTTGATGGAGCAAGTTCACCTAGAGAGTCACCTGAGAAGAATAACCAAGAGATTTACTTAACAAATTCAGCCATTGCAAACCCCAGGTAGTGCACTTCTACTCTGACACTCGTGGAATCACCTTAGAGAGACATCATCCCCGCTCTCGAGGGAGTACATTATAAACAGATGCCCTGCAGTCTGAAATGCAATGGTTCTGGACAGGAATGGGGAATTCATAAATCATGTTCCATGTCTATTTGTAATGCTTATGTACTACCATTAAAGTGGTTAACGTATTAATTGTTAACAACAATGTATTGTGTACCAGCTGCTATGGTTCCCACTTCATGCACAGTGTGCATTAAAACTACATTGCAACATGGGTCTGAACACGTACATTTTACAGATGTATTAGTCTGGGTACTTTAGAGAAACAAATCTACAGCAACTCATGTATAAGAGAGTTTTATGTAAAGAAAGTGTGCATCACGAAAACATCCCAACCCAATGCTGCCCAAGCCCACAAGTCCACATTAGCCCATTAACCCAACACCAGTCCACAAAGTCCTCCACCTCACAAAACAGAGGCAATGATGCCGACAGCAGGGGGAAAGCTGAGTCCGTGAACGAATAAGCATGTCAGCACTAGCAGGGGTCTCCACACTGCTGCTCCAGCACCCAGGGCTGCATCGGGATAGGTCCATGTGGCTTCTCCTTGGGGATGTCTTGTAGGAAGTCAATCTTGCAAGCTGAAGCAGGGAACTGCTAAGGCAGCTGCACCCTGGTGCGACCATCACAAAGCAAGAGACCCGAGAACTAGAAAGGCGAGGCTCACCACCCATTTATCGCTCCACCTTTCAGTTAGCCCCACATGTGATTATCGGCCAGGCTGGCACAATTAACTAACTCAACAGATGAGAAAACTGAGGGCATGGACAGAATAAAAACTTGCCCATGCTACCCAGTAAGTGATGGGGCTGGCACTGGAACCACCCGGTCACTCCACAGGCTAGGTCCACAAAGCCATATGACTCTTTGGTACAATACAGTATTATTGGGGACAAGCTCTCCTGTTTCTATCAAGCTTCAAGCATTTTGGATTATAAGCATACAAGGAGAGAGCCCTAGAGGGGAGAGTCGGCTATTTTCTGAGAGACTGGAAGCTCAGCTGAGAGACTCACATGTTTACTCAGTGGGCATCTGGTGGAGCTACTTTACCCTTGGGGTGGCTTCAAACGTGGCTCCAGTCTTCTCTTCCTGGGTCACAGGGCTGCCCCCTTTGGGAAGAGTACATTCTGCCAGTGACATTTTTATTTATCTCCCTGAGTGAGGAAGTATTTAACAAATCACTCATCTGGAAAGTGAGATTGAATGAACTTGACCCCCTTATCTCCCAGCTATAATGCTGATAGAGCAAAAGAGTAGGTCTAGATATTCAAGTAAAACGATGCGAGATAATATAGTGTTTTCTATGACATTGCACTCAAAATAATCCGTTTTCTTGAACTCAAAAACAAAAAACAAACTCCCTGCCCTTGATTCATAGTGACCCCATAAAGCAGAATAGAATTGCCCCAGTGAGCTTCCAATGCTGCCAATCTTTACAAGAGCATACAATCTCATCTTTCTCCTGTCAAGCATCTGGTGGGTTTGAACTGCTGACCTTGTGGTTAGCAGCCCATGCATGACTCACTACACCACCAGGACTTTCAGAAGATCTCAAATGTGTTGGTTTTGAGACTCCTTTCCTAAATTCTTAAAAATTAGAGCCTCTCTATTTACTCAGTGTTATTATGTTTGTTGTTTTTATATCCCTATCAGTATTTTCTGTTATACATTCAATCGGAAAATTTTTAAATTATATTCATTAATTCCTCTAAAAGGACAATAATAAATCCACTATCTACTAACATAAATAACATTTTTAATTAAAAGAACTGTGATCTCCCAAACAAAAGAAAATGGTGTGAAAACAGCGGTATTGTTTCATTTGACTGTTTATTCTAAACACCTGGCAGACCCTCCCCCTTACTTCCACTATCTAATTCAACGCATCCAGTGCTCGGAAGCCTTCATGCTCGGTTGATGTCCAGACCCTTCAAATGATCGATCCCACTAGACTCTATTACAGACACTGATGGTGCTGCCGGGGAGGTATTGGACCACGAGTCTCCAGGTGCGTAATTCAGACCTACCAGCCATTCCTTGGGAAAAAGATGTTATCTGCCCATATAGTGATGTCTCACCCTGCACCCTGTATAGGGTCCCTATGAGTCACAATTGACTCAGCCATGGCAGGGGGATAGATCAAAGATGATAAAATTGTTACAATTAAAGAACAGATTTATCTGTATAAAAAGTTAGATACAGATAAATGTATACCATACACTGCTATATTATTTGCATTTCAAAAATTAAAACAATTCATTTTATTGCCTTAATTCTAAGATCTGTACGTACTTTGACACTTTTCACCTCTTTGACGCATATGACAAATGGTATATGCTCAATGTAATATTTTGTTCTGTTCTAAAAAAGGCTATTTTGAAATCAATTGTAGTTTAGGATGAAATAAAATATCATCAACTATTACAAATGAGGGACAATTTAAATTAATGAAATTACATGATTCCATTAAAATTATGTTTTAAAGCCTATTTACCAGGAGTACTACAAAATTCGACTACCTTGTCCAGGCATAAAGTTCTTTAGTTTTTGTTTGTTTCTTATTTAAAGTTCTTTAGTTTTTGTTTTTTATTTAATGTTCTTTAGTCTTGTCAATGTCTTGCAATGTTTGACAGAGTCACCACTGACTTTAATTGATGTTTAATATTCCATTGTGTGAACTTGCCAGAATTCTTTTATTCATTCCTCTATAGTTGGAGTGTTTGGTGGTTTCCATCTTTTTGCTATTATGGAAATTGCTGCAATAAACATAGGTGTGCATATATGTCTGTCCATGTGGGGTTGTTGAGATCCCTCATTTTGACACCTTCCCGGTCCATTCACACACAACATGCTCATGACCCAAATCTGAGGGGAGAGTGTATATTCTGAAGGTTGAAAAGCAACAGGGGCATCAAACGTGATGGTGGTTTGGGAAGCTTGTCCTACATCATCGAGTTGCTGCTGAATCGATTTTAACTCATGGCGGCCTCCGTACGTGTGTCAGGGTACATCCGCGCTTCGCGGCATTTTCAGTGGCTGGGTCTTCAGAAGTAGATGTCCGGGACTTTCTTCTGAGATGCCCTTCGGTACACTTGAACTTCAATCCTTCTGTTAACAGCTTAATAAGCCCCAGTGACGTAGTGGTTACACACTGAGCTGCCAGCTGCAAGATCAGTAGTTGAAAACCACCAGTCGTTCCAAGGAAGAAAAAGCTTTCTACTCCCATATTACAGCCTCAACAACTCACTGGGGTAGTTCCGCCCTGTCCTACCAAGTCCCTAGGAGTCAGAGTCAACCGCCTGGCAATGAGCTGTTAGCAGCTGAACTCTGTGAACCACGGGCACCTCTCTAGGATCCCTTCATCCAACATAGGAAACAGGTAACCTTGGAAAATGACCATTGCTTTTGTTTTCCATTGAAGTAGTTTGTCCACCTCCTCTAGAATATTCTCCTTGACGGACTTTGTCCACAGTCTTTCAGTGCTCCTCTGTCTATGTTTTTCTTAGAACCGTAAAACCCCTCCGATGTATTATTTATCAGCGTCCTATTTTAGTCTTCTGTCGAAATGGACTCAATGACAATGGGTTTTGGTTTGGGTTCTGTTTCTTTTCTTTGTTTTCTCTTCCATCCCATGTGAGCCATGACCCAGAGTGTAGTTTTTAAATTTTTTACAACAACAACAAATTATCTATTTTGTTAAACACAAGAAAACCTCTATCTCAGGAAATGGGTCTTTAGTTTTCATTTTATTTTCCCTGCACTCCACCCCATGATATACCAATACCTAGGCAAGGAGCCCTAGTACTGCTGTGGGTTAGGCATGGGGCTGCCCACTTCAAGGTTGGTCGTTCAAACCCATCAGTCTTCCCAGGAGAAAGATGAAGCTGTTTGCTACCAGAAAGACTTATAGTCTCAACTCCGTAGGGTTTCCGTGAGTTGGAATGGACTCGATGGCAGTGGTTTTGTGTTTGGGGAGGTAAAGAGTAGAGAGAAAGTTGAGGTTCACTGCTCCGGTCAAGATTTACAACCTCTGAAACCCCAGGGAACAGTTCTATCTGCCCTGGGTCACTTTGAGTTGGAATCAACTCAATGTTGGTTGGTTTAGGTAAAAATTGGAAGGAGATACAAGGGACAAAAATACTAAAGGCCAGATTATTCTCCAACAAAATAGATGGTTGGTTGAATGTAAACATAAACAATAACCTTTACCAAGTAAAGTGAGGCTTTCTGTGTCGTGGCATTTCATGTGCATTAGCCTCTCACTATCCTCTAGAAATTGGTTCTAGGGCCCCAGGAGACACCCACATCTGCAGATGGTCAAACCCCTTATTTAAATTGGTGTGCTATTTGCACATAGCCTATGCACTTCCTTATGGATACCTTAAACCACCTCTTGATGCTTCTACTTAATATAATTTTCATGGCATGAACATAGCACTTCACACTCCCTGTTAGCCACCTTGGGATTGCTTTGACCACTTCATCTTTTATATCTTCCTCCAATATTTCCATCTACACTTTACGAAATCTGTGCGTATGGAAACCACAGCTATAAAAGGTTAGCAATAACAAACTTTCATTTTTAAAAAATGCTTTCTATAATTCAAATGTCTACTGGAGACATGTGTGACATGATTTGATAAAAGCAAGAGAGTCCTTTTGATAAAAAGAAAAAAAATGTTTCTTTTCTTTGAAAAAACCTTCTTCCATTCTACCTTCTAAGAGGAAAGGTATTATTTACATCTTGTATAGAATGGCTGGAACGAGGTTTAAGTGTTTGATCTGGCACACGACAGAAAACGTAATTTCCCAGTTCTTCCTGTGCTTTGTCTGAAGCAGGTAGCTTGGGAGTCGCAAAGGAGGGCAGGGAGTATGGTGGGGTTGGACAGACCTGAACTGTTGGCCTTTAGAGAGAATGGAAGGCATTCATCCATGAGGCCAGTGAATAATCACAGTTTGCTCATTGTAGAGCCCAAGCCCTAGCATGCATTCTACAAGGTTTGTGCAGTCAGCCAAGGGGTTGATTTAATAGCTGCAGAGAGTCTTACGTGTGAAGGGCTTGCAATCTGGTGACCAAAATAGACATACGAAGAATAAACTAGGGCAAGTGGCAAAGGTCTCCTTTGATGCACGAAAACAGTAGGCAACAGCATGCTCCAGTTGGTAAACTCAGACAACTAGTGGGAGGGAGATTCACAGCAGAACGAACTGTCCTTCCTCCGCTGGGAGGATCCCGGGCTGTGATATGTGAACGGGGACTCGGGCACTGCTACCTCTAGTGAAGAACCCGCTCTAGTGGAACTGACTCTGACGTGGCAGCCTCCCGTGTGCGAGAGGAGACCTGCCCTCACAGGGCTGGCGATGGTTGAGCTTTCAGGCTGTTCTTCCAAGACACTTGCAGGTGGACTCAAACTGCCCCTCTTTCTGTGAGCGGCCAAGCATGCTGGCCATCCAAGGAGTCCACGGACGGACGCAGAGTCTCACTGATCTTCCCCTTCTTTTATGTACTTTGAGGTTATGCTACTTGCTCACATTTCAACCTTCAAGCTCCCCTCTCAGCCGTCAGCCTCGGAGTCAGTTCATCTGTCTTCTGTGGATGGCTGGTCACCCAGCACATGTCTTGAAAAGCCATCTGATCTATTTGTATGGAGACAAGCCACCCAAAGAAGACACCTCTTTAAACTGTTAGTAGTTTCACAGCTGTTTTGCCTGGTATCATGTCTAACTTTACCATTTCTCATAAAGAAAACACACAAGGGTGTGCATGGGACACACACACACACAGACACACAGACACACACACACACACACACACACACACCAGTTTATTCTCCTTCAACATAGATTATTGGCTGAATGAAAGAATAAACCAAAGCAATCTGCAATAGATACAGGTAAACACACATAGCCCCCAAGTGGAAGGGCTGAGATATGCATCACAAGGTCTGTAGAGACACAGGGGCAATCTCAGCACATCTTGCCTGATAAAAATGAGCTGTCACCTTCTGCTTGCTCACATACTTTCTACTCCCTCAACTTCAACACCACTTGGTCTTAGGGCTTCTATCATTTCGTTTTCTGGCTCCATTTCCATGACAGCCAGAGCTGTCAGGCAGAGCCAGTAAGTTAACTCCTTTGATGTCTCCTTAGGTATTTCCTCAAGCACTGCATACATCAGCACTGTGATTGCTAAGTTTAAAAAAACAAACCTGCTCCACCTTTTCTGTTCAAATCAAAGCCTGAAGGGTGTGGGGGAAATGCCGTCAACCTAGGAGACAGACAGTGCCCAGACGCATGCACGCACAGCTCCACAGACCACACAACCACCAATAAGGAAATGCATTTCATTTGAGCTTGTCCAGAAGAGATGGACAAACAAAAGAGAAACACGAGATGAACAAATAACAAAAAATTACTTAAAAGTCCAAATTTTTGTGCTGATAACAAGGAGGTGGGTCTAACTCGGGATAACCATTTATTGAGGAGAACACTGTATTGCTTAGCACCTAACATCACCACGTAACATGCATATGTAGACAATGTGCAGAGAGCACATAGCAAACTAACATAAGGGTGTGCTGTCTGCAAGAAACGTATGAGCATGTGCAACCATGCAAGATATAGAATCATACTCACTATATAGGCTTTATCTTCCTCATCTCTTCCAAGATCTTGTCCTGTCACATCCAGAGCCTTTTCCCCCCATACAGTATGTTTACCAATGAACCACATAGACAGTTAATGGGTTTGACGATTTTACGAATGAGTGATGCTCACTTGTCAAGGGGCTTGAAGAGGGAAACGTCTGCGAAAACCTAGCTACATAGGACGGGCTCACAAGTTAATTGAGCAGTGTAGAGAAAATACAGGCCCATCTTCTGACAGAATCTTTTCTTTATTCTAAATATCAGGATGAACAACTGAATTTTTAAAGTTTCATCAAATCACTAGGGAGCCTCGGTGGTGGAGTGGTTATGTGTTGATTTGCTAAACTCAAAGTTAGCAGTTTGAAACCACTAGCTTCTCCATGGGAGAAATACAAGCCTTTCTACCACCGTAAAGAGCCACAGTCTCAGAAGCTCACAGGGGCAGTTCTACCCTGTCCTGTAGGGTAATTATGAGTCCTAGTCACCTTGATGACCTTGGTTGGTTTGGGTTGGTTTATCCAATCACCTAGTGTGCTGGGTTGACTAAAGAAATAAATCTAGAGAGACTCATATATATGTAAGAGAAAGCTTTATATTGAAGAGTTAGTTAGTTTATTATGCCAACCTGCCTGATATTCACATGTGGGGTTAATTGAAGGGCGGAGAGATACATGGCTTGGTGAGCTGTGAGCCTCACTTTTCTAGTTCTCGGGTTTCTTGCTTTCTGATGGTCAGACCAGGGTGCAATTGCCTTAGCCTGTTCCTTGATTCAGCTGGCAAGGCTCACTTCCTGCAAGACATCCCTGAGGAGAAGCCACATGGACCTGCCCCAATGAAGCCCTGGGTGCTGGAGCACCCATGTGGAGACCCCTGCCAGTGCTGAGATGCTTACACATTCACTGACTTGGCTTTCCTCCTGCAGTCGGCGTCATAGTGTCTGTTTTGTGAGATGGAGGAGGACTTTGTGGATTGGTGACGGACATATGGGTTAATGTTGGACTTGTGGGCTTGGGCAGCACTGGGTTGGGATGTTTTCTTGATGTGCACTTACCCTGTATAGAAAAACTCTCTCTTATATGTGAGTTTTCTGTGGATTTGTTTCTCTAATGTACCCAGACTGACCCAAAGAGCAATTGTATATAAAGAAAACATCATAGCCCAGTCCAGATCAAGTCTGTAAGTCTGGTCTTAGCTCATAAGTCAGATACTAGTCCATAAATCCCTCTTCAGACTCAGGCAATCGCATGCAATAATGCAAAATGCAGGAAGCTCACAGACCAGTGGCTGCAAAGTTGTGTGGATCCAAAGGCAGCGGAAGCGTCTCAGCCCTGGCTTGGGTCTCCACATGGCTCCTCCGGCTCTCCGAGTATGGCTCTTCATCAGGAAGGTGGAGCAGAGAGAGAGTGTGTGGTGGTCTGCCACCAGCGAGAAAGAGAGGAAGTTCCCAGAATCCTCATGAGACGGCCATGTGCATCAGGAGACATCATTAGGCTGTGACCTGATTGACAGGCTAGACTCCACCCCTTCACTTATTTCTCCAGTTGACATGAAATTATGCCCCCTAGCTTTTATACATAGTATAAAAGTTCTCTAAGGGCTGATCAACCAAATAAACAAGCCCTCATAAACCAAATATAATACACCCTATACATGCTTACCCACACACATGCGTGCTATGTCTAGCAACTCAAACCAAGAAGTATAAGAAGCAACAACAAAACCTAGTTGTCATCAAATCAATCTCAACTTACAGCAACCCCGTAGTGTCATAGTATTGTATCACAGCAGAACTGCACATGACAGGGTTTTCAAAAGCTGATATTTTGGAGGTAGACTGCCAAGCCTTTCTTCCTAGGCACCTGTGAGGGGGCTTTTTGAAACTTCAAAGTGTTTAGCTCTTTCCTAGGTTTTTCCTGGTTCATTGGGAAAATATGAACTTCTCAAGGGCATATGTTGTGTTTTCTACTTCCTTTTCATCCCTCATAGCATTCTATTGTTGGGGGTGTATTAGGTGCTCCGAGTATATTAAGAGACTTAAGTATATGTATGATCCAGAACATAGCTCAATTATTAGAAGATTTTAAATTAATATGTTAAAGGTTATGTTTTAATTACATCTCTTTCCTACTTAGTATCATACCAGTGTGCTGGAGGCCAATTGATAACAAGAATACTGTCCCCGCTGGCCGGGAGCACACAGCGAGCTGATGAAACAAGACTAGTGGAGATGAAAACAGCTCATGATTAAAAACAGGATGTAGTAAGCATCCCATTGTAGCATCTCGGCCGCTCTTTGGGAGGAGAGGAGGAGCAGGTGGTGCAGGCAGCAGCAATGACCCACGATGGGCCTATGGGATGTGCGAACACAGAAGAGGAAGGGAGTGAATGAAACATGAGCAGCAGTACGTTTTTCTTTGCAAACTGAAATATGAAAGTAGATGCATTGTGGGTTATTTATTGACAAGCCCAAGTCATGCAAATGTATTTTTCTAAAAAAAAAACAAAAGACTAGCACGATCACAGAAGTTAGGAGAGAGCAAGAAGAGATGGCTGAGATGAGCTTAACATGGTAGATTTGTTGACAAGTTTGTGTATTTTCCAGTTGCCACGGAGCCGTCTCTGTCTCTTGGAAACCCCGTGTGTGTCAGGGCATAATTGCCTTCCATTAGATTTTCAGAGGCTGAAGTTTTTAGCCTCTCCTCCCAAGCACCTCTGGACAGATTGGAACCTTCAACCTTTTGATGAGCAAGACAGTGTGCTAACTTTCTGCCCCAGCCAAGGACAAGCTAGGTTGGCAGCTAAGCAGAAATGCATGATGGGGGATAGACAGGTGGACCTCATCAGAGCAGGACCTCAGCTGCCCTGTTCCTCTTGTTAATCAAAGACCTTGTGCTTAGAACTGTGTCCCAAGGCAGCCTCTCAACAGGTCCTGGTTGGATAAATCCGTCAATCTTGGAGCATTGTTTCCAAGGCTGAATGTGAGGCCCAGCTGGCGCACACCCAAGCGGAGCCTGTGTAGAGACCTGTGCTTTGTTTGTTTTCCTGAACGGGCTGGTCTCCGGGGGTGTTTGCTAAAAATACGGGGCCACTTCCCCATCAGCGTAAAGGTGAAAGAACTCAAGGAACGCTCTCTTCCCTTCACAGGTGTGGGGGTGAATGGTCTTTGTTTTTCCTTAATCATTTTATTGGGGCCTCATACGACTCATCGTCATCCATACATGCATCCATTGTGTCAAGCACATTGGTACATTCGTTGATGGTCTTTTCCAAGTAGATTTGCTCCCTCTCCGGCCCAAGGGTTTTGAAGTTGGATTATTCTTCCAAGGTTCACCTGGCAGCCCAGGCTCGTCAAGCCGGTGCACTCACTCAGCCCATTACAAGCAAGTCCTTGTTGAGTCTGCTTGCCCTTGTCGACGTCGTGCTGCGAGCTGTGTGTGTGCAGTACAGGGTATGGTGCATAGTCACTTTGAATCTATTCAGATCCTCCGGATGCGCTTCAACGGAGTGCAAAGAGAAGGCGCACTGGTGGCATCTTGGCTTACACAATGGGCTGCTAAACTCAGTGTCAGCAGTTTGAATCCACCAGCCGCTCCTCAGGAGAAAGAGGAGGTCGTTTGCTCCATTAAAGATGAGAGCCTCAGTAAACCCAGGAAGCAGCTCTCTGGGCAGTAGAGTGGCTCTGAGTGGCCATGGGATCAGCCTCATGCCAGGGGTGGGCGAGTAAACACGGAGGCAGGATCTGCTCCCAGACTTACAGGATTGATTCTGGAAAAGAAGTGCTCCAAGCGTGAAACTTAGATGAGTGGCGATGTCATCTGACAGGCTTTTTATCTTTTTTTAAAAAGATCACTCTATTGGGGGCTCTTACGGCTCTTATAACAATCCATACATCCATTATATAAAGCATATTTGTGCATATGTTGCCATCATTATTTTCTACACATTTACTTTCTATTTGAGGCCTTGATAGTTCCTCTTTTTTCCCTCCCTCCCTCCCTCCTCCCACCCTCGTGACCCTTGATAAATTGTAAATTATTATGATTTTCATATCTTACACTGACCGCTGGTACCATGTTTTGTGTCTTATCCCAGGCCTAAAGGTACCTGTGATGCCTCCGGGTTTTTCGGAGAAAGTATCTCGCTCTCACAATGTTCACCCCTTCTTGGGTGGAGAACAAAGAGCTTCTCTCCAATGTGCCCGTCTCTTTCTAGCGTGGTTTCCTGAGTGATTCAGAACGATGAAGATCAATGTCCCCCAGATTGGACCGAGTGTCTGTGCTTTGCTTTCTTTCAAAAAATGCTAAGGTAAGTAAACAGGTCTTGCTGCTAGGTTTTCCAGCTGATACAGGCACAGATCAAGCAAAACCCATGGATGGCTGTAGGCAAGCTCTCTCAGTAACACACTTGTCTGAGTCTCATTAGGGTACCTGGGGGAAGAAAAAAAAAAAAGCTTACCTTTTTGTGCCATGTGTTGGGGGTTGGGGGTGGGGGGATAACTTTGAGATCAAAGTTACTCCAGTGAACATCGACCCCAAACATTGAAGTTTGGGGGAAGGCTGTTCCCCCTAAAAGAATCATTTTACCTGGATCGAGTGTTTTAAGGGAGCTTGAGAAGACCAAGACCCGGGAGATGAATAAGACAGAGGGGAGCTCAGAAGATATGAAGAACTTTTATTCAGGATTCCAAAGAAGTAGTGGTGACAGATGTTAAAGGGCATGGGATGAAGACAACTTAGGAAAATGGAAAATTGTGCTGATGAGAAAAAGGCCAGGAAATGTACACCCAGAAAATGCCCCCCACCCCAAGTCACAATGATGCTCACTCCTTGAGGGTACCAAAGACTCTGAATCTCACTGGGACACCTTACTGCGTCCACCCTCCAGCCCTGACCTTGCTCCTTCAGACTTCATATTCCCACCTTTCAAAGAACATTGAAAAGTAGCATGATCCGAGTCCCTCAAAAACGCCAAAACTGCTGTTATGACGTGGTATAGATTGAGGAGAGTGGCATTCTCCCAAGAAAGGTAAGAGAATGCAGACACCCTTGGCAAGAAATGGCAGCTTCACATTTGATATTTTTGTCTCATGGAGGTTCCCATGATTGAGTAGCAATTCTTTAGGAATTAGCTTCCTATAAAATCCTTTGTAATGTCTTCGCAAGGTGTTCTCAGAAATAGCAAAAACATAAAATGATTTATTTTCTCTGTATTTTATTCTCCAATAAAGGCTTCTTACTTGCTTGTTTCTTTTGTTTGTCCAACGGCTCTCCCAGGCCCCATTCCTCTAAAGTTGAGCCAAGAATTAAAGAGAAGGATTTCCCAGGGGCCTCTCGAGTGATTTAAGGGGTCCTGGTCGTGCTGTGGACATGGTGTTGGGCTCCTCACTGCTCCTCACTGGTCGGTGGTTCAAACCCATCAGCCAGTGGTCCGCAAAAAGATGAAGCTGCCTGCCTCCCATACAGCCGCCGGAGATTGTAAATCTCAGAGGCCCTATATGAAGTCACCATGAGTTGGAAGTAAAAGCTAAGAACAACAACTAAAAACAATAGTTCTGACGGGATAGTGGATTATGAGTTGCACAGCTAACTGCGAAGTCGGAAGTTTGAAACCTCCAGCCACTCTGAGGGAGAGAGATGAAGCTTTCTGCATCTGTAAAGAGATACGGCCGAGGAAACTCATGGGAATCACTCTAGGTCGGAATTGACTCCCAAAGCAGTGAGGTTGGTTTGGAGTTTCACAGTTATTGAGCACATTCTATGTCCTTTTGATAAAACCATGATGCCATTTAATACTCAACTACCTTTTAGGGATGTGCTTTTTTAGTTGTAGAATCTGAGGCTTTGAACAGATTGAACCCCCTGTCCAAAGACATCTAGCTGAGTGTGTTAGTTTAGGTAGACTAGAGAAACAAATTCATAGACGCTCATATGTTAAGGTGACCAGATTTTATCATTGGTAAAGCGGGACAAAAGCGGGACACCATTGATAAAACTCATATCCTGGTGAAATAGCCACATGGCAGCCGAAAACCGTATACCCTAACTTGTCGTGCATTCTTTCCAAAAATTGGGACTTTTTAAAAGCGCAACGGGACCCGGGAAAAATTGTTAAAAATTGGGACTGTCCCGCTGGTCACCTTATCATATATGTATAAGACAGAGCTTTATATAGAGTAAATATCTATTAAGAAAACATCCCAGCTCAGCCCAGATCAAGTCCATAAGTCCAATAATATCCCACATGTCCAGTACCAGTCAGAGTCAAGCAACACATGGAATGATGCTGAGTGCAGGAAGATCACAGGCTAGTGGGTGGAAAGTCTTGTGGATCCAGTGATGGTGGAAGCATCTAGCGCTGACGTGGGTGTCCGAGGCTCTAGCTCCAAGGCTCTAGCTTCCAACAGCATAGCTCCATGTTACCTGTGAGCAGGAATGTCTCACAGGGAGTGTGTGTCCCACCTCCAGCGAGCTCTTTATCTCCACCAAGCTGCAACCTGATCGACAGGCTAAACTCCACCCCTTCGCTTTTAATAGTCTCAAATTGACACCAGATTCTGTACCTGCCACACTGAGTATCCATACTAGGATACCTAATAATAAGCAAGGTAAACACTGGTTTACTTGTGCTTACTTACTAATCTACTGTGAACAGTTTCACATGGGTTTCATCTACTACTAAGTCCTTGCCGGCCTTGCTTATTGGGAACCAACCCAAGGCTCAGTGGGTCTGAGCTGTGCTGAAAACAGAGTCCATATTGTTCAGGCTGTCCTCAAATTTCCTCAGGCAATTACGTAAATAAAAGCGAAAACTCTTTTCTGTAAAACAAAGGGTCCGTCTCACTACCTCATAGTCACAACTCTTTACATTGTCTGCTTCTGCTTGGCACGTAAACTTGAGTTCTGCTGAACACTCCATCAAATGTATATTGCCGCCATGAATAACCCCTCCGAGCGTCCACAATGCCAGGAAGTGTATACAGATTGACCATGGGGGAGGGGGAAGGGAGACCAGAAAAAGCTATCCCATTTATTAGGCTGATATATATACTTCTTCAGTGAGCATGTGTTATTTTTATCACAATAAACCTGTTTTAGAAATCAAATGGTTAAAATATTAATCACTGTCATCTTTAGACTTGGCAGAAGGTTAATGCGTTGTTTCGTTTTCTTTGAGGATGAAGGTCAGATTTTAAAAGTGATAAAATACATTTGTAACAAAGAAAGTGGGGGAGAGGGCCTAGACGGCGATTGTAATTGAGGAGCCGGAGCAGGGCACACTTAGAAATGCTTTAAGGATAAGCTAGAGTAAGGGTCGGTCAGTCTGCTTTTCTGTAAGCCTACCGCATATCAACAAAGAAAATTCAGAGTTCCTCTTGTATCTCTCTAGTCCCAGCCTTCTCTCAAGTTAGCTTGAACTGCTTTTTCTTCTACTTAACAAGGGTCATAAAACGCCTCCAAAGCATGGTGAACAAGAAAAAGCGCATCTAAGTCACAGGTTCTGATGGCTTCATAGCCCCTGTCTCACTCCCCTCCCCTTTAAACAGGTGCCCCGCCAAGCCCTTTCCATAGAGTGCCCACTATGGGCATGTTGTCTGATGACGTCCATGGCATAATGACCTGCCTTATCCCTGAACCTTCGGATTTACTTCCGCCCTGGACAAAGAGGAGGAAAACCACACAGTTTACTAACCACCTTCTGTTTCAGGCACTCCCCTCTCTGTGCATTTATACCTGCCAATACCCTTGCAAGGTAGTGAGTGTCGTCTTTGCCATTTTACAAACGAGGAGGGTAGCCTGCCAAGAGGGTGCGTGGCACACCTTCTTGTTAGTTGCCATGGAGTGGATTCTAGTGCATGGAAACTCCGGGTGCACAGACTAGAAACACTGAATAGGGCTTTCAAGGCTGCGCCCTTTGGGAAGGAGATCACCAGCCCTTACTTCCACCGTGCCTCGGAGTGGGTTCCTGTCACCAACACTGATGAACAGTCCACCTTTGGACAGACTTAAGTCCCTGTGCCACCCAGTGACTGCCAACTGATGGTGCCAACTGATGCCAATCGCTGAACTGATGTTTGCAGATCACGTTTCCCTCTAACACACAGTGTGGTAGCAGTGACCGTGCCATACACGACCCGTGCTTTCTTATTAGCATTGGCATTGTTAATATTCATGAGTGCCGTCGTTTTTTGGATGCGTGCTAAGAACCTGCAGGCTTCTCTCCTGGGTTCTTAACTTTCAAGGGGGCTGCTTATCCTTTGTTTAAGTGAGTCCAGGTGGCGCAATGGTTAAGGCGCTCGCCTGCCAACCCCAAGCTTGGTGGGAGAAAGATGAGGCCATCCGCTTCCATAAAGAGGTGTTGTCATGGAAACCAGAAGGCGCGGTCCCGCTCCATCCCGTGGGGTTGTATGCGGTGGAATGACCCAACCCTGGAGGGTCATTTATGGACAAAGTGAACAAGTTTAAGTTCATCAAGGATTAGAGCCTTCTCTCAAAGGATGTTTCTTCCTTTTCAAAACTCTTTCATTGATGTAAAAAAAAAATTGCAGAAATGCAACATTTCCCATTGAAACCTTTTTTCACGTGTGCAATTCAATAAAGGCAGTCACATCGGCTGGGTGCAACCATCGCCAATGTCCTTGGCCAAATTCCCCATCCCCTCCACACACAAAAATTCTATGCCATCTAAAATATGTTCAAAACCCATTTCTTTCTGAACCATGATCGCCTGTGGCCAGAATGGTGCCATATAGAATTGATACGTCTCTGCTCATGCCACCAAGACTGTCCTGATTACGTAAGCTCACAGCAGAGCAACAAAAAGAAAATGAAATTGGGGTGTGGGTGGGGAGGGAACATCCACCCACTGCAGCCCCCACTGCTTCCTGGAGCCCTGGGAGGTACAGAAAGTTACTGTGCTCGACTGCTAATGGAAAGGTTGGAAGTTTGAAACCTCCTAAAGGAGCCTCAGAGGAAAGGCCTGGTGACCTCCTGCTGAACAGTCAGCCGCTGAAAGCTCTCTGGGGAACAGGTCGACTTTGATCCCAGGTCCCAACAGGGTCGCTGTGAGTCGAAGCCATCTCCCTGGCAAGGGCTCAGTTTGGTTTGTGTTCCCCGCCTCCTGCCCTTGGGCACACTGGTAGGGGACCTAGAGGGGCCTGCGCTTCAAGATCCTCTTCAGTGATAGATTTCTCTTCTCCCAGGGGGTTACCTAGGCACAGACACGGAGTCAAAAGAGAGTCATGGCTGGACAGGCCATGAGGTTTTCTGGTAAGTGCAGATCTGTCATTTTGCAGATGGAAAACTAAGCACGGAGACAGGGTTCAAGCACCCCTGAGGCCAGACCTCCCTGGGTCTCCCCATTCCAAAGAGAAATCCCCACAGGAACCAATCCAAATCCCCTAACCTGAGGGGACACCAAATCACCTGCCGGGTTTGTTAAAACACAGAATGACGAACCTCGGTCCAGAATTCCTGAAATCTGTGGTGTGGGCACTTCCAACAAATCCCACCCCCAAAATCCAAACTCACTGCCAATGAGTCCATGCTGACTCAGAGTGGCCCTAGAGGACAGGGTCACTGGGTAGACCTATTTCTGGCCGTGTCACTCCTTATGCGAGTAGAAAACCCTGTTTTCCTCCCCAACAAATTCCGGTCAGTGAGTGCCCACCTCAGAACCACTGCTGTGGTGTAAGAGGAACGGGAGGCATTCTCAATTCGTGTTGCTTCAGACTTTAAGGTGTAAGTAATGGCCAAGTTCAAGTCCAGGAGTGAGTTTGGGAAAGTGGTGTCTCAGGGACTTTCATTTCACTTGGGCAAGGGACATAATTTTTCCACAGTGAGGTGAGCTAGAGGACAGGTGGTGCTGGCCACCGCCCGGCCCCTGCAGGAAAACAAGGTCACATTATCGGCCTGTCCAGGGGGAGCTTTCATGCCGCCGAGTTGTCCTTGGCAGTGCCCCGCTGCTTGTTGTCATGGAATTCACAGCTGCTGTGTCTGTGCCCTGTTGTGGGACATGCTGAAAACGGAGCACCGGGAAATCTTATCCACAGAGCCAGTGTGTCCCTTGGCAGCACATCACACTGACACGCTCTTCTGCTCTGGTTTCAAGCGAACAGGTCAGGATCCCCAGGGAGTGTTGCCTCCCATTTGGTTGGCATCCACGCAGCTGCTGGCACTACTTTATCTATGATTCCTACCCAGCAGGATAAGTTCTTGCCAAAACCAGTTGGCCTGGTCCTCTTCAGTGATAGATTTCTCTTCTCCCACGGTGTTACTTAGGAAGAGACATGAGCCAAAAGAGAGTCATGGCTGGACGGGGCCTGTGAGGTTCTCTAGTAAGTCCAGATCTATCTGTTATTTTGCAAATGGAAATCTAAGCACTGAGATGGGGAACAAGCAAACCTGAGCCCAGATCTCCGTGGGTCTCCCTATCTGGAAGAAAAAACCCCCACAGGAACCAGCCAAGGAGAACTAACCAGGCATCAGGGGTTAGGACCAAGTTTCAAGAAATGTAGACCAATTATGGGAGATTTTGTGGAATCACTTCCAAAACCAACCCAAACTCATGACCGTCAAGTGGGTGCCAACTCACAGTGCCCCTTTAGGCCAGGGAAGAGTTGCCCTTGTGAGTTTTTGAGACTGCAACTCTTTACAGGAGTAGACAGCCTCAACTTTCTCCCCCTAAGCGGCTGGTGGTTTCAAACTGCTGACCTTCAGGTTACCCGTCCAACGGGTAATCACTACTGTGAAATCCTTAGGTGGTGGAAATGGCTAATTCACTTGGCTGCAGGCCGAAAGGTTGAAGGATTGAGCCTACCCAGAGGTGCCTTTAAAGAACACTGGGTCCATTAGAACTGCTCCTGTGAGTTTCCGAAGCCCTAGCTCTTTATCGTCATAGAAAGACCCGTTTTGTTTTCTTCCTCCGCCCCCCAAGACTTTTGAAGAAAGGTCTGGCAAACGACTGCAGAATCCGCCATGGCAAACCTGGTGGAGCACAGTTCTTCTCTGCCACACATGGGTTCTCCATGAATCAGAATTTGCTTGAGGGTCACTGATCTGGTTAATGGTCATCGTGAAAAATGCAGCTCCGCTCCCTACTACGTGTCCCCCTGTTCGTCTCTAGGTTTCTTCTGCCTACATCATCCCCTCGACACAGCCCACCCCAGGAGCCCCGGCACGTGTTGGGCTGCTAACCAGAAGCTTGATAACCACCAGCCGCTCTATGGGAGAAAAATGAGGGTCTCAGTCTTATAGCTCAAAACTGTGTCAAATTTGCCAAATTATTTCTTTCAAGGTAAATGAGGTGACTACAAAAAGCACAACGCATTGCCAATTTTGTTTGCTCCAGGTACTTGAATGAACCCGGTGTTTGCCCAAGCTAGCCCAGTAATTCGGCTAGTAGATCCCAAATTGAAATCAAGGCTTGGCTTTTTGCGGGTGAACAATCCAACACTGACCTTAGCTAATTCCTGCTTTTCCGTTCTGTGGCCTCCAGTGTTCAGCACCCTTGGACATGACCCCAGGAAACAGAGGTATTGTTTGTTCTCAGGAACAGGATCTATTATGTTCTTAGGACTCTAATTGCTTTTATAACCCCCAGTGCAGCAGCAACCATGTAAACTGCTCCTAATTAGAGTAGTGGGATTAAGACAGCGTTCAGTCCTTAAAATGCCAGAGAGGATTTCAGATGTATTTAATCTCCAGCAATTAGTCCAGAATTTATTTCATGATCACAGCCTGCCCCCTGTAGTTTAATGAGGGTAACTACAGTATAGCCCTGTGGTCTCTCCCAGCCACCCCCAAAAAAGGCAAATTGGAGGAAACGCATGTGGGAGTCTGGGGTCAGCATCCATTAAAGAAGCATTCTAGGTGTTATAGAATGGTCATTTCTCACCCTCTTTATTTGTTCTGGAAGGGAGACTATTAATCTTTCTAAAGTAAGGACTTAGAAAGCTCTGGAAAAGCTTCTATCCCCAGATCTGTCCCAGAGTTTCTGAGAATGTATCCAATGGTCTTTGTGCTTTGAATGGTCAGGGATCCTTCTCTTTAATAATTCTCTGCAGTATTTAACATAGTTAATGTCCTTCTTGAATGTATCTCTTGACCTCTAGTACATGACACGCTTGGTTCTCAAGTCCAGTCATTGTCACTCCCTTTACAGGGCCCCGTCCTCTGTCTGCCTCTGAATGCCTCAGATGACATCACCTCTCAAGCTGCACTGGTCCATGACCGCACCTCTTCCTGGGGGTTTAAGCGCCATTCTGTGCTGAAGACTCTAAGACTCTACCTCGGGACCCGACCTCCCCTGGAAGAAGAGGTAGCCGATGTGTGTGGCTCACTCCACGTCTCAAACTGGGTGTTTTATATACCTCTCGAGGCTGGTCTGGTTGTCTCCCTGAGTCACCTTTCTCTGTTTGTTCCTTTAGAAATGCCTGCAGGACAGGCCCACAGTGACATCAGGACTGGCTCCCTCTTTGTCTGTTTTATAGTTGTTTGGGCCTCTGCAAGGGAGCGCTGATAAAGCAGTAGTTATGTGTTTGGCCACTAAAGGAAAAGTCAATGGTTCGAACCCACCAGCCACTTTGAAGGAAAGAAGATATGGCAGCCATTCCACCTTGCCCATAAGGTCTTTGTGAGCTGGGATCAACTGCATAATAGTGCGCTTTGTTTTGAGTTTTTGGCTTTTCCCAATATGCTTAGTGAGCCCTGGCTGTCCATTTCATTTGAGAGACCCTGGGACATTGAAAAGCTGCCAGGCAGAGCTACATACGTATCAGGTGGGAAACGGTCACTCTTGAACTCTCCATAGGCTTTTTCATTTCTGTCAGTGGCTTTCTTTTGTTGCTGTTATTTTGGTTTGGGTTTTTTTGTTATTGGTTCTGACTCCCTCTGTTGTTTTGTTTGGCTTTGCCTGGTTTTTGTACTTATTAATGTCTCTGCATGTCTATCTAGATAAGATAGGCAGGATAAACAATTTGGAGATGAAAAGAATGAGACCAATGGTTCTGGGGGGATACGGGAGAAGGGGAGGTGGGAGAAAGGAAGGGGTGGTGGTGGAAACCAACCCAGGGACAAGGGAACAACTAGTGAACTGAAATCAAGGGAGAAAAGAGTGTAGGATGGCTAGTGGGGCTTAATCAAGGGCAGTGTAGCAGCAAGGAATTACTAAACCCAAATGAAGGCCTAACATGATGGTGGGACAAGAGGAAAGTGAAAGGAAATAGAGGAAAGACCCAGGAGGCAAAGGACATTTAAATAGGTCTAAATACAGTCATATACATATGTAATTATATTTTTATATAATGAGAGGGGAATAGATCTATGGACTTATATCTATATGTTAAGGATTAAGGTTGAAGATGGACATTGGGCCTCTACTCAAGTACTCCCTTAATACAAGAACACTTTGTTCTAACAAGCTGGCATTCTGTGATGTTCACCTTCCGGACAATCGCTGAAGACAAAATGGGTACATAAGCAAATGTGGTCAAGAAAGCTGATGGTGCCAGCTATCAAAAGATACAGCATCTGGGGTCTTAAAGGCTTGAAGATAAACAAGCGGCCATCTAGCTCAGAAGTAACAAAGCCCACATGGAAGAAGCACACCAGCCTGTGTGATCACGAGGTGTCAATGGGATCAGGTATCAGACATCTAAGACCTAGAACATGGGGCATGGAGTGGAGACCCAAAGTACATCTGTAGACAATTGGACATCCCTTCACATAAAGGTCACAAGGAAGAGATGAGCCAGTCAGGGTGCAGTATAGCATCAATGAAACACACAATGTTCCTCTAGTTCTTTAATGCTTTTCCTTCCCCCATTATCATGACCTCAATTCTACCTTACAAATCAGATTAGATCAGAACATGCACACTGTTACAGATAAGAGCCTGAAACACAGAGAATCCAGGATAGATAAACCCCTCAGGGTCAACAATGAGAACAGAGATACCAGGAGGATTAGGGGAAGGTGGGGGGAGAATGGATGAATTGATCACAAGGATCAATATATAACCCCCTCCCAGGGGGATGAACAATGGTAAAGTGGGTGAAGGGCAGCAGAGGTCTAAGTACGATATGAAAATAATAATCTATAACTTATCAAGTGTTCATGAGGGAGGGTAAGGAGGGAGGGGAAAATTAGGAGCTGATATCAAGGGCTCAAGTAGGAAAAAAATGCTTTGAAAATGATGATGGCAGCATATGTACAAATATGCTTGGCACACTGGATGAATGTATGGATTGCGATAAGAGATATAAGAGCCCCCGGTAAAAGTATTTAATAATATGTTTTAGAAGACAGGAAAGAGAAAAGATCAGCATGGATGCTAGAGACTTTGAAACTTGCTCTTTATCATACAGTAGCTAAGTAACATGGAAGAAATGATGAGGTCAAAGAGCTGAATAGAAATTTCACAGGGCAATTTGAGGAGACAAAGTGAAATACTGTAATGAAATGTGCAAAGACCTAGAGGTAGACAACCAAAAAGGAAGGGCCTGCTCGGCATGTCTTAAGCAGAAAGAATGCAAGATAAAATTCCAACCTTGAGTTGCAATCTTGAAAGGTTCTAATAGGCAAAAGATTGAACGATGCAGGAAGCATCAAAAGAAGATGGAAAGAATACACAGAGTCACTGTACCAAAAAGAAATGGTCAATATCTAACCCTTCCAAGAAGCAGCATATGAGCAAGAACCAAAGGTGCTGAAGAAAGAAATTCAAGCTGCACTGAAAGTGTTAGCCTTAAACAAGACTCTAGGAATTTATGGAATACCAATTGAAATGTCTCAATGAGCTGATGAGGCAATGGAAACACTCATCTATGCCAGGAAATTTGGAAGACAGCTACTTGGCCAACTGACAGAAAGATTTCCATATGTACTGTCCTCATTCCAAAGGAAGGTGACCCAACAGAGTGCGCGGATTATAGAACAGTATCATGAAGACCACATGCAAATACAATTTTGCTGGAGTTCATCCAACAATGACTGCAGCAGGACACTGACAGGAAGCTGCCAGAGGTTCAGGCCTGATGCAGAAGAGGTTGTGGAAAAAGGGCTATCTAGGAGGCTGGTGTCAGATGGATCTTGGCTGAAAGCAGAGAATACTAGAAAGATGTTTACTTATGTTTTATTGATTATGCCAAGGCATTCGACTGTATAGATCATAACAAATGATTTTCTATTCTTGAGATTTCGTATCAGAGACACTGGGTGCTGTTCCTCTCCTAGTGCTTCATTTGTGTTCAATCCCCTTCCCTTGAGTGAGGCTAGGACCAATGGCTTGCTTCTAATCAATAGAATATGACCAAGTGATAGTCTGTCACTTCTATGATTTGTTAGTTGTTTTTAGGTGCCGTTAACTCGGTTCGAACTCATAGAGGCCCTAAGTACAACAGAACAAAATGCTGCTTGGTCCTGGGCCATCCTTACAACCATTGTTTTGTAGAGCCCACTGCTACAGCCACTGTGTCAGTCCATCTCACTGAGAATCTTTCTCTCTTTCCTCGACCCTATCCTTGACTAACGATGTCTTTCTCTAAGGATTGTTCTACCTGATAGCACGTCCAAGATATGTGAGACAAAACCCAGCCATTGTAACTTCTAAGGAGTATTCTCACTGCATTTTTTCCCCAAGACAGTTTTACTCATTCTCCTGGTAGTCTATGGTATATTCAATACACTTTGCCAACACCACAATTCAAAGCCATTGATTCTTCTTTGTACTCCATTTCTGTGATTACCTGACGTTATACAAGACTCTACCTTCCAAGTAGGTTAGAGCTAAATCTCTGCTTGTCAGATTACTGATTTAATTGGCCATATGGCAGAAGCCCGCATGACAAAGCAATGTGGGTGGCCTCTCTAGGATCTCAGAGCAGCGTCTATCCAACAGTCAGTGGGGGAAAAGTCAGGCCTCTCTGTACTACAACTGCAAAGACTTAAATTCTGTAAACATCTTGGATTCGTCGGAAAGTGGATTTCCCCCCCAGGCACACATTTAATCGAAGACACAGCAGAAGCAACACTTTGACTTTGGCCTTGTGAGGCTCTGAGCAGTGGCTCAGCGGAGCCTCCAGACCCTCCTAAGCTAGGGAAGCATACGCACGTTTACGCAATAGAAGAAAACGATTAATGTGTCTTTTTAAAATTATCTTTATGTGATTGGCTCAGGTGGTCCAAGGGAGAAAGATGATGCTGTCAGCTTCTGTCAAGATTTAAAACGTTGGAAGCCCAGAGGGGCACTTCCACTCTACCCTGTAGGGTCATTAGGAACTGGAATCAACTTGATGGCAGTGTGCTTTTTGAGTTAGTAGCATTTTGAATGGAAGCTGAGCTTAATATGTGTGTAATTAGTGAGTTGGACAGACAGATGTGATATATGATCAAACATCCTTTTATTTCTTGGTGTCTCATCCATCCTTATAAAACTTGTTCCGTAGAAGAAAATTTGCTTCCCACCAAAGACAGTACTGGTAGGGTCGCCTCTTGGTCACTTTAATTAGCTAAGATACTCTTCATTTGGTGATGAAGATTCCTAATCATATGTAATAATATAACAGATACAAGGGATTTAGCCTGAAAGGTCCCTTCTCCCTCTCCTGCTTTGGCTGGCTGCATGTTTGGGCACATCCTTCCCCACTGGTGGATGTTTTCACTCAGTTCTTCTTTGCTTTCCATCTACCGTGAGCACTGAGGTTTCCTGATCTTCCCTCTCCTGGGATGCAGGGAAGGTTTGCCTGTGGAAATGGAGTCACGTTCTCATGGTGCCAGGGTGCTCTAGGCAAAGGCTCGAGCTTAGCTGACAGAACTGTGAACTTGGACACACCCTCAGGTCTGCTCTGGGCTCAGTGGCAAGGGTAAGCAGGGACCAGGTGTACGTGCCTAGCAACACTGTGCCATGAGCACTAGGGACTTTAGGAGCATCTAGAATAATAACTCATGGCATGGGCATGGGCATATCCATAATGGCCAGGCATGGGAGGGAGGATCCACCAAATCCAAGTGTGTGCAGAGCTGAGATGGTGCTAAGCCAATTATGATGGAGGGACCACTCCCAAAAGATCAATCCTGACCCATCGTGATGCTATAGGACAGAATAGAACCTTCTCTGTGGGTTTTTGAGGCTGTAATTTTTACAGGAGTAAGAAAATCTCAACTTTACCCTGTGAAGCAGCTGATGGTTTCGAACTTCTGGCCTTGCAGTTGACAGTCCAACATGTAACCCACTACACCACCAAGTTTCTGGGGACTATGACTCCACAGAGTGTTTACTAGCCTGCTGCTCTAGATCTCACTCTACAGTGGTCACTGTTATACATGTAGAGGGCATCCCAAAAGGACCTATAGTGTATGATGAAAGTAAATCATTGTGCATCAGAAGACCCCAAACAATCATACCTATGCAAATGAGTGGGGTCGGAGTGGAGACCCAAAAGCTATCTGCAAACAATTGGACATCTCCTCACAATAAGTTCACAAGGAATGGGTCAATCAACCAGAGTACAGTACAACACTGATGAAACTCACAATATTCCTCTAGTTCTTTAGTGCTTCCTCCCCTGCCCCCCGCTATTATGACCCTAGTTCTACCTTATAAACCCATCTAGACCAGAGCATGTATATTGGTAGAGATAAGAGCTCTCAACACACAGAATCCAGGACAGATAGCCCTCTCCCCAGGAACAGTAATGAGAGTAGTGATACAATGAGGGTAGGGGAAGATGGGGGAGAACAGGGAGCAAGGGGGAACCGATAGCAAGGATCAATGTAAAAACCATACACACACACACATACCGAGGGGGATGAACAACAGAAATGTGGGTGAAGAGAGACAGCAGACCATGTAAGATATGAAAACAATAATAATTTATCAAGGGTCACAAGGGTGGGAGGGTGGGAAAGGTAGGACAAAAGAGGAGCTGATACCAAGGGCTCAAGTAGAAAGAAAATGTTTTGAAAGTGATGATGGTAACATATGTACCAATGGTCTTGATACAATTGATGTATGGATTTTTATAAGAGCAGTAAGAGCCCTCCATAAAAAATAAAAGAAAGTAAATCCTTGTGATGGTTCCCAGAAAGCAAGTAACCAAACGCCCCTCGATTGCTTCTTACAAACAGAGAATTCTGGGCATGATGAACAATATATCTGACTCGAGAAAGACCTCTTAAGATGGTAGGTCATTTTCAAGGCCATCATGGGGCTGCCCTAATGGAGCAGGAATCCAAAGCCCGAGAAAGTCCAGGTTCCCTCCTCAGACTTCCAGGCGAGTCTTTTCGGTTCTCTAACTCTCCCTTTCTTCAGCTCTGCCTTCGGTGTCCCCTGGGACAGCTGCCTTCCCTCGGCTGGAAGCAGACCAAAGTGCAGTTTGAAGCAGGGAAGTGACATTATTACACTTCTTGATCCATGGCTACCAAGCTCTCTGGAATGGAAGCTCCCATGTTTATTTCTGGAGAACTCTCAGCATGAAAGTGGCTGAACAAAAAGAAAGGGGAGGGGACCCAAAAATGGCCTAAAATTCAACTTAAAACCTTGAGAGGTAAAGCTTTACTGCAAGAATTTTTCACCAATGGCTTTGTGGCAAGACCGTGGCAGCCTGTCTGTTTATCTGAGGCGGTTTCATGACACTTTTAGCATCTGGACAATGCTCGTGAATCATGCTCTTTCATGACAAGGAAAGCCACCTTTGAAAGCAGTGAGAAGCAGGTGCACGTGACATATACTCTAACAAAATAGATTCTTCTGTAATTTTGGAGCAATTTTTCAGAATCAAACCACCTGAAAAATCATCTTCTTTCCATTTCCTTGAAGATAAAGGAGGCGGCGATGAAGACTCAGAGATCTCATTTTGTTGCCAGACCCCTAAATACAGAAAGTCCCATCCAATTCTGGGCACGATCTCTTCCCTGACATTTCGCTCCAAATGTCAAACTGCTCCATTTGTTCCCCCTTGATTTTATGGTTCCTAGTCTTATTCCGTTGATAAAAATTGAGTTAGCATGACGTCGTTTGAGGAGTCTCCAGTATGCGAAAGAGAATATATGCCTGAGAAGGGAAAGGGGAACAGATTATTGCTTGGCTATGTTGGCGTAGGGGTTGTGCATTGGGCTGCGACCCGAGAGGTCAGTAGTTCAAACCCACCAGCTGCTCTGCAGGAGAAACACTAGGCTTTCTACTCCCATAGACAGTTACGGTCTGGAAACTCACCAGGGCAAGGCTCTACTCTGTCCTTCAGGGTCACTGTGAGTCAGCATGGACTTGATGGCAGTGCGTTTGGTGTTTTTGTTTGTTTGGTTCATTTTAAGTGATGGGGTAACACTTGTCCCCAAAGGTGATCCCATTGCCATGACGTCCTTTGCAGTTCATATGTTACAGAGTAGAACAACTCTACAGAAGCAGATCACCAGGCCTTCCTTCTGATGGGGAGGTTAGGTGGGCCCATAAACAAGACTTTTAGGTTAGAAGTCCAGAGCAAACCATTGGCACCACCCAGTATCCTCCAAAAAGGTGAACCCAAAACCTACTGCCATCAAATTGGTTCTGACTCACAATCTCCCTATCTTGAAAGGGTTTCTGAGACGAGTAGCCTCGGCTTTCTCTCACAGAGGGGCTAGTTGGTTGGAACTGCTAACTTTGGGGTTAGCAGCTCAACACCTAACCCAGAGTACCACCAGACTCCTTTAAAAGAAGAAACTTGTAAAAAACACACAAGCTTGTTGGTTGCAGTGATAAGAAGAACCAAGCGTTCTAGGTGTGTGGATCTTCAGAGACACTTGAATTTTGGAACTGAAATATTTTCATGGGAAATGAGTTGCTCATTTGCCTAAGCTTAGGAGTATATGAACAGAATTTGACATGGAGTGGGACTCAGATTCTTAACTTCCAGGAGCAGTGCAATGTCTGCTCTCCCTCCTTCTCTTCCAGGAAGGCTATCCCTATTTGTAATGTTTAAATATCCGTCTTCCTCTAGCTGAAGACCATAGACTTACTAATGGCCAATGTGTAAACAGGTGAACAATTCCGGCTTTAGAGAGAGAAGCAAGCGCTCTCTCAGCCAGTACAGCCTGGATCTGACAGTGACGGCTGTTAGTTTCACCACACTTCATGAGATGCCATAGATCTACATGGAGTCATGTCTAGCGAGGAAATGGGCTTAAGGATGGACACGCTATGATGAAGTGAAGGGTATCACTGTTGCTGGTTTCTATCAGCAACAGATGCCCCCAAACTGTCCAGCCATCTTGAGCACACAATCCAATGAACTTGGGACACATAGCCAGCTGATAGTAATTTTTCTCAGTTGGCATCACATTTTCATTATAGGATGTAGTTGTATCCTCTCTTCCCAGCTTTTCTTACTTAGGGTTTGATTGTAACTTACCTTTGTGTTGCAATGGGTTGAAAGAATTGGAGAATCTGGGCTTGAACGTTAATTCAGATTCGTTTTGCTGCACAGAAGGAAAACAAGTCATTATGGCCATGAGGAGTATTATTTTCATGAAGCGTTCCTTCAAGAGTGCTGAGAACAAGAAGTCTTAGTCCACATTTTTTTTCCTACTCACTCACTCACTGCCTTCTACTTTATCCCAACTCATAGTGACCACACAGGACAGAACAGAAGTGCTCCCATGGGTTTCCAAGACTGAGAATCTTTACTGAAGAGGAAAGCTTCATCTTTCTCCCAAGGAGCGGCTCATGATTCCAAACTGCCGATCTTGTGGTTATTAGCCCAAGTTGAGAAAATTGAGACTCAGCTGCTTGGTGACAGAAGCACAGGTCAGGGTGCCAGCTCTCGGGCCAGTGCTCCCAGATTTACAGCAATGCCCTGTACTGTAAAATGCAGGCTCAGGAATACGGTCAAGGTTGATGCATCATGTCCTCCTTGGCATTCATTTCAAAGATTTTATTGCCCTTGAGAGAATGTCTAAGCACCCCTGTAGGTTTGGATGCTGTATATCCCTTGATTGTCTCAAACATGTCAGACCCTTGTCTGAAAGGACCTTCTTGTACTGATGGGTGTGGGGTGTGCCCCACCATTGGTTTCTCATTTTACTGTTTTCACATGAATTGCGCTTATGTGCTAAAGGATGAAAGAGGAATCCTGTGTTTTCATATGGACCTATCAGCTTATAGACTGACGCCCTAACATCGCCAATAGCACAGTGCCAGCTTAAGAGATAAAATTTAGAAAATGTTTTGAACATTAAAAAGTGTAACAAAACCTCCTTTCTACCGCGGATGAGAAGAAAGCATGGATTCCTGAGGGTCCAGGCAGTCAGACAGAGAAAAGAGACCTACTGGTTCTAGCTTGGAGGAGACTCATGGGAACGCGGTCAAACAATGTAGTGCAGAGATGTTCCCTATCATGAGCGCCCACAGGCAGCAAGCCTGCTCATCCTGGTAGCTTTCCATGCCACCACCATCATGGCTTCTTGTACGCATGCCCTCCCCAACTCTCTGCCGAGTAGCAATCATGTGCCAGCCGCTGTGCCAGGCAACAGGAATACAGCAGAGGGAGAAACGCAAGGGGTTTACCCAACAATGGGCTCATTGTGGGACTGCATAAAGAGGAGACTGCAAAACTGGAGTGGAGTCAGTCAAACAGAAAGGGACAAATATGCTATGAGGCGACTGTTATTTTTTAAATGAAGCTACAGCTGATCAGACCAAAAGGAGCCGACTTTGGTGGTTACCATGGGTGAGATCGGAAGGGAGGGGAGGGAGTAGAGAGGTGTCAACTTGGTGAAGGGGAAGATAGTATCTGGCAAAAGGGAGATGGAAAAAGGTAGGGCAGGGGGAGACATCGTTAAAGTGGTAGAACACAAAAACAGAGGATCTGATCAGTCAGCCTCTGCCAAATTCACAATACAAGGTTAAAACAAAAACAAACTAGCATGTCATGCATTTGGCCAGGATGGCTTTTGTTGTGATGGGCCATCGAGTCTGTGCCAACGCACAGCAGTTCTCTCTGTAACAGAGGAAGCATTGCCCGGTCCCGCACAAGCTTCACGATCATTCTTATGTTTGAGCTGATGATGGGACTCAGCTGGTTCACAGCAGTTCACTAGAACTGATAAAAGCTAATTTTCTGGTTGTGTTCAGTGAACCATTTGTTAAGATGGAACTTGTGATCAGGGTTCTAAGATGGGTGTCTGGGCAGCTACCCAATGTGGAAATCACAAATTCACATTCCTTACTCTTTTTTAACATTCAATGTGCAACAGTGTATTCTAAGCCTTTATAGTCGTGTTTATTCTGTCCATACGTATAAAAAATTAGATGCAAGTATGCTTATATTGTTGGTTTATTCATTTCATAAAACTCATTAGACTTTTGATGAAATACAACATTTTTATTTCATTGCATTTATTAACTCAGTAAATAAACATAAAACGTAAAGAGTGCCAAGTAATCATTTCAGCTTTGTGTTATGATGCCTCAAGTTCCCACAGGATCTTATGAGTGAATGATATGATTCCTGAAAGTGTTCAAAGAGCTGAAATATTGTCAGAACAATTGCTGTGAATTCAACAGAAGTGGAAAGGGGTTTTCAAAGATGGACATAATACGTTCAGAGAAGAGAAGTCGCCTGTTTGTAATAGCAAACACAGTGACTGTTGTCATATTGGCCTACCTCTGAAAGAACGGGGTCCTACTCCTGCAGTGAAAAGATGGCTAAGGATAAATCACACAGCTGGTGAAGCTCGGATAAAAGCAAAGAATATTGCAAGTGAGGATGCTAAAGAAGCAGTATGGGAATATCTAAAAGAATAGTTCTACTCTTTTTCAGCAGGTATTATGAAGTATTCTAAAACTCTTTGTTATAACAGAATCTAGTTTTGTGTACCTTTTTATTGTTCTTACCTAAGTTTTAACTGCATGCAATAATAAACTACCTTTCGGTATATCAGTTTTCAAAACTTGAAGTGGTCATGAGGGCAGCACACTAGTTGTTGAATTATTTGACAATAAACTCACCACTGGTTTGAGCCCACTGCTGGAGCCACTGTATCAGTCCTTCTTGTAAAGGGCATTCCTCTTGTCTGCTCTTGCTCTACTTTACCAAGCATGATAACCTTCTCCAGGGAGTGCCTTCTCCTGACAGCTTGTCCAAGGCACGTGAGACAAAAAGATTCACCACCCTTGCCTCTAAGGAGCATTCTGGCTGTACATTTTCCATGGCTAAGCTGTTTGTTCTTTTGGCATTCCACGGTACTTCAACCTTCCTGGCAAACACTAATTCAACTGCAGTGATTTTTCTTTGGTCTTCCTTTGCCAATGTACAACTTTCATATGTATATGGGGCAATTGAAAATACCATGGGTTGGGTCAGGCAAACGTTTAGTCCTCAAATTACCATCCTTGCTTTTCAACACTTTAAAGTGGTCTTGTGCAACAGATTTACCTAATGCAGCATGTCTATTGATCTCTTGACAGCTGCTTCTGTGAGTATAGACTGTAGAAACAATCCTTGACAACTTCAATCTTTTGTCCCTTTATCATGATGTTTTCTATTGGGCCACTTGGGAGAATCTTGGTCTTCTTTACACTGAGTTGCAATCCATTACTGAAAGCTGCAACCTGGATCTTCATTTCATTAGCAAGTGCTTCAAATTCCCCTCACTTTCAGCAAGCAAGGTGTGTCATCTGCACATTACAGCTTCTTCAATAAGCCTTCCACCAGTCCTTTTACTGCATTCTTTTTCCTATCACCCAGCTTCTCTGACTCTTTGCTCAGTGTATAGATTGAATAAGTACAACGAGAGAATATAACCCTGATGCCATTTTCCTGATTTTAAACCATGCTAAGTAGTCCCTTGTTCTGTTCCCCATCGCAGTGGGAGATAATTACCTGTGATGAGTGCTTCCAAGAGATTAATGGGGATAGCTTGTTGAACAGAAGTTGTCGAAGCTATAAAGATAACAAAGAAGTGTTGGGGAGACACGTGTATATAATCAAGTATGAACAACAACAATAAAACAAAGCTGTATAACTAAAAATTAACAGCAGTATTTCTTGGGAGCATTTAATAGACCATAAACATAGATATCTGGTAAAAGGATTTGCTTTCATAGACTCTTTCCTATAAACAAAACTAGAGTTAAACAAAGAACAAAAGTACCAAAACCCATAATAAACCAGATTCTAGACATTTGTAATTGACAATAAATGACTAAATTGACATTTATGTTCTAAGTGAACAGTTTCCTCATCATATGAATGGCGCAAACAAAGAAATGATTTAGCTCAGTACAGCATTAAATTAAAACAATAACAAAATTGCTTCTTTGTAAATAGTGCTTGAGTGTGCCTAATAATTGTATGAATTATCAATTATCTTTATTTTCTCATTAGAGTCTTTCATATTTATTACTCAGCTGCTTTTACTTCTCCACAGTTATTCAAGGTTTGGGAAAACAGTGTAAAACTTTTTACCTTATATTTTCCTTTTCTATTAGACTTCAGCTAATCTGCTGGTCATTCATGAAGCATTTTACTTAAAATAAAAAATAACTCAATGCCATCAAGCCAATTCTGACTCACAATGACCCTACAGGGCAGGAGAGAACTACCTCTGTGGGTTTTTGGAACTGTAGCTTTTGACTGCTGTAGAGAGCCTCATCTTTCTGTAGAGGAGTAGCTGGTGATTTCGAACTGTTGACTTTCCAGTAGTGGCCTTACGCGTAACCCACTATACCATGAAGGTTCTCCTACTTTACTTAATGTGGTGGGGCTATTTTAACATTTCTTTAAAACTTTACACCTATCGAAGTAGATGCACCTCTAAGCATATTCTAAGTAGGTGGATAAGTGAACTGAAGATGTGATGGGATTTTGCTCCGAAGGAAGACAATGTTGTTCTTGGGTTACTGCCAACCCACGATTTCATGTGTAAAAGTTCAAGATTAAAAACGCCCCCTTCAAGGTGGTATCTACTCTTCACAATATATGCTGTGCTTAGTTCTATCTAGCTTTATCATCACCAGTAACCAATGGAATTTTTTTTGTCTCTTGATGGAATATCTCTTTTTAAATAGCTTGGAATATTTTTCCAAGAGTACCCATTGTCTAAACCTTCTAATTATTGAAATGAGGCTCCTAAACTGAAGGGGTGAGGTTTAAAGATGCTTGGGTTTGAGGGCAAAGAAAAAAATGATTGCACATACCTTACTATCCAAGAATATTCCAAAACACAAGATGAACAATCCCTTTAAAAAGAAAAAAGGAAGAAAACCATCATGGTCATTGTATACTTGAGTCTGTATCTATAATGCGATTTTGTCAACCAACATTAAGCTTCTTTTCTGGTCTGCCTCAATATTAGACTGTGGCCTTCTCAAAGGTGAGGGCACCATGACTTCTACAGTGCTTGGCACAACTCAAACATTTGGTTTACGCTATGCATAAGCAAGCAATTGAGTGACTGGAGTTTTAAATGCATGTGGAATTTCATGTACCTCCCATGGTGTCATCCCCAACCATTTGCTTCTGGCTCAATCGACCAGGCATTTCTTAAACATTTGCTAAGCATGTATAATGGCAGCAGAAACTGAAGACCAACCCTAAAGTCTTTGGGAGAGTTGGCCTGTGGCAGCACCCTATCCCTCAAGTACAGGGAAACCCTTCTGGGACCCTCCTACTGCTTGAGGCCATCCCTCTAAAGGGTGTTATCCTCCTGTGCTGGCTTTCCATGATTGTGATCTCTGACCCATTGCTGTTGGGCCCATTCTGACTCATTGCCACCCTCCAGGACAGAGTAGAACCTCCCATGGGGCTCCCAAAGCTGTGGTCTTTATGGAAGCAGCCTGCCGGATGGTCTCTTGAGGGATTCACACAGCGAACATTTAACCGCCGCCCTCCCAGGGCTCTTCCAAAAGCTCGAAAACCAAACTCAATGCCATTGAGTTAATTCTGAACCGTAGTGACCTGATACAGGAAAATGGCCCTCTTTGGTTTCCAAGGCTGTTGATCTACATAGGAATAGAAAGCCTCCTTCTTCTCCCAAGGAACAATTGGTGGGTTCAGTCAACCGTGTGATTAGTAGTCCAATCCTTCTCTGACAGGCCCAGCAGGGGTCCTACTACCCCCTACACGAGGTTACCAGGGCTTCTCTAAACCCATGCCATCAAGTCAACTCTGACTCATCATGACCCTCTAGAACTGCCCCTTCAAGCGTCCAAGACTATTAAGTCTTTACAGAGTAGAAAGCCTCATCTGGGTCCCAAGGAGTGGCTGGTGGTTTCTCATTGCTGACCTTTTGGTTAGCAGCCCAACACTCAACCCACTACTCCGCCAGGGCTCCTTCCTGTGAGGATTCCCCCCAAACCCAAACTCACTGCCATTGAGCTGATGCCAAACCACAGGGGTCCTAAAGGACAGAGTAGAACTGCCCCTGTGGGTTTCTGAGACTGTAACTCTTCACAGGAGTAGAAAGCCTCGTCTTACTCCCACGGAGCAGTAGCTAGTGGTTTCAAACTGATCAACTTGTGGTTAACTGCCCAATATATGACCACTATACCACCAGGGCTCCCCACAAGGTTCCCACGACTTCCTAAAAGTTAACCTGTGCTGAAAGAATATGAGAAATCAGCTATCATCAGAAAACACTTAGAAGCAATTACTGTCTGTCTGACACCGTACTAAGTGCGAAACTCTCATTATTCCTCACTGTATAATATATTAATAATAATTATCTCCTTTTAACTGAGGAATTTAGGAACAAAGAGATTAGGTTATCTATCAGAGGTCACACAGCTGGGAACGTGGTGTAGTGGAGCTCGATTCATTTAAGTGCAGCACACAAATCCCCACTTCCCTGTGTCCTCACTGTTCACAGATGGGCAGGTAAGACCTCTTTGGGATGAATTGATGGCTCTCTTCCAGGTTCATCAAACCTTAAGAATGACTTTGTCCACCTGCTCTCAGAATGCTCTAGTTGTGACATGTAAAACCCATCTTCTGTAGCAGAGGTTGGCAAAGATTTCTGTAAAGGGCCAGAGATAAAACTGTAAGCCCTGTAGGCCATTTGGTCTCTGTCAGAATTTTTCTACTGTACCACTGTAGAGCAAAAGCAGATGCAAACGGTGGGCATGGATGTCCCAATAAAACTTTATTTATAAAAACAGTCTCCTGTCTGTCTCCTGCCGGCGTCTGCTCTGTGGCACTCTAAGACATTCCTTTGCTCCCTGCAGACTCCACAGTCCTCAGGATGAATTCCCCTTTCTCGGCGTGCTTTCCCATAGAGGGCTGCTCAGGGAAAGGAGGGTTCCCTCGACAGCAAGAGGGATTCCTGTTAGTTATGTGAACTCAAAGCCCTTCATTTCACACCTTGGGAATGGACTGCTGGAGAATTCAAATGTTCTGTTTCAATATCATTGTAACCATTGGGGGGAAATAGATTTTCTTTTCCTTTCTTTTTTCATGCAGTTTTTGATATAGTCCTACTGAGGCCTGGAAGAGAGATGAAAATCCCACTAAAATGACTTTTGTGCCTGGAATTCTCTATATTTATTCCAATTGCTGGTTGACATTTCAAAAAACTTAAAAAAAAAACACCCAAAAAACCCAGAAACCAAACTCACTGCCATCAAGTCAATGGTGACTCACAGTCACGCTATAAGACAGGGTCAAACTGCCTCTGTGAGTTTCCGAGACTATAACACTTTATGGGAGTAGAAAGCCCCGGTCTCTCTCCTGAGGTTTTGAATTGCTAACCTTGCAGATCGCCCAATAAGTAACTATTACGTGCCCAGGGCTCCTGGTGACGTAATAGATTATTCGTATTCCTCTCACCTGGAATGCATTGAGCAAAGCAAAAATAACATGCCACGCCAGGGTTTGGCTATTCACCAGGGTCCCTAGGCCAAAGCCCCAGGTGAGCCCCAGCAGAGGCGTCAGAATGAGCAGGCTCTTCCCCATGCGGAGAGCCGTGGCCTTGTCATCCTGGCTCATCCCTTCTCCAACAGCCGGCCTCCGGAGCTTCAGGAGCACGAGCAGCACCACAGTCAGATTCACGCCCACGATGGTGAGTGCAGGAATTGCAAAGGCCAGGAGAGGCTTGCTTCCATCCGACCAGTTAAGCCAACACACGTCTTTCCTTCGGTAGCCATCGCTGGGTAGTGTGACAGCGATGGTGATGACAGATATCACAAGGGGACACCCATAGCCCAGGCAGAAGCCGACTGCCATCATCACAGGCAGGGCCATGTGGTGGAACACGAGGACGATCCGATACGCTAGCAGGACCCCAAGCACGAGCATCCAGAAAAACAAGGCGAGGTAGAAGAAGTGGGTGAAAAAGACTGCAGCTACGCAGAATCCCGAAGGGGTTGCCACGGGGTCCACAGAAGCAGCGACAATGAACCAGACGTCAGCAATCAGGAGGGACAGGGCTATGTTCACCATGCAAATGTGACGCGTGTGCGACGTTTGGTTCTTCCGGACGTGCTTCCAAAACAGAGCCTCAAGAATCAGGCATAAGACGAGGCTGCCAATGGAGACGCCCAGCCCCACGTAGGTGATGCACTGCACAACAGAGGTGATGGCAGTGGGGACAAAGGGTGACATCAGCAAGGAGAAGGAGGTCAGGTGAGTACACCGGCACATCGCCGAGGCAGGAGTCTCATTCACTAGGGAGCAGCCTGCACTGTCCCACTGCCAACGGCTGAAATCCCAAAACACACAATGGGGCTGGCTCAGGTTTGGGTCGATCTTGGAGAAGATCAGGAAAACTTCACGTATGGAATAGTTGTGGATGACAGTGGATATCACAGGCCCATTGATCCGAGCGTTCTCAAGTCGGGCGCTCGGTAGAATGTGTCGCAGATTCAACGAGGCCAGGCTGATAATAGTTTCTGGAAGGGACTTACGGAACTGCTCTGGCCCAATGAACACCTCCCCTCTGACGGGCATGGAGGCATTTGCCGGGAACATTTCCATCTGAAAGTGGTAGCCCTGTTCCAGTTTGCTTTTGCTCACGGGGCTCCCTTTCCAGGTAATAAATTCCCGAGAAAGCTTCAGGGGCAAGGCTGTTGGAGGCACCAGGGTGCTGATGGTCTCCACCGCTTCCAGGAGCCGTGAGCTGGCATGTTTTTCTTCCTGCAGTAGTAGGGTCCAGTTGGTGAGAGAGGCTGAATTCAGGATATGGTCAACGATATTGATGACATCCTGAAAGACAAGGGTAAATGATAGTACACAGAACGAAGACCAGAGTGTAGACAGTCATCACCCTTAGCCCGCCCCTACAAAAAACAAACTCACTACCCTCGTGTCAATTCCGACGCCCAGCAACCTTCGAGGACAGGTTAGATCAGCCCCTATGGGTTTGTAAGACTGTAATTCTTTACAGGAGGAGAAAACCTCATCTTTCTCCCGCAGGGTGGCTGGTGGTTTCAAACCACTGACATTGTAGTTAACCGCTACACCACACCACCGAGGCTCATTATTATTAAAGGTAGAAAAAATGCCCAGAAAAATGGACTCTGTTCAGGACCAAATAAGACCCATCCATCAGCTTGTGTTCACTTGCTCAGCCCCGCAGGAGCTCTGCGTTAAGAATCGAGAGTTGGCAGAACGAAATAAATAGTGATGTTGTCAGGTCCCTTGGTTCTCCTGGATTGCTGTCACCGTGGATGGTTTTCCTGGACCGAAAGGTACTTTCTCATGGTACAGGGGTCTAGAAGTCCACCCTCAGGGCACTGACTCTTTAAAACACCGCTTCCCAAAGTGAGTAATACGGTCCCCTGGGAGGTGCTGGACAGACATTTGATCTTACAAATGTTTTTCTCACCAGATGGGTGATGAGTAATTTTTTTCCCCTGAAAAAGCAGTGGTAGACCAAGTAAGTTAGGGACCTATGTGTCAGAGAGACTCTGCTCTAGGGGGAAATCCTTGCCTTCTTCATTTTCTCTTCTCTGTGTTCTGTGGCGAGCTCCATCACTTTCTTACCAGCTGCCTTCTGTGCCTAATCTACCGTTTAAGTCTCAAAAGTGATTGGCTTTCAAAATACCCTATGCTGATGTGGCCTTAGAGAATGCCCTGGTTCCTGATAGGATTACTTCCTGAGGTAAGGGGTAGGAATTCCAATACATATGAGGGTCTGTCAAAAAGTTTGTGGAACCATGGAATTAAAAGATAATGGCATTTCCCCTAAAGACTTTCTGAATCCCCCTCATTTCTTAGGGGGTGAAGCACGGTGCAGTGTCTAATTCTGGGTGATGAGCCCAGAGCATTTGCAAGCACCCTGGGATTTCGCCAGAGACACAAAAGAAGCCCATCGTTTGGGCTGCACAAGTGTACATCTCCTCGTGAGGTGGAAAATGGATGTGTAACTTCAAAGCTGAAGCACAAAGATTAAGTTCTTTCTTTTAACTGCTTTCCCCACTTTACATTTAGGTTGCTTCCCTCAGAAGTTCTAAATACGGGTCCTGAATCTCCAAGTTTTAATTCATGTTTATTTGTATACACTTCGTTGTTTATTAAAATCCAAACACCAAACCCATTACCATTGAGTTCACTTCCTGGTGACCCTGTAGGTCAGAATGTGACTGCCCCCAAGGGTTTCCAAGGCTGTAAATCTGTACAGAAAAAGGTGGCCATCGCATTCTCCCTTGGGGCAGCTGGTAGATTCGAACTGCCAACCTTCCAGTTAGGAGCCAGCACTTAAACACTATGCTTCCATAGCTCTCATTGGTTTATCAGCAAATATAAAACAAGCCTGAGCCTGAGCGATAAGGAAGAAGTGCCTGGTGGGGTCTGGGAGTCAATCTTAGGCTAATGTTCGCTAGGGGGAGCAAACAGGAAATATGCCCATTTGCTGACCAAAGAGTTAGTGGGTGGAGTCCACCCAGAGACACCTTGGGCAAAGGCCTGACAATCACTTCTGGACAACCAGCCATTGAGAACCCCACGGAACACGCTTCTGATGATAGGGTTTTTTTGTGCCAACATGGCACCTGTAAGAAGCTATGGGTGGAGTTAAGTCTGACAATCAGGTCACAGCTTGATGACCTCATTTGGAGGTGCAGCCAAGGAGATAAACAGATCTCTGAAGGTACCCCCTTCCCCGCCCACACCCCCTGCCTTTACCTTCCTGTTGAGGAGCTACATGGTGACCTGCTCAAGCCCTGTGATGCCACCACTGCTATTGGATCCACAAGACTGGGCACCCACTGGCCTGTGATCATCCTGCATCCTGCATCGTTGCATGTGGCTGTGTGAGTCTGAAGAGGAGCTTACAGACTAGTAGCAGACTTACGAACTTGAGTTGGACAGGGCTCGGATGTTTTATTGATGCACGATTATTTCTTTGTATAAGGCTCTTTCATGTAAACATATGAGTGTCTCTGGATTTGTTTCTCTAGTCCACCTGGCCTAACCCATTTCTACTCTGACTCCCCAGGGTGACCATGAGTTGAAATTGGCGTGGACTTGTGGGCAAAGGGCTTTTTCCCTCCCTTGGTTTCCGGTATTCCTTTTCTCAGCAGCTCCCACAGGACCCTCTCTCTTGATTGGACCTTAGGTTCCCCAGCAACTGAGCCTTAGTGTCTTAGCCTTCCAACTCAGTAGCTCCTTAACCCAACTCTCTCTGCCTTTTGGCCCAGATACCAGAGTGCAGGTCTACCCAGGTCCCAGGGAACCTCTTCCTGCTTTGGATGTGCCTGTCTGCTCTGTTCTTGCCCTTCCTTTTGGTTTTAGCCTTTTTAGGGTTTTTGTTTTATGTGTGTGTGTGTGTGATTTGTTTTAGTTGTTTCTTATAAACAACATATGGTCAGATTAAAAGGAAAAGAAGCAAAAATATGCAAGTACTTTTTTCTTTGATGTTGGGAAGTTTATGAAATATATAGTTGATACCATCTTTAATGTAAAGTTCATTATGTACAAGGGTGTACATTATGTACATTATGTTCATTAAGTACAAGGGTGCAAATATGCCACATCCAATATGATATATTGAATCATTTAAGTTTATAAAATGTTGTGCTTTATATATAATATGCATGCATCTAAAATGCTTGGAAGGTTATGTATTTAACAATTGTGTGTGTAACTGCTTTATGTCGCTTGTCACTCTTCCAGGCACCGGGCCTTAGAGCAAACATGCTAGCAGCGGCTGTTCCAGGGGGACAACAAGATTACAGATCATATCTCTTCCTTTCTGCTTATTTGCATTCCTTATAACATGGGTGGGGAAACTTCTTTATGCCTGGGGCCATTTGAATATGTTTAACTTCATTTTCAGGTCATTCATGCTGGTCAAACATTTCACTAACTCATCCTTGATGGAAAGGCTTTCTACTCCCCTAAAGAGTGACAGTCTCTGAACCTCACAGGGACAGTTCTACCCTGTCCTACAGGGTCGCTATGAGTGTCATTGACTTGATGGCAGTGAGTTTGCCGTGTGTGTGTGTGTGTGTGTGTGTGTGTGTGTGTGTGTGTGTGGTGTGTGTGATGGCGGGAACTGCTTCTCTTCAGTGAGGCATGTGATGTGAACTAGCATTAATGGTTTCTGAGAGCCTGATATAGCCATAAGCTGGATGTGTTCCACCCCTGCCTTATAGGCTCAGGTATTTGTATCATTTTATGTTAATTTTTAAATAGCCCAACTCCATCAGGAAGACCTCGGCCTAGAAAGGGGACTTTAAGCTGCACACACTGGCACACACACACATTATGAAAAGTCAGAGTTATGGCCTCAGGAAATAATGACTGTATTGCAAACCTATAATGAAAAGTAGACACTTATATCAAGCAGGCTCATCCCTTCCCCTCAGTCAGCTTTGGCTATCTTACTTTAAACTCACTTACTTTGCCCTCTTCTTTTGAACTTCCATGAGTCCCTTGTGCCCTTCAGAGAAGGTGATGGAGCTCTCATCAGGACCCCTAACCTGTCCCTCACTCTCTCCTGACAGCTCCCCACCACTCAGGCATCTGTCACCTCTCCTATGAGAGTGAGCATTTCAGGTGAGCGTTCAAGCACAGGCAGGCCATACCTCCATTGTGGCATTGGACACCTTGACACGCCTTGCCAGTGACAGGGAGGTGATGTTTCCCAGAAGGGACACCACCGAAGCTAGATTCCCAGCTGTGGTTGATGGGTTTTGCTTAAGGATGGTAGAAAGATTCTTCACCAGGGACGACACGGCAGCCTCTGTGATGTTGTCTGCGATCACGCTGAGATTCTAGAAATGACAAAAACAAAAGGGTCCAAGCTCTAGAAAACAATATTTGATCTCATTTCATTTGGATTTCTTGGCCATATACAACTAACGTTTTCAAGGGTTTCTAAAATAAAAACAAGGCTGTTTTTATTCAAATCCTTTAAAAGGCTAATTTTCAGAACCAAAATCCAGGCAAAATGGAGACGTGTTTGATGTCCAGATCCTTTCCTCTCAGTCCCTGTCCTCCTTCCTGAAGCCAAGACTTGTCCCTCTCCCTCAAGGTACCAGATCTATGTCAACAATGTCGGTTCCAGTGGGCTACGAGCTTCTCAGTGTTAGGCTACCCTAAGGCAGAGTGTGATGAGTCTCGGGAAGTACTTGTGTCTGCAGAGGGATCCCAGAAAATAAGAAAATCTTGGAGACTGTACTCCTGACTCATCGTGACTCTATGGGACAGAACTGTCCTGCACAGTCTCTGAGACTGAAACTCTTGACGAGAATCGAAAGGCTGCTGTAGAGTGACAGTCTTGGAAACTCATGGAGAAGTTCTACCCTGTCCCATAGGGTCACTATGAGTTGGAATTGACTTAATGGCAGTGAGTTATGATGTCAGACAACCAGATAGTGATCAGAAGAGCAATGGTTAGTATTTCGTGGTTTCTATATTCCAGACCCTGTGCTAAATGCTCTGCAGGGATTTGTTCAATCTTCGCAACCACACTTTGAGGGAGGTATTTCATTGTAGAGTTGGGGAAACGGAAACTTGAAGAGATTTGTGAATGATCATTGTCATATAATTTGCTATCCTACTTATAAAACCTGCCGGGGGTTTAAGTGGAGAGCATATGTTTTGAGAATGATGTACAAATGCGCTTTACACAATTGATGTGTGTATGGATTGCAATGACAGTTGTATGAGCCCCTCATAAAAGGTTTTAAAAAAAGATATTGCTGGATTTAGAGAGTTACTTCTTCCCTGGATCTCCCATCTGCCTCCACAGGTTGGGGCTCCCTTGGAAGGAAGGGAAGGAAGAAGGTGCTCTTCTAATCAACCCCATGTCCATTCAGAAACCCAGATCCCACCTGTCCCCCTCCTGTTTCTTCTCAGCCAACAATGCCTTTCTCTGCCCAGGGTATCTGGGATCTGCCCAACCCCAGATTTCTCTGCCAGGCAAGTGCATCGCTGAGGTGGATTAGTCCTGGATATTGTCCATGTCCAGAGTTGAGTTAAAGACAATCAGAGGAAGAATACAGCCTGGAGGCCATGTAGTACAAGCCCTCTCCCTCGTTTGCAGGTATGGAAACTGAGGTACAACCAAGGAGAAGCCAGTGTTCCACTGGCCCGTGATAAGTACCGACCCAGAGTTCTTAACTACAATGCTGAGTCTCCAGCTAGGACAGGGTTGCTGCTCACTATAGAGGTTCACTTTTAAGACAGTGCCCAGAGTGAGTCTGAAAAGCCCTCTGCCTTGTCTCTCAGACTCTCCATCTGCTCCCTCCTGTCTGACTACATGTTCCTCCACTATGGGCACTTTTGGAGAGAAGATTAGGAGACTCGGGGGCACAGTAGGGAAGTAAAAGTTAGATGTTTGAAATTACCAAGCTCTCCCTGGGAGAAAGATGGGGCCATTTATTATCATACAGACCGATAGTTTTAAAAACCTTAAAGAAGAGCTCAATTCTGTCCTGTAGGATCACTAGGAGTCAGAAATCAGCTATATAAAATAAGAGAACATCATGTGATGCTCAGAGCTCTGAACTATGAATCAGGTGCTCAATTCCCAACATGAAAGCTGGCAGCGTGACCTTTGGCCCCTTGACCTTCATTTCTAATCTATAAAAGGAACTTAATAGATCAGATCCTTTGCCATTCTGTCGCTCTGAATGCTTACCTCTGCCCCGATTCCTGATAGGTGCACAATCTGATTTGTTGTGCCCTGTGAGCTTCTGACCCACCCTGCGCTGTGACCTTTTCTTCTCAGCCTCTGGACTTTGGGTGCCAGCGTCATTGGGATCCTACCACCCAGGATGTGCCTCCTGAGTGCCAGTTCACTCCTCTGAAGTACCGTTCCCTCCGGACCATTACCTCTGATCTTTTCACACGCGCTCTGCTTCCACCGAGGCCCTCCCCTCCTGCCCTCACCGCCTTGCAGAGCCTGGCGATTTGATCCTGAGCAACCACCGTCCTGAAACCTGTAGAGAGCACTGGTCCTGTTCTTCTTCTAAGTTGTATAGGTGAAATGTGATTTTAATTGGGTATACAATTTCCTGTATGTCCCGCTTTCTTTTTAGGATAATGATGTCACATTAAAAAAACAGTTTAATGGGACATAATCCACATATCCTACAATTCAATCATTCACTCAGATCAAGAAGAACTGTATCTTCTTTACCACAATCAATTTTAGACCATTTTCTTCTTCCTGTACGTCTTTGAATTAGTGGAGCACAATCTATTCAGACACACATTGGGTCACCTCAAGTTGGAATCCAGTCAACAACCAATGGCCGTTTTGTTGTTGTTGGTGGTGGTTTTGGGTTTTGTGGGGATTTGGGGGGGGTAGGGGGAGGTGTTGGCTCTTACCTGGTCTTCTGCCCACCAACCATCAATATAACTTGATACATGTCAACCTCTACCTTGCCATGTTCACTGGAGCACGTTGACTGTGAAAATCAAAGGCACGACACGTCTGTGGGGTGAAAATACTTCACCTTTTTCAGGGCTTCCAGCTGAGAGAGCACGCAGGACTCCTTGGTGACCTGCCACCCAGAGGACTGGCACCTGGCTGTGATGCTCCCCACGTAGCCTTGGCTACAGGGCAGGGTGTACTCGCCATTCCGGAGTCCATACCCGAAGACCACGTTGTGACACTGGGCTGGCAAAGAAGGGCAACAGGACAGAGAAAGTGGCTCTAGACTCAACGGGGCTTCTATGTAAATCATGTTGAAATATTCAAATCCTTTAAAAGGCTAATTTTCAGAACCAAAATCCAGGCAAAATGGAGACGTGTTTGATGTCCAGATCCTTTCCTCTCAGTTCCCTGTCCTCCTTCCTGAAGCCAAGACTTGTCCCTCTCCCTCAAGGTACCAGATCTATGTCAACAATGCCGATTCCAGTGGGCTACGAACTTCTCAGTGTGAGGCTACACCTAAGGCAGAGTGTGATGAGTCTCGGGAAGTACATGTGTCTGCAGAGGGATCCCAGAAAATAAGAAAATCTTGGGGACTGTACTCCCAACTCATCATGACTCTATGGGACAGAACTGTCCTACACAGTCTCTGAGACTGAAACTCTTGACGAGAATCGAAAGCCTGCTCTTTCTCCCGAGGAGCGGCTGGTGGTTTCAAACCATTTGTCTTGTGGATCGCAGTCCAACATGTAAGCTCTACGCCACCAAGGTTCCCAGAGACTCTCTAGAGCCAAGCAAGATGGCCAGAAGATGGCAGTTGCCATTTGGAAGGGACACTTCCAGTTTTGTAGTCCTCTAAACTTTAGTTTTCTCTTGTTGTGACCAGCCATTCGCTCTCCTTGCACCTGGCTGTGTAGTGTATTTTTGTCGTGTTTGGGACTGGGAGAGAGAAACAATGACTAGAAATCCCCGTCCCCTCCAGGGCTGTGATTTTTGTTGTGTTTCCCCCATGACTATTCCCAACATGCTTAGAGCCCAGTTTGGCACACTTCAGACACTTAGTGCGTGTTTGTTGAATGCACGTTGTTGAAAGGAAATGGCAGAAATTTTGACTGCAGGAGTTTATGTTTTATGATCAAGGAGTAAAAGGAAAATAAAAATACTTCCAGAAAAATAGTGGTGTGTGTGTGTGTGTGTGTGTGTGTATGTGTGTGTGTGTGTGTGTGTGTGTGTGTGTGTAAGACTTGCACAGCCTTCTCCAAACTCTCCAAAAGAGCATCCTTGCCCTGGTTCCTTGGATTCTGATTTAGACACGTAATCAATCCCTAAGCTCTTTCTATATGTGTTCCAGTGAACTATCACGGACTCATTTTCATCACAGCCTGCAGGGAAATCAGTCGTCCAGAGGGGCAGGTCAGATCATCAGTCAGCAAGGCTCTGAAACAGCCAGTTGAAACTGAGATGCATCGTGATCAGGGTGGTGGTCGGTGGAGGGGAATCAGGGCCTATTTCTACTGAAAGTCAGTTTGAGAACAATTCTGTAATGTAAACCTCTACCATCTGCTTCCTGAGATCCCAGTGGAGCTGCTGCTGAAAAGCCTCTGTGATCTGCACCGAGAGTGGGACGCCAGTATTACCTTGTCCAAAAACTCGGAAAGAGTCATCTTCCAGCGGGAACAGCTTGTGAAGGGCTTCCCTGGCCTGCTCCGCCGCCCGTTCAATGGCTGACAGCAGCTCAGAGGGGCTGCTGGACCCAATGACTTCATAGCCAACAAGGGTGCATCTTCCTTCCCTGCAATGTGCACATGGGGGTGGTGGGTGGGGATGAAATTGGCTCATTTGTTCAGAGACTCAGTGCCCACCCTGTATACGCATGCCTTGGGTCGAGAGGAGTAAGCCAACCAGACTTGAGCTCTACCTTCATGGTATTTGCATTCTACCAGAAAAGGCAAGTGAGAGCCAAATCCCCACCGAACTCCTTCAGTCTGCTCTTGTCACCTAGAGTGGTTAGGTTTTATAAAGGTGTCTTAAACACTGAAATGGCAAATAGCTAAACCATGACTCTTAGGAGAAAGGCTAGGTGAAGGTCCTGTGAGTCCCTGGTTACCTTGTCATCAACTGATTGATACATATCTTTGTTGACGTGTGAGCTCCTATTGAGAGGCAACTTCATTCCATATATATTATTGGTGCGTCCGCACCGAGTTCACAGTCAACAGCACTGGAACTCACACCTGAGCAAAGCGAAGCTCATCTCACAAAGTCTTTTCTCTGGAAAGGACTTCTCAGTCTTTCGTGCGGGTCAGCACTTCAGCACCACGCTTGGGCTCATTGTAGACACCACAGCCACGCACCAATCCGAAGCACACAAACGTGGACAACCCACGGCATAAGGTAGCTCGTGAGAAGGCCTGTGTCTTCTCTGGGCCAGCGGAAACCAGAAGGCAGAGCATTGCCTTTGACCTCGGCTGGGAATGCGCTTCTCAAGGAGCTCAGCTCTGCATGTGCCTGTGAATGGCCATGAAAGAGGGTGAGCATTGCTTTGGGGTGACAAATACATTTCAGCGAGTGCGTTCTCAAAGATGAAACTTATGAAGGATGAGGGACAATGGTCTGTGATTGTATATTTTGTTAAGTGTGAGTGAGCGACACAAACAGGCACTGTGGCAGAAACAGCAGGTATGGGTGGGGCCCTGATGTAAATAGTGGGGGGGGGGGTTCCCTATGAGGTGGATCTTTGAAATCAAGGGCAAAAGAATGAGGAGGAAAATCCAACCATCCAGAGAGCCCTGATTTACCAGGACAGGCAGAGGGAAGAGTACATGGGGAGGCCCTCAACAACCACAACCAAATCACTGTCATCAACTCAGTCCTGGCTCATAGTGACCCTACAGGACTGGGTAGAACGGCTTCTGTATGTTTCCAAGGCGGTGATGGTTTACAGGAGTAGAAAGGCCCAGCTGGTGGTTTCCAACTGTTGACCCTGTGGTGGGAAAATGCCTGTCTGACACACTTAAAGACTAGTATCGTTTAATTTAATGAGCAAGAGGCAGTAGGAGATGCTAGATAGGAGAGGTTGCCAGGAGCCAGATCACAGAGGGCCTGAGAGTTTTGATTTTATTGTTTATTAAAAGGCAGGGACCTGGCCAGATTTACTTTGGAGATAACCACTCTGGCTATCGTGTAGAAAATAGATAAGAAGGTGCCAAGTGGAGAAAGCGAAAGACAAGTTGAGGAAGAGATGGTGGTGGCTTGAACTAGTTGGGTAGAAGCTCAAGTGGTGAGAGGTGGTGGGATTGGGTTGTTCATTGGCATGGGGCCAGCATGGCTTTCGTTTTAATGTGTCCTTGTATGTGCATTATATCTCAATACGGCATGAAATAGTTCTAAGGTTTGGTCTGTGCCACTAAAACGACTAGCACTCAGTCACAGAAATCATCATTATTCATGGTACTAAATATCATTTCATGACGGACACCCCTCCCACTAAGCACCAGCACTCAATGTCTCCATGATACCATGGAATTGCCACTTGCAGTGGATAAATGAATGCAAATTGCAGCTCAGGGAGTCATGGTCACGATGTGTTTGCATCAAAATGGCATTTTTTTCATTGCAACTCTTTTAATAGTAAAAAGAAAGTTTTTAAACACACAAAAGAAGAAATAAATAATTGAAGGACTTATAAAAGAAAGACACAATGGCACTTCTATCTGCAAAGTGCTCTCCTACCTGAGTAATGAGGTGGCGTGGACATGAATAATCCTGTCAGGCAGACAGGTCAATTGCAGGCAGTTAGAGCTTAAGAATGGGTTTTCTAAATCATGTAGATAGAAAGTGATACCAAAATACAGTTATGCTGTTTAAGGTTTATGCCTATTTTATTGTGACTTTGACAACCAATTATTTGAGACGACTTACAGGATGTGCACATGGGATACAAGTTAGAAATATAAATAGAAAGCTAGGGCCAATGAAGATAAGCATATGAATCTTGAATACTCACACATATGCATTTATGTTGTGGTGGAGTTTCAATTTTGTTATGAGTTCTCTGGCAAGAAAATCAAAGAGGAAATTTATTACATGGGGGTGGTGGAGAGCTTCAAAAAGTTAGCGGAAAAATGAAATGAAAAGGTAATGAAATGTTTCCAGGAACTTCTTGAAGACTTTAATGTCAGAGAAAAACATAGCATTCCTTACCTAGCATGGCTCTTCAAAGAAGACGTCTCATGAGAGCATTTCCATAAGAGCATGCAATGCCTTGAAGGATGATGCCCAGAGCCTTATCGTTATAGAAAATGCTGTTGAAATTTTGCTAGGACTGTTCTTTAAGCTCTTAGGAGTGCGGTGGGGCAGTAAGAAGTCAAGTTCCTTGACCTCTAAGCCATTTCCTCTATCAAGTGGACTATCTAGTCATGGTTGGTGATCAATGCACACATGGCTAGCTAACCAAATCACTTTGGGCACTAAAGCACTAAAGTGTAAACAAAGAAGCGTTTACTAAATATTTCTTTACTTATTGTAGACAATGACCTTATTGCAGACATTGACGATTGGGTTTTGCACTATGAAGCATGCATGATATTTACACAAAAATATGGTTCTTTCCCCCATGACTCTGCATGCTCTTTGTGAAAGAAAAATACAACCCACCCCTCCACATCCACAACCCTCTGCTCCACCCTTCACCCCTTCCTTTCATTAAGGAAAACAAAATCTGACCTTGACCGACTCTGCTTCAGGTGACCTCATTACTGCGGGAGTAGAGCTGTGCTCTGAGGCTGGTTTTGCAGAAGTACATTGCCAGGTATTTCTTCCAAGATACCTTGGGGTGTACTTGAACTTCTAATATCAGCAGCCAAGTACACTGATTATACCACATAGGGACCCCCTTCCTAGACATACATGGTTGTTTCCATGCCCTGCCATACTTCTGTGGCTTTTCAATTTTGGTCTCTGCTTCAAAGCTTGGAGAATGGTCCTTGACATGTAATTTCATCTCCTTTTAATGGAAATCTAAGTTCTACCCTTCTGACTTTTTAAAGTATCACAGACCCTGGTCTACTGGAGGAAGGAATCCTACTAGATTTGGCTCTGTTTTCGCTCAAGGTCACTTGGAAACAAGCACCAGGCATTCTGCAGGGTGGGGACAATTCAAGGGATGCCCTTCTTGGGCTATTGTGTTACTTACCGAAATTGGGTGACCCGAATGGACTCAAAACCTTGAATCCTTTTGTATACGCCTTTAAGCTTATAAAAAGAACAAAGGGCCACATACTAGTATTTAGCCTCATACTTGGCAAAGGCATTCGAACAACAACAAAATAAATGAACACGGATAAAAAATAACAAACAACACTGTTGAACAAAGGAAAGAGATACAGTGGGAAGGGCTAGCTTATCATAAAACTGGAACAAGCACAGACAAATGCGAACATTTGCCTTTTTGCGGTGCTAGCAAAGAGTGAGTAACCAATGATTTAGGATCAGGAATGTATCTGGTGCCATATAATATAAGAAATCCACTCCAAATCTACCTCCTTCTCAAAAATAAGCAGTCATTAATATTCACAGGTACTTACACGGACTCTCTTTGCAAAATACCCATGTCTTCAGCACGCACCACCTGTTAACCATGGCAGGCAGAGCCCTGATCTAGTTTTTACATGACCTCCTCAGATCTTGGATTTTATTATTTACAGTGCTTGGCTCACACAGGCTGCTGTGCCTCTTCCATCAGGACTAAGTTGATACCTCACTAAGATGGATGGTTTTTTAAAGACAAGTCTTTAAAACTCCAGGCTCTTTTCTTTTGAAGAGAAAAGTTTCTTCACCACACTTTACCATCGCACTCATATCTTCATGAGGTGAGTGTCACGTAGGGCCAGGTCATAAGAACTAATTGTTCCTAAATTGGTGCTAGACTTAAGTGTGAGCCCCAAATCTATTCATATATCTAGGGTTTATATGTGTCTCTGGTTCACTTTAGAGATATCAGTTTTACATGACTTCACTGGGATGTCCAGAGTTTTGCTCAGTAACTCACTCACCTGCCCTCTGCCAAGAGAGACCTTACAGAATGCATTTCTTGGACTTAGATCATGGAAATGTTTGTTGGACAAATATAATACAAAAGTAAGAACAAAGGCTTAGTATAAAACTACCCAAATAAATGGGTCAAACTGAACCCAATAAAAATGGGAAGAGGCCAAGTGATAAAATTCATGTAGAATGAAGATGCTCAAATAACTGTTCTGTAACAATTCACTGAAGAGTAAGAATTAAGAATATCTATTAAACACAGCTAACTGAATTAAGATCATCTCAACTGATATTTTGCAAGCAATTCCTTAGGTAATAAGTGAAATGTGCTTACTTGAATTTCAATCCCAGTTGTATAGTTGGAGAAGATGGCAGAAGATGAATTCAAAAGATCTATGGTAAATTTTTCATTAATCTCGAAAGTGCCCCAAATCTCTGTTGGCAGAAAAAGTTTATACATGTGAAAATAACTAGCTGGATTTTATTAATAGTATTTCTTTTGAAGTTGCTGTCAAGTAAGCCAATCATAAGAACCCCATCTACATTAGAATGGAACTCTAAAGGTTTTCAACAGCTGTTTTCTCAGAAGTACGTCTCTAAGCTTTTTTCTCAAGGTACTTCTATGTGGACTTCAACTTCCACCCTTGTGGTTATCAGTGGAGCCTGCTTTCCCCACCCAAAGATTCCATCATAAAATTAGAGGGGCACAATTAAAAACCCACATAATCAACAAATAACTTTTAAATTTCTTTTCAGAATGACTTTTTACCTAAAATAATATGAGAATCACTTTAAAAACACAGTTTTCTCTCATGCATTTCCCATTTCCCAGAAATGGGAAAGTGCTGGTATTAAGATAATCATAAACCTAGAGACCCCATAGGATTTCCATGAATGGAAATCTCTATGGAAGCAAACAGCCTCATCTTTCTCCCCAGGAGTGACTAGTAAATTTGAATAGCCGGCCTTGCGTTCAGAAATCCAATGCTTCCCAACAACACTGCCAGGGCCCCTTAAGACGACCTTACAAGTGGGAAAATGTGAACAAAACATGTGGTCACTTAACACTGGATACATTACCATCCAGGCAATAAGCTTCAACATTGTCTTTGTTTAAAATATTTTTTTAACATTTTATTAAGGGCTCATACAACTGTTATCGCAATCCATACACACATCAATTGCGTAAAGCGCATTTGTACATCATTCTCAAAACATTATCTCTCCACTTAGACCCCTGACATTAGGTCCTCATTTTTCCCCTCCCTCCCCGCCCCCCCCTCCCTCATGAGCCCTTGATAGTTTATAAAT